>NC_071393.1:21822649-22503482 GCF_022682495.2 Desmodus rotundus | reverse complement strand
AGGAGCGCAGGCACACCCGGTAGAAGGAGCAGCACGGTCGAGGGCACTGAGCTGGGTCAGCAGGGCACATTCTCAGAACTCCTCACCAAGGCCGGCTTTGCTGTCGGGAAAGAGAGCTGGAGAGGAACACAGGTGGGTGGGGTGGGGGTGCCTCCTTGCCACTCCGGGCGCTGCTGGAGGGGAAAGATGCAGCTCTCCCGGTGCCCCTAAGCAGATCCCTCCCCTTCTCCAAGCGCCAGTTTCCTCCCCTGGCCAAGGTTGAATGGGCAAGATTCCTAAGTTCCCTTCCGCTTCCAACATTCTCTGACATTTCTGATTAATGCACAAAATCAAATATGTACACACGACCAGAGGCGTAAGAAAATACACAAAGAAGCGCGGGTTAATCTCGAGCAAACAGTGTAAGGGCTGAATAGGATGGCTACGCTGGCAATTCTTTAAAGACCTGCGGAGTCATCCCCCGCACCCCACACCGAGTTCTGGCTCCCAGAACCCCATGGTTCCTCCTCTGGCCCTCTGGGGGGGGGGGGAGTCTCGCCCTGCGTGAGCTGTGGCCCCAGTTAGGGTTACAGAGGGAAGCAGACAGGAGGTTCTTCACGTTGTGCCGGGGGCTGGAGCTGATCATTGTGCCTCCTCCCACGGGGCCGCTGACACTCGGGAAAAAACACTGTGGTCAAAAGTAGTCCACAAGCCTCCCAGCTCTCAGTTCCCCGCCATCAGCTTCATTGCTAAGCCACAGTCATCAAGGAAGGGGAGGCCTTCAGATGTAACAGACCCCAAAGCCTCAGGGCTCTTAGTGACCCCTTTTGGTGAGAACTTATAGCTTGGGGTGGGAGCGTACATAAAAACCACAGTCTCTCTAGAAAAAACACACACACTCAGTTTTGTATGCAAATTCGCAAGTGTCAGAACCCTTGACTGAGGTCCTCCGATACCAGGTTAAGTCTCCTGCCCCAGTTCCAACTCTCTATTTTGAAGATGAGGAAATTGAGGCCCAGAAAGAGTAGATGACTCACCCAAGGTCACCCAGCTAATTAGAGCAGAGCCGGGTCACCAGGAAATCAGGCCATCATCTGCCCCAGGCAGGGAGGCTCCCAGCAGGCCCAGCATCACTGGCATCTGACCAGGAACTTGGCCCCTAGCAGATGCCACGGCTCAACTCTGGCAGGGAGCACAGGAGAGGGGACAACCAGGCCCCCACAGCCAGGGGTGGCAGGCCCCATTAGGACCCCCCCACCCCGAGCCAGCCCCTTTCCCTGAGAGCTGGGCGCCGCCTCCCTGGGGCTGCTGTGGGCGCAGCCTTTAGGAGCCTTGGTGCAGACTGCAGAACCAGAGCCCTCGGGCTAAACGGCGTGCTTGGGGTGTTTCAGTCTTGTCCTGACTGGCGGTCATGCCTTGCCCTCTCCTTTACAGTAACACATTCTGTCGTTATGTTCTAACTCACCGCCGTCTCTGGGGCGCTTACCGCGTGCCCAGCCTTGGTTCCGAATCTTTGCGCAGTTGGAAGGAACACGCCTCTCCTCTCCTCCCGGCCTTTTGCATAAGTTATCTGCAGTCCTCACCCTCGCCCAGGAGGTCTGCATTGCACAGACTGAGGAAACCACAGAGGTGGACTCTCAGACCAAGAGCTGGGACACAGTCAGAGGGGTCACGCTACTGTGTGCGAGTCCCAAGAGCTGCGGGGTCTCAGGGGCCAGGAAGGGACCTGGCCGTCCCATCCAAAAAACAGCTCAAGACCTCCCGCTCCCCGTCTGAGTCCAGGCCACCCCTCTGTGCCCTCCGGCCAGAGGACCTTCTCCGAATTAACAAGACCTATAAAGTCTCCTGCAGTCCAGGCTGGGCCACCAGCGCTGTGACACCCTCTGCGGACCAGCCAGGACCTGAGCCAAGGGCCCTGGCAGTTTCTTATAGGGACACAGGTCACCAAGCACATGGAGCCCCACACCCCTCATGCACTAGGGACGCTGTGAGCCCCTGGCCCCGGAGCAGAGCCAGAGGGTCGGGGTGGGGCTGGGGGGCCAGCTCTTCTGTGGTATCACTCACTCGTGCTCCAGGAACCCGTGAACAGCCCACAAACAACCCGCCAAGCAGGGGCGAGGTGGTGAGTAACCACCACTTCCTCCTTGGGGGACATTTGTCTCAGGCATCAGCTGGAGTTGCGTTCCTTCCCACTCTCCCAGCAGCATAACAAGCGAGCAGGTGCCTGCTCTCTCCCTGTCATTCCATCCCATCACCCTCGTCCTCTGCTCCGGTGGGGCTGCCAGGTTGGATGCCCCCAAACGGGGTCACCCCCCCCCACCAGGGCTCACCTACTGACGCACGGGTTCCTGGCATGCCTATTAGCAATCAGCCCACCGCTGGGCTGGCCTCGTGTGAGTCAACTTTCCTGTTCTTATTACATGATGGCAGCTGGTTCAGAACGACTCCCCTGGATCTGTTTGAGGTCAGTTCCTTAATCAAAGCTCTCGGGCTCCCCTCCTCCGCACTCTCCCCCCGGAAAGGTTATCATTAAAGAGAAGAGCGGTGCTTTGATTTCTAATGCCGGGCTTGCAGCTTGGAGCCGGGGCTCTAGGGGATGTGGGCGCTTGGCTTTCCCCGAAGACTCGTGTTCACATCCCAGCTCTGTCGTTACCGGCCGGTGACTTTGGGTAAGTGGTGGGCACTCTCCCTCCTCCTCTGCCCTCCTCCAGGACCATCTCAGTGCGGTGCGGGTCAAATAGAACTTGCGTTTGACGGGTGCTTCTAACACTACAGGTGTGCTAGCGGCTGACACAATCAGGTTCTCTGACCCACATTCCAGTCCCGCAGGATGACGGGCTTCCGTGGAGCTTTCTGGAAGTAGTGGACCTTCCTTCCATAAGCATCTTGGGCAAGAACGGGGGGGTAGACCCAGCCTCTGGCATGCACTCTACTCCCCTCTGTGAGGCGTCCCCCAACCAGAGCTCACCAAGGTCCTTGCCTCCTGCCCACCTGTCCCCACATGCCAAGTGGAAGTGACCGCATGTACCCTTCCTGGGTTTTGAAGGCAAAAGAAACGACGGGCTGGGGCTCCGTGTGGCAACACGGATAGCTAGGTAAATAATTACTAAGTAAACAAATACAAAGCATAAACAAAGCAAGCCACCACTGAGCTTGGATTGCTGCTGTGCCAAGAGGTAACTGGCAGGCGCAATCTAATTGCGAGACGCAGGGTTGTAATGAGGTGTGTGAGGCTGGAGGCGGGCCTGGGATTGGGGGGCCAGCAGGGCTCCCTGCCTTCTCTGCTGGTGCTCCACCTGACCCCGCCCTCACTCTCCTCCTGGCCACGTGGGCAGGGCGGGCCCGTAGTGCTGCCCTGGAGGCCTGGCCGACCCCACCACGTCCCTGTTCCTCGCCAGCCTCAGCTCCCCAGACTGCCCACATCCCGGCAGTAGACAGTCCCAGCTCGGGCGGCTTGTGTGGAGCTGTGGAGCAGGGAGAGGCCTCACACTTGCACACAGCCGCCCCCCTGCCCCACAGAGGGTGTGCAGCTTCTGGGTGGGCTCGGCCCTGCTGCTGAGCACGGCCTGGCTACAGGGTGTGAATAACTGCTCGCCGGGGGCAAGGACACGCCATCACTTTGCTGTCCTGTGTAGGGCTCTGCTGCCCAGAGAGTGGGGGGCATTCCAGCCCCCTGAGGCTCAGCCTGACCCTACCCCCTGAAGGGACATGTTTTCCTGTTTCTCCCCTCTTCCTCATACCAGGGACGAGCAGATGCCCCCCCACCTCATCCCATGTGGTGAGGCGTGGGATCGAGGGCAAAGACCACCCGTTGACGTCTGATTCCATGATAAAGCCTTTAAAGCCAGCCTGTGGCCCCCTTGAGACCCTCCTGGTTAATCCTCGGCTTTTAGGATCTTATTTGGGCCACGGGTGGGTGACGAGGTGTGAAAGCACACGACTGTGCAACCGCCGTGCCAGGACGCTCACCGTGTTTCCCTGCACCTCCCCAGCCCCTCCCCCTGGGGACCGTCCCACGCTCCAGACACGGACCCCCAGGGGTCCGCCTCCCACTGGGCTCCGCAGTGGTGCAACCACCTGGCAGCAATGCCTATGACTCCATCCGCCAGCACCCTGCGGACACACGTGGTCCCCTTGTTCCTGGGGTGGTGTTGGGGAGGGGGGTCTCTGCCTGTCTCCTGGGCTGAGTGTGCGGCATCCAGACTGCATCCGGGCAGATGGGCACAGCCTGCGCTCTGGGATCACATGGGCCTGGGGCGTAATCCTGTGTACTCCTGGCTCCTCCCCTTCCCAGTGCGAGTTCAGAAAAACCACTCACCTTCCCTGAGCCTCACCTGAGTATCGCCGCTAATAATCCACATCTTTACAAATGTGCATGGAGATTACATCCACAAACCCGCCTTATATTTATAGTACAGCCTCTTATTGGGCCTCTCCTTCCCCGAAGACCTGGGCCTCAAGAGGACTGCAGGAGGGGGGCGGGGCGTGGGGAGTGGGAAGGGGAGCTTGGCAGGCCTCCTCTCCTCTCAGTCTTACTTTTCTGGGGCTCCGTTGACCCTCCTAGAAAAGAGAAAAGAGATGGCCTCCTTCTGCCTGGCCTCCCTGCTTGACTGACGGGCTACACCAGGCAGGGCCTCCCCCAGGCACACAGCTGTGGAACATCTGGCCCCATTCACACATGATTCACCAACTTCCAGCTTTGTCTCAGGAAAAGTCTAACAGCCTTCCAGGCACAGGGCCTTCAGCAGCCCCTGCTCCTCACAGGATAAGTAGACCGATGACAGGCCGGGGGCGGGAATGGCCTTTCGGGGCCTGCTTGTCTGTCACAGTCCCCCACAGAGCTAGTAACCCGCTGGGACTAGACATCTTAAATCAGAGAGGCCGCAGGAATCTTGTACATGCGATAAAACTGCTTCCCATAAAGCCCTTCAACTAACATCATCACGCTCCCCGACCCCCTGCACCACACGGAGAGTATACCAGAAGTCCGAGGCACTGCATTTGTAATCCATGCCACTGGTCCCCACACTTCCTAGCTGTATGGCCCTAAGTGAGTTATTGAATCGTGTGGATGCTCGGTTTTCTCTTCCATCAAATAGGAATAATAATAGTACTTACTGCGTTGGATTTTTACGATTGAGGAAAATAATATACGCAGAGTGCTTAGGCTAGAGAGTAACACATCATAAGCGACCAGTGAGTGTCTGCTTCACTGCGGTGGTGAGTTAAGTGAGCCTGGCCCCAGGTGGGTGAGCCCTGGGTGCTACCAACCAGTGGGGTGGGGGCATGGGGAAGTGGGCTGTTCTCAGCCCCCAAGGCATGGGGCAGTGAGGTGAGGGGAGGCACATGGCTGTACCAGGCACGGAGGACGCACACAGGTGTACACCGCGCTTTGCCGTCACAGGGGAAGGATGCTGGACACACTTCTTACGCTTCGGACATGTCTATTTCTTTACACATCCAGACAGGAACAACAATACCTGTGGTCAGAAGGTCAGTGGGAGGTTGAAACAAGTCAAGGAGAGTAAAATGCCCAGGGCTACTCAGTACGTGACCGACCGCTGTGTTTCTCGTGTTCATGGCATACGGACTCAGGCCAGTGCAGCAGAGACTCTGAGAAGCCAGAGGACTGATGGGGGACCACATGGGCACCAGATTTCCTGCAGGCACGTGGCATCTGGGGCCAGTAGCCACACAGGTAATCGGAGACCCACAGCTGGTGGGGAGGCCCGCTAATGCACCACCTGCCCTGGCCACACTGTAGAAAGGGCTGCGCCAGCCCAGAAACGGCCCAGCTGAGGGGTGCCCTGATGCCAGTCCCTGCTGCTGCTGCTGCTGCTGCGGAAAACCGTTGGGTGCTTGTCCCCTAGGGTCAGGAGCAGCTTTGCTGCCTACAGGAGCTGGTGAGCCCGGGCCGGTGGCCTCGGAAACTGGGGAATGGTCACGATTGTCCACTGCTCCTAAAACAGAGCAACTCGACATCAGCTTTTTATGTAATTTGTTAATTTAAAAACGTGATTTCAGATCACAGCTGTTCCGGGTTTCTCTTAGAAAAATTTAATTGGTATGTAATAGCATAGTTAATTAAATACAAATCAATAGTTTAAAACAACTAATTGATACTTAATATGAACAGGGGAAAACTTAGTTCTAATATAATTAACTCATATTAAATAAGCAATGAAATAGCAATTATGTCCTTACAACAATGTAAAGTTTATAGTTCCTTTAATAAACATACAACTAGCAAGCAAGGGGACTCGAAAATCATGAAACAGGTATTATTGGGCTATTAAACTTTTATTGCTTGCCCTCGAGGGCCCAAGTTACGTGCGAGGACTGGTCGGGCTTGACCAGCTTTCTTCCACCTCTCCTCCAGCCTCCGGCCTGGAGACGTGGGTCAGAAAACTCTCCTTTGCCTGATTTATGGGCGGCTCCATGGCCTGGGGCGTGAGCGATCGTGTTGAAAACAAGACTGTACAGAGCCAATGTGAAAGCAGTTCGACAGAATCGAGGCCAGAACTTTCCAAACATGAGACGCCAGCTTCCTGCCATCAGCATGGCAGTGCTGGACCACCACTGATGAGAGAGGCCGCTGAGCAGGACCCCCAACCAAAGCAGGACCCCAGGCCGATCTCCAGCCTTTGGGGCCCTCGGCAAGGGCCACCCCACGGCCTGCAGCTCCTCCTTCCTCCTCTGGGCCCCCACAGCCACCACTGCCCTGGGCTGCCAGCCCTCTCCCCAGAACTAAGCCAGATACCAGACCCGGGTTCCAGCCTGAGCACTGGTACCAACCTTGGCCTTGAATTGTCATTTTGCTTCTCTGTGCCTCAGATTCTGAAACGGAAATGAGGGAAGTAGTTCCTACCTTGCCTACTTCACAGAGGCACTAATGAGTTAGAGAATATGGCAGCATCGTGAAAAAAAATACATATTTCACAAATGTGAAGTAATATCACTGTGTCATTGTTATTACTAATAAGAATTTTAAAACCCCGGGGCTAGGAAAAAGTCCCATCTTCATTCTCTGAAACTGAAGGGAAACTTTTCCACTTATAAAGCTTTTTATTCCTTTTGAGAGGAAAATCTCCCACTTCCTAGACTCCTGTTCCAATGAATTACAGCTCTCATTCACTCCACCACCCCCTTTTCCTACCCAATCCCTCGTGCCACTTTTAACCTGCTTGATTTCATTCTGACCTGGGTGGAGAAAAACTCATCATTACCCAATATTTCTTTAGTTGGCCCTTTCCTTAAATTAGCAGGTGCTGTGCTTGGAACCAGGGACTCAGAGTTAAAAAAAAAAAAAAGGCACACTCCAAATGTTCACAGTCGAGGGGCCAGGAGTTCCTGGGATGAATTCTTCCCTTCCCCCCCAGAAACACGCTCTTCCTGTAACTGTGTCCTTGCTCAGCAGTATTTCCTAACCCCTTGTTCTCCGCAGACAGTGCCCTCCACCCCCGCCCACAGGTGACCCAGGACTTCTTTGCAGCGAACTTTTGTTTAAAGCCAGGACCCCTTGTTCCATGTTAGTCATTTCCCATGGACGCCTTTGGTGCACCTGGTGGTTCAGCGACTGAAAAGCGCCTGGCCTGAGTCTGCAGCCCCCAAGTCTCCATG
Source organism: Desmodus rotundus (assembly GCF_022682495.2). Classification (NCBI taxonomy): domain Eukaryota; kingdom Metazoa; phylum Chordata; class Mammalia; order Chiroptera; family Phyllostomidae; genus Desmodus; species Desmodus rotundus. The sequence goes on along the minus strand of NC_071393.1, from coordinate 22,495,883 downwards.
GAGACGCCTCTGTCATCATGCCTTTCGTTCTAAAGTGGGCATCTGGGATCCGGTTCCACCCTCCATCCCAGTGCAATGTGACAAGGGATGTGGCAGCCCAGAGGCTGGTCTAGTTCACAAAGTGAAGGACACAGTTCTTTCTGTCACATTGGGACATCTCTTCTGTAACAACCTGGTTAGTCTGGCTCGGTAGGGCTTCCGGAAGCCAGAGCAGTTGGGTCCTACTTGCCCGGTTCTCACCTGAGTTCCAGGTGCCCCTCCCGCCCCACGCCCCCTTCAGCCCTGCTGGCCTGCTTCCTCACTTGGACCCAGTGACCTCTAACTTAGCTCTGAAGAACTCCCACATTTTCGTGTGCAGCCACCTGGCTAAGGCTCGCCTCACTGGTCCTCCAACCTGCTTGCCGTCACACAGACCCCCCCCCGGCTACCCCCCACTTCTCCGTCCAGACTCAGTCAGAGAGCCCTCTCACTTGACAGATTTCTGCAGTGTGCTCATTAGCACCTTGTAATGTTGCTGCCGAAATAATTAAGATGAACCCACACGTGTCAAATTAAATGAGCCAAATACATTGAGAAATTGCCTCGTCCTCCATTTCTTTCATTAATCAAGTGTTTTTAAAACTTCTTTTCCTGGTCATCTGCAAAAATCAAACATGGTCAGTGAGGCCGTTACTTATAATAATGATATGTGCAGCCCCTCCCCTCCGGCGACCGCTCTGGAGGCCCCGTTATGCTGGCATCAGACGGGTTGAGTGGGGGTGCCAGAGACAGCCGCCGTAGATGACCCGGGTTCAACGGGTTGTCCGCACTTGCCAAATCTTTAGGAAAATTATGCCCCTTCCACTTCCCTGGGAATTGAGGGGACTTTCCAGGAGCACCAACAGGAGATTGGTAGAAATACGTCCAGCACCTTCTGCCCCCATGCCTGGTCTCCTCCCGGGCTCTGTCCAGGAGCCCAGGCTCCCTTTCCCATTAAATGCACCTGAGAAGTCCCTGGAAAATATAACGAGACTCATCAGCCGCTGTATCATTCTTATGGTGAACAATCGCGTGCGCTTGCAATGGACTGGCTCACTCTGCCTGTTTTCAGCCTGTTGAGGTTTCAATACAGTCTCGGGCAAGAGGCTCTCGCTCAGGGATGCTCAGCGCCTCCTCACAGCTGGCACTTCCGCCGGCCCCCTCCTGACATGCCACATTCCTGCCTCTTGAAGGCGGTTGTTAGAAAGAATCCACAAATATAGTAAGTAAACATCAAAGGGGCTTTGATCCACGTGGCCTTGCCAAGCAGGAGCCCCTGCAGAAAGAGCCAAGGCCTCGGATGAGGGAACTTAACATCATCAATTTGGGCGCCCGAGATGTAAGGCCGTTTGAAGTGAGGGAGGTTTGGCCGTGCCTTCAGATGAGTGAGCGTGGAAGGAAAGGAAAAGAAGTGAGTGCCTTTGGATAGGCATGCTCGGGTCTGCTTCTCTGCTCTTTACTGATAGTCAATAAACCCCTTTAAAGAATCAAGAGATCAAAGCTAGCGACCTCCCTGGGCCATGGCATCCTGCCACTACCCGCCACGCTTTGTTTTTCTCTAGGGCAGGAGCCCCCACGCTTGATTTATCCGTCTCCCTTGGGCCCCGAGCTCCCTTTCATCCTGCTACTCATGGAGGGCGCACTGGGCAACAAGAGGTGGATAGAGATGGAGCAGGAGGGATGAGCCCAGCCTGTCTGTGCCCTAACAGCCTGGAAACACCCAGGGCTTTTGGAGAAGTTGCTGCAACCCACTGCTCAGTGGGACCCGCCTTCTCTGAGAAACTGATGGGGGGAACACCTGGGTGCCCAAAAGCCCAGCAAGCCCTGGGAGAAGGCACAGCTGCATTCCGTCTTCCAGAAATCATACCCCTTATTCACTCACCCAGTTTATGGCAGCTGTCACAGTTGTAGGATTTCTAAGAAAAGAGGTGGGGGAGCATCTAAAAGAATCATGAGAAGCTGTTTAGCATCTTTGAATTTCAATTTTCTCATCTGTATCATGTGAAGAGCAGGGACCCATCTGCCTACCTCATGGGGCTGGTGTGGGGGTCAAAGAGAAATGTGGGGCTGAACTGCTTCAGACCCTAGAAGTGGCTTAAGACAAATCAGGATTAGAGGCTAAACACCGGAGAAGAAAGCTTGACTTCTTGGGAGGTGCAAGTACCCTGTCCAATGCTCGCACACGGTGGGCACTGATTTACAAAATACTGTGAAAAAAAATTGTGCCTTGTCTTTTCTGTCTAGCATTGTTGTTCTAACTTGTTTCTCCAATCAGGTCAAAGTCTTTGGGACCAGAGTCTGCCTTGTGTCTTTTACCATCCCAACCCAAGGCTCCTCCCTGGGTCTACACCACAGCAGTGCTTGATGACAGTGCTGAATGGTACCTGAGTGTAGGAGTGCAGAGACCCTGGCCAGGTGGCTCAGGTGGCTGGAGCATCATCTTATTCACCATAGCAGTTGTGGGTTCAGTTTCTGGTTGGGGCACATATGTAGATTACCCAGTCGAGGCACGTACAAGAGCCAATGGATCAATGTCTCTTTCTCACATCGATGTCTCTCTCTCCGTCTCTCTCTGTCCCCCTCTCAGTCTCTCTCTAAAATCAATAAACATAACCTTGGGTGAAGGTTTTTTAAAAAGGACGCACAGGATCCCCAGCCCCAGAAGCCCATGCTCTCCCAAAAGGCAGATGCTCCTTTCTCTGCCTCGACTCCTGCGTCTTCCTCCAAGTCCACCACTTCTTCATCCCAGGCGTTCTGTGTCTGGTTGCACTGCTCCATGCTGGACACCACTGGTTGGACTCTGCCCCTCCTCTGGCAGGCCTGCCATAGTCCCAGTGTGAGCCTGGTGCGGTCCCCAAGCCTGGGACACACGGGGCCTCATTAACCTATGAGTAGTCGTTAAAGTGTGGTTTCTGGACCCAGACCACCTGGGTTCAAACTCCTGGTTCTGCCACCTGTAGCCCTTTGACCGAAGACTGCTTACGAAACACATATGTAAATGAGGACGGTGTAAAATAGATAATGGTAGGTGCTTATTTGATTTGGTGGAAATCAAATAAAGAATGTGTGTCTTAAAACTATGCCTGGACCATAGTAAGTGCCATGTAAATGTTTTAAAATAAATAAGTAGCCCTCTTTATAAGAGCAACAAGTGCCACATCCCCCGAAAAGGAGTTCATTGACACCTGACCAATTCCCAGCTCACACATCTATGTTTTCCTTCCAGAACTGGGCCTCCAGAAGAGAGGATGCTGTTTGGTGCTGGGCTACATGGCCAAGGACAAGTTTCGGAGAATGAATGAAGGTCAGTGGGAACCCGCCTACCCTCTCGGGGGTAATGTGGAGGGAGGAAGCTATGCCCTACAACTCCAGTACCAAGAAAGAGAATCTGGGCCACCTAGAAAGGACAGTGGGCGGGCCAGGTGTAATGTCCATGAAGCTATTCACATAGTGAATGGGGAAGAGTAGCTAATACCTGAAGCGCAGTTTGCTGATTCAGAGTCATTTTCTCTGATGCTATCTTTCCTCCTCCCTTCGTGTGTCCTCTTTCCCTTCCCCGTGCTTCCCTGACTTTTGTTTTCTCCCCACCCAGTGCAATTAAATCTTCTTCTATTACATTTTCCAATCCAGACCGCTTTACCTTTCTCCCAATCACTCACACTTCTTAAATGCCCATTGAGTAAACAGCCCCTTACTTGGGGCTTGGAACAATAATAAAGAAGAAGAAGGTAGACCTTTTATTCTCAAAGAACTTGCTCTCGGAAACCTGCCCTCTCTTCCAGCCCCATTCACCTGACGTCTCCTACTGTTCATGGGCCACTCTGCTTTTCTCTTGCTCTGAGTCTTTCCTCTGAGGCCTGACCAGGGCACGGGAGCTTGGGAAAGGCGTTGACGTTGATGTGGAGGCTGGGATGTGGAGGGAGTGCTGTCACTTACGGGCCTGTGTAATGAAGAGCCAAACCCCTCATCCCCAGCCATCTGTCTCCGTGTAGCTAATAACCCTCTCCATCAGATGCCACGGACGGTTTGTCAGGATTCAAAAGTAGATAAACAATGGCTGGGGCTGCCATTTATTCATTAAAGTCACACAAATGAAGCATTGGCTTCCCACCAGCTCAGCTTGCTATGAGCTGGACCCCTCCCCTTCCAAGGGCCTGGGCTCTGCTCCAGGTAGGGGGAAGGCAACTCCCCTATATTATCCCTATTCCCAGAGTTAGATTCAGTGAAGTTCAAGTGCACTCTTCCCATGCTCCTCCACTGGCTCTCCTCTCCAACCCATAGTCCATGACACCCACACCCCGTGATGCTCCCCAAACCTCATGCCTTGCCAGCTGTAGGCCTGCCACCGGCACCCATCATCGTGACAGGCTGACAAGGGGCAGGCCAGCACAATGAAGCACAAGGAGTATTACCGCCCCCTTGTTGCCGCCTGTCTGCGTGAGAAGGCAGCAGCCCCCAGAAGCCACTTCCCACTTGTGGGAGCCCCGGGGCTGAGCCTGGCCAGGGTTGGAAGCTGCATTTCCTGCCGGTCCGTCTCCCTTCCTCTCTGTTGTCTTCCCCAGCCCACCCCCGCCTCTCCCACCGCAGCCTCCACAAAGGCGCCAGCTAGGCAGGAACTTGTAATTTGTGGGAATGGACACGGTGCCTCTGTCCGTGGTGCTGAACAGACGTTCTCTTGCGGTCGATGCTCATTAGAGCAGCTGAGGTGAGGTTCACAGAGTTTGGGGAAGCCAAACAGTCAGGAGCTGGGCTGGATTTGAGTGTCTGACAAGTAGAAGGGCACTGACTCTAGGCCCTGGGGCCTACAAAGAACCAAATCACAACACGATTTCACTTCCCCCACTTTTCACAAGTGGCTAATGGCCAGGGAGTCCTATCAGTCAGCTCAGGCTGTGATAACAAAACACCCCAGACTGCGTAGCTTATGTAACAGAAAATTACTTTCTCATAATTGTGGAGACAGAAAGTCCAAGATCAAGGTGCCAGCATGGTCAGGTGTTTGTGAGACCTCTTTTCCTGGCCTGCAGGTGGCCACCTTTTTACAGTGTCCTCCCACGGCAGACAGAGAGCAAGCCCTCTGATGGCCCTTCCTATGGAGATAACATTCTGTTGGACTAAGGCCCCACCCACATGGCCTCATTTAACCTTAAATACTTCTGCAAAGGTCCGTCTCCAAGTGCAGTCACATTGGGGGGTGGGGCTTCAACACACAAATTGAGAGAAAGGAGGAAACAATTCAATCCGTGGCAAGGGGTCTGAATGCATTTGCCACAGCAGAAAGGTACAGTGGTAATGCTCTGAACCAGGAATTTGGGAAAATAGTAAGAAAAATAAACTCAGCATTAGGCAGAGACGCACTTCTTAGATAGTGCTTAAGTAAAGAAGGAAGGGAGGGAGGCAGGGAGGACTAGACCAAGACTGCAGAATAAGACCGGGACTTGATTACCTCTGAGGAAAGAAAGCTTTACCTAGTGCAACAGCTAAGCTAAAACAGCATTTTAAAAGTTTTTTCTCTTTGAAATGGGAAGATGCCAAAACAGTGTGTGTTGTCTCTGAGCCCCCTCTCAAAACGCATACAATCCACACAAATGTGTTATTACTTTCAGCTGTATGACTGAGCTGGTTAAGAGTGGCAGATCCCAGGTGCCTTACCCCAACCTGGGCCCTCCCGGTGGTGAAGACTAATTAAGAACCAAGCTAGGCATTCAGACTGAGGGGCAGCGGAGGCATCACTAGTAGCCCGGGGCCCTGAACTCCTCCCTCCTGCCTCCCCCTCTGGATGTGGTCCTCATCCCTCCCAAATGTCCCAGCACACACACTCACGCACACACTCACTCACAACCACACACACAGCATCTCGTGATGAAGAAGACAAGGGGGTGTTGTGTGAGTGGTCGCAAGTCTCAGCTAACAAGGAGGAGACAGAGTAGGAGGGAGTGAGGCAGTGGGACAGATGCAGAGATGCATGAGGTGGGTCACCTTGGGCTCTGGGTGGGCGGAGAAGAGGAATGGACCTGGATGGGTGGGCAGGGCTCCCTTGCTCCCACTCTGGACAGTCTTGCTACCCCAAGCGCCACACTATACACTTTTTTCTCTTTCTAAAACTCGTGTGCCCAAACCCCAATACGTCTCAGATAAGGAAAGACATCAGCAAGCACGGGGAGCTGTTTTATGGTTTATAATTATCTTGTACCAACACTCAAAATAATTATAACTTCCACATGTGAATGACGGGACTGGCATCGCAGCCCTGACATAGCTCACGAAAGAGAAATCTCTGTCTACGCTTTGGTATAAATGGAACAATTGATAACGTAGTAAAAAATAATTATTCTTCTCCCAGATGCTGGAGTTAGTGAGATATTAGAACAATTAGCTGCTTCTTCCATTAAAGATAAGGTAGTGATCATTATATTTCTACATTAGAATAAATATAAAAGACACGTGCTGTATTAAAAGTTCATTTGTTCTGTTTAACAGTATTTAGTAAGGTGTCCGTCACCTGGGGAGCAGTGGTCCCCTATTTCATGTTTCCTTGTTAATCTGGTATCTTTTTGTTTTCTTCTCCCTCCGCTCGCCCCTCCTCACTACATTCCCCAACAATAACTGACTGAGAAAGAGCAAGAGGAAAATAGCGAATGAGCAGGAGCTTTATAGATTTGGGATTTATCACAAGCTAGAGTAATCGCAATTGGTGCGATTAAACTACACAAAGCAATAAAGACAAAACACTGTTCAAAGATCGTTAAGGAAGCAAGTGACAGTGCGTGAGAGCTGCTCTTTTTGGGGGTGCTCGGACAGAATCTGCAACGCCTGCCAGAAAGGGGGCGGTGAGTAGACTGTGGTGTGTGTGCATACATGTGTGTGTTCTGTCTGTTAGGGCCCAGCACCTCTGTGGCATCAAGTGGACACATGAACAAACATGAGTGAAGGGCAGACGAGAAAGGAGATAGAGACAGACTAAGCCTGAGAATATCAGATTTGTTTGACACACGACGTGTTCCTGTGAATAAGTACATGGTGCTTTAAATGGGCACTACTGGGAGGAGATCATTTATTTATTCATCAAACAGTCATTGAATACCGGCCAGAAAAATTACACCGGCGTCTGTACCAAGCTCCAGGCATTGCTCTGAGCATTGGAGCTTTTAGAGGTGAGCAGGACATGGCCCCCACCTTCCATAAGCTCAGGGCAGAAACGCACACCTCAGTGTGAATGTCCCCTCCACACAGAGGCCCTAACCTGGATGCCCCACCGTTATGCTTCATTGAGGCAACCGGTCTATTAATGGTGTGGCACTTACCCTGATCAGTGATTACTCGTTACACTGTCTGCCCCACCCAAAGACTTAGCCTCAGGTAGAGAAGGATCCTGCTCCTTCCGTGCCTCCCCTGGCCCAGTGACTCCCAGTAGGGAGTAGTTGCTCAGGTTTAATTCAACTAGTTAGTGCCATGATGGGCAAAGTCACCTGCAGGTGTAAAGGGGGGTCTTGCAAAGAAGGTCCCCGGGCCTCAGAGTAGACTGAGGCAGAGTATTCCAGGAAGCGAGTCTCCACATCCCCAGTAATTCCGTAAGTCTTGCCTATCAGCTTCTCCCCAGACGATGGCTGTTCCTGGGATGCCAGGGCCCAGGCAGGTCAGCAGAGCCAGGGAGCTGGGACGGGAGGCTCTCCTTGCTCACCCCGGTACTGCCGGACCACCTTCTCAGGGCTTCTCCAGTAGGTATGTCCCTCCAGCTCTGCAAGGGGGACTGTCCCCACTGTCCCCTCATCCCACGCCCAGACACACACCCCACCACCACCACCACCACTACCCCTCTTCCTGGCTGTTCCAATAACCCCTTTATCCTGGAGATTCCAGAACCACTCACTTTCTCAATGCACATTGCTTGCCCAGGGCTGCTTTTAGTCCTAGGCAGACAGAAAGCTCTCACATTGTATCTGATGCAGGACGCTGCCTGCCCCTCAAATACCTCAGCTTTCCTCTGTGTTAGAACCATAAACAACCCCAGCGATTACAGGCCACCCACCAACTCAGGGAGGCCAGGGGCATGAGCGGCTCACCTGGGGTCAGGAGGAAGCTGCTGGAAGGGCTAGGACCACAACCCAGGTCTCCTGACATCCAGCCCAGTGCTCCTGAGATTCAGAAAGAGGAGGCTGACCTGTGAACACAGGGCAAGCCCCCTACTCTTCAGATGGCTTGGTTTTTCAGGGCAGCTAAAACTACAGAGAAAGTAGGAGGGGTCGGAGGAAGAGGGAGAGGAACGCCAGATGATGTGGGAGAAAATTAGGGAAAGACTTGGAAGGCAGAGCATAGGCCCAGGAAGACCACTTCTAAGGAACCAGAAAATTCTATCAGGCCCTAGGACTCCTGAGAAGGGAAATGAGGACGAGGACGTGTCAAGGAGCAGAGAGGAGGCTGGAGGCACTGGCCCTGCCTGCCAGCCTCGTGAGGGGTGCCTGCGCACAGCCCTCCCTTGCACACAGGTGCACATCTGGAGGGGCGGCGGGATCCCAGATTTTGGACCTTCAGAATCACAGCCACTGGCGCTTCTCCCAGCTCAGTGAAGGGAGAGCAGAAATGCCTCCCAGCGCTGTCACTTTCATCTTCCCAGGAAGAAACAAACGCAGTGATTAGCAAAGGCCGCTTCTGTTCACCAACCCCCCCCTCTCTGGGAGGCAGCCAGCTCTGCAGGTGGCAGACCCCACACAGGCTCTTGCCTGCCCAGCAGCTCCGGGTGGTCCAGGTCTAGGCAGCACGCCTCCACCCGGGCATCCGTCTTCACCCTCCGCCATGTGGGGGGGGCACACAGATCCCCGGGAGGCTGGGGATCCAGGCACCAGCTCATCCCTGATGTCCTTTAAGACGGTGCGGAGTCTGTCCTATCTTTCTGCATCCCAATTCCCTAACCTGAAAAAGTGAGTCTAAAACACCCACTGTTTCTAACCCCACCCTGTGACAGAGATGGCAGATGCTCCATTGGCTTCTGTAGAGGAAGGAGCCCCTCAGAGTAAGGTGCCAGCTGTGTGGCCTTAGGCAAGTCCCTGGGTGCTCAGACTTCAACCGTCTTGTACACAAACTTGAATAATGTTGGCTACGGTCACCTGGAAGCCTTTAAAATGTGATGATTCAAAATCTATCCTGGCTCTCACACCCTCTTCTCACTGCCAGTCTATGAATTTAAACGCTTTGGTCATCAAAGGAGCCAGTACTAGGAAGCTGGCTGGCTGGCTGGTCTGCGCGGCAGCCTCGGAAAGCAGAGCTTGTTGAGTTTCCCTGTCTGTTCCCTGAGAGCGAATTCAGGCCCATCTGAGCTGCATGCACCCTGGGTGGCAGTGGGGCAGGGACACAGGCCAAGGGACAAGCTGCGATTTTGTCAGAGCAGAGAGGAAGCAGCCCCAGGGTAGCCTGGGCCTTGGCCCAGGGACCTGGCCCAGGGGAGAACAGGTCTGCCAGCTCAGAGCTCCTCCCTCTGGGGGTGGGGCCACTGTGGTCTGACTCGGGCTAACATCAGTCATTTCCTCGAGACCACTCCTCCCCACTGGCTGCCAGACCCCCCCGGATGTTGGCTAATATTGTCGCTTTGTTAGTTGGGGCTTTGGGGTGCTTTTTTTCTTATTTCATTTTTCTTGCTGATGTGTTTTCTTCCACCGGGGCTGCGAAGCTGGTTATTTGTATAACATCCCTGTTTATTATTTATGGCAAGCCTCAGACGTCCGGATACTTTATGACTGTTGTTTAATTCACTTGGCGTCTCGGAACGAGGGGCCCACCATTTCACTCTGCCGCTGCAGTCTGATGGGGGATTGCGGAGCTCCTTCCCAGACCCATGCCTCCGGCCACCATTCCTGCCCAACCTGCTTGGTTAGCTAAGGCGACCTGGGGCCCCACTAGGCCACAGGCCCTGCCAAGCTCCTTTATAAACATCCATTTCACTCACACCCATATTCAATCCTCACCAAGACCTAGAAATGTTACCTCCCAGATATCTCTTGACTCCACCCACCTGTGTCCACCTCAGGGCCACCACTCAGGTCCCCGTTGCCTCCTTCCTGCATCTGGGCGGAGAACAGCTGTGCTCCCCACCAACCCATGAGCCCAACCCTTTCCCTCCCAGTTCCTTTTCCACACTTCAGGCAGAGCAGTATTTCAAACTGCAAATCAGATGTCACCTTCCTCTTGAAAATACTTCACCGGTTTTCTACTGCTTTTAGGAAAAATGCCAAAATCCCTGGCGCGTTTCACACAGCTGTACAGGGTCTGGTGCCTATGTAGCTCTTTGGCCTCATCTGTGCCCCTTAACACTCTGTGTTCTGGTGACATCAGGCACCTTTCAGCTCCCCAAACAGTGATGTTCCATCTGCACAGCAGCTTTGCCTGTCCTGGTCTCTCCTCTTGGGTGCCGGCCACACCCACCACACCGTATCCCCAACCCTTGCCACATAGAGGCTGCTCATCCTTCAGCTCTGGGCTGAGGCATCACTTCCCCACTGCAGCCTGCTTAGAGCCCCACGCCCCCAGTCCATGCTCTCGTGGGACCGTGTGCCTGCCCTTCAGAACTCGCAGCTCAGCCTGTACCTATGTGTTCCTATCACCATTATTTAAGTACGACCCAATTGCCCTAGCAGTCTGTAAGCTCCATCCAGTCTCCCTTATACCCCAGGAGCCTAGCACGTTTGCACAGTGTAGACACTGAAAGAAGAGTGAGGACCTTGACCTTCTCTGCCCCTGGTCAGTAGCTCCCAAGATGCTGGGACTGGGTGACCTGAGAAGCATAGACTCCTGGGTGAAACGTTGGAAATCACGTGGGAAAGAGGAAACCGGGGCTCTGGAGAGCAATGTGACTTAGAGTGACACAGCCAGCAAGTGATGGGGCCCAGACGCGAACCCAGGCTGCTGGTCCTAAGCCCAGTCCTCCTTCTGCTCCACTGTGCTAAGTCTTTGAGGTCTGGGAGTGACAGGGGAGGACCAGTCAGGGAAGTCTGCCTACTCCAACTGGGTTTGGAGCCATGTTTTGGAAGAGACCAGAAGCAAGACCCCTGGAGGAAAGGAAGGGAAGTTAGTTCTTTGACACAGACACGAAACACACAAGGGAAGCCATCCCCCTACCCGGGCCCAGCACTGTGCCAGGTACAGCAGCTTCAGAGAGCCTGGACACAGCTCTGTCCCCAGAAACCTTGCCCTGCGTCTGGCAAGTTACATTTGTTTTATACCAGGTTGATTGCGTAGTTGTTTTGGTTTGGGTTTGCTTTTTAACTTGTGGTTGATACGCTTAATAGTTAAGCACTGTGGCTTAGGAGTCGGAGAAATCTAGGTTGAAATCCCATTCATAGTCAGAACAGGTTTAGAACGAGATCTTACAAGATTCTTGAAGCCAGAAGGGACCAAAGGTCATCTGGTTCCCCCCTCCTTTCGGTGGCTCGATATCCCTGCCAAGCACTTCTAGGCATAAGTCCCACTGAATGCTATAGTGCTGTGTGCCCGTCACTTCACCCACTGTGTGCCCAGTGCCTGCTCTGTGCCCCGCCCTGTGCCAGGTGGCCCTTTGCATCTGGAGACACAGAGCCTGCCTCACGGACATCGCAGCCATTCCCAAGCTGTGTCACCGCTGTAACGAGGGACGTCCGGGAGCTATAAGAACAGAGGAGGAAGCCCCGTCGAACTGCAGGCCAAGTGGGCAGGGCCCAGGCAGCTTCCTAGACAAAGTGATGTTGGAGCTGAGTCCTGGGAGCAAATTTTAGTATAAGAGGCCATCGCAACCTCTGCTTGAATCCCGCCACAGACAGGAGTCTTGCTGCCTACCAACGACATGGGTGGCTCCTCAGCCAGGCTCTCTGAAGGGCTTTCGGATGTAACACCCCATTCAGCCTCAGGTGTCTACAGTTTTATAGTTCTAACTGCACGGCTGACGGTGAGACCTGGTGACGTAGGTAGCAGCCACTGGCAAAATCCTGGGCTCTCGCCCTGTGCCAGCTGTGTCTTGAGGAAGCCTCCTTTCTCCTCTCTGCCTCCCCCCTCCACCTCCGCTCACTCAAAGCCGTCATCACCGCATGCCCAGGGTGGAAGGGTCCAGTAAATGGGGCTGTTTAATGGCCTCTGGTACCGTAAAGTTTTTAGAGCTGTATGCTAGAACAAGCCGGTGCAGGCTGGGATGAATTACCCAGGGCTTTTATCAAAGGAGAGCCCATAAAACCCTGAGGGAGCCGGCCCCGCCCCTACGGAGCTGTGGCCGCACGTCACAGGGCCCCACACTCTGGAGATGGTAACCAGGTGAACTCGGCTTCTCCCCTGCTCCAACTGCTTCTTCTCCTTGCCTGCCCCTCTCCGACGTGCTAGTCTCCATGGAAACTGTGTTGTTGCTGGTATGGGAGGAGTTTAATGACATTCACAAGCACCAAATCAAGTGCATTTATATAACGGTTTGAAAGACACATAATAGCCTACGGAATGTGGGACACGGTGGCAGTCTCAGTAACTGCATGCAGAGTGCGGGATGAATAGAGCCACGGAAACTCCCGCCTCCGAGCCGAAGGCACCGGGAAGGAATAACCACCAGTCTTAATCTTAAAGAGCAGCCCTTCTTAGCCATTGCTCATGAAAAGGTCTCCAAACCCGGCACCGAGACGCTCTCCTCTCCTTGAGGAAGGATGCTGGCCGGACCCCAGTCCTCTGCACCGCCAAGGCTGGTCAGATGGGGCAGGTACAGAGCAGAGGGCGTGGCCTCCCGGGTGAGAGGAGGAGCCCAAGGCAGAAAGGCCTGTGTTTCTTTCTGCCCTGGGCTCCTCGGGCCCCACCCCATCGGTCAGCCTGCTGGAGGACCGTCACTCCCTGTGGTTGTTCCTACGGCTCGTTTCTGTCTGCTTCAGAGATTTCTCGGGTATCTAGGGTGCACCCCACGCTGCGAGGGACGTGCGGATGGACACTGCATACACGATGCCCTTATCTTAGCTCGGATTCCCCCAGAAGACCTGGGCAAGGTCCTGTGTGGGACGCTCCCTCTGGGAGGCAGAAGACACCAGGTGGGGGTCGGGAATTGATAGGAAAGAGGGAAAGCATCTAACATGGGGGCTGGGGGGGTGGGCATCATCTGTCCCGGTACCAGGGTGGATGACTGGAGCCATGTCCCCAAGGGGACACTGAGAGGGTCTGGGGAATTCAGGCCACCCAAGGAGTGGGCTGTGTTTATAGCAGCTGCTGTCACCAACTGGCTGAGGGCCGCTTGGGTGCGGGTGCCCGTTCCCTGGCGCTTTGTGAAGGTACGGTGGCCTTCACAGCTTAAGAGAAAACCTCAGGGGAAGGGTGGGGGTTGCCCCGTGGGCACTGACATGGTCGGGCCTGAGGGAGGCCAGTGAGGCACGGGCAGAGTGGCCACACCCCTGAGAGAATCCTGAGTCCAGTGGGGACGCAGGCGTGTAATGAAAGAGCAGAAGGCAGGGTGGTAGAGGAGCCAGAAAGCTGTTCAAGCGGTGTGCTTGTGGGGCGCAAAGGTGGGGGCCATTCCTTCTGAGTAATATCAGGAGACTTCCAGAAGGCAGAGAGGTGATGGGGGAAGCTACCTGGAAAAGCAGGGGCTGGGAGGCACGTCCACACACTTAGTCCTCACCTCCTCACAGGTGGGTGGTGGGAGCGCCATTCTGAAGATGAAAACTTTAGGCATCGACTGGAAGGCACACAGCGATGGATGGGTGTGGTGAAGCTCAGACTCCAGCCGTGGTCCTCTCCCGTCCACTCTGCCTCCGGGAGCTGTGCGGGTTCAGGAGAGTGAGGGCAGGGCGACCAGCCCCGTCACCACCAAGGGCAGACATGACCGAGCGCCCACTGGGTGTCCACGCAGATTCTTCCCAGAGGCCAAGGCCAGCTCTCTTCCCATCTCCCCACAGAGCCCCGCCCACAGACCCCACTCAGCCCGTCAGCTGCCCCTCTGGTCCTGCCCCAGGTGTAGGCTGGACTGACTGCAGTCCACTTAATACCGAGTGAATTTCCTGGGGCTGCAGGAAGGAGAAGAGGCGGCCTGGGGAGGGGCGCTTCCACTCTGCTGGGCCCCCCAAGCGTGCTTTCTACTCTGTCCTCGCCCTCCGTGCCCTACTGCCCCAGCCCTGCTCCAAACCCCACGGCCTCAGAAAATACGATGGGGGCAAGGGCGGGGTCACACACACATATTTCCCTGGAGCAGCATTTCTGCAGCCCATTACCCCGTTTTCTGTGAAATACGGGCTCCGTGGTGAAATAAGGTGGAGAGAAGCTGCGTGAACCCTGATTAAACAGGTCTCTCTACAGAATTTCTCAGACTTGCTATGCCAAAGGGCATGGCGAGTCCCCAAAAGGGGGATGCGGTTCACGGAGTTTCCCAAACTTATTTGACCTCAACACACTTTTCCTAGAGAACGTATTGTGACTAGCATTCCCTGGAATCCACCCTGGGATGTAATGGTTTAAAGACCTGCCACGAACTCGTTATGTGAGCTTTGTCAGACGAGAATAATTCAAGCCTGCCTCTTGAAGACTAGTTAAAGTGGCAGGGATAAAAACTCTATGAACTGTAAATGGTGCTATTACCTATTTACATAAAAGATGGTGCTGTTATTCATTTGCATGAAACAAAATATCCTCAGTTTCTCAGAGAACATTTCATTAAGAATCAAAAAATAATAACTGGTTTTTTTTAAATAGTAAGTTCTGTTCCTCACTAAGCATGTGACCTTAATCTGGATCTCCCTTAAATTCTGTTTTCTCAGCTGCAAAATGGGGGTGCTCCTGCCGCTAGCCCTCTTTCCTCTATGCGTATGTTGCGAAGATAAAATGTGCTCAGTGGTCGGACAGGTGCTTTGAGAAAGTATTAAATGCCATAAAACGCAAGGCAGTATTATTAGTGTCCCAGGTCCATACCCTCAATTCAGTCCCATTTTGCTGAGATCAAAACAGGAGGCGTGTTGAGGGAGGGGAGCGGCTAGTGGGAGAAATAACAGTGACTAATAATTTTCATCCATATGGATGATGTTAGGAGTCTGGCATGAGCCTGCCACTGAGGGGAGAGAATGAATATTTCATGAGTAAACGCTAAATGTGGTGTTCAGGTAAAGTGGACAGGAAGACCCCCGCTTCCGCCTGCGGGTGCAGCTGGGAAGGTGGGCTCGGGCTCTGTGACTGAGCGCCAGGGAGCAGGGCAGCTGGTCTGGAGGGAAGGGCTCAGCCTCCCAGCGGAGGTGGGGACCTGTCCAGCCTGACCAGTGAAAGGAAACTGCCCTGGGTGGCAGGAGAACCAGTGCCCACTGCACCCACCAGCTGGGTGGCCTTGGGCAAGTTCCTGTAACCAGCCTGGGATGACAGCTAATGGGGACAACAGGTCAGTTGTGAGGTCTCAGGCCAGCTGGAGCCGTTCGGAAGAGGGCTTTGTAATGCACGCTGGTGGGGAGTGTTACTCAGCTTTCACGCCACAGGTGTTTATTGAACATCTACTACATGCGGGTCACTGCCACGGCCATTTGCTTATCATTTGTTATATGTCCAAGGCCATGTTCGCCCCTCTGTGCACATCACCTCCCGTAACGTCACCACAGTCCCGAAAGCATCCGTTGTAACCCTCACCTTGCACATGAGGAAATAAAATTGAGGGAAGAGAAACCACTTGCCCAAAGCCATATCACTAGGAAATGGCAGAATCCAGGGCTGTATGAAGCCAAGAGCCTTCGTGCCACACTGACTGGCCCATCCCCGCCCGTGGTTCTTTGGCAGAGCCAGCGGGGCACCCTGCCTCCCACCCTGGCCAGCTCTTCCCTGATCTGTTCATGCTTCGTGCTCCCTACCGCCAGCCAGCGCCCCCTCCTCACCCAAAGGAGCAAGCCGCCCCTCTTTTGGCCCACCCTTTGTTTTCCACCCCCACTCTCTTCTCCTGCCCTCACTGCCAGTCTGTTCTCCGTGACACGGCCACCATACATTCTAATGTCCGTCCCCGACCACCAGGACCTTGGTGTCCCAAGACCCTGGGCAACCTGCATCTCCTCTGTGAGCCGTCTGTCAGGTTGAGTGAAGGCTGAACGGGTGGAGAAAGGACAGAGAGGGCAGTGCCGGAGTTAGACCCAGCCGGGCCTTCCCGCCTCCTGATAGATGGCTCAGAGGTGGCTGCTGGCTGACTCCGCACAGCGAGGACAGAGCCACCTCTGCAAATCTCTTCCCGGTGGGCAGTTTCCTGTTATCTTGGCTCGCTCCTTCTCCAGAGATGAAGAGATTGTTTCAAACCTGCCGCCCCACCAGCTCTGCTCCTGGCTTCCAATGCCATTAAGTTTCATTATAACAAATAAACACCACAATGACATTTATAAGTTACCACTGAGCACAGGAGCACAAATATGAAGCAGATAAACTGCATTTGATCCAAATAATTACTGCAGGCAATACTGGGCTTAGTCAGAGCCGGCAGCCGGGTGCCGGGTAATTTATTAGATTGCGTGAGGCAATGCTGCGTGTTTTTCATCACTGTGTCTCTCCCCCTCTCCCCCGTCTAAGTAGGTTAGAGGAGTGTAGACAGTGCAGGGCCGCACAAAGACAGACTTTGCTCAAGCAGACGAAGGCTGGGGGTGTCGGCCGAGTGTCCAGGAATGGCGGCTTCACCACCGTGGTGGCCGGGGCGAGAAAAGAGAGGGTTTAGGATGATCTCGATGCTGCCGGCCAAGGACAGTTCCGGTGCTCTCCACCCACTGGCCCAGACACAAAGAAGCCCCGTGGAGGGGGTAAATGGAAGGGTTGGATGGAGCCCCCAGGACACAGAGCCCGGTTCCTGCTGCCGGCTTCCTGCTGGGTTTTTTCAGCCAACACCCTCTGTACCAAAAGGCCGTACGTAGCCCTGGACAGCCACCAGCCGGCAGGACCCCAGCCTCAGACCTCCTCCACCGTGAATAGAGGGAGGGAAGCAGTCTGCCCGCCAACTCCGCAAAACAAAGCAGTGAGAGCTGGCTCCCAGCAGCCGCCTCCCTGCCAAAACCCAAACTCGTAAAGTTTGATTCAAGGGGTTACAACACCTCCTACTGAGTCCCTCCTGCCCCATTCTCCCAGCCTTAGTAAATTACCCAATAAGCAGCAAGGACCTGTAGTTGTTGTGCAGTTAAATGGTATTTGCCCAGTAAATCCTGAGCAGAGTACTAACGGTGATATACAGTAACTAATTACAGACATGAATTCGCTCCCCAAGACACCAAGTGTTACTAAATATTGTTGCCTTTAGGGGAGGGGGCTTCAAAGCTGCTCTGCTCCCTCCATGAGTAACTCTCCCATCAGAGGAGCTGTGGGTGCAAGCGAGGGCACCCCATGCTGGAAAATAGAGATGTCCTGGGGGGCAGCAGCAATGGGCCCCATCTCCCAAGAGCCCCACTGAGATTTTTCTGGGTGATGGCGGCCTGCAGGTGGGGCAGGGACTACACCCAGTGGCACAGAGCAGGCATCCCGCCGGCCTGGTGTGCGTTACTGGAGCACAGCTTGGGACCACTAGAGGAGACAGCGGTCAGTCTCTGCTTTCGGAAGAGGAAACCACAGGGCTCGCACACCCTCTGTGCTTACTTACCCAGCACTGGCGAAAAAGGCCAGGCCCAGACCTGGGGCCAGATGCCACGGATGCCCGCCTCCAGCACACTCTGTGGCCTTGGACGCTTGGACGGGTTTCACGACCTGTCTGAGCTTCCATTGCCTAATCTGTAAAATGGGAGTGACTCTCTCGGTCCCTCAGGAGTGTTGATGTGACCAGCTGGCCCGGGGCTGGAGCTACTTCTGCTTCCAAGGAGCTCTGTGCCCGCCAGCTCCATCTTCCCACCACTAGCCCATCTTCAGTGGCTCCTGGCTCGGTGACCCAGCCTAAGCCTCCTGGGGAGCAAGACAACTCCCAGCCCGTCCTGGCACCCCCAGCAGCGGGCAAACCCCTCTCCTTCCTCTCAGGGCACCATCCCACAAAGTCCCTTCTTTACCAGTATTTCCACGTCGAACAATCAGGACAGAAACTAGAGTAGCAACTGCATGCTAGTTTTCTTTGTTGTTCCCTTTGCTGCCACACTCTCAGAGTTGACACAAATCATCTGAGCCCTTGCCAGGGCCACTGTTCGGTGGTGACAGAGAGACCGAGTGAGGCCTCAGAGGGCTGGGGTGGAAGGCATACACTGGCAGTGTGACCTTGGCACAGTCGCCGCCTTGAGCCTTGGCATTGGGGTCTCCCCGCCGGGGCGGATGATAGAACCTTCTCCACTGGGTGTCGTGAGGGCAAAGCAAGTGTGGTCACAGAGGTAAACTGCTGTGCGAGGCGCGGTTAGTGTCCCAAAGCCACCGGAAGTCAGAGCCCAGAATCCCAGGACAGGGAGACGAAAAACCACTTTGTTAATTAGAATACATATATACAGTCAGCTCTCAGTCATCTGTTGCCAGATTGTCCCCATTCCTGGAAAATGCTATTGCCAAGATTTCTTAATGAAGTCCTCTTAACATTTCACGGCTTCCTATTTTGTTCTTATTTGTATGAGGCCCAAAGGGAATGAAAGGAAGGAAGGTCCAGTAAAGACAAAAACCGACCAACACCACGTCCCCTCCTGGGGAAGGCGTGAGCCGTGAGACAGCGAGCCGGGAGGGTGGAGTGGCCCCGCCCCAGCTGCAGGCCGGTAAGGGAGCTGATGTTCGCCACTGGCTGCACAGAAGGCAGCTCCGTTGCTCACACTTTTTTTAAGTATTAAAAATTCCCAGAACATCTGACACATCTATATGCAGACGTGAAAACCACAATGCCTTCCAAAGTTGAAAATAATGTTACTTAGAATTATTCATTACTGCGGAATGTCCACCATCTTGGCTTATGCACACACTTGCTCCTCTCCACTCACAGCGATAATAGAGTCGATAGCATTCGGGCTCCAAGAGCAGACAGATGCAGGCCATGGCAGCGACGTGATCCCCCTCCGATGGAGAACGCCTCCAGCAGCCATGGGAAGACGCCCCTCTGAAGAGCAGGTCTAGACAGTGGTCCCCGCTGCAGGCTCAGTGAGGGACACAAAAGCACCTCGTGCTGCCAGGCCAGCCTGCCTTTGCCGCGCAGTGCGCCCTGGCTCCCTGTCAGTGGGACAGAGCCATGCTGCCCTTCACGGGACACGGGACCTCTGACTCCTTGAGCATTTCGCAGAGGGACAAGGGAGTCCCCTGCCGAGGGACCGGAGGGCTAGACTTGGTGCCTCTGCCTTCCCCCCAGCTCTGCCTCCCACCTATTTGTAACTGGGGTTCCACATGAGATTTCATTGACAAAGGGTTGCATGCACTAAAAAAAAACCAGACATTAAACATAAGTGACCTCATCCAATACCCTCGCTGTGCGGTTAAGAAAACCAAGGCACACCCAGAGACAAGCAGCAGCGGGACCCTGGGCACCAGGGACAGAGCCAAACCAGCAGCAACAACAAGCACCCCGCCCCCCCCCCAAGCCCGAGCCCTCCAGGTGGCAGACAGCAGCGCCCCGCAGAGGTGGACCAAAGCGCTTGCGGCTGGACGGCTGCCGAATGCAGGCTCCTTGACCCAGCTCAGCTGCTGTCTTGGAATTCCTAGCTTAGCGCCCAGCAAGCTGTACTTTTAACAAGTTCCCTAGGTGATTCCTGTGCACACGGAAGTTTTAGAGCAATTTCTAACTGGCAAGGTTGATACCACCTTAAAAATGGTTATTTTAAAATGGCGACTTATTTATTTTTTTTAATAATGGTTAGAATATGGATCATCCCCCAAGCAGACCAGTGTCTAGGGGGGATTTGTTTTTACTTCCTCGTGCCTCGGTTCCATTCTTTCAGGTCTAGGGCCTCCCAACATAAGAGTTTGGATAAATCGGAACACAGACCGTTAGGGTTACAGGGAGAGACCCAGCAGATGGACCACTGGTCGAAACCTTGCCTTTTACCGATGGGGAATCTGAGTCTTAGAGAGGGAAGAGCCAGCCAGGTCCAAGGGCAGAGGCAGCACCAGACTGGAACCTTCTGGGCCAAGGTGCTCACGGTGTCCACATGGTGTCTCTTACGAGAGAGAACAAGAGATGCTAGACACCACGGGGTCAGCGGTCCCTGGCCCTGCCTCCAGCCTATCCCAACGTCCCCAAGCTGACGCTCTGACGCCTACAGCCACCTCTCCGGCTGATGACATCATCCTGTCCTGCGGTTCTCTCAGTTGCCCTCCCCTCCCCCAGCTCAGTGAGCACCTGTGCACAAAAGGGCCTGAGACTCAAAGAAAGAAAGGAGTGCAGCCAGGCAGCAGCAGGCCCGAGGCCCTACCTGGGGTCCCAGCCTTCACGGGCTGCCTGCGTGCCTCCCGCCTCTACCCTCCCCCGCCTCCCATCACGGTCAGACTCCAGGATGACCGCAGCCAGCACTGCTGGATGGGCTCCTTCGAGGGTGCCAATGCACCAGTTTTTCCAGCAGTGCTTATCGGTGTCTTCCCGGCACCCGGAACTTGGCTGAATGGATGGAGAGTCACCTCTCTCTGCCACTAATGAGCACATTGCAGGCACTGCCAGGGTCACAGGCTGATAATCAATAGGCAAAGGATTTATAGTGACTTTGGAGTCACCCTGCCTCGGCCAGTGCCATTGCTCTTCATTAACGACCCACGCTGTTCAGGACGACCTTGGTGGGTTGCATGTCCAGGGAGAGACTTGCGAGGCCGTGAGAAGCACAGGCTGCTCTAGCTCCAGCAAGGAACTCGGGTGGGGGCCCTTCTGCCCCCCAGCCAGCTCGCAACACGGGAAGAATCACCAGGCTGTCCTGTGTAAGCCCAAACAAAAGCCCAGCGCCGTTTCTGGAACATCCATGATGCTAGTGAGTCAGTCCTCACCTGTGCGGCAGCGTGAAGCTGCCAATGGCTACAAATGGCCAGGTTGGGCCTGAAGCGTTTCCAAGTCTCTCTCCCCACAGATGTCTGGAAGAAACAGACAACAGCGAGAAGGCCCATCTTCCACCCCCACCTTGGTCTTCTGGCTTCTCTGTTTGTATTTCCAGTACAGATCCAAAGGGAAAAGACTGAGTTAGATGACCTCTTGCTATCCCGGCAGGGCTCTAAGCTTGTGCAAAGCTTGCCAGGCGTCTACCCAAGGCAGCTGTCCCGATACACCCAATCCTGGAGTGGCCATGTTCCTCTTAGATAGTCACATCAAGGTCTATAAGTTTCGGTACTTGGAGATGAATTCTCACGTCAACACCAAATGCAAGGACACGCTGTCAAAGCACCACTTCTGCCTGAGCCGTAGTGAGTACCAAGTATGAGGTATGCTCCCCTTCTTCCCACCAGACGCACAGCTCCAACTTCTTCCAGGATGTCCCAGTGACCTGGGTCCCCCTCCGTCAACGAATTTACAACTGATCACTGCCCCGCAGACCTGCTTCTTCTCCTGAGACAGAAGTGGTTGCTCCAGTCACCCATTCCCTGTCCTGCAGGCCTACCATCCTCCTTCGGGTGCTACCAATTCTACCCCCAAACGGCTGCCAAATTCATGTTCTTCCCACTGAGGCAGTGTTAGTCCGAGCCCCATGACAGCAAAATCTCCCCGCTTTGTCCTCCTCCTTCAGAGGGCCCTCTGTCACCCTCCTCACTGGGACCTCTGCCATCCTCCTAAACCTCAGACCTGAGCCTGCGGGTCAGAAAGCCCTGCTGACGTCTCATCAAGAGCAAACTTCTGAGCGTGCGTTCGCGAGCCAACAGCGTCGGACCTTGCAGGCTTCCCTAGATTTGCACCTGACCACACCCACAGGCACACGGGCCTCCACGCGCCCCGCATGCCAGCTCCACGGGGACAGTGAGAGCCGACAAGTGCTGAGGACTCTCTGGGGACTGAGGTGCAGGAGGACCAGGATGTCTCCCGGGGGCCCAGCTGCGATGGCGGAGCCGGAGAGCAAGCCCAGGCTGTGTGGCATCCATGTCCTCTTCCCGGGGACATTCCTTCTGGTGCCTCACCTCACTTTCCCTTTGAGGCCAATTCAGAAGCCCCCTCCCACCCCACCCCCCCGCCGTCTGTGATCCCTTCCACCCTCTCCTCAGGAGGAAAACGGTTCCTCCTCCGGACTTCACACCTCGCTCTGGGTGACTGTGCAGCGCCTTTTACCCTGTTTCTTTGGGTGCGTACTTGTCTCCTCCAGACGCTAAGTTCCTTGTCACAGAAGACGTGTCCGCCCCTCCCCTGACTCCCCACACCGGCCAGGGGACTTGGGGACTGTCAGAGTGGGACCTGCCCCGCCTTCAGCCACCTTGACGTTCCTCAGGCTGGCACATCTCTGTCTCCATGACCCCTCCGTCACAATCCATCTTATTTGCGGGTCAGTGTCCAGGACCCAACTTGACCACCCTCAACCCTGCTCTCCTGAGTAGATCCCAACGAGGCATTCTAGAAATGTCCCGAGCTCCTTCTCCTGCTTTCGGAGCTGGTCCTACGCTGAGCAGCAGCAGGCCAACGGTAGAAGCCATGACTCGGGCTCCCAGGTCAGGTGTGAGTCATCCTCCCAGGTCGCTCCTGGCATCCGCCGGTGTCGGCAAGGGGCCGCCGAGCTGGCTGCTCCTCCTGCCCTCCGTCCGCCTGCTGCTGGGGGCCAGGCCGCTTCCCTTAATCTCAGAAGCGACCACTGCACGTGCTGGGAGACAGTGGGTGGTGAATATCCCAGGCACACATAGTGAAAGCCGCCCCCCCAATCGGTCACTAATAACAGAGCAGACTCAGAGCATGAGTCTTTTCCGCACGCTGACACAGTAGCTCTAAGGGACTGAAACCAGCCTGGGACCTTGTCCACTATAGAGCTGTGGCGGGAAGGGGAGGAGGATGGCGCTCAAACCATCGCCTCTCACCTGCGTGACTCAAGAAGAAGCAGATTTTAGACAGTCTGACTTCCCATTGATTTGCAACACCTCCTCTCCCGTCTTCTGAACACCCCTCGCCCCCCCCCCACCCCCCCCCAGGTTTCAGCTGTCCAGGCTCAGGAAGGACTGTGGAGAGTGCAATGAGAAGAGCCTCCTGCGAGGCCTCTGGGTGACAGCCTCACCCTGTGTGCCGGGATAGGGGCCTTGTCCTCACAGCAGCTGTGCGAAGCAAGGGCGCCGCCCCCATTTTAGAAGAGAAAACGGAGGCTGGGGCCGGGGTGAGGAATGTGCCCCTGACGGCACTGACTGCTGGTGATGAGCCAGAGCTCCCCTGGGCCCGCCTGGCCCTGAGTGCTCCCCTGTTGGGGGCCCAGGCCCTGGCACTCGACCTGGCAGGTAGGGAGTCAGCGAGGGTTCCTGAGGTTTCTCGTCCTCATGCCTCTGCTTGCAGTTTCCCCGACGCAGAACGCAGTCTCTCTGCCATCACATCCCTATGCCGCGGCTCCTCCTCCAGGAACTTCTCCGTTTCCTGCCCCCAACCCCGTGCTTGCAGCTTAAACCCCGAAAGAACCTCCTAGGAGCCAAGTGCCCCGTGCTCAGGGTCGGCCATCCGCAGACTCCCAGCGAGTGTCCTGAGACCAGCGGGCAGGGTTTCAGCCGGGCTGCCCCACTTCAGGCACAGGGGTGGTGGAGCTGCTTCCCCAGGGCACCCACATGTTCTCACTGCCTCTTATTGCTCCAGGACCAGTGGGCGTCCTCAGGCCACCACACAGCCCCCTGAGCCCGGCTCCCTCCCCTCTGAAGACAGCGAGGGTGGCCAGGCACGTGAGTTGCCAGAGCTCTAGCCCCTTGGATGCCAGGGCAGACAGCTGCCATTCCTGTCCAGGGCTGACGGAGGCTAACCCCAAGGGCAGTTGTCGCCTTCCCCCGCCTGCTGCTGGAGCAAAAGCTGGGCCAAAGCGCCCAGCCCAAGATGCGGAGGAGGAGAGTGAGCACAGCCTACACCACCTCCTGGTCGTCTCCTACCTGACAGCGGAGCGTGGATGGACAGAAGGGACTTGCAAGGGGACGTGGGCATCCGCACCCTCTGCCCACATGACTGCAGTGCAGTCTGTGCTGAGGCTTTCTCTCCTGCTACACTCACTGACCCCAAAGCCCCGTGTTCTCCGTGACCCTCTCAGGGCTCCCTGGCCACCATGTCGCTTGCTGGGGAAGGGGCACAAACACACGTGTCTATGGGAGACGTGGGTCGTGGGTCGCTAGGGCACCAGAATGGTCTCCAGAAGCCTGCAGGCTGACAGTTCTAGACGGCATGGGGGGCAAGCACCATGGCGCCTCTGAGCCCAGCGTGGAGGATGCTGACTGCTATGGGCATGGGGCCCGGGCCCCTCCCCGCTTGCCTCTCACACACACACACACACACACACACACACAGAGAGAGAGAGAGAGAGAGAGAGCACTGGTCAGGCCCCAGCACCACGGGCTCCCAGGGTCTCAAAGATGGCCCTGACCACAGTCCCTCCCAGGGTCTCCAGGAGGGCCTGACGGGCCACAGAGCAAGGCTCCCACCTTCTCAGTACACGTCTTAGCCCCAGAAAAAATTTCACCCCAAAATTCTAAACCAGAGTTTTCAGACATTCTGGGAGAAGAAAAAGAGTTGGTTCAAGCAAAATCTTAAGTGGCTAACAAGGCATAAAAACAGAAAAGGTGTAGCTGGAGAAGGGGTGAGGCCCAGGCCCCCATTCACTCAGACACACACATACACCCCTACCTGGCAGCCAGTCCCTGGCACACTGCTCTGAAATCACTCCGGCCCTTACAGTCCAGCCTTGCACAGCCAAATGCTTCTTCCCTCCCCAGGACATAACTGAGAATTGAGGGGCGACCACAGGTCAGGGGCCAGAGGAGTGAGTTCACAGAGAGTCGTTCAGTCTTCAGCATTTTAAACGTCTTCCTGGAAGACAGAGGGAAACTCCCCGAGCCAGATGCTGATGGTTCAGCCCATGCTAATGTGTGTGGGGAGTCCCCAGAAAGGAGACCAAGGTGAGGGGCCATGTGGCCAGAGCTGGGAGGGGTGGCCCCTCGGGAGTCTGCTGGGCTGATGGAGGTGGAAGAGGGAGTGAAGGAGAGGGCTCAGGGGGTGCATTTGAGAAAACAGTTTGGAGAAGTCATTAGGAGGCAACAGCTGACCTGAACTGCTCTGAGCAGAGAGCGGAGGGTTGGGGAACAGCTGGCAGGAGGATGGGGAGCCTGTGGGGGCTGGGGTGGGGGGAGTAGCAGCTCTGCCCCAGGTCAGCAGCCCTCCAGGGCCTTCCCAATGCCTGCCATCCCCACCCCGCTCTCTGGGCCAGGCTGCACCTGCACCAGTCCCTTTCAGCACTGAAAAGCTAGAAGTCCTCTGCCACCTGCTGCCATCTCCCTCACTCCTCCCCTCCACCGGCCACCAGCACCTGCCCTGCCCCTGCCATCCTGACTCACGGCCCACCACGTGGGGTCACAGGTGCACAGGCGACTCAGAGCCCACCCTCCTCTGTACCATTCCCAGCCAGAAGCAGCCCTTGCCTCCTGCAGTTTGAAGAGAAGGCTCCAAAGGACCCCCCTACCCCTGCCACTGCTGAGCAAGTGGAGCAGAGCGCCATGCTGGTAGCCTCCAGCCAGGCTCCATCCTGACCCCGCCACTGTGGACCTGAGGGTCCAGGTGTCCTCTCTGAGCTCAGTGGGGGGAGGCAGCCTCCCAGCCCCACATCGGTGCTGGGAAGGCCACTCAGGGTTGGTGAGGTGCTCGCTTGTCCTGCGCAGCCCACACAGCCTGGGCGTGCTGGGAGAGACACGCCAGCTGTGGGCAGTTGCCACAGGGGTTCTGAATGGCCACTGGGACCCCAGTTCTGCAAGCTCCCTTCCCTCCTGGGAAGCAAACAGGAAAGTGTGCCTACAGCCACGACTAGGAGCACACTCCCATCTGGGGGACCCACCAAATGTGGGAGAGCTCCGAGGCGCCTCCACCCAGCCTGCTCCTTTAGGTCCCTGCTATTTTCAGTTCTGGGCAAAGGCCAGGGTTGGGCTGGGAGGTCTCAAGCAGGTTGTCTTACTTGACAGGGGCTGAGAACTGT
The DNA here is from genome assembly GCF_022682495.2 of Desmodus rotundus. Classification (NCBI taxonomy): domain Eukaryota; kingdom Metazoa; phylum Chordata; class Mammalia; order Chiroptera; family Phyllostomidae; genus Desmodus; species Desmodus rotundus. Next base: position 22,469,913 of record NC_071393.1, on the reverse strand, counting down.
TATAAAGGACCTTAAGCTGTGGTGCTGGGCCCCTGGACAGCCTCACGTTCACGTGGGTCTGATACGGTCCCGTCACATAGGAGAGAATTCAATCACAATGTCACGTAAGGCTGTTAGCGAACATTTACACTCAGTGAAAGTTAGCTATGATGAACTCTATAACAATAAAAATAGTTACAGTATGTGCCTAGTTACATGTATATGATAACATAGCTATTATATAAATAATGGCTATTTATAGAATCATAAGTACCAATAATTATTACACCTCCTTTCTTTCCTACCCTCATGGTGGCCAGCTCAGGGCTCCACCCTGAACCCTTACTGAGAGTACTGGTCACCAGCTAGAAGGAGGCTATGCAAACTTAGGAAAGAACCAAGCAATTGCTTTTCACCCCGAAGATTCTCTGCCTCTCTTTAGATGCTCTGAGGGGGCTGCCTGGTTGGTGGGGTGAATACTTGTTTGAGAATCAAAATCGGGTTTCAGGCCCTTAATTCAATAGCCAACATGGGATAAAGGTAAGAAAACAGTGTTTGCAACCAGAGACAGTGGTTTTGGATTATACGTGGGCCCATTGTGTGGCCTTGAATTATACCTGGGCTCACTATGTGACCTTGAGTGGCACCGAGGTCCACTGCATAATCTTGAGTTACACATGGGGTCACTATGTGACATTGAATTACACTTGGGCCCACTGCGTGACCTTGAATTACACCTGGGCTCACTGTGTGACCTTGATCATATCACCTCATTTCTAGGAGCCTCAGTTCATCTGTAAACTGTGGGTAATAACAGCTAACGCGCACTGTAGTTATATTCAAATGCCTGGCATAAAGTCGGTTTTCATGAATAACTCAGATATTTTTGTCCTGTAAAGCCCGACTCCTTGAGACTCCAGCCCCTCCCCTTTACTTCCCGCTCCATGCCCTCTGAGTGGCCCGCTCAGCATAGTGCCTGTCTCATCAGCAGTTCACAATGCAAAAACAACTTTCCCACTGTGGCTAAAGACTGCAGGAGACACACCGGAGTAGGTAAGCTACAAGTACCACAGGCCGCTAAACAGAGACCCGTTCCGTGCTTCCTCACTGGGCCAGGCGCTGGGAAGGCAAGACGGAAAAGACAGCCGCGGCCCCTGCCCTCAAGGGGTTTACCCTCCATTTCTTACTGAGTTGTGTTTCTTTGGCATCTAACATGTATGTAGGTAGTAGGTGCTCAATAAAGTTCTGAAGAAATAAAGGGAGGTGAGGAAGAGGGGGAGCTGAGGAGGAGAAGGGGAGAAAGGAAGATGAAGATCCCATCCAGGTGACAGAGAGTACCCAGGGGTGCAGGCAAAGCTGCCGAGGGGAGCAGAGCTGGCCCTGCAGTGACAGCGACCTCAGGACTGATTCAAGAGGCCTGCCAGGAGGACACCTGTGCACGGCCAGCACAGGTGGCTACTGAGCAGCCAGGAGGCGGGGGTCAGGTGCTGCCCTGCAGACACGGGCAGCCGTTAGGGTGTCCACCTCTTGAGAAGGGGGAAAGCATGAGCGAAGTGGCAGCATTGAAAGAAAAGTCCAGGGCAGGACCCGAAAGCTTTCACAGTCTGATTTTAGAGCCCATGCTGAGACGATGAGGGCTGCTGGCCTTTGGATTGTACCATAGGAATGGAGAGGGAAGGGCGGGGCTGGGAGCCATTGTGGAAGAAGGCGGGGCCAGGCCTGGTGATGTCACGGATTTAAAATAAGGAGCGAGGCCCTGACCCGTGCAGCTCAGTGGGCTGGGGGCTGACCCACAAAGTGAAAGGTCACTGCTTTGATTCCCTGCTGGGGCACGTGCCTGGGTTGTGGGTTCAGTCCCCATCAGGGGTGTGTATAAGAGCAACCTATCGATGTTTCTCTCTCACATAGATGTTTCTCTCCCTTTCTTTCTGCCTCCTTCCCCCTCTCTCTAAAACTAAATTAAACATCTTTAAAATAAATAAATAAATACAGCATAAGCCTTGGCCAGTGTGGCTCAGTTGGTTGGAGCACCCTCCCATAAACTAATAGGTCACAGGTTCAAGTCTTGGTCCTGGCACATACCTAGGTTGCAGGTTTGGTCCCTGGTCGGGGTGCGTACACGAGGCGACCAATCGATGTTTCTCTCCCTCTCTCTCTTCCTCCAGTCCCTTCTCTAGAATCAATGATCATGTCCTCGGGTGAGGATAAAAAAAAATAAGCTAAGATAAGATAAAATAAAAATAAAGCCTGAAAAGGGAGCCTGCACTGACTGCTGGGAGAACGTCACAGGATGAAATGGGAAACTGAGACGGGAAACCTGGGACAGAGGGTGCAGGGGGTGCTGAGCCCACGGTGAGAGCAGGACCTCACTCCCTGCTCAGGCCAGAGCGTGCGAGTGGCCGGGCACAGACTTGGCTCCCAGGGGGAGGGGCCAGGTCCAGGTCACCAGTTTCTCACAAGACAGCGCTGTGCCTGCCTCACAGCAAGTGGCAATAAACGTGTCCTGAACAAGTGCTCTCAAGGGTCTTCCTGTCACTGACCGTACCCAGCCGGGTATAGCAGGGGGTGCCAGGCTCGTTCAATGTCCCTTCCTGGGCGCACGAAACGTGGAGACTGGGGAAGCGGGGGTGAGGGGAGGGGCATGGGCACCCTTTAGGCCAGGACCTCCCCCGGCCTGCTGCTGTATGTGTGCCTAGGGGTCCTGAGCTGGAAGGAGCGGCTCCCAGGGATGTTCCGTGGGTGAAAAGAAGTGGGACCACCCCCGCCCCCCTCTCCATCCACAGCGCCTCAACTTTTATCTACTCCAGAGACTGACACTGTGTTTCTGATCCTGGTTTTTAAAATCATCCCATTGATTTAAAAGGAAAAAAAGTATGTGAAGTGTCCTGCATTTAACGTGCGAAAATTAAAATTAGACTGAAAAAGAAAATTGTCAGTGAAAGCACAAACATAATTTGCAAACTCCGTCCTCCGGGTGGTTTGGGGGGGCTATTCTGTGCGTCCTCTGCGCCCAGAAACATTCTTTCCATGGAAAAGCTGAGGGGATCCAGACAGACGAGGAGTGAGAACCGCACACCTCTGAGAAGCCTTCGAGGGGGCAGAGATCTGGGGACTCCTCCACTCGGGCCCCCCCCTGCTCTTCCCACCCTCAGCCTCCTTTCTGTAGTTCCCTGGTCTTGCTGGGCGGCGCCCTTCTGCCTGCTCTCCCTCCTGGGTCTGAGACACACTCCACAGTGAAATGGTGGCTATTCAGTGTCCACTGCCAAGGCCCGCTCTCACAGAGCACACCCCCACACCTTCCTCCAGAGCCTGGTTTCCATGACAACCACCTCTCCTCCCTCAGGGCACCACCCGCGCCACACTAGGAGACCTCCTCCAGCTCGCCTCAGGATGCTTCCTGCACCCGGCTCTCTGGTCTGCTCACCAGCCCCAAGAGAAAGCGGGATGCGGGTGGGGCAGCACTTCAGGGGCCCCCATTCGTGGACGTTTTTGAGGTCTTGGGCACCATCATGTTTCGGGCCTTCTCAGCAGAACCCCCTCAGCTTCCTGCTGACGACAATATGCTCGTTCTCTCTGATAACACACTCTTCCGCAGCCGCTGCCGCTGTCTTGACTGGTCTTGCTTGCAAGAAAGATTCAGAGATAAAGGAATGAGCTGAGAATTCATCATCAGAGGGAAGAGAAGAGTGGCTCCCCACTCTCAGGCGCATCCCTTCCCCGCCCCACGCCACCTCTTGCCCCTGCCCTTCCTCTTCCTGCCCCTCTTTCTCCTGCTCTCTTCGCCCCTCACCTTCATGCCCTCTCTCCATCTCCTTTCTCTCTCCTCTCTTCCCTCCTCTCTCTTGTTTTGGTGCCAGAAACAGCCTAATTACAACAGAGAATGTGAAGAGTCACAGAAGCAAGAAAAACACCACACATAGCTGATTAAAATATCCTATGAAATCTAATTTGTAAAGCTCAAATCAGAATAAAAAGTGTTACTCCCACAATTCTGGGCCCATTTGACTGTTAAGGAGGCTTCTCAGAGACCCAGCCAAGAGCCTATGAGGCTGCAGACCAACCACCTGCCCACCGGCCACAGACTCTCGCTGGTGGACTCCGTAGCTCCTTTTGGGGCTCTGCCACACCTGCTGCCACCTCCCTGCTCCCCTTGGAGCGACACACCAGTCACTCCCTTCTCAGGGCCATCGGCGGAGAGCTCAGTCTCATCTGTGGTCTGAGCCTGAGACTTTGTGTGCTCAAAATGAGCAGCAGCCGGAGTCTAGGACCTTTGGGGCCATCCTGCCTCTTCCAGGTGGGGGGAAGAGAGGCCCCGGCAGCAGCCTGCCCATCAGGTCCAGTTTTCCTGGGCCATGTGTTTGTATCTGCAGAGCAGGGCTCGGGAAACCAGGGAGGCTCGGAAGTCAGTGGACCCCAGAGTAAACCCCTGCCCTGCCGCTCATTAGCTGTGTGACCTTGGGCAGGTTATTTTGCTTATCTGATCCTGGTTCCTCGCTGCCACCTGGGGACAGTTCTGCCCTGCAATATAATTAAATAGATTATAGCAGGAAGGGGATGTGAAGCATTGTGCACTGGGGGCGGGAGCTCGGTAAATACCATCACCCTGTGGTCTGTTCAGCTGTGGCCTCCGGGGAACGTGGTCACCACACCCCCATCTGCAGCAGCCCCTCCAGGGCCAGGCTTAGGGATCTGCACGCAGCGTAGCTCAGTAGGTGAGAACGTAGTCGGAGCCCAAAAGTCTTGTGTTCACAGCCCTAGTTCTGCCCCGAGACACACATGGACAGTCCAGTGAGCTGCTGAGGCTCGGGTTCCTACGCCCCTGGGAAACGGGGTTAACGAGGTCCACGTGGGGGCTGCAACCTCTCAAGGTGAGGTGCGCACAGCACCTAGTCAGTAGGCATCAACCACAGACCCTGTGGCTGTTTTCACCCCCTTGTGCCTCATCTGGAAAACGGGAATCAAGATAGCACCTCCCTCACAGGTTGGCGTGAGGGTGAAAACCTCGATGAGCCAGCATTTTAAACCCTAGAGCAGGGCCAGGCACGTCGTACACACTGGCTCACTCAACTGCCTCAGTGCCCTGTCACTCTGCGGTACCTACGGGAGGGGGACACATGGGGGCCCAACCCCGACGTTCTCCCCAGGGAGAGTGAGGCCGGAGTAGGGTCTGCTGCCGAGAAGAAAGGGCCGGGAGGACGTCTGGAGGGGAGAGCTGCCCCTCGTGCCACACTCTCCGCCACCACAGCTCCACCACACTCACCTGCTGGGTTTGGCCCAGGCCCATCCCTGAGCCTCACAGACCACAGTATTATTTCCAGGACTCTCGGGCTTAACCAAAGCGCACCACTCCCCACACCTGCTGTCTTCGTCAAGCACACCCCCCCCTACACAGAATGCCGCCCACGGCGGGGCGTCTCAGTCCTGCCTCTGCCCTGTTGCAGAAGTGGGCACAAGACACTGGTGTGAAGTAGGAGTTAGCCAAATGGAAAAGGGAAAGCACATTCCGCCCCGGCTGGGTGGCTCAGTTGGTTGGAGCATCATCCCATAGACCAAAGGTTGTGGGTTCAATCCTCAGTCAGGGGACATACAAGAGGCAACTGATTGATGTTTCTCTCTCACATCAATGTTTCTCTCTCTCTCCCCTTTTCTTCCCCTCTCTCTAAGAATCAGCGAACCTGTTCTGGAATGAGAATTAAAAAAGAAAGAAAGAGAAAAGCATGTCCCAAGGGCAGGGAGTGGCAGGCATGGCCCGTTTTGGGGGAGGATGGCTGACCTCAGCCCGAGTGTAGGTGGGTCAGAGAGTGAGGAGGCTGCAGTGAGTTCAGCTCCTGAAAGCAGGAATCCAGCTGGAGGCAGTGAGGAAGCCACCACTGGGCCCCAGGCAGGAAGGGGGTGCCCTGGGGTGGGGGTGGACTTCGTCCCCAGGGGTGGCCGGGGCTCTGCTGCCTACTTGAAGAGAAGCCCCCCAGGCTCTGCTCCCTGCAGTGACAGACCGCTGTGCTTGTCTCCCTGCAGGACAAGTGTACTCCTTCAGCCAGCAGCCCCAGGACCAGGCCGTGGTGTCGGGGCAGCCGGTGACACTGCTTTGTGCCATCCCAGAATATGATGGCTTCGTCCTGTGGATCAAAGACGGCTTGGCTCTGGGTGTGGGCAGGGACCTCTCCAGTGAGTACCTCCAGAGCTCCCCCACCTTCACGGGAAAGCCCAGGCCCACCCCTGCCTTCCCCACCCACCTGCCCGGGAATCCCACCTCCAGTGGTCAGTGCAGCTCCCCCGGCAGGGTCAGGCTGGGCAAGCCCCGGGTCCAGGGTCCGGGGGACTATGAGGGCCCCTCAGACAACTGGTACTCAACGACCACTAACCCCTCGATTCCGGTGATCACTCCCAAACCTGACATAACGCTGCCCCGGACCGTCTGCTCTAAAATCAAACTTGGTTCCTGTCAAGTCATATTTCCAGAGGTGACGTGTTCTTGTTTCTCCGTCCAAAATGCACTCCCCACTACGTCACCGCCTGCTTCTTCTGAGCTCCCATCCGTCACTCGGAGACAAATATATTGAAAACTCACAAAAAAAACCAAGACCAAAACCAAAACCAAAAAACCCTGGGGTCACTGTGTAATAGGAGAAAAAGAGAAAAAAGGGTTTGAAATAAAATCCAAACCTTGTCCAGCCCCCCCAAGACTGCTATTCACCCAAGATGCGCCGGTGGGCCCTGAGGCCATTAGGGTGGCACCTGTGCCCCCTGGCGGTGCCATGCTCGGGCATCTGCTAACTATTGTGCACTCCAGCCCTTCAGCCCATAGACCTGTCGTTCCAATCCGTCCCCTCCTCTGGGAGAACAGAGAAGGGAACCACCCTCCTGACCACTGCCCAGCCAGCATTCTTCCCCTCCCCAGAGGATGCCAAGCCTGTGACTATTTGTTAAGCTTGGCATAAACTGTAAAACCCAGGACAAGGGACCTGGGCGTCCCTGCAATGGGGGACCGGCTGAAGGAGGAGGAGAGAAGAATGTGTATTTGATGGAGAAGCAGCTTTGCCTCTCTCATGGTGTACAGCTACAGGAAAGTAAAAATCGAAGCGCTCTCTGCAACATGACAGCGGGGGAATTAATATTTTAAAATCTGAGTTACATCTTGCCAAAAATGTATATTGAAAAATTATAGCGATGGCCGATGGCATCACAGGACGTGAGCTCTACGGCCTAACTGAGCCCAGAGGAAATACACTACAAAAGCTCCGAAATGTACGAAGCTGCCATAACAGTTAAGCATGGTGAGAACCAGCCATGTTCCGGGCCTCTGGACTCCCGTACCCTAGAGGAACTGCGGGGAGGATACGACTTTCCCAGACTAGAATCGCTTGCGCCCTGCATGTCTCAGAGCCTGGCCCCACACTGTTGCTAGTTAAGGAGGCTTTCGGGGACCCCAGATGATGGTTTCTAGCCCTCAGTAGGGAACTGTGGTCTTGCTGAGTCGGTGGCCAAGGGAGGCAGGCCCCAGGTCCCCACGAATGGGTCACAGACTGGTCATCGCTGAGCCTCTGCACCCATTTCCATGAGCGGCTTTCCAGGCTCCAGGACTGGGTCCTGCTGGGTGCTGAAGGGCACTGGGCTCTGATGGATGGGCGTCTGCCTCCCCCTGGCCTTGACTCCATTTATACAGAGGAACTTGGCCGTGTCCCTGCACAGCCAATGAACTCCAAGTCCTGACAGGGCATTTCCTCTGTATTTGGTCACCTGTTCCCAAAATAGCATCAAGACGATAGTGACAGACACTTACATGCCCCATAAATACCGAGGAGAAAGTGAGAGTAATCGATCTCAACTCAGTTCAGCAAGTGTTTTGCAGAGCACTTCACACCACACCCTTTTCCTGTGGGGAAACTGAGGCTGGGTCTTGCAGGACTTCCTCCTGCTGCGGCCTGTGTTCAGCCCCCCAGGAATGGTGTCCCAGACGAAGACCTCAGAGTCTTCCCGGTCACCACGGCTGGAAAAAACAGTCAAAGGAAGTGATTTATAAGTACATTCCCTCGTATTGATAGGGCATTCTTCTACTAAGAAGCCCAGGTAGAATCTCACAAACCTATAATGACCCACAGGGAGAAACAGAGGGTTTCCCCCTTCATGTGACAGGAAAACAAAGTCACAGCTGAGAAAGAAATTGATTCAAATCCACACCAAAGCCCAGTGCTGGGTACCCTGACCCCTAGCCCCCAAAAGGCCCAGGCGCCAGGTCTGCTCTCACTTAGAAAGACGGGGCCTCTTTGCTGCCCCGCCTCATGAAAACCAGCATGTACAGACCACCCACTAGGTGCCGGGCTCCTCACACAGGCTATCCCATCCAATCGTTACCAGGACTCAGCAAGGTCCTGGTTTTGTTCCCGCACTACTGATGGCAGAAGCACAAAGTAAAAGTGACCAACCCAGGACACCACATCTGGGAAGGGATACAGCTGCCATTTATTTGAACCCAAGCAACCTGGCTGCAGAACCCAGACTCCCCATGATTTCGCCTCCCCCGAGAATAGCGAGAGGGAGTAACGATGCTGTGGAAGGAGCTAGAACTTCCTCAGCATCTACGCTTCTGGATGTTTTCTGAAGATGCTGCCAGTCCTTAGGAGAGCATCACAGCTCTGTCGCCTAATTAAGCAAATACAAACAAACCCATCACTGATGTTGTCAGCAGCTCCTGAGAGTGAAATCGCGGCTGATCGCTCGCTTGTGAAAAAACAAAAACACCAGCTCCAGCCAAGAGGCCCGCGGAGGAGCGGGAGCTAATCCCGGGACAGCAGGATCCAGAGGCTGGGCTGAAGGGGCTGTCGAGGTCAGCCAGCTACACTGAGTGCGGCAGCGCCAGGGAGCGCCCTGGCTACAACCCATTTCCAGCCCTGACCCTGGGGGACCAGTTTAACTCACCTGGACTCCTTCCCCAGGGTGCAGAGGGCGGGCAGGGCAGGCAGGAGGAGAGGCGGGAGGCGGTGCTCTGGGGGTGGGCGGTGCCCTGCTGGTTGCCCTGTGGGCCTCTCTCTGACCCGGCCTGAGCAGCGGTGGAGGGCAGGCTACCTGATTGCGTGTTGGGGACATGCCAGCCAAGAAGACATGAGCCTAAAGGGCTCTGCCGCACAAGGAGCACCCGCAAAACCTACTGGGAAACCTGGCAGAGAATGACAGCTACCTTCAAGGACCAGGATTGGGGGGCCCTGCATTGCCCACCCCCCAGGGAGCCCCGCCCTGCCTCAGGAAGACCCTTAGCTTGTGGAGGTGGAAGGGGCCATAGAGCTGCGATGTTTTTAATTGGCAGAAACCTCTGCAGAGCCCCTGACAGATGGCCACACCACCTGTGCTTGAATACAGCCAGTGACAGAGACCTCACCACCACTCCTGGCAGCCCAGACCCTCATTGGACACCTCGATGGGTTAACAACATTCTAAAGTGTTTCCCCGTGACAGTTCTGCCATCAGTGCTGACGCGGTCCTCGGGAGGAGCAAACACGCATCTGAGCAATGCGGAGAGACTTTGAAATGTTCAGAGAGAGAGAGCTGTTCCTCGCCCCTGCCTCTGTTCCTGTCTCTCACTTGCTTAAGCCCTGGTCTCCCCGTTTAAAGGCCAAACGTGCTCAATCCTCCTCTCCCGTGGCACCTTTCTGAGAAGTCACACTGTCCTGGTGAAGGCCCTTCGGAAACAAGAGCCGTTTGGGACTTCCCAAAGGGGGACAGACCTCTGAGGAGAGAAGGGGACCAGTACGGGGAGGCGGGAGGCGGTACCTTATGAGGGACAGGTGGGGGGAAGGGCAGAGCTCAGGCAAGGGAGTGGGTGGAAAGGGATCCCGCTGAGGGCAAGTAAGAGGGCTCAGGACCCAAGACCCTGGAAAGAGAGGAGCTGACCCACGTGGTCAGCCATGACTTGGGTTGGCGTTTGTATTCAGCCCTACACAGCAGCAGGGAGGCTGATTAATGATTTATCATGCCCAAGCCTTTATGTATCTATTATTCATCTCCACTGGTACAAGGGGCCCCAGATCCCTAAGTGCCCTTATAAGCACTTAATCAGACCCTGGGGCTTGGGGGTGAGCCAGAGGGGTGAGGAGAAAAGGGCTGCTGATGGTTCAAAGTGACCCGAGCTTCCTGGGCACTGGTAGGGTGGGCCCAGGCTGTGCACCTTGAAACAGAACTTTTCCCCCAAATCACTCAGAATCCTTTCGCAAATATTTTTCTGTTTTATTCCTTCTGTGTGTGTGTGTGTGTGTGTGCCTCCCTCTCTCTCTCTCTCCTGTCTTTTCGTGGATCCCAGCCTAGCACCCTCTGTCTCTCTGGGTGTGTCCTTATCAAAACGCATTCTACTTGGTAAACCACTATGCTCAGCGCTCCGCTTTCTGGAGTACCAAGCCTGCTGTGTCTGTCCCCACTTGACATTCCCCACTCCGTTCTCTCCTTCCCTCTCCAGCATTAGCTTCCCCAACAGCCCTAGACTTAAAATCGACAATTCCCTTGTGCACCCACACTCTGCCCCAGCGCCCTGGGGACACTCGCACAGCGGGTCTCCTCATGCTGAGCGGGGGACCCCAAGCAGCTGCCTGCTCTGCCAGCTGCTAAGACAGACGGTCCAGCCCCTGCTCAGGTGTGCGCCGCTGTCCTGTTTATCAAGCACGTCAGCTCCACCCCTGGGCCAGCCCCCTTGATCTGCCTGCTGTCCCCACAGGTTACCCACAGTACCTGGTGGTGGGGAACCACCTGTCGGGGGAACACCACCTGAAGATCCTGCGGGCAGAGCTACAAGATGACGCCGTGTACGAGTGCCAGGCCATCCAGGCCGCCATCCGGTCCCGGCCTGCACGCCTCACCGTCCTGGGTAAGCACTGTCCACGTGTGGGGCGGGGACACCATGGGGACACCACAGGCTCAGCTCCAGAAGGTGCCTTCCAGCCCGATGCAGGGGGCTCCTGGTGGGCCAAGCCCCAGGCATTGTCTCACAGGACTCGGCCACTGGCCCCACTGTGTCTGTAACCCCTCCCCACCAAAAGGGGAAGAGTGAAAGTTCCTGCCCTGGACATCAGAGGGCCAAGGCCACCTTCCCTGTGACCTTGTCCACCCCGTGGTTTGACCCCAGCTCAGGGAGCAAACAGGGGCCCCTGGATGCTCATTTATTCCAGCAGAAAACCTGTTCTTCATGTGGAATCTGCCAGGCCCCGTGCTAGGCAAGAGAGAGATGGAGGAGGAGGTGACATTGCTTTGGGTCACTTCTTCCTGGATTGACCTCCCTCAGGGTGCTAACCAAGCCCCATCTCACCAGTCCCCCTGTCAGAGTCCCCAGCTTGCTTGTCCCTATGACTTCAGCATCCATAGCAACCTCTGCTTCCCCTGTTCCCTGTCCCATCCCCCCTTCCCTGCTCCCGGGAACCCTGGGCTGCCTACGTCATGCCTGGGAAAACTCACATCAGGCCCTTATTTCAGCTCATAACTTTGCTCTTGGTCTCTCTTCATCTCGGCCTCCCGGTGTCCCCTGGACATCCTGCCTAAACAGGGCACCCTGTCCCTCACTGGGGACGCCTGCCGGAAGACAGGGAATAAGCTCACTACCTCTTCAGTTGCCTCGCCCCTGTCACCTCCTTCCTCCAGCGAGAGGTCACTGAGGAGCCAGGCCGCTGGGCACAGAGCCTTGCACACAAGTCATAATATCTCCATGTAGTTAGCTGTTGACAGCAACTCTCAAAGCACTTTCCCGTATCCTTCCTCTGCTGTTTGATGCAAGCCTGTGGGGCAGAATTGCTGCCCCCGATGAGAAGCTGAGGCTCTGAGGGCCAGGCCTCCCGGCTGGAGCTCTGCGCACCGCTTCCCTGCCTCCCTAGGGCGTCTCCGCCAGGCCTCCTGTGGGACGGAGCTCAGCAGCCAGAGAGGGGCTCCCGGGTTCCGCCCCCGCTGGCCTCCTCGCAGCTGCTGAAAAGCTTTGACAGCGGGGTCAGCAGCCAGGGTGCTGCCCCCTCGCCTCGCAGATGAGGCGCAGGGCCACACTGTGATGAAATATTTACTCGCGTGTCCGGTTATCTTCAGATCTACACGGGCAGAGCACAGGCAGATTAGCCCAGCACAGCGGCCGACAGGCCCCAGAGGACCACTTACCAGGCTCAGAGCCCGGCTTCCCGAGATGGGGAGGAGGAGCTGGGGCTGGGCTCAGAAACTCCTGTGGCCTTTGCGTCGCCTCGGGCCGGCGATGAAGGGCATGAGAAAAGCAAGCCCGGCCGGGCCGGCGGGGTGGATACACTGGGGTTGTGTGGTTGGGAAGTGGGCCTTCAGGAGAGTCGTCAGGGACACTGAGGGCAAGCCGCCATTCTGTCTCTCCTGGGATGGGGAGGAAAATGGGGACAGGTACGGGGCTTGAGGGAAGAGGAAAGGCGGGTTTAGTGCCAAATATATTATCTGGTTTTTGAGGCTTGCAAAACGCCGGAACAGATTTGCTGAGCAAAGGTGCAGAATCTTCATCTTCGGAGGTTATTCGGCCCCTTCCTCAGGAGGGTCTGCCTCCTGCTTCCTCGCTCCCTGGCGGAGGGGACCAAAGAATGCTAAAGCGAGCAGGGGCTAGGCATTGCCTGCCTGAGCTTCATGTAGGCCCTAGAATAGATGGGGGTGCATCTTGTCCTGAAGTGGTTGTCCCAGCGTCAGAGCTCCACCCAGTCCGGCCCAGCGATTTACTGGTTCCGTTCCTTCTACCGCAGTTAGGGAAAGAAGTCCGAATTACTCCAAATATCTGGCAGATAAGGGAATCAAGACGCAGAGAGGCAAAGGCACTTACTGGAGGTCACACAGCTGAATCACACTCAGAACAGACCCCAGACTTTCCATCTGCGGCCAAAGCTCTCTGCCTGATCCCCCATGTTCCTAGATGCCGGCAGAATCTCCCTGGTCTGGCCAGATAAGAGCCAGGCTTCTGGGAGCAGGGCCTCGGGTCTAGTCCAAACACACCTTACTTTGTCTTGGGCCACATCGCAATGGCGTTTGATCCCCCCGCCTCCCTCTCCAGTGGCACAGCCTGGCACCGCGTATGGGCACACAGCTAGGTTTGTGCGGGGAAGATGTTTCATTCAAGTATGGGTCACAGTTCAAGAGGCAGAAGGGGGAGATTCCAGGGGGGCCCAGCAGGATGGCCTGGGTAACATTCCTGAGAGCCAGGGAGGGGCCTGAGAAGGGAGGGACCTTTCACTCAGATTCCACAAAAACAGCTCCTCTTAACTACACCAACCCCTGGCAAGAAAGAGCTTCCCCAACTCCTCAGGGACACCTTAGGCCCCCACCCCTGAGCTAGTCCTGCACGTCCTATCCCTCACCTTGTCCTGTAGGTCCCCAGCCCTCTGCTGGTCCTGCAGGGCTCTGCCCGAAGGACCACCCTGGTTGCCTATCTCTGTGGTGGACAGCCCCACCTACTGCCCTGGAGGGAGGCTCTGCCGCAGAAGTTCACCCAGCCTTCTGGAAAGCGAGCCCTGGCCTGTGCATGGTGCTGAGCAGACAGAGCAGCTGCTCCGGCCGAAGGGAGAGGGGTGCTCTCACGCTGCCCAGCCAGCTTCCCAGCCAAGACCCATCTGCTCCACTGTGACATCTCAGCCTGGGAAAATGTCCCAGCCAGTTCCCCAAGGGGGTTGGGAGGTGGGGAGTGCTGCCTTTCCTGTGTTCCAGGAATGAGAGCTTCCTAATTTAGTCTGTATTTGCCTGAGATCGATTTTTAATTAAATAAAGTAAGAGCCTGATTAGAACCTGCGGAAGATGTGAGAGCAGAATCAGATGGTATTCTGGCAAAACCGCAAAGCAAGCACCAAGTGAGGAGGGCAAATACGAGAGACTCTATAGCCAACAGATGTGCATTGTGAAAATATGCATCTGCCGGCACCGCTTGGAGAAGCCAGGGGTGGGGGGGCCAGATCACACAGCCTGCCGGGCTCCTGGGAGGGCGCGGGGACTCGGGCCCAGCAGCCAAGCCTAGAGTCACAGACATATTAATTAGCCTTGCGTTTCCAGCTCTCAGATGCAATCAGGCAAGGAGCAACGCTGAGCTGGGCTTTTGCTCCCCCAGGAGGCACAGGGAGGGGAGAGGGAGCTAGGGAACTGGGGGGGAAGAGAGGGCAGGGGCTGTGCTCCGGAGTCTGAGCCAAGCAAAGCATGGGGGGGCCATTCCAGGTCAAGGGGTTGCCTTCCCTCTGTGACCCAGACAGCCAGAGACCGTGCTCTGACACAAGCCAGCTGGAGACATGTGTCCTTCCGCCCCCAGAACACCTGAAAATCCCAGTATCACGGAAAGAGCAGCAGTCCCAGTCCAGCCATGAGCCAGCTGTGTGACCTTGGCCCAGTTACTCCGCCCTTGGGGGTCCCATAGCCTCATCTGTGCAATGGAGGTGGTGACACATAAGATGACCCCTAAGAACTGTCCAGCTAGCTCCCCAAATGCCTGGCTTCCACAGCAAGGACCCAAAAGTCACAGCAGCTATTCCAGGGAAATGCTCTAACCTGCACTGGACCCGGGGTTCAGGTGCTGGTGGAGGCAGAGAAGGTGACAGGTGATCGAGTGAGGACAGAGATGGGGACTCTCAAGTCCTGGCCAGCTCTGGCATTCTGAAACGGGCTGTACACCTTGGCCTACAGCCCTCCTCTGTATCCAGCCTCCCCCCTCCCTTGTCTTCAGAGACACAGCACAGTTGACCATGTGCCTGTGCAGAGCTGGGGGACAGGGGGCAGAGCCCTGGCTGGGGAGAGGGATGCCTGCCTGCAGCTTAGTCCCTGGGTGACCTTGGGCAGGTCTTTAGGGCTGGTATTGGGTCTCTAGTTCAATTTTCTTTAACCAGCACTTAGTACTCAATACGATGTGATGGTTTTTAATAAATGAGTGAATGAATGGATGAATGAGTGAATGAATGAAGTTTCTGGTTCTTAATCTATGAAACAGGGATAATAAAAATACCAACCTTCTAGCACTGTTGTGATCGTCACACACACACACACACACACACATGCAGACCACCCCTTCTCCTACCTGCAGGAGCCCCAGGGTTGAAAATTCCTAAACTGTGCCAGGGCCAGAGCTGAAAGGGGGGCATTGCACTTGACCTTTCTCAGTGCCTGAAAACTTGGGCAGCAAGGTGCTGAGGGACCAGAGCGGGGAAGATTTGATCAACAAATATTTACTGAGCACATATCATGTGCCAAGCACAGCTCTAGGTGGCTGAGATGCATCCGTAAACAAGAGAGAAGACCAGCCCCTGCCCCGGCAGAGCGCGTTTCCCTAGCAGGGAAACAGACAGACACCAACAACAGTGAACGAGTGAACCATGCAGGCATGTCGGGCATCCGCTGGAATAAACACCAAGAAAGAGGGGAGAGCAGGGTGAGGGGACTGGAAGTGGGTGGGGAAGGGTGGTGGGTGCCAGATTAATTATTTAGAAAGGTGTTTTCCCAGTCTTCCTCCCCCTCCCCTCTTCTTCCTGGCCCGTTCTGATATTAAGTCTGCTGCCTTGTAGCTCCCGTCAGAAGCAAAGCTTCCTAAACCAACATGAATTATTTAACACGGTGACCAAGTCAGCTGAACTAAAGTGAGTGCCTTTAAACCGACGTCAGGCCCGGAATACTGAGAGGGGAAAACAGATAAGGTCCCAACACGTCCTTACCTTGCACCTTTTTTCAATGCACGAGCGCCCTCTGCAAGTGCCCCAGCAGGAGAACTGCAGGCAGGGTGCCCCTGAGTGCACCCCCACTGCGGACCCCTCAGCTGGGGGAGGTGGGCCCAGGGAGTGGCCGTGAACAACTCGGGCCATGCAGCAACCGGCCACGCAGCAACCGAAGGCAGAGCTGACCCAGACCCCGAGATCCCTGGCTTCTAAACCGGTTCTCCATTGTTCTTCTCAGAGCTGATGGCGAGAACCCTGCCGCAGTCGCCCTGTCTGTCAGTGGGGGGCCGTCAGAGTGGTTCTTCAGGGCCGGGAAAGCTCCTGCACAGAAGGAAGCACAGGCCCCCTCTGAGGCCGGCCCTCTGCCCTCTCTCCAGCCCCGGCTTAGCCCACCTTGCTCTGACGACAGCCACCAGCCCACACTCCCCTCTGCTCCCCACGTTCTGTGCCCTTGTCACTGCGTGGTTCTGCCTAAAATGCCATTCCCACGCTTCTTTCCTCATCCAACTCTTGCTCCCCTGTCAGGATTCATCTTAGACATCACCTCCTCTGGGAAGCCCTCCCTGAACATCGCATGGCCTGACTGTCTCCCTCTGTGCCCCCTTAGCCTTCCGTTTGCATATCCTCCACAACATTCAACCCAATTACATTGAAAGTAACTGTTCCCACGCCTAGCTTCCCCACTGGGTCCCTCGTGCCCAGCGCAGCCTGTGAGCACCTGCCTGGTGCTCAGTAAATGTTCACCTTACCACTGTAGGAAGAGGGTTTGGGGCAAACGACGGGGTGGCTCCCGTGCACCTCAGCACGGGGAGCGGGGCCTGGCAGCGAGTAAGCCCCGGGTGCCCGTGAGAGCTACGTTGTGTGCTGTGGTGTGTGTTCAGAGAGCGGACCTGCCTCCCCAGTGGGGAGCTCAGACCCTGGAAGCCTAGCTGTGCTGGTTCCTCACTGGTGCAAGCTTGGGCGAGTTATGTAACCAGTCTGTGCCTCAGTTTCCTCATGTGTAAAAGGGGGGAATAGTCGAGATAACCAGGTCCTCTCGGGGTTATAGAGGGCATGCGCTGAAATAGTACATGCAAAGCGCTCACGCAGCAAGGCCTGTCAGCGCCGACAGTCACCACCATGCCTGTGGGCGGTGTCGCCCCGGCGCCTGCAATGTTGGGGGACACCACGAGCAAGCCCTCCTCCTAGGGGGGCTCAGGCTCATAGCCTCGGGAAGCCATCCACCCAGCACACGGGCAGGAAGACGGGCTTCCCACAGCCCCTCCCGCTCGCTCCAGCACGGGAAGACAGGCAGAATTGATTTCCTTATCTCCTCATTAGGCGTGTTTTGCTGGGCCCCGGCCTGGTCTTGGGTACCGTATCTCATTTGCGCCGTGTGCCTGGTTCCTGCCACATTCATTACCCTGCGATCACCCCCAAATAGGGCAGCAAACACGCCAGAGATGGGAGATGGGAACAAACAAAGCCTCCTTATCTCCTGAAGTCCCAGACAGGCATCGGGCCTGAGCTTCTCGCCCCCTCCACTGCTACCCCCGCTGCCCGCTCCTCCCCACTCCCTTCTGCTACCCTGCCCTTCTGGGGGGCCACCACCAGGCCCCCTAGTCCAGAAGCTGATTCCCCTCCTCCCTTCGCCGTGGCCACTGCACACCCCTCTCGGCCCTCCCCATTTAAGTCTGTGCTTACCTGCTGGGACCAGCAACCAAGGGAGCGTGGCTCGGGCTCACTGAGGGACCTTAAGCTGACTAACAGTCTCACTCCTAAGTTATCGCATAATGTCCCTGGGGGTAGGGGTCCTGGTCTCCAAGGTCCACACTGTGGGTTCAGTGTTGTGCCCCCTGACAAGCCACCCAGAGCAGTCGTTGGTGGAGGGTGAGAGCAGAGCGCTCAGCAGCCACTGGGTGCAGGGTGCTGACTTCAGAGCTGAGTCCCTGTGGGCCCTCGCACGCTGAGATCATCCCCCCATCCCCAGTCTTCCTGTCCCTCCAACACTCATGCTGACGTGGAAGGAACGGCCTCTCTGCCTGCCTACACCCCCTTCACCCTGTTCTTCACCTGAGCCTCAGTGGGCTGCAGGAGAGCCCACTCCCCTAGCTCGGGCCCATCCATCGTGGTGGGAGATGAGGTGGGAGACAAGTTCAGGGAGGCTGGGGCTCCCTGAGGGTCGGAGGCAAACTCAGCATGTCCCCTCTCAGCAGGAATGTAGGTGGCAGGGGCAGGCAGGGGCCTCTCCCGGCAGGGGGGACCTGATGCAAAGGACACACACCCTCCGAGTCACCCTACCTGGCGTTGCCCTGGTCAGCGGGAACAGACTCAGGCAACGAGAGGAGAGCTAACTAGCCTAACTAGGTGGCCTTGCAAGAGTGGCCCAAAGCCTGGCACTGCCTCGGGGGCAGTGCTCCCCAAACAGCCCCCCAGGGCCCGCCCCTCCCCTGCCTCCTCCAGCAGCTCTGGCAGTCAACAGGAGCGCACGGCAGGCTCTGCATCACCTCAAGGTGCTCAGCCTCCTGCTCCTGGACCCCACCCCCACCCCGCTCTCAGTGTGCTGGCCCCCCGAGTCCCCCATCACTGAATGAGGCAGCCCTGCAGCGCTGAAGTGTGACCCACCCCACCCCAGGCCCTGTGCTTCTTCAGGACAGGGGCCCGCACCTGGGAGTGGGGAGCTGTGTCGTCATGCTCCAGTCCTGCCACCGGGTGGCCATGACACAGGAGCTAAAGATATTTGACCTCTTGGGACCCCTGTCTCCCTTGTAAAATCAGCTGGAAAAGGGGGCACAGACACTCCACAGCCTGACTAGGGTTCTCCCTCATCTGATCCTGGTTTGAGGCCGGGCAGGAGGGCCATTATTCCCTGAGTCCTTGGTCCCTTGCTCCTGAGACAGAGGGTGTGTCTGTCTCTGCGTTACCCAAGCCTGACCTGGGAGAGGCGGCTCAGCAAAGGGGAGCATAAGCTCAAACCATGGACATTTGCACAAGTCAGGGCCTTGACCCTCTGGTGTCGGCCATCGGACGTAGAACCAGCAGCTCCCAGGAGCCTGGGCAATTCCGGCCACTTTCTGTAGGTCTCACGAGGCAGCTGCCCTGAGGAGGCTGCATCCACTCTAGCACCTCTGGCCGGGCGTGGCTTCCAACATCCCCCACACCTGCAGAACACAGACAGGGGCCCACCTGTGTGGGGGGCCCTGTGGGTCCTCAGCCAGGAACCCAGCTGCCCACAGGCCCTGAGGAGGCTCCCTGTTTATGCATTAGTCGTATTCGTACATGCACCTCAAGGTCACGTCGCCAGTGTGCACACACATCCACACACACGCACACTCAGGGCTTGGCCCAATCACCAGGCCCCCGTGGTGGGGAGATACACTCAGTCAAGACACGCAGTGGCCAATGGGAAATGGGCAATCTCGGTGACTGAACTAAAGCTTTGCCCCCGCCCTTTGTCAGGCCCAGAGAGACTGGAGGCAGTGGAGCATGAGATCCCCAGAGCGAGGCCCCGCCACTCTGTCGATTCCCCCTAATGAGAAATGAAGTGGAGGGAAGAGTCACAGCCACCTCTAGGGACAGCCAGGGACAGCCAGTCCCACTGGGGCGAGCCAACCCTCTCCTGGCCCCAGCCCCTGGGCACAGTGCGAATGCCACACCTAGGACACTGGCTGGTGGGCTGAAGCCAGCCCTGGGGAAGCCCCAGAGGCCGAGCTGGGATGGGACATATCTAAGGATAAAAATAGCACATGGCTTCCCTCCTCTGACCTCAGCCCAGGCCCGAGACCAGGGTTTCATGGCAAATTATGGATTTAAAACTAGCCATGAATCTCCATTATAGCATGAAATGAGAAAGGAAAATGCTACTAAATGGAAGCCTTTCCTCAGCAGCCAGAGGGACAGGGAGGGGTGTCACTTTGGGAGGGAGTTGAAAGCCGAAGTCACAAAACCCAAGGCAGACTCACAGAGGCTAAGATCAAGAACCGTCCCGGAGACAGATGCCCCGGAGAGGGAGTGGGGACCGGACCTCCGGGAGACGCCCACTGCGCTCGCCAGCACAGGACATGGCAGTGGCAGAGTGGGCAGCGCCCACCTGCGGAAGCCACAGCCTGGGCTCCCCGCTCCCTGCAGAGGGATGGTGCAAGGCCTCCTCAGGAGAGGGCCGGCCAGAGCGCTGTTGTTTGGTTGCTGCATAGGGACGGTACCTGTAGTGAAGATGCAGCGAGAGAGGGAGAGAGGGAGGGGGTGGGGGAGAGGCACTTCGGAACCGTGGCCTGCCGCATGGGTGACCCACTTGCACACCTGCCAGGCAGACCCAAGGTCTCCTTTCCTAGATGAGAAAGGTGGCGCATGAAGACACCCGTGAACTTGCCCAAGGTCACACATCAAGAGAGAAAAAGAGTTAGAATCTGAACTCAGTTCTTTCTGGCCCCAGATCCCCTGCCCTTTCAGCCCAGTCGGGCCCCTCCCTTCCCCCAGCACTCTGCTCAGACTTACTGCTGTCTGACTCCTCGCTTCAGATGCGGAGGCAGCGCCAGTCTCTCTCCAGCCCCGGGGGGCCTCTGGGAGCCCTGTCCGAGCCCAAGCCCTAGCCCTGTCCCAGGGACCCCACAGTCAGAGAGGTGGCCTGTGCAATGAACCACAGACTTTGGAAAACCCTTCCCGGCAGCCCACTCCCCAGACGCACTGGGGGAGCCAGGGCCCCTAGACGCACAGCATCCATTTTCCATCCCATTAGGTCCCGTTATGAGGGGGCTGCCTGCTGCCCCTCTCCCCATCACTCTGGGCCTCTAAACCACCCTGTCTGTGTGGAGAAGGCTTTCCTAAGTGGGAAGCTCATCGGCACCCAGAAGCCCACACAGCTGCCTCCAGCTCCCAAAAATAAATAGCTGAGCCCCACAGCCCAGGAAGGCTGGCTTCCAAAAGAATGTTGCGTTTTCACAAGCCTATCAAGGTGTTTGTAAATGTTTATAGGAAGGAAGAACATCCCATATGTAAATATGTCAAGAAAGGTGTTAGCAGCTGAGAAATCACCCAGCGCCAGGAACAGCAGGGCAGCCTCAGTGGTGGAGGGCAAGAACGGAGTCGGGGGACGGGAGGGCCCGGGCCAGCCTGGTGGCCAAAGAGCCACCTCCACCCTAGAGCCGGTACTGCTCTTCCCCAGAACACACCGCCCCCTCCCACTTGCCACATGCTTCCCCTCTATCTACACAGTGAGAGACGTACACACAGTCCCTAGGATGCTGGAGAGAACTCGTCTTACAGATGGGTCAACTGACGCCAGAAAGGAAAGAAAATATGCCAGAGGCTGCAGGATGCAGAGGAAAGGGAGAACCTGGCATCTCTGATCCCTCAGGATAGAGGAGGTTGGGCTCTGAGTACAGGTCCCCTGGGACTCCCCCATCTCTCCCCTGTCTCTCCTCCCAGCCCCAAATACCAACTTGGCCTGAGAAGCCGTTCTGCTAACAGCCAAAACCTAACCTGGAAAGACCCCCCCACACCTATCCTTGATTAGAGAATTTTAGAGCTGGAAGGAGCTTGCCAATCAAGGGTTCTTTGTTCATTCCATTTTTCAACATATGAGGGGGGAACCCACATAAACCAGGAATTATATTCTGGAGGGTGGTCCCGGTAGAGGACAGGCTTAACCACTAGGTGAGTGTTTTAGGAACCCAGCTGCCTCAGTGCACCAGCTGGCATTGTTGTGAGAGGCTGCGTTTGGCTTCGGTGAATTTTTGTTGAAGACTCCTTCAACGTGTTCACCCATTTCACAATGGGTGATTGACAAGTCCACCTGCCCATACCATGCTGAGTGTTCAGCAGTTTTTGACCAGAAACAGCATGACCCCCATGCCCCAACCTCCCTAGTTACCCGATCTCACGCCGAGCAACATTTTTGTTTCCCTGGATGAAAAAAGTCCTCAAAGGCAAACGTTTTGCTGATGTGGAAGAGGTGAAACAAAAAAACGGCGGAAGCACTAAAAGGCGTCAAAATCAACAAGTTAAACTGTGCTGAGCAGTGGAAAAAAGTCACGATAGGTGTGTTGCATCAAATGGAGAGCACTTTGAAGGTGACTGAAGTTTAAACATGTAAGAATAAGCACAGTTTTTTATAAATAAATTCCAGTTTGGGGGGGAGTCCCTCCTCGTATACCTGCCAGGCACTAGACACTGGGAATATTCATCAGTGGTCAAAACAGATTAGACTCTTTCCTTCATGGAACTTCAATCCTGGAACAGTAACAATAAACACAGGAAGGAAATGTTATCGTTTATTAGAAGGTGGCGGGTGCCACCCAAACAAGGGCCCAAGGGACTGCGTTTCCTGGAGGGAAGAGCATGTGGCCTTATTATCTTTCCTTTATTTTTTTACAGCTTGATTGAGACATCATTGACATACCCCTAAGTTCGAGCATCTTAAGTGCACAGCTCCATGGTTGTTAGTGAGTTTACAGCGTTCGTCAGCCATCGCCACAACCCAGTATTAGACCATTTCCATCACCCTCACAAATCCCTTGTCAATTTCCACTTCCACCCCAGTCCCAGGCAACCGCTGACCTGCTTTCTGTCTCTGTGCATTCGCCTCTTCCGGGCATCTCCACGAATAGGATCGGACAGTACTCGGCCCTAGTGTCTGGCTCCTTTCACTTAGCAGAGTGTTTCTGAGATGCACCGATGCTGTTTGTACCCTGTGTCGACAGTGCATTCGTTGTCATTGCTCAGTGGCATCAGTCCGTCGTGTGGCTAGACCGCACTCTGCTCGTCCTTCCGTCCCCTGGCGGACATCTGGGTCACTTCCAGTGTGGGGCTGTGACGGACAACTCTGCTGTGAACATTCATACACAGTGCATGGCTGGGTACAGGTGTTCGTTTTTCATGGGTAAGTTTCTGGGAGTGGAATAGCTAGGTCACATGGGAAGTTCAAGCACAGCTTTTTAAGGAAGTGCCAAATCATTGTACTTGCCACGGCAGCTGTTTTGCTTTATCGCGTTCCCACCATGAGTGAGAGTTTCGGGTCTCCACAATCTCATCGATACTTACCGTAGTTTGCCTTGTCTGTTACGGCCGTTCTAATGGGTTTGAAGGGACATCCGATGATGGATTTAATTTGCATTCCCCTAATGACTAATGATATCGAGCATCCTTTGATGTGATAATTATCTACTTTCTATTTCCCTTGGTAAAAATGTCTATTCAAATCTTTTGCCCGTTTTTAAAAAGGATCATTTGTCTTATTGTATTGTGAGAGCTCTTCATATATTCTGGACGCAAGTTCTTTCTGAGATATTTAATTTGCAAATATTTTTCTCAGTTTGTGGCTTGTCTCTTTATCTCCTTACTGCTCTCTCTTGAAGCACAAAAGATTGTCATTTTAATCAAGTCCAAGTTAGCATATTTTCTCTTTTATGGATTGTGCTTTTGACATCGTATGCAAGAACTCGGTCTAACCCGAGGTCACGGAGATTGACTCCTATGTTTTCTTCCACAAGTTCTACAGTTGTAGCTGTTATATTTAGCCTATAGTATAAGTCCTTTTAAGTTAATTTTGGGGCAGGACGTGAGGCAGGAAACAAAATCTACCATTTTTGCATACAGCTCTCCAGCCGTCCAAGCATCATCTGTTGGAAAACATTGTCCTTCTCCCCACTGAATTACCTCCACACCTTTTCCAACCGCAACTGGTCAAAACTGTAAGGGTTCTTATCTGGAATACTATCACTTTAGAGTACATTTCGAATTCAGGAAAAGGAAATCCTCCAATTTCGTTCTTTTTCTTTTCTTTTAACTTTTTTAAAAATTTTTATTTATTTATTTTTAGAGAGATGGAAAGGGAAGGACAAAGAAAAGGATAGAAATATCAATGTGTGGTTGCCTCTTGCGTGCCCCCTACTGGGGAACCTGGCCTGCCACCCAGGCGTGTGCCCTGACTGGGAATCAAACCTGCGACCCTTTGGTTCGCAGCCCACACTCAGTCCACTGAGGTACACCAGCCAGGGCCAATTTTGTTCTTTTTCAAAATGATTTTTAGCAGTTTGGGGCCTCCTATAATTCCATGTGAATTTTAGGACCACCTTAATTTCTGCAAATGGTTGCTGGAATTTTTACGGGAACTGTGTTACAGCTAAGGCCCAATTAGAGGAGACTTGCCACCTCCACAAGGCTGAGTCTTCCCATCCATGAATACGGACTGTCTCTCTGTTTATTTAGGTCTTTCATTTTTCCCAGCAACATTTTTTAGTTTTTAGCGTACGTCTTGTACTGCTTTTGTTCAACTTATTCCTAAGTATTGTATTCTTGTTGATGCTATTGTGAATGAAATTTTTTCTTAATTTCATTTTCAGCCTGCTCATCACTAATAGACAGAAACACAAACGATTTTTGTACTTGGATCTTGGAGCCTTAACCTTGTTGAACTCATTTTTCAGATTTTAATGGTGTTTTTATGAATTCCTTAAGATTTTATGCACATAGGATCATTTATGTAAGAACAGTGATAGTCTTCTTTTCCATTCGGATGCATTTTATTTCCTTACTGGACTGTCTGAACAGGGTGTCCTACCTGTGGCCTGCGGGCTGCATGCAGCCCAGGATGGCTACGAATTCGGACCAACACAAAATTGTACATTTACTTAAAACTTTTTTTTTTTTTTTTTGCTCATCAGTATTCATTAGTGTTTGGGTATTTAATGTGCAGCCAAGACAATTCTTTGTCCAATGCGCCCAGAGGTGCGGAAAGGCTGGGCAGCCCTGGCTGGCGTTCCCAGGGTAGAGTTGGATGAAAGCAGTAAGAGCGGCCACCTGGCTTCATTCACGCCCAGCCCCAGGGGAGAGCACTCAGTCTTTGCCCGTGAAGTACAACGTTAGCTGTGAGTGTTTTATGGGCACCCTGCATCATGGGTTGAGGAAATTCCCATCTGCCTCTTCTTCAGTGAGAGGCTTTACTATGAATGGTATTGAATTTTGTGAAGTGCTCTTACTGTATCTGTCGAGATGATTGTGCGGTTTTTTGTTCTTTATGTGACATGGTATATTACATTAACTGATTCTCAAATGTCAAACCAACCTTGAATTCCTGGGGAAAGCCCCATGTGGTCATGGCGTACAGTATTTTTTTCGTGGTGCTGGATTCAGTTGGCTGAATTGCGGTTGGGGGTTTCATCCACCTTCGTGACGGGCAATGATCTATAGCCCTCTCACAATGTCTTTGTCTGGATTTATTATCGCAGTGATGCTACTCTGGCAGGATGAGTTAGCAGGTGTTCCTTCCTCCTGTTCTCTCTGGAAGATCTTGTGAAGGGTCGATATTGTTTCTCCTTTAAACATCTGATGGAACACATCAGTGAAGCCAGCTGGGCCCGGAGTTGTCTTTGTGGGAAGATTTTTTATTTTGTTAATTCAATTTTTTCCCTGTTGTAGCTCTGTTCATCTGTCTGTAGAATGTGGCTGTTAAACAAAAACCTGAAGAGTTTGGGAAAGGCGTTAGCTGTGAATCTTGAGGAAAAATCCCTACTCGAAGTGAAAAAATGGAGTGATTACAGGATTCCAAACAGAGCAGTGATGGGATCGGACTTACCTTCTGGAAAGATCACCCTGGCTGCTGGCCTGAGAACACACACAAAGAGGACAAGGGCTGGAGCCCGACAAGAGGTCCCTGCAGCAGCACAGACAGGAGGGGAGGGGACAGAGACCACGATGGTGGCCGTGCAGGTGTGGCAGCAGCAATGAGAGGAAGACAAGGGTTATGGACGACACCAAGGTGGAAAATTCTGGATGCAGAAGTGCATTTCTGGGGAGAGCCTTCACGCTCTCAAAGGAGTCGCTTCATAAGCTCCCCAAAGGATAAGAATGGAGGATGTAGAGCAACCCCTTTGTTTTTAGGAAACTGTGGCTCAGCAGGATTGGGTCCTTCCCCAAGGCCACCCAGAGCAACAGCAGTAAAGCTGGGGCTAGCCCAGGTGCTTTCTCCGCCCCTCTGAGGGCTTGCCTAATGGCTCATGTGATAGGAACCCTCCACCCCCGCCCCAGCCAGTGAGATCCTCTCCCCTGTCCGGGAGCACCTGGGAGGCAGAGCATCTGTAGAGAGAGGGCCCTCCTCTGAGTCAGGCTTCGGGTGCCCTCCTGCCCCTGTCTCCCTTCAGTCACCCGCCCTGCTTTCCCATGGTCGTGGGTCTGCCCCGGATCCGGGGCTCCGCGCCTCCCCAGGAAGAGCTGAGAGCGAACCTCTCTGCCACTCGAAGCTCCCTTTGCACACAGAAAAGCAGCCCCTTATCTGCCTGGGAGAAGGAGAGCCCTAGGTTTTTATCTGTGAGGCAATCTTATCTAAACAGGTTCAGGTGGCAAGAGTGAAAGAGAAAAATAATTAAGGGGGAGGCAGGTGAAATGTTGACATTATTATTACTTAAGTGCTGCAAAGCTTTTAGTTCATGTTTTTATACTGTAACACCCGGTGAGGGGAAGTCTGCTCGGCCCATTATCTGAGCCGAGCAGCCGCTCACCCCACCTCCCAGCCACCTATAAATCTGATTAAACAGGTTCCATTGGCACGACAGAAAAATAATTAAGGGAAAGGTAGGTGAAATGTTGATGTTATTACCGTAATACAACAGCCTGTTTAGTTTCTACACCGACGAAATGCAACCGAGGGGAATCAGTTTTAAAGATTACCTTTCCAAGATGCAAATCGAAGCGCTGAAAGCCGAGCTGAGGGAAGCCACCGGCTGCAAACTAAGAAACATTTCCAAGTCTGTGCCCCTCTCTCAGGGGCTTTTAAGCCCACAATTTCCCTTTGGACTGCATCCTATGTTCTCGCAAATCCTTTCTTTCCCACGTATTTATCGACGAGAGACACAGCACCAAAAGTTTAAAAAAAGAGAAAGAGAGAGAATGATTCTGCCGCCACTGGTCCTAAAAATCCATAACAGGAGATGACCCTCCCAAGAGGGGGGTGCAGCCGTGTGTGAGCCAGTGCCCAGGGGCATGTAGGCGGCCCACCCAAGGGCTGCTTCTCTGACCCCCCCTGGAGGGAGCAGCTGTCCCATCTTATCTTCCCAGGACAGTGGGCAGGGGGCTGTGGGCGGTGCCCCCAGGACAGGCCACCAGGCCTGGCCCACACCAGGGGTCTGGGGCTCTGTCCTTCCCTAACAGATGTGCTGATCCAATCGGGTGTGTCTCTGCTAGGCAGCATGGGGTCTGCCAAAGGGTGAGCAGCCCCCAGAGCGGGCAGAGACCATAGGAATCACTGAACCCAGCTTCACGGTGACGGCGGCAAGCAGCGGCCCAGCCCAGGCACCCGGACGAGCTCCATTAGCTCCCAGGCGGGGGGTCTGACCTTTAGGCGTCTCTGGGCCCCACTGGAAGAGAAGTTGTCTTGGGCCACACATTCAACACACAAACACTAATGAAAACTGATAAGCAAAAAAAAAAAAAAAAAAAAAAGGTTTTAAGTAAATTTACGATTTTGTGTTGCGCCGCATTCATAGCCCTCCTGGCTGCATGCGGTCCACGGGTCACAGCTTGGACACAAGTATCTTCAGAAGTGTTTTGTTTGTTTGTTTGTTTTTTTATCTGTTGCCTACATTTAAGATTCTGGAGGCCTTTGTATTAAAAATTCAGGTTTCTGGCTTCTCTTGGGAAGATCTGGCAG
This sequence comes from Desmodus rotundus, assembly GCF_022682495.2. Lineage (NCBI taxonomy): Eukaryota > Metazoa > Chordata > Mammalia > Chiroptera > Phyllostomidae > Desmodus > Desmodus rotundus. The sequence continues at coordinate 22,442,670 of NC_071393.1, read as the reverse complement.
CACCAGGCCCACTTGCAGGCTTGGCAACAATTGCGAAGTGGCCGCTCTGGTCAGTGAGACGTGTGTGGCCCCCCGTCCCCACTCGCAGTTGCTGGCCTCAGCCACTCGGTGCACACGGAACCTGCATGGAAGTCTGCTGCCCCGATCCCCCAACCCCAGGCGCGGACCTGCTTCAGGGAGTCACCCTGTGGACTGGGGTTAAACTACCAACAGGAAGGGCAGGTGAAGGCAGGCAGAAGCCCGGCAGCATCTGGTCACCCCGCAGAGTCGCCAAGGGCAGACGGGTAGGGGAGTTTAGGGGAGTTCAGGCAGGAGAGAACAGAGCAGCTGTTCATTGTAAGGAGCCCGGAACTGGGTGCTAGGCGCCCCCTGCCACTCAGGGCCTGGTAGGAAAATGCCCCAGGACGCAGGACAGGCTGAGCAGGTTCCATGCAGCGGGCAGTGGATTGAGTGAAACTACGCTCCCTGCAGATCCTGCAGATGATGCGGATCCCGGCCAGCAGGATCCTGTGTTGTGGCAGCAACAGACAAATTCACACGGACTACAGAAATCCTGTGGAGAAAAAGGGATGGTACCACCGCTCTCTAAGTGAGAGAGGGAGAGAGGGCTAGAGAGAGCCAAAGAGAGAGAGCCGACCCCTGCCTGGACAGGCTTTTATTGCTTTTCCGGGCACGTTACATCCAGGATGGTCCTCACTGACTGTGCACAGGTTCACCGTAGGTGATCACCTTTTACAGACAACAAAGGACAGAATGCTGCTAATTACTTCAAAGAGAAGAGTGTTACAGCTCCAGGGGGAAAGTGGTTGAACTGGTTAACACTCCATACTTGGGAGGTTTAGCACAGACTTTAGGAAGTTAAAGATACTCAGTAAACATTTGCAGCCTCAATCCAGGGTGAGGGAGTTTTAGCAAAAGCAAGTCTCATAGCAGCCCAGGTACAGTGCAGGCCTGATTCCCCACGGGAGAACCTGTCCGTGGGTATGGGTCCTGCCCGCCAGACCCTGCTCCCATTGGCTTTTCTGAGTGGGGGCTGGGCCACATTTCCTACACGTGGAACGGGTCCCTATACTCCCAGGTCCCGACGTGGTCAGGGAGTAGCGTTTCCCTGGGTGATTAACCGATGGACACCATGCCCACATCGGCGCTGAAAAATGCAAGAATACCTTAGAACCAGACTCTGTGTCTCCACTGAGCTCATGTGAGTCTCCGGAATACCTTGCGGCCAGGCTCTGAATCACGTAGGCTTTGATTCCAGGCCCTCGGTGCTGCCCCGGGTCGCGGGGTCTCCGAGGACGCCCAGCAGAGCGTCTAGAGCTGTGCTGTGCAGGACAGTGGCCACCAGCAAGCGGCTCTTTGATTTTCATTCTGAATTAATTAAAACTAAACAAAACTAAAAACACAGCTCCTCAGTCACACTCGCCTCGCTTCAAGTACTCAGTAGCCTCATTCGGCTTTGGGGAGGCTTATTTCAACAGAATGCCGGCATTCCAGGGTCCTCTGGGCAAATTCTGTCTGATCTCTTTTTTTCTCTCTTTTAAATTTTAGAGAGAGAGGAAGAGGGGGGAGAGAGAGAGAGAAAGAAATATCGATGTGAGAGAAAAACATTGATTGCCTCCCATATGCGCCCAGCCAGGGATCGAACCCGCAACCTTTTGGTGTACAGGACGACTCTCCAACCTACTGAGCCACCCAGCCAAGGCTCTGTCTCATCTTCAACAACCCAACAGTATTCAGTAACAGGGACAGGTTCAAAGGCTTGGGCCTGGACAGGGACAGGTTAGCTTCCCGGAAGCATTTACGTTGGTATCTTAATGCAGTCAGTGAGTGGAAGCTTCCCAGTAATTCACTCACTCCTTTATTTACCAAATCTTTGTTAAATTCCTATTATGTGTAAAAGCATTGTGTTAGATACAAAGGGGAGATGTAGAAATAGCCAAACATTGTCTGTGCCCTCGAGGAGTTTATAGCCACGGGAGAGAGAAAACAGACAAACTGCTTACTATTATACAAGGCAAAATGTAAGAAGGGTTTGGATACATAAAATAGAAACTGTTCATTGCAGCTGAGAAAAATCTGGGAAGGCTTCACAAGGGAGGTGGCTACTGAACGCTCCCTTGGTGGTGTGGGTGGGAATTTTAGTAGCTGGAGATGAAAAATGAATCGTGGTAACAGGAGCCGAGGCATAGACAGCTCAAAGAATAACCCACACACACACAGCCCTTCAAGGAAGGGCCCCTGCTGGGATGGTTTTGGGGATCAGGAAGCCCAGGGGGAGGAGGGGCTCAGCGGGAGAGGGCCTTGAGCCAGGCTGAAGCCCCGAGCTTGGTTTTGGGCAGAGGGGACCCGTCACAGGTGTCTGAGGAAGGGCATCACCTGGTCCTATGGTCCCAGGAAGAGAACCGTGTGGTGCACGGGGCACAGATCTGAAAGCGGGAACGTGTTGGCCGGTTAGATCCTGGTTCACAGGAGGTAGAACGAGCGAGTTTGCCCAAGCACTTGCGAGAGCCTAAAAGAAAGGAGGCATGCTGGGGCTGCGAAAGTGGGGGTGAAGCGTCGCAGCCCCCAGTTTTGTCGGCCAGGGGGCTCCTGGGCAATGCCTTTAATCCCATGCAACGCCACAATGATTTGAGCAGCAAATATCCCATATCTCCTAAGCCATGTGCGGTTTCTCAAATGACCCAGGGGTTCCCAGGCCGCAGGGTCCTGAGCCATTTAATAACTGGCATTGGCTGAGGGCTCCCTGCAGGTGGCCCTGTGGCATAGGGACCTCAACCTCGGCCACTTGTGGGGAAAGTGCTGCCCACAGGGGCCAGGTGACCTGGACATCTTTCACTGTGCCACACGGACCACCCACCGCTGTCCCGAGCTGCCAGTTCTCTGCATCTCCTTTCCTCGCTGGAAGGTCAGGGGATGAAAGTCACGGGCTGGAGGGGCACCAGGCCTCACAAGCCCCTCCCCCATGGCTGTGGCACACAGGCTGCCCTGGAGACTCTTTGCACCTCTCCGGGAATTTTTAACTGGAAACAATTTCTAGTTGGGATCTGTAATAATTACTAATTGGCTCTGATTATAATGGTCTCTCGCTGCCATCCCTTACCTGGCACAGGATGGGACGAGGCCTCGAGACAATTAGCGTCACCTTCCCCGATGCGGCGGCTGATGAGGAACACAATCACAGGGTCGGGACAATCCTGGCTTATTAAAGGCAAGCTGCTGTTTACTGAGGGGTGTTGTGATCTAATTAGATTAAAATTAAGGAGGGGGGACCTGGAATATTTTCCCCTCTAATCTCCTTTGAGTCTCTACGGATGCGTCATGTGGGGAGAGGAAGCCGAACTCCCTTCTTTTCCCCACCTCGAGGTTTTGAAGTTCGATGGCCGCCCCATTCTGCCCCCACTACGTGCCCAGCCCAATTCCAGCCGGGGCGGGGGGTGCAGGGCACCTGGGAAACAGCCCTTGAGCACGCCCCCTGAACTCTCTGAGCCTCCGTTCCCCCCAGTCACAGGCCTCTGAGCCACACCTGCCCCAGTTACCCACAGGCCCCCGGGGAGGGTGGGAAGGGCCGTGTGCGCACAACAGGGACTAGACACCATGCACGGCTGAGTCATCCGGAGCCGCTGCTCAGCCCCAGGCTCGGCACGAGGAAGCGCCAGCCACGAAGGGGGAACTGCACTAACCTCACGAGACCAGTACAGAAATCTCTGCCCCGAGAGCAGACGGCCCCCTGGAGAAGAGATGCCTGCTGGGACGGGCTACCCACCGTGGGGCACTCGGCACGGTGTGTGCACCTGGTGAACACAATCGCTTGCTTCTCCATCGGCGGGGTTCACCGCAAGGAGAGGCAGCCGGGAGCCAGCTGGGCAGCCTGGGCGAGTCACCTCACTTCTCTGGGCCCAAGTGTGTCCATCCACAGAGTCCTCTGGGCTCCTTGGGCCGATTCTGAACAGCAGAAGCCGTCTCTCACAGCGCCAGCGACAGTGCAGCGTGGCCACTGCGTGATCGGCCTGGCGGCTGCCCTGGAGGCCTGACCGATTTGTGTGAACCACCCAACGTTGCAGCAGGGCTACCCTTGACATGCTGCACACGGCTGCAAGCCGAGAGGCGCTGGGAACACAGAAAACCCCTCTCTGCCATTGGTGCAGAGGGGCACACACAACACACACACGTGCACAAGCGCACACTGCTGACCGAGCCCTGGAGCCCAGGCACACGCAGCCCCACCTGCACTGCGCCCACTTAGTGGCTGCTCAGGCCGAGTGTTCCTTCACCTGCTCTCCGGAAGGATTCTCAGATGAGTCCCGAAGTGCATTTCCTCTGCCATCACCCCTGCTCCAAGAGTGGGCCCTCCACCTCCTGGTTACTCACCCACAAGGCCCTGCTGCTCTCCTGGGCGATCGTAGCCCAGTGGGCTACGAGACACCATGGCTCTCTCCCCATTGCTCCTCTTATGTTGTACTTGACCTGAGCTTTCTATTTCCCCAGCTCTACTGAGCTATAAATGGACCTGTAACACTGTGTAAGGTTAAGGTGTATAGGTGTTGATTTGATCCATTTACATATTGCAACATGATTACCACCGTCGCATTGGTTAGCCCTCCAACCTGTGCCGTAATTACTGTTGTTTGTGCGTGTGTGATGAGCACATTTCAGATCCACGCTCCTGGAGACACTCAGGTGTATAACACAGCACTATTAGCTATAACCACCATGCTGAGCACAAGAGCCCCAGGTGTCATTCGTCTTGCAGCCGGAAGGGCGTACCCTTTGACCCACACGTCCTCGTTCTCCCCACTCCCCAGCAGCCCCTGGCGACCTCCTCTCTACTGTCTGTTTCTCGTACATAGTTCGGCTTTCTTGCATTCCACATGTAAGGGCGGTCATGTGGTATGTGTCCGTCCTCGTCTGGCTTACTTCACTTAGCACGATGCCCTCCAGGTTCACCCAGTTTGTAGCGAACAGCGGGATTTTCTTGTCTGTCACTGCTGGGCATGTCCCGACTTCTCCGAGCGATGCCCTGTGGTTGCAGAGGAACCTTCCACATCAGCGTCCTGGGAGACTCTCTTGTGTGCCCTCTCCGTACGAGGGAAAGGCAATGCTCCCTAGTTGCAGAGGGAAAGCGTGGTCTCTCTGCGATCGTGAGGAGGATAGGAGATTCCAAAATTATCTGTGATGCCAAATGATAGAGGAGCATTCCAACACTTCTCATAATGAATTCCAAGAGTGCTGCCCTTTTTTAAATTTAGAGACTTGTACTTTTTCAAACAGGGCTCAGATTCTGGCAAAGAGTAGACTTGAAAATGTGGCGTAGAGTTGAAAGGTACATTTTGTGGTTTTCTGAGATTCCCTGGAATGAGTTTTTGTGGCAAGAGACCAGACAAAGCACCTCATGTCTTCCCTTCCCTTCCCTGAAGGGGTGCCATCGGCGTCCCAGCTCCTCCTTAGAGGGACACTGACTGGCCCTCTTCACGCTGGTCTTTGCCCCGAGCTGGGTCACTTGGCCCTGCCTCCCCCACTTCGCCCGTCTCTCCCTGTGTGTCCCCTGCCCACACTTCTCTCACACCTGCGGCTCTGTCTTCCCTTCCCGCCTTCAACCACTACTGTGGGGAGCAAAGGCACGTTTTTCATAACGCAAAAAGCAGTGTGCCGAGCCTCTCACTTTAGATGCCAATCGTTGGCATTTCCTATTTATTCCTGAAACCGCTGAAGGAGGTGACCCTTTGCCCGCACCCCTCGGTTTCTGCACAGGCGGCTGAGGCTCCGGGTACTGGCTGGGAAGGCTTCCTGCCCCTGGCCCCCTTCCCTCCTTGGGGAGAGCCACCAGGCTCCTCCATGAAGCTCATGGCCAGATGGGGAGCTCGTAGCCAAATCAAGCACATCAGTTCTGCTTTCTATTCTTGGACCCAGACAGACGACTCGAGCCATGCAAGTTCCTGCTGGGTCAGGGTGGCTGCCCGGGAGCTGGGGAAGCCACCCAGAGCTTGGGGACAGGTTCTCGCTCCCGTGTGGCCTGTGGCACTGAGGTCGGCAGGGGCTGTTGGACTCGCGGACCTGATCCAGGTGTCTGGTTCTACCACTTACAACGTGTGGGACTTGCTGCAAGCGGCTTGACCATTCTGTGCCTCAGTTTCCCCATCTGTGAAATAAGGACACTGCGGGGGCCCACAGCTGAGTTTACTGTGTGGTTTCAGTAAGTGGTGGGGCAAAAGAGGTGACGGGGATTAAGAGGGACCAAGCTGCAGTCAGAAAACAAGTCGCAGGAGGCGATGTACAGCCCAGGGAACATGGTCGATACTACCGTAAAAGCTTTGTGGAGTGACAGATGGTAACTACCTTGCTATGGCCATCACTTTGTAATGTATAAAAATATTGAATCACTATGCTGTGCACCTGAAACTAATTTAATGTCGAATGCCAATTATAATTCACTTTTGAAAGAATTAAAAACAAGTCGATAGCAGCCCGTGCGCCGTGCTCTGCTTCCCCGGGCCCAGCCACGCTGGTCGGGAGAACCCCGACACCAGGCTGCTCAGGATGAGCTGAGGAGCTCAGCGAGGCTCGGCGAGGCAGGTGCGAGCTGGTTACTGCGCTGACACACTGAGCAAGGGCTGTCCCTCTGTCCTGTGCCCATCCACACAGGAGCTGAGCTGGAGAAAGGAGCGAGTCCCTTCCTCAGCAGGACAACCCACCTCCCTGATGGCCCAAGGGGGCCACCCACACCTTGTGCCCTTCTGCGCCTCCCACCCTGCAGCCCCACTGGCCCACCACCCACAGTTTTTCCTTTGCTGCTGTTCTCACAGCCCCCTCCCCACCAAACAGAGAGCTACCTCGGCCCTCCCCACGTGCCCTCCCACACCACCCCCAGCATCCAGAGCCAGGACTCACGCGGGCACACACAGGGACACAGAGACACACACACACATGTGACATGGCTGTCGGCATGGAGTCGCTGTCTGTCGCCCTCCTGCCGACACGCGGTCCCCTCTCCCTGCCCCACACACATCCTGTGACGTGTTTGCCTGCTCGGTGTTAACGTAGAATCCTTCTCACAAACAGCTCGTCACTGATAAGTGGGCTCAGACCCTCTTCCAAGGCCTAATCTGGAATAAGCGGAACGCTCACCCTTCCTCATTTAAGGGGGAAACCAGTGACTTTGTCCCTGACAGCATTGCCCTCCCACCCCCCCATGTCCCCACCCCCCGCCACCCTCACCACCCTGGCTCCTCCTCCCTCCTGCCCCTCCTGCCTCTGCTGCCTCCATATCGCATCACTGCGCTGGTTCGTCACGGCTCCCAGGCCAGCCGCCGCCTGTGACATCCGGGGAGGCTGAGGCTGGACCACAGGACAAGCACAGGAACAGGCAGTTTCTTGTACACCCTGCTGCTCCTGCTGCTCCTGCGCACGAGTAACTTAACCACGCTGTGCCTCAGTTTCCTCATCTCTGAAGCATGCAGGGTCATCGCATCCACCTTATACAGGGTTCTTGTGGGGGTTAAATGGTGGTGATGTTTACAGCACTGAAGGTTCTGGAAGTCTTGTCAGCCCTGGATCAATGTCAGCTATCATTTATGTTATGGTTGTTGGGGTTTTTATTACCATGCCCAAGGTAGTATGCCAGGTGGTGGGGAAACACAGAGAGGCCTCAAGCCCCTCGTCTGGAGTGCAAGGAACCTGAAATGGGCCCCAGATCCAGGCACCCAGGCTGTGCTGAGTGCCGCGTAAAGAGCCTGGCACGGGGCTAGGGCACCTGGTGAATGTGGTTTCCGACTCAGTAGGTCAGGCAAGGCGCCAGGCAACAAATATGAATGGAGCACTCCCTGCGGGCCAGACGCCGTACTAATGCTGGGGCAGAAAGAAGAACCTGGCAAGGACCAGGCCTCCGGGAACTTGCACTCAAGGGGCAGCCGCCAGCAACGGCAGCCGGGGCCCGTGAGCTCAGGGAAGTGGCGCAGAGTCTCGGGGCGGAGCAGAGATGGGCGAGGGATGGGAGCAGCTGACTCTGAGAGAGGGCTTTCTGGAGGAGGCAACCGTCGCAAAGAATGACCAAGAGTTCACGAGGCAAAGGCAGCCTTTGAACTGGTGGAAGGAACGATGGGATTCCAGCCAACTAAGACTCGGGATCTGGCAGAGGGAACTCCCCAAGCAAATGCACGTGGTTCTAAAAGGGCAGGCTCTCCTTGCAGGGAGGTGAGCAGGCCAGCCCAGCTCTGGCATCAGAGAAGGAGCAGGAGAGGGAAGGCCTCTCTGCAGAGACCCTCAAATGCCCTGGTGCTGAGGAGTTGGGTTTTGGCCTGGAGCGGCAGGGAGCCAGTGAACATGGTGGGTAGCAGAGACTGAGCTTCCAGAATAGTCACCTGGCCGTGCTGGAGGTAGAAAGGGTCAGAGTGGAATGGAGGGAGAGCTCACGCCGTGGGCCCTGTTCTGAGAGCACTACAGGAGCCAGACGTGCGGGTGGTCCCCAGACGGCGGGGTACTGCTGAGTTCATCGGTTAGGTTTGCTGCCTAGGAAACCACCCCACGCAGGATTCTGAGTCAGCGAGCGGCTGAGCTCAGCTGAGACGGCTCATCTCTGTTGCACCGCGTGGAGTCAGCTGGGCTCACCCACTGCCTCTGCGGTAAAGGCCTCACTCTCGTGGGCACGGGCCATGGGGGTACTGGAGGGAGGAGAAGCCACACTAAGGCAGCACGGGACCACCCCTGGGGAGCCCGGTGAGGACAGGGCAGGGGGGAAACAGAGAGAAACGCCTACTCTCCCAAGGAGAGAGAGCACAGACTTCTACGCCCCAGGCAATCTGCCCATAGTCTTTCAAGGGACGGGCCCAGTCTGCTCACAGAACCAGTGACATACAACATCAGTACAACACTGGACCATTTACCGTGTTTTCCCCCATCGCCGCTCGCTCAATTCTGGCAGCTAAACAGCAAATCTGATTTTATTCTAACACCTATTTTACAAATGAGGAAGCTGAGGCACGGAGAAGCTAAGCAATTCGCCTGAGGCCACAAACTAATAAAGGTAGGAGCCAGGTTTTGAACCCAAGCTGCCCAGCCTTCAGGTTAGCTAAACAAATGGAAAGGGACATTTGGGGAAAAAATAGTCCAAGTAGGTGATTCTTAGCCACAAGGAGAATTTGAGTTAAAGTGATGAAAAAGGAGACGGGAGAGGCTGACAGGAGCCAAGGAGTTCAGCTTCACCCAGACAGCGATACTCCTAGAAAGATTCCAAACGGAGGGCTGTCAGACATTCAGTAAATGGAGAGTGAATGAGCTCGGGCCTAGATGGAGGAATGACCAGACTTCTGTGCCGACCGCTCTGGGACAGTACAGAGCGGAGGAATGAGGGAGATAGTGTTAGGTAGCATAATCCAAGCAAGAAATGTTGAGGGCCACCCTGTGCGGGTGGCTCAGCTGGTTAGAGCGTCCCACACACCCAAAGGTTGGGAGTTCGACCCCAGTCAGGAGGTGTACCTAGGTTGCAGGCTCGATTCCTGGGCGGGGCATGTACGAAAGGCAACTGATCAATGTTTCTCCCATCGGGGTCTCTCTCTCTCTCTCTCTCTCATCAATAAAAACACAATAAGAAGAAGAAGCAAGGATGAGGGCCTGAGCCTGGAGGCCTTTGGGGTGGACAGGAGAGACGGGCACATCTGAGAGAGCTTGGAGAATGCCCGAGGAAGTGTGACAAGGCAGGGCGAAGGAGACGGAGTCCAGAAAGAGCTGGCGAGCCTCCTTCAGTCAGTCCATGGAGGTGCCAGTCCCCACCACAGTGAATACGCGTGTCTGGGATTCATCAGCCTGCTGGCCGGGGGGGGGTCCATCAGAAAGTGATATGCTTCTCCATAGGCAGCATGGGGAATGACAGGTGCCGGGAAGAGCAGGCCCTGGGGGAGCAGTCGCCTCAGTTGTGGGGGAGACAGAGAGCGACAACCAGAGCCAATGGAGAAAAACAGAAGGGAGACCCAGGGGCCTGCCCAGGATGTCTCTACGCCCCACCTGGTCTCAGCTCCTGAGCACTGACCAACACCCAACAATATATCATGCATGGGGTCTTTATTACCCACCTCCCCGTTAGGATATAAACTCCACGTGGGTGGGAGCTTTGTGTCCCCGCGCCTCATACAGGGCCTGGCACCGAGTGGGCAGTCCATGTGAATGTTCTGAATTAATGCTGAGCTGCCCTGGGAAGCAGACGCCTAAACGGGGTCTCGTCCCCATTTCTGTCTTTACATTCTGCGGTTCTTCGCTTTAGCCAGTAGGTGGCGCATCTATGCGCGTGACGAATAGAAGCTGCTAGGATTCCAGGTGTCTCCGAACCTGGGCAGAGGACTAAAGTGAGCAAGGCGTGGATCCGGACTGCAAACACCATGCGTCCATTCCCACAGCAGACAGCTCTCAAGCACCAACCGCCAGCTCGGCCCCTGCTCCCTCGCCCTCTGACATTCGGACCGAGGGGCCTGCATGCCACAGGCGTAGGCAGAGCCTGGCCCAGCGTTGGGATGATGGGCAGGACGCGGCCCGAGGAATGGAAGGGCTCTGAAGGATGCTGCACATCCTTAAGCGAGCCCATCTTACAGGTCCCACACACCTTTGAGCCGCAGAACCTCGTGTCTCTGCAGAACGACATGAAGGACCTCAGTGCATAACACTACGTCAGCTCTGCCTCCGCCAGGGTCGGGGTGCCCCCAGCCCCAGGCCCACCCCTCCTTGCCCTCCCTCACAGTAACACGGGCGGCCCCCCGTGCTTTCTGGCCTCCGCGTCCTCTCTGTGAGCGCAGAACTGGGCTGTGTCCCCTGCCCGCCTCCCCACAGGGGCCCCTCGCTCTTGACAACAGGGCTTGGAGAAAGTCCACACACCGGGAGAGAGACGGGGGCCCCACGTTGCCCACCCGTGGGTGGCAGTCCGCAGGGCTGGTGGGAGGCAGGACAGGGCAGGAAGGGAGACCCCCAAACACCTGCCCAAATCCTGGGTGACAGGAGAGTCAACCACCAATAGCCAGCCACACCCGCGGTCAGCGGAGGAGCCTGAACTCACAGGACCTGCTGTGTCAGGACACCCCACGGAGTCAGCCAGGGCGGGGCTCTCCCTCCAGCCGCCTGTCTGGGGCTGCGTGGAGGCCTCCTCAGCCCAGCTCCCAGCCCTGGGCATCCACTTTCCCGGGACCCACTCAGGTCGCCCCAGGCCTCAGTCACCCAACAGTTAACGCCTTCTTCCTGACTGACAACAAGCCCAATACCAACACAGTCAACTATTTTTATCTCCAGATTAATCACAAAAGGCTAACGTTTCCACCTTCCCTGTGATTAAAAATTAGGAGACCGAACTCTATCGTGGTTCGGGATAATAGCCAATCCCGTGAGGGGGCTGCATGAATAATGCATGACCAGGCTCGGGCTGCGCCAGACTCTCTCCCCTCCCAGCGCCTCAGCTCTGGGCCCCTCTGAATAGAGAGGTAATGAGTCCCCCCCTCTTTACAGAGAGCTGCAGCTGCGAAGGCGACTGTTGATTTCTATTCAGCCTCTGGGCCCCCAAACATCCTCCCACCCCCCCCCCACACCAGCCCCATCTGCACCCCACCCCCACCCATCTGCTGCGCAGCCAGGCGAAGGCCAATCAATAATGCATAGCTGCACGAGTAACCGGTGTGATAACCACTTATTTGGGAAGATGTAATCAGGACCATTCTGCGGGTGGAAGTTTGTGTGTGTGAGTGAGTGTGCGCCCGAGTCCTCGCACAGCGCAGTCCCACGCCCCTCTCCCCTGGTCTTCTCGCCCTTACTCCCGGTTCCCAGCACAGCACTGCAGGAGCAGGAAGGACAGGGAAAGGCCTCCTCCATCTCCACACTGTGATCCTGGGAGTTAGGAGCCTGAGCAAAGCCCCAGAGACAGTTGCTTCATTAAACTTGGTCCCACACTGGAATCCTGTGGGAGCATTAAAAACTCCTGGTGCTTGGCCCTGGCCAGGTAGCTTCGTGGGTGAGAGTGTCCTCCGGATACGCCAAGGACTCAGGTTCAATCCCCAGTTAGGGCCCATATAAGATGCAACCAGTGGATGCATATATTTGTGGAACAACGAATCGATGTTTCCCTCTCTCTCTCTCCCCTCGACCTCCTCTCTCTCTCAAATAGATGGATATTTAGATAAATAAATCTCTTGCGGTTTGGCGCCCACCTCCAGAAATTGAGTTTAGTTGTTCACTGTGGCCCCAATTTTAAAAATTTCTCCCAGATTTTAACATGCAGCCAGGGTTAAAAACCACTACTTTGGACCCAACAAATGTCAGTGCTGGAGAGAACTTTTCAGATCCCCAGTTGAACTTTCACATTTTATATCGGAGGAAATAAAACCGATATAGAGACTGCTTTCATGGTTTCACCCTCTGACAGAGGGCACGGCCCACTATGCCACACCACTGGGCTTACTTCTTCTATTCCTGAAGCTCCGTGTGGCTCTGTCTGATTTTCCTGGCCCTCAGCTAGCTCAGCTGGGGTGCCTCTGCCCCAGACACCTTGTGGGGAGAAGGCTATCCCCACAGAAGGAAGGGGGCAGGAGACCTAGCCCCAGCCGTCCCTGCTGGAAGGGGTTGCCCATTCCGGGGAGACAAAAGCCCCTCAACAGCGACTGTAAGGCCCACTTCCATGTATGGAAAGCCCTCATAGCCTCCCTTTGCTCTCGGGCCTCACCTGCACCCCAGGCACAAATGAGGGGGTGCACGGTGGGCAGGGTAGGTGTCTTGATTGTCCAGCCCACACCCCCACCTGTCTGTGCCCAGGGCTGCCCAGAGGTGGGGCCGGTTTGGAGGAGGCAGACTTCCTCCCTGGGCCAGGACCCTAGGCAGAGCCCCGGGCTGGTGAGGGTGTCTGGGAAGTCTGAGGCTTCCCTTTCCCTCAGGAAATAGAAACCTGGGGCTGGCACTCCCTGGGCTGCAGTTCTCAAGGAGGCCTGCTCAAGTCAGGAAGGGAGGGGCAGAGCCCTGGGCTGAAGGTGTGCCCGGAGCAGGGAGGGCAAACTGCCAGGCAGAGCCTGCTAGGTGGGGGGCCTGGAGCCACAGTGCAGAAGCTCCCATGGGGCCTGTGCGGAAGGATGGACTTTCTCTGGCCACTGGGGTCCTTTGATCTAGAACCTAGCTTGTCTCTCAGTTGCCCTTTTACCATTCCCTGGCAAACATGCAGTCAGCCCTTCCCAAGCCTCCAGAAGGGACTGGCCCAGCCCCTCCCCGGGGGGTGAAGAGCAGGATGGCTCAGTTGGTCTAGAGGGAGACCCACCCCTTGCACAGTTGGTCCAGAAGGACAGACAGGCAGCATCAGAGGCCCGGCGCCTTCCACGCATCCACACGCCTGACATCAAAAGAGGCTCTGTGACTTTGGCCAGTCACTTCCCTCCTCCAGCCTCTTCGCTCTATTTATTTTCATAGCTGCCTACCCTGCACCCCGCGGTCATCACGGGGAAGACAGGGGTGACTCCCCCCACGTGAGCGAACGTTTGCGGACCTTCCGCCCGGCGCCAGGCCCTGTGCAGGACACCGGGGCAGACATCCGTGTCCTCCCGGCGCTCCCCGCATGGGGCAGGAAGATCCACAGCCGCTCGGGGGCGAGGGGGCGGGACAGCTCCAGAAGGATAAATGCCGAGGTGATGCCAGGGGCCGTGCGGCCCTCCCAGTCTTGCAAAGTCGCCTGTCCCCTGCCCTGGAGAGGAGAGGGGCCTGGCCTCCGGCCCTGGCCCTGCCGCTCGCTGGCAGCTTGGCCCTGAGCAAGTCACCGAACCCCGCCGCGCCTCAGTGTCTGGACGTGTGACATTGGGATGACGACAATGTTTATCTGGCGAGGTCGCTGTGAGCATTCAACCAGATGACAGATGGAATGGTGCTTTCTTTAAAAACATAAAAAGAAGTTAAAAGGAAAGAAACTACAGCTATTCTCTAGGCACCGGAGCTTTGCCCCTCCGCCTGTGAACAAGGGCAAGGACGCCTGCCCTGTTCCCTCACGGGTTCCTTGTGGGCCGAGGATGATTCAACGATAAGAACGTCCTCTGCAAATCAGCACGCAATGCACATGTCCAGGATTATTGCTGCTGTTATTATTATTATACTATAAGGAGATTATATGTTTATTAAAGTGTGATAATTATTGTCATCAGCTCCACCAAGTCCGCCAGCTCAGCAGGCCTGCCCAGCTGCAGGGCCAGTTCCCCTCAGCGTGACCTCTCTCCTCCTCTCCCCACAGTGCCACCCGATGACCCCGTCATCCTGGGGGGACCCGTGATCAGCCTGCGGGCAGGGGACCCCCTCAACCTCACCTGCCACGCAGACAACGCCAAGCCTGCGGCTTCCATCATCTGGTTGCGGAAGGGAGAGGTCATCAACGGGGCCACCTACTCCAAGGTGAGGCCTGGGGGCAGGTGGGGTGACTGGAGGTGAAGGGGGGGTGGGGACTGCGTGGGAGGGGTCCCACTCTCCCCACCTCTGCAGCTCCAGCTCAGCGTGGACATCCTTCTGTCGCTTCTGCTTCTCCGCCTTTGTCTCTGTGCCTCTGTCTTTTTCTGGGGTCACTTTCTCCCATGCTCTGTCTTCCTCTTTCTCTTCCCTGGGGTAACTGTGTCAGAGGAGGAGACTGGGGACCCAAGGGGCCAGAGCCCAGGGTTGGGGGACAAAATAGCGGATGCCTGCTCTGAGGGGTGTGGGTCAGGGGGCTGGGCATCGTCCCACACAGTGGCAGGTCACCAGTTTGATTCCTGGTCAGGGCACAGGCCTGGGTTGCAGGTTTGATTCCTGGTCAGGGCTCATGCAAGAGGCAACCGATCGATGTTCACGTCGAAGCTTCTCTCCTTTCTCTTTCTGCCTCCCTTCCCCTCTCTCTAAAAATAAGAAATAAAATAAAGTAAAATACGGGATGCCTGGTTACCTTTGAATTTCAGATAAATAATAAATAACTATTCAGTGTAAGTGTGTCCCAACGAGTGTACGGTGCACACTTATGGGTCCTACTTACATTACAAAATCATTCACTGTTTCTCCAAAATTCATTTGTAGCTGAGAGCCCTGTGTCTGGCCACCATCTGCTAAGTCTGGCCACCTTTCCAGGGCTGCAGGTAGGACCGCTCAGGTGCATCCCTGTCTGGGGCAGGGCTGAAGCCCGCACGGAGGCCTGAGCCCAAGCTGCCTGCCCGCCCGCAGGGGCGCTGCTTCCCCATCCACACGAAGTGCCTGGAGCTGCAAGTGCCCTGAACTGACCCCTGAATGACCCAGGGTGTTATTTTCTGTACTTTAAGACGCTTCGACATCTGCAGGCCTTCCTGTGAGGAAGGTGGTCCTTCCTGCCGGGCTAGCAAGTTCCTAGAGACCTGCTGAGAATGCGCCTTTGATGTGCACACCAAACAGTGGGGGGCCCAGCCCCTCCCCACCCACTCTCCGGAGGCTCCTGCAGTGCTCCTGCCCTCTATGACCCCGGCCAGGTACTGTGTCACTAACCCACACCACCCCCCAGGGCCTGGCCACCCCCACCCAACTACTCCAGGTAGCTAGCTGACCAGAACCTGTCCACCTGCTTACTCTGCCTGAGGAGGAGGCCCCCAGGAAAACCACAGCAAAGGCTCCAAGGCAGTCCAGTGATCTGATCTGCTGGCCTCACCCCACCTGGACAACAACAGAATCCCAGGTTCACTCTGAAACAGCACCCTGCACTCTCCACTCAAGGAGACTGTGCGCACGGGCTTCAGGCCACAGAGACTGGAAAGATGGGCGGGACCTGGAAGGACAGACAGTCCAGCTGCCTGGTCTGCAGGTACAACACCACGGTCTGACAGGGAGGTAAGACCCTGCTCAGCCGACAAGTGGGCAGAAACCCTGGTCTCCCTCCTGTGAGCCTCTCCAGACTCACAGGTGCCAGCTGCTCAGAGACATACCAGGGCCTTGGGCAAGGCAGCACCTCCAGCACCCTGCTCTCTTCTCTGCTCATGGCCTCAGAGATTTGGAGGTACCCCACCTGCGCCCCACTCCCAACCCACCCTAGGTCTTTAGAAAGATAAGCAAAGCCTTCCCCCTCAGGGGAGGACATGAGGTGGCCTGTCCCTTCTCTGGAGTGGTGGCCTTCCTGTCCAAAGCTGACCCCCACCCTCCCAAGGAGTCAACCCTGGGGCTGCTGATCACGGTCCCCACCCACCAGAGCTGGGTACCGGAACCCAGGACAAAAGCCTTTCCTCGTGCAAGTCCATGCAAGGGGAAGCTGCCGGGGAGGGATGTGTCCCTCGCCCCCGTCCTGGGCAGGAGCCACCTGCGGGGTTACAAAATACAAAAGCATGATGCAGCCTTGTGTCCTGCAGTCGAGGGGGAAAGGGACGGGAAGGGGTGTTCCTTCCAGTCTGGGCATCTGTCCAGTCCCTCCCTGAGGCTGGGCCAGCCTGGCCCACGCCAAGGTTTACGTCCTGCAGGGGACACACCCTCAGCTGGTGAAAAGAGAGGTCAGAGTCACCTTGCTGGACCTGTGCGGGGACCACCTTGACCCCTTGCCTGGCACCGTGCTACTGCTAACCGAAGCAGGAGGTCATAGGTCATGCTCCACCCTCCACCCACCCAACCCTGTTCTCGCCCCTACTGGCCTGTGGCCAGAAGGACTGCACGGGGCAGCCAGGGGCCTGCGTTTCGCTCCCAGTCTGTAACCCCAGGAGGTCACCCGCAGGCCTCAGTTTCCTGGTCTATAAAACAAAGGGGTTGGATCGGACGCTCTGTGTTAGCAGGGAAGTGCTGCCGAAACCAGACACCACGGACTGGGTGTTCAATAGCAGAATGTACCTTCTCACAGTTCTGGAAGCTGGGCGTCCAGGATCAGGGTGCCGGCAGTGGCTGGTTCCTGGTGAGACCTGTCTTCCTGGCTTGCAGGTGGCACCTTTGTGCTGTGTCCTCGCGTGGCCTCGTCCCTCTGTGTGTGCCAGAGTGAGGTCTCTGGTGCCTACTTCCTCTTCTTACAAGGGCACCAACCCTATTGGACTAGGGCCCCACCCTGACGACCTCACTAAACCTTACCCACCTCCTTAAAGACCCTGTCTCCACACACGCTCACACTGAGGAGCCAGGGCTTTGCCATGTGAATTCCATGGGGGACACATCTCCTCCCCTGACAAGTGTCTGCCAGCTCCGACAAGCTAGGGACTTGCCACCTGGAGCACATGGAGAAGGGTGGGTGGCCCAGTAGGACTGTCTGGGCCCCTACCCCGCTGCCCCTGAGTCCCCCAGAACTGCAGAGGCCATTCCCACAGGCATCTCTGAGTCCCAAAGGCAGAACTGCCCCGATAGGCCGTGCATGGGGGGCAGCCAGGCATGAGCAGCCGATCCAGAGACAGAGGTTGGGAGAGCACGCATGCACACAGCCCGGGGTGCAGGTCCCGGGAGAGACCCTGCGGGGTACCCCTAACTGCCCCAGTCTGAAGCTTCAGTATGGTTGCACGGTGGGTGGGTGGCTACGCCAGTGGGCCTGGGAGCTGGGCAGCCTCAGTTTGAAGCCCAGCTTTGCCACCTTCTAGCTCCGTGGCCATGGGCAAGCTGCCTCACCTTGTGTGCCTCAGTGTCCCCATCTGAACAACGGGCGCAGCAGCAGTACCTGCCTCAATGGAGGGCTGCAAGCTTGCTGACAGGGGGTCTGGCAGAGCAAGCACACAGTAAGCCTGGCTGTTAGGGTCGCTGCCTGACCTTCCTTGATCCTCCCAGGCGGCAAGCCCCCACACACCCCCCCACTGCCCACATGTCCTACAGGAGACAGTCAGTGCTGTGTAGAGCAGGCCTGGTGGTCCTAAGACCTGGGTTCCACCTGAGTTCCATCCCGTTATGGTAACTGAAGCTCTCTGCCTCAGTTTCCCCAGCTGCAAAATGGCATGATGATAACCACAGACACCTGTAAGGACTGCTGGGAGACTCGGAGGGAACCACGTCCGAAAGCACTCAGTAAAGGGCCAGGCGTAGAGTCACAGCTCCACACACGTCAGCTGCCATTATCGGGCCCCTCCTCCCGGGGCTCTGCCTAGCCCAGCCCCGCTGTCCTGCAGGTCTCACAGCCACCCAGGTTGCATGGAACATTCTTTCTGCTATTTCACCATGTGGCCAGCAGGGGATGGATGAGCTGGTAGGACTGAGGATAGCATCGCTAAGGAGGGCCAAGGCCCCTTGACCTGGGAGGAGGAGCCCCCAGCACAGGCTCCCCTTCATCACACTGCCTCCAGAGCCCCTGGCCTGGGTGAGCACCCAGGGCTCCCAGCAGGTGTCTGGGTGCAGAAGCCCTGGAGCCCGGAGAGCCGAGTGTAAGGCCTCTCCCCAAGTCTGGACACCCCCGGACGTGGGCCATCTTCTCCACATGGCCCATCTTCTCTGGCACCGGAATCACAAACCGGGGGAGGCAGGACAGGCTGTGGAAATAGAGGGAAGACGGTGGGGGCTGAGCCCAGAGAGAAGTCTCCCCAGTCAGCCGGGTCCCGCTCCACCAGCTGATTTGCTCACAGATGCCAGGTTTGGGGATGAGGCCTGGGCCCTGGAGAGGGGCCAGGTCTCAGCACCGTTGTGTGCGTATCCACTCAGACGGCCCTTACCCTCCAGCCCTGCCTCTCTGCTTCCTCCAGCAGCCTGTCCAACGGGCTGCCCACTGCCAGGACCGTGGGTCTCATTGGGCCCCTGCTAAGGGGAGCCCTGGATTACCAGCCCCTCACTGAGGCCCATCCCCGTCTCCCCACCAGTCCCCCAGCACTCCCCACCCTGTCTATGTATCTTAGGGGCCTAGAGTCCTTGTGTGAGTGGTGCCTCCTCTGTGAAGGGCGTAGCTGCTGGCCCCAGGGCACAAGGTTGAGGGTCCTGTGCCAGCCTCACCTTCCCTCTCATCCCTATGCAAGCCACAGCATGGCCACTGCCCTAGAGGACTCCCCAGGCAGCTGTAACAAGGGGAGCAGAGAGAGGATTAAAAAACAGACAGCGGGCGGGGGAGTTGAGTGAGGAAGGGAGGAAGGGAGGCCTTGTTGCCAGGCAATTGGGTCTCACTCAAGGCTTCTGGAGGCTAATTGCATATTGGTGAGCATCCCCCTATTTAGCACAGGGCTAGGGCCCCGCCCACTGCATTCCCTCCAAACCTGTCTCCTCATCACCTGGGGTCCCCAGCAGGCATCGCCAGGCCTCCCAAGTCCTGGGCTCAGCCTGGCTCTGCACTGCTCAGCTGAGGCCCCAGGGAAAGAGCACAGGGGCCCCTGCTGCCAGCGCTGGGCAGCCACACACAGGGCATGTTCTGTCCCTGGGCAGCCCTGCCTCCCGGGCCACTGCCAACTGGGAGCCCAGTGCCTGCCCTCAGGGGCGGGGCGCGGGGCACAGACAGAAAGCAGCGCTAAGGCAGCCGCTGGGACGGTCCCAGAGCTCCTTGGACGCAGGCAGGGGAAGAAGCCGATCCGTGAAGGCCGCTGCCCTGGAGTGCCCACCCCTGTGCCTGTGTCACCTGCATGCCCTGCCCCAGTCCACACCTGCCCACAAGATGAGCCGGTCCTACTGGATCCCCGGGAGCTGCCAGCAGGGTCATGTGGGGCGGCCTGGGCTGGGATGTGGCAGCACGCTAGTGCCACCAAGCCAGAGGGAGTGCTGCCCCAGGCCTTGGAAGTGGGGCCCCAGAGAGGAAAGGCCCACCATTAACAATTCACTGGGTGAGCTGATCTGCATACCAACAAAGGTTTCTGAAATAGGAGGTGGGGGCTGGGGCCCACAGCGTGTCCCTGGAGCGAAGTTCAGCGGAGGGAAGGAGCTGGGAGCGAAGGCGAAGTGGGGCTGTGACCAGAATCAGCAAACGGTAGAATGCGTGACCTGCCTGGTGCCTTCAAGGCCACTCAGAGCAAAGGTTCATTTGCATATGAATAACGGGAGCCTGTGTAAGAGAGGAAGGAAGGGAAAGAGAAAGCGGAAAGGGGAGGTGAGAAGATCGGGAAGGAAAGAGGGAAGGAGATAATGAGGGCGAGCGTGGAGGCCTGACTCCGGCTGCCCCACGGGCCGGCCCCTCCCTGGGGACCCCCGGAGCTGGGAGCCGAGCCCAGAGCCTGCCTGCCTCACTCTCTCCAGTTTAATGAACACATCTCCCTTTTCTCTAATTAGGTGGAACAAACAACTTGTACCAGAATTTTTATTTCCCAGAAAAGCACACGCCCGGACACAGTAAATATGTCATTAATTATCATTCTGAGGCAGATAAGCAGCCTGGGCTGGGAGGAGGGCGGTGGGGAGGCAATCCAGGGGCCTATTTAGGGGCGCGGGCCTCCTGGTTTCTCACACACCATCACAGCCATAGCCCTGCCCTCCCCCACAAAGAGCAGCCCCGTGGAGGGGCTCCAGGCCCAGTCAAACATATGCCAATGCCCCTTGTTAGGTAAAAGTAAAGAACGGGGTGGGGGGGAGGGAAGAAAAGTACTGACTCCCCCCCCACACACATAGACATACCCACCCCAGGTCTTACTTTCATCCAGGAAACTGTTCTTATTATCGCCTGGCTATTTATAGGCACGGGTGGGGCAGAGCCCCAGCTGGCCAGCTGCTGTCAGGGGTGGGGGCTCAACCCCTGGGCCTGTCCCTCGCTCATAGGCTCCTGGCCTCTCCCCAGTTCCACACCCTGACCCTGAGCCTGATCCCCCGGCTACCCGGACTGCCCCGCGGCTGGCTCAGACTGGCTACGTCCCTGTCCCCAACTCCTCTCTGAGGACCCAGGGCTGAGGCCACCACCCTGTGACTTCCCAGGGACGGATGTGCCCTGAGGCCTCAAGCCACCAGCACCTGCCCAGGCCCAGGAAGTTTTCAGGCATCCAGAAGAAACAGTGTGGGTGGCTGCCCTGCTCCATGAATCCCTGCAGCATCTCAGAGTCTGGCTTTGTCCACGCAGGACGTGCTGATCTGGGCAGAGTCTCGGGTCACGGTCCAGGGCCGGAGGCCACAAGCTTCACCCCAGCTGAGAAGGACCAGGCTGACCTGCCTGCTGCCCCAGAGAGCGGTCCCCACAGCCTCTGTGGTGCTGCCCACAGCCCAGTGACCTTGGAGGCTACGAAGTGGTTCTCACTGTTGCCACCTTTAAGTGGAGGTCATCCCAATCGCCCTCTGGCTGTCAGGGAGGGCCATGGCTGCCGGTCATCGTTCTCAAGTGCAAATCCCCACTGGGCCCAGCAAGTTCCTAGCTCACTTTGAACTTGGCTTTCTCTTCTGCTAAACAGATAATCTGCCCTTCCTTCCGGAGTCTGGTGAGATTGGAGACAATGCTGTGGTTATTTTAAGGAAGTTCTGAGGAAGTAAAGACTGTTATTCTATTCCCTGGCTCTGATCACGGCAAAATAAGACTATGGCAGGCACCAGTTTTCTGGAAGGCGCTACGATCCTTCCCAGAATCAGCAGTTTCCGAGGACCGAACAGTCCCGCCTTGGGAGTGGCCCTCCTGCCCAGCACACCTCCCCAGCACGCACCCACCTTAGCGGGCCACCAGTGGGCTCCGCTTCCAGGGTACCAAACTGACGGGGAGGGAACTGAAAAAGGGTGCAGGGGAGGGAGGGGGTGTAGCAACGATGGAGGAACGAGCTGCAGAATGACCTCATGGCTCCGTGGAAATGGGAACGGAAGATGGGGTCAAAGGCCCAGGACCTGCCTGAGTTTCCTGGGGCCCCCCTAACCAAGGGCTACACCCGAGGCTTGAAACGACTGAAATGCACTGTCTCACAGCTGTGGAGGCCAAAAGTCTGCACTCACAGATTTGACAGGACCGTGCTCCCTCCGCAGACCTAGAGAGAACGCCCCCTGGCCTCCCCCAGCTCTCAGAGGCTCCCGGCACCCCTGGCTGGCGGCACCCCTCCAGTCTCCGCCTCCTCCTTCCCATGCGTCTTTCTGAGTCTCCTCTTCTTGTAAGGACCCCAGTCATTGGATTGAGAGCCATTCCAAATCCAGGATGATCTTGTCTCCAGATTCTCAGCAAATTACTAATTACTTCACTAATCTGTGAAGGCCCTATTTCCAGACAAGGTCCCATGCTGGGGCTCCAGAGGGACATGAATCTGGGGAGGGACACAGTTGAACCCATGACAGGACGCTCTGGCTTATTTCACCTCTGCCTCGAGGTGTAAGTTTGGTCGAGCCCTATGGCCTCTCTTGGTCTTCCCTGTGTGCTGACCTGTCGCACGGAAGATGATGGCATCTGTGCCACCGATAACTTGGTCAGGGCTACAGTGAGGCCAGGAAGTGAAGTGGTCCAACAACTTAAAAGGGTTTATGTAGATGCAGTAATAAAAACAGTCAGTGTTCACTGACTCTGCCCGCATCGCCCCCAGTCCCACCCTAACCCCACGCCCCAAACCCCACCCCCGACTCCATCACTGCCAGTTGCACGCGTCTCAGAGCTACGTGCAGACCCAGCGGCCCCACGACAGGAAAGGCAGACGGATGGAGCTCACTACAGTCCACAGGACCTGCGGCCCCATTTCCTGTATCGTGTGGGGTCAGCAAGTCCAGGCTGATTTTCACACATAATGGGAAGCGTTCCTTTTTTTTCTTCTGCAGCCCAGCACTCAGCCAGACCGGGGAGCAGAAGGTAACCCCAGCTCTGTGCAGACACAGGTACCCTGGGGTCCTGAGCTGCCCCCCTCCCGTGCACAGGGCTCCCTCCTCCTGTAGCTGCCCAGGTCTTCCCAGCCGAGTGACACGGGGCCTTCTCTCTCTGCCCCGCCCCCAGACCCTGCTTCGTGACGGCAAGCGTGAGAGCATCGTGAGCACCCTCTTCATCTCTCCCGGAGACGTGGAGAACGGGCAGAGCATCGTGTGCCGGGCCACCAACAAAGCCATCCCCGGGGGGAAGGAGACCTCGGTCACCATTGACATCCAGCGTGAGTATCCAGGAGGAAGCCCCTGGCACCCCTGCCTGGAGCTTGGGTGTTGGAAGGGACTCGGCCAGCCGACCAGCTCCCCGGGCCCCACCCACCTCCCTCAGTCTCCCTCCCTACAGGGCACCTGAGGCAGGCACGGGGTCGGACAGCTCCGGGGACTGGCCATGTTTGTGCTCGAGGGCACCCAAAGGGCCAGCGCGTCCTTATTGCCACATGAAGTAAAAACATCTCAGTGAGAGTCCTTGGCAAACAACATGTTTAAGCCTCTTTTCTACACCTGTGTCAGGTGGAACTTCCACATCAGTAAACATCCTGGGCAGCCCCTGGCCCCGCACGGTCCCTGGCAGGGGAGGCCACAGCAGAGATGCTGGGAGCTGAAGGGGCCCTCAGGGTTCGAGACTTGGAGGGTAGCGCCACCCTCTCCGGAGAGTCTGGAGGGCAGCCCCCTCATGGGAGGGTCGGTCAAGGAGGAAAGAGGAAGATGAGTCAGTCAGTCCGTACTTTGTACTTTGCATGGATTATCTCATTTAATCTGTACAACAACCATTTGGAGTAGGTCTGGCTGTGGCCCCTGTCTGGGGAAACCAAGGCCCCCAAGGGCTGATTAGCTGGTCCAAGGCCGCGTAGGTTTCAAATGCAGGCAGAGCCCGTGCTGGTAAGCCCTCCTCCGCACTTCCGAACGCTGGGCCCTCAGTGAGTGTTCCAGTGTTCGTTACCACAGCGAATATGAGCAACGATGGTGCTTTACAGCCACACCAGCACTGCATTCCAAAAGTCCCCTAACAGAGACTCCCACAGGTCCCCTAAAGTGTCTGTCGGTCCCTGCGAACAGAGGAGGGCTCAGCAAGGTGCTGGTGGCCTCGCGCTCAGCGCTGGGCCAGGCTGGGTTTAAACTGTCAGCTCTCAAAAATCAGCTGGTCTTCTCTGATACCTGCCTGCTCCGCCCCCCCTCTGCCGGGAGCACGATGCCACCACGTGAGGCTGGCTGCCTGGATCACAGGCTCTGAGTCACAAGGCTGGAGCCGCAGGCTGACATTCATTTCCTCCTTATCATTCTATCCATTTTCAATCAAATTCATTGGAAAACACTTCCCAACAGCCCTGGCTCGTCCACGGCCTCTGGATTTTGCCCCCACACGGCTCTCCGAGGCTCTGTGTCCTAGGGTTTTCTGAACCCGTCCTGGGAGCCTGGGGGCAGACGTTCCCACGCAGTGTCTGCGTCCTTGCAGGCGCCACTGACATTCCAGAGGGCAGAAGCAATGGCTGTGATTTCAGATGGGCTCGCTGCAGATACCAGACAGGCCGCTGAGCTCTTGGAGAAGCTTTATCTTCACTGTCTTCATCACGCCAAGTGGGGGGGTTCTTTCACTCCTCATTCAGTGAGAGCCAAGAACTGCCGGGCTCTTGCCAGTCCTAGGACCAAGGCGAGGGGAGGGAGGGACGTGTGAGTTCAGGGGTGAGCCTGCAAGGGAGGCCCACTCCCCGGGCCCTTGGGCCAGCTCCTGGCTCCCCACACCCACCTGCTTCTTCCGTGTGGCAGCTGAGGCACAGAGCAAGCAGTAGGCGCAGGGGTGGAGGGGAAGCCTCAGGGGCGCTGTGGGCCTCAGGGAGTCCAGTGTCCAGAAAGGCCCTCCCGCCACGAGCTGTGCAGACCCAAGCGTGTGGCTCCACCCCAGGGACGCCAGCTCCTTGTCCAATTGCACTGAATGATGTCCGAGGTGCCCTCTCGCCCCAGGATGGCACACGAGTCAGAGCTCTCTGCAGACACAAGCCAAACCTGGGAGAAATGAGGGTGGGAGGCTCCAGACACCCAAACCCCGACCGCCAAGCTGCCGGCTGTGGCCACTGCGCAGCCTGCCCTGACTCTCCCCTCCAGTCCCCAAGCTGGTCAGAGGCCTGGGCCAGCTACGAATCCTGCACAGAAGAACCCCCTGCTTGGCACCAGCAGCAGCAGCCTGGGCCCCGGCAGGGAGGCCCGGGAGCAGCAACGCTTCTGGCCCAGGCCGTTACCCATCTCACCAGGGTAAGCTCTCCCGTCAGCCAGGAAGTCACCACCACACAACAGCCCAGCACCCATTAGATGCCATCGCTCTAAGGGCACTCTGATGAGATGAACAATTTACCGAGTGCATGGAGGACAGCCGCATCCGAGGAGCACATGCATTGCCAGGTCTCTGGGCCCTGCCTGCCTTTCTTCCCAAGGACGACTCCGCCCCATGAGGAGGGAGGCCTCAGGAGTGAGCTCAGATTGGGGCTTAGAGCCCAGGTGCCTGGCTTCATAGGTCCGCCCACCCGAGGAAGTATGGGGCGGTAGTTCAGGCCACGGCCTTCCTCTCAGTTTGGACACGGCTCTGCCAAGGTCGCCCTGGTTATGAAACCTCTCTGTGCCTCAGTTCCCTCATCTGTATACAGAGGGAACACTGCTTGCCTCCTAGATTGCTGTGGGATCACCTTAAATAATTCAGAGAATCGCCCTGGCACCGTGCCTGGCACAGGGGAGCCCCTTGAGCCCGTCAGCTGCTGTATCCACGCAGTCAGGGGTGCGGAGCCGCCTCCCCCAGGGCCCCTCCCAGCCCCAACAGGGGAGAGGACTCCATCCACTTGTCCTCTCCCGAAAGTCATTTTGCACGTGCGCGCCAAGCAGAAGCACAGGCTCTCTCCACCCGCACCGCCCCCTTCCTCCCTCCTCCTCGTGTTCACCTGTTCGCTCAACAAGCACCCCGCCATTCACCAGCACCCCGTGGGCAGGGTCAGAGCCTCCTTTGCAAACCTG
The DNA here is from genome assembly GCF_022682495.2 of Desmodus rotundus. Classification (NCBI taxonomy): domain Eukaryota; kingdom Metazoa; phylum Chordata; class Mammalia; order Chiroptera; family Phyllostomidae; genus Desmodus; species Desmodus rotundus. Next base: position 22,417,041 of record NC_071393.1, on the reverse strand, counting down.
CTCACTTTCTCCGTCAACTGAGAAGCATCCACACTCAGCAAAAGCACATTTGTTGTTTGTTTCCCTTGGTCTTTATATGTTGCCCAACGGAAGACACAGTCCCCAGATTGAGTCACGGGAGAGAAAGCTTCGCCCCGCCCGCAAACCTCACCACATCTGGACTCTGCCTCCAGCTGCCAAGCTGCAAATGGATGTGTTATAGAATCACTAAGTCATGGAATTTCTCTCTTTCCCGCCCCCTCCTCCATGTAGTGCTTCCCCTGAACTCCCGAGCTGCTGAGAGAAACACTAACACTCTCTCAGCTGCCACATCTGTTCCGGGCGGCCTCAGTTCCACCAGCTACATCAAAGCTGCCCTCTGCACGTCATGCAGCCAACATCACAAGGGGGATTAAAATCATGCTTAATAGTTGGATATGACATAAACTATTTATGCCTCCAGAGCCTGTTAGGCTCCTGAAAATTCATACCTGCACATTCAGGGGAGAGGGCCAGAGAGAGGGACACAGGGGCCCAGGGGCCCAAGCCCGTGTCTCAACAAGCTGTCTGCAGAAAGCTGCGCAGCCCCAGCCCACGGTCCGCTCCCAGGCCCAGCGCTGGGCAGGGAGGCCTGGCTGGCTTGAGCACCAGCAGGGAAGGGGGAGCCAAGCAGTCGAATGACACCCACTCTGGGGAGCTAGGCTTGGTCTGCAGCTGGGGAGCCATGCCTATGACTCCCGGAGGGGCACAGGACCCCGCCGGCCATTTCCAGTGGGACTGAGGCTGGGCAGGCTGGAGTCTTCTTCCCTCCTGGGGACCTTCCCGGGCACCCAGAGTGGTCAGCAGTTTTTCTCCATGGTCCCTGAGCACCTGGCTTCTTTACTGCTTTTCTGAAAGTGGGCTGGACCCCTAGGAAGTCCTAATATCTTCCAGCACTTTGCTCTGCCTATTGGTGAGGACTGGCCCGAAGAGGCGGCCCAGGGCCCAGGCCAGGCCACACGGCCACGCCACCCTCTGAACTCACCTGGAGTCGAACTCCAGCCAGGCCTCCACACCATGACAGAAAGGGAATGGGCACTGGCTGTCCTTGCCCCTCCCGGGAGTGTGGACACCGGGGACACCAAAGCCTGGGAGCTGGGGGACATGGGTGACACCAGCTTGGGGGGAAGGTCCCAAGCCAGCTCCCCTGAGCTCAGGAGGGCCGCCTGCCTCTAAGCTCCTTCAGCTGACCCCCTCCTCTCTGTCTCTCTGCTGTGGATCCCTCCATCTCTCCATCTCTCCGTGCCTCTTTCTCCCTCTCTCTCATCTCTATTCCTCATTATTTTGTGTGGTCTTATTCCCCAGCCTCTGCCATTTTCTGTTTCTGTCTGTTTGCCTCCCTTGGTCTTGTTGCGTCTAGTCTGAAATCTTTGTCTGATTATGTTTCTCTCGGTGTATGTCAGTCTCTCTGTGTCTCTCTCCGTCTTTCTGCTTCTGAGTGTTTCTCTGGGGGGTTTTATTTCCTCTGCACTTCTCAGTGTTTCTCTCTCTCTCTCTCCCCCCTCCATGTCTCTCTCCCGTGTAGGTGTCTCCATGCCTCCCATCCCCACTCTGCAGACCCCCCTGTGGATCTCTGTCTCTGCTCCCAGTCTCCCTGCCTCTCGCCCTCTCTCAGTTCCCGTCTCCTCCACCTCCCACCATTTAGCACTTTAGAGCTTCTCATCATTGAAGGAGAGCGAGGAGCCGGCCTGGGGAGCAGAGGGCTGGGTGACAACACCAGTCAGAATGCAGACGAGATGATTAGGCTGATGAAAGGGTGTAAATGCCACTTTGAAGTGAAGGGAGGCACCAAAACCTTTGCACAAAGAGATAGAATCAGACATTTCCAAAGAGGACAGTTTGTATGTAAATGGGCCTTCGTGTCCCCACTCCCCCTCGTGCCCCCTGCACGCCCTCCTACCCCTCCCCTTTCTGAAGCGTTCTGTTCTCTCTAAAAGCTGGAAGACGGGCAGCGTGCTCCGGGGGCCAGGCAGCCATCCTTCAGCTGGCTGTCAGCTTAAATACCAGGCTTTGAATCCACAGAGGGAGCCCTGACCCCCCCCCCCCAACAGGGCTGCCTGAGGCAGCACCTCCAGGGAGTGGGGGAGCCCCTGCTGAAGCCCCCAGCTTCCCAGGGACCACGGCAGTGGTGGCTGCTCTGAGGGTCCCCAGGAACACGGGTGGTGGAACCTCCAGCCTTTACCCTCCATGTCACCTAGGGGGTCTTCCTGCCTCACTCTTCCCCAAGCTGCGGACACAGCCCCCCCCCCCCATCTACAAGGGAATCTCTTCTCTCCGCAGACCCCCCACTGGTCAACCTGTCCGTGGAGCCACAGCCGGTGCTGGAAGACAATGTCGTCACGTTCCACTGCTCTGCCAAGGCCAACCCGGCGGTCACCCAGTACAGGTCAGAGCCACCGCTGCAGAGGCAGGTTGTCACTGTGTCCTGGGTATCCCGCACAGCACTTGGTTCGATGTGGGGGCCCTGTGTCCCTCTCCACACCCCGCCACCCCATCCACCCCTGGCTGGGCGAGGAGGACTCCTTTCCTCCTGCCTTCCCCCTGCACGCTGGCCAGGTGGAATTCCTCTCCTTTACGCACACGTGCACTCCCATCCCACCAGAGAGAGTAGGGGTCACCCCTTCTGTCTGAATAACTCGTGGATCCCTTTTTTCTGAAACGAGAGCGAACGGCCCAGGAAAAAAGTTAAAACAAGCAGGGGAACCAGTCAGAGCAGCATCTGGATTCCAGTCTGTGTCCCCAAACTGTTCCCCTGGATAGGGTGGGATGTCCGGGACAGCTGGCCCTGGGCAGTGGGCACCTGGGACCCACCACAGCAGTGGCCCTGTGCACCGCCTGCTCACAGCCCCAACACAGCCTCACCGTCTTGCCTGCTGACGGAGCTTCTCGGAGGCAAGCACTGCAGTCTGAGTCACTCATGTTCTCAGCATGGGGCAGAGCGTGTGCGCCAGGCACTGGTTCTCCAGAACGTGAGCCAGCTGCCTGGGGAGACACGCAGAGCTGCTCCCTTGGGCTCCTTCTAGCCTGGGCACCATCGCCACGTGACACCCGGGAACGAGGGACCTTGGGACGAGGGACCTCAGGGGCGCTCACAGGCAGACTGGTGCCTTGCTTCCCAGCGGGCTTCACCATGGCCCTACCCCCGCCCCATCCCTTCCTACCACCCCAGACCTGACAGAGGAGTCCAGAGTGTGGCCTGTGCCACCGAAATGGGCTATTAAGCGGCAGCAGCAGCCAGCACCAGAGATGCTAATGGTCTCAAAGTGGAAATATGCTGGCTGTGTGGATGGGGGACAGGGAAGGCAGAAGCAGGGGTAATGGGCCAGAGACAGCAGCCAGAGGCTCAGGCTGGACGTAAGCCAGTGCCCCCTGCAGCGCAGGTAATGAAACAACATGGGGGCGGGAAACCGGGAGAGACCGAGAGTCTTTTTAAATAGGACGAAAATGCATCTGTCCTGTCCGATTTAGCTGTTCACTGTGTTGGGGATCCCTGGAGTCATGCAGCCCAGGAGGCCCCGGGGCAGGTCTGGGCTGGCTGGGACCCAGCATCTATCTGGAAGTGACAAGGATGGGGGAGGAAGCACCCAGAGAAGCCGTTTTTCTGGGCTCTGGCGCTGCTCCCACCAGGCCCAGCTCCTCTCAACAAGGCGGGCTGCTCTCTGCTCACGACCCCTGAACACCAGGCGCCAGGTGCCCAGAAGGTACGCCTAACGCCAGTTTCACGGGCAGCCCCTCATGCACACAGACCACAGGGGCAGGCACAGCCCACAGGGACCCCCACAGGGTCCCAGGAACATGTGGACCAGAGCAAAGAGCTGCCACCTTCCATTCTCTGCACTGCCCACCTCTGGTCCACTGAGGACCTAGTTACTGAGGCAGGGTGGGGGCGGAGCTGTGCTCAGGGCCCAGCCTCATCGCCCACCCCACCCCTGCCCCCCGACTGGCACAGGGCAAGCAGGCACCCCAGAAACCAGGCTCCTGGGCCTGAGCCCCGGGTCACCTCTCTCCAAAGAGCGGAACAGCAGCAGTGACGGCGGTAGTAGGGTGCACGTGCACCCACGGAGGGAGGCCATGAGCAGGTGGGTGGGGCGTGAGAGCAACAATCAGGGAGTCTAGTGAGGGGAAAAGGGCAGCTCATTGCACTATTCTTGCGACTTTTCTATAATTTCTAAGGTTTTTTTTAAAACTAATGAGATAACAAATAAACAAGAAAACAAACAAGCAGAGACCCTGCGGGCTTCCCGGGGCTCCGGATCTCCTGGGGTCCCACTGCCCTCTCCATCCCACCTTGCCACTCCCGGTCACAGGTCCGCCCGCACATAGAGGAGCTGTCAGGGGGCCTGGTGGGCTCCCCACAGGTGGGCAGTTGTCCTTGTCACCTGCCCTGGGGCCTTCTGATCAGCTAAAGTCCTGAGAACGCCTCAGAGTGGATCCGGCTCCCTCCAGGCCTCCCGGGAGCCCAGCTGGATGGCTTGGGAAAGAAGGGGGAGGAGGGGCTGCAGAGAGAGGTGGTGGGAGCACCTGAGCCCACCCACACCCTCTGGGCTGCTGGCTTCCGTGAGGTCTCGCCCAGGAGGTCCTTCTAGAAGCCTTGCTGGGATCCGAGGGGAAAGCTGTAAGCAAATCTCATCACATAAGCACATTGATTTTCCCAATTGACTTTGACGAGATTACAGAGATCTTTGTCTTTTCTCCATTCCTCTGGATTGCTTCCTCCCTGTTTTACATAAAAGGTTGTGATCTCAGAAATTAGAGATGCCCTCCACGCCCAGAACGGGGCCACAGGGTGGGCATGGGAGCGCACACGGCCAGGCTCGCTGTCACTGCGGTTGCCCCTTGGGACCAGGACCCTGGGTGAGAACAGGCCCCGGTGCAGCACCAAGTCTGTCTCCCACCCGCTTCCCCTCTGAGGCTCGCTCAGGCCCCCGCAGGCACAGGGACAACACTGCCACCCACCATGCAACTTGGGGCTACTTGAGGTCAGCCAGCAGGTGGCGACACACCAGGCTCTGGGATGCAAATACCTTCACTTGGGTCGCATTGATTGGGAAAGGCTTATCCACCTCCCCAATACCACTCCTGTTCCGAGGGGCTGGGACAGGCAGGGAGTAGTAGGCGGGGGTGGGAGAGTGAGGGGACGAGAGCATAGAGTAGCAGGAAGAAGCTAAGCCAAGGAACCAAGAGGAGAAGAGAGAAGAGCTGAGGGAAATGGGGGGCGGTCGCTGCCTCCTGCTTTACCCTTGATCCTGTGGCCAGCTGCCTGAATGAGTGGTTTGAGGTCCTCCTGAACAACTCCAAGCGCAGTGGCCCACCCTGCTCCCAGCCCCCTGAGTTCTTGGGCAGCCCCCACCCCCCCACCCCCGACCCCCTCGCTGCAGCAGGGTGGAAGGAATAAGGGTTGAACCCTGGTCCCCAGCCATGTGTCTGGGACTGAGTTCATCCGCCTCAGGCAGGGGCCATGCCCATTAAGTCCGCCATTAAATTAAAGTTAGAAATTGAAGTGATTCATGAGTAACTCATAATGGTTTGTTGGGAAGCTCCTTAAGCTCTCAGGGAGCATGGTTTGTTCTGTTGTTAAACTGTAATTGTTATTATTAATCGTGTTCTTAATAATATCCTGGTATTAATTCATAATAATAACTGCATGGTGCCAGCCTGGGAGCTCCGGGTGATGCTGAGAGATGGCCGCTCCCCGGGGCTGGAGGGACAGTGGGGACAGGAAACGCCTGCTGGAGGGAAGAGCTGAGGATGGCCAGCCGCCCTGCTTCCAGGAACGGCTCCTGGAATGAGACGGAGTGGGGCGGAGGCAGCACCCACAGGGAAGCTGTGGTTGCAGGGACCCAGGGTCACAGGGTGACAGGGTGGGGGCCAAAGAACCTCTCCAGCTCCAGGAAAGACGGGCACCCCGAAATGGCTGGAACCGCAGGAAGAGCCAGGTGGAAGTTTTGTCATTTTAGAAAGTGAGTGCTGTCCGCAGTGGAATTAAACCCGGGGCGGCTTTGAACCCCACAGGCCCACACACACGGGCCCACACACACCCACACCCTGGAGACCACAAGCATCACCCCATAGGTCACAGCCTGCCCGGTCGCAGGTCCAGTGCAGTGATATACGTCCCAGGGCCAGGACCACGACAGGCCCGAGGCTCCTGAGACTGTCCCCTCTGTTGGTGCTGATTGCTCTGGGGGATTGGCTGACGAAAGAAGTCGGCACAGCCCTGGCTGCTGCAGCTCACTGGATTGAGTACCAGCCTGCGAACCAAAGGGTCGCTGGTTCGATTCCCAGTCAGGGCACATGCCTGGGTTGCAGGCCAGGTACCCAGTTGGGGTGTGTGAGAGGCAACCACACAATGATGTTTCTCCCTCCCTTCCCAGCTCTCTAAAAATAAATAAATAAAATCTTTAAAAAAGAAAGAAAGAAGTCGTCACAGCCTGCTGCCCTGACCAAACCAGAAGTCCAGGCCTCTGAGGAGCGAAGGCAGGGTGGGAGGGGATGGGAGGGGGAAGCTAGACAGAAAAAGAGCAAGTGCCATCCCTGGGGGTGGGGGATGGGCTGAAAGGGAGAGAGGGGGCCCTGTGAGGGGCCCTACTCGGGGGACAGAAGTCAGCGCAGGAGAAAGCAGGCTGAGTGGGGGTGGGGGGGCCATCACAGCCCCTGGTGAACACTGTCCACCGGCTTCTCGCCTCGTCTGGAGGAGCCCCGCTTCCGGGATCCTTACCCCTCTGTGTGGGGCCCACAGGCAGGCGACTGTGCACAGGCAGGAGCCATTAGACCTTGGCCCCCAAGGTCACGGGCTTCATCTCCTTTTCCGACGTGGCCCCAGAGGGGGTCCCAGAGGGGCTGACCAACTGCACAGCCAAACCACCTCTCTCCAGAGCGACCCACGCATCCAGCGCCACTGACAGCCTGGGGACCTCGGACTGAAGCCCCCCCCTCCAACTGCTCTCCAGCCCCAGAAGTCACCCCTCTATGGAGACTTCCACTGAGGGACCCCACAGGGGCCTGCTCCAGGCTGTCCCAGGCCATGCCTCCTTTTCTGTGGGCGTCCAGCTCCCAGAGAGAAGCTCCCCGGGCTGGGCTGGCCCAGCGGGACGTCCTTGCCGTCAGAGGCCACACCAGCCTTCCGGGCCTGTGTTGCAGGTGGGCCAAGCGGGGCCAGATCATCAAGGAGGCGTCGGGAGAAGTGTACCGGACCGCCGTGGACTACACGTACTTCTCTGAGCCCGTCTCCTGCGAGGTGACCAACGCCCTGGGCAGCACCAACATCAGCCGCACCGTGGACGTCTACTGTGAGTGCCGCTGTGTGGGGGCTGCCTGGAGCGAGGGCCTGGGGGTCTCAGCTCAGGGCCAGGGGGACCGCCGGTGCTGGGCTCACCATACACGACGTTACAGTGCCTCCCAAGCTCACAAAGTCATGGCCTTGGCAAAGAGCCTCCTCCTGGGGTAGCCCTCATAAGCACCCGGGAAGGCGGTCATTGTTCCTCCTGCCGAGAGGAGGGGACAGAGGCCCGAGGTCACACAGTGAGGTGGTGACAGAAAGGGAACTGAGGCGAAGCTCCGAGCAGATCCACTGCAGGTCCACCCAGCCTGCCCCCCATTCCGGGCTCACGACCACCCCTCCTCCCACTGGCCTGGCAGACCCCTCCCCATGACGGGCAGCTGGATGCACTCACAGCAGTAAGCCTTAGTGCCTCTACTGCCCTTTGCATTTTTCAAAGCACTTTCACAAACTGGACGCCTGCCGCTCCCCTCTGCCCCCACAGCCTCCACAGAGTCCCCAGCTCCTGGGCTACAGCCAGGGGCTGAACCAGGCTCCTGGCCCCAGATTTCGCTCCTTCGCTCCCTGAAGCAGCCCTCCACACACTCTCCATCACAATACCTAAAGTTCATGGTGGCTCTCACTCAGGGGGCCCAGCTTGTCTGCAGGAGGCTGGAGCAGGGGGTGGGGAGGAGACGCAGAGAGGAGCCTCCATTAACCTCACCAACACTTAGCAGGGGCGTGGAAGGGGCTGGAAGAGAGGATCACTGGGAGCAGAGGCGGGACACTGGGAGCCCCTCGGGAGCCACCCAGCCTGCTCCACTCTGAATCTCAGGGCCACTAGGAGGGGCCTGGGAGCTCAGGCAGAAGCCAGTTGACTTGAAGGCAGACACAGGGATCTGCCAGGCCCAAGGAGGAAGGCCCCTCCACCCACACCCTGGAGGGGAACTTCTGGGGACCAGGCAGAGGGGAGGCGATGGGAGAGCCCTGAGGGCCTGCGCAGGCACAGGGGGCCAGAGAGCCCTTTTCCTAGGCCGAACTGTCTCTTCCCACCAGAGGGAGGCGGGCTCAGGGGGAGGCCCCGAGGGGCAGGGACTGAAATGTAAGGGAGGGGTGCAGTGGACTGAGGTGGCACAGGCACTGGGAAGCAGGGGTGGTGCAGCCACACAGAGGGTCCCCAGAGCTCCCAGCCGACCAGAGCGCTGTCTTGTCCTCCCACCCCCCACAGTCGGGCCCCGGATGGCAGCTGAGCCCCAGTCCCTGCTCGTGGACCTGGGCTCGGACGCCGTCTTCAGCTGCGCCTGGACCGGAAACCCATCCCTGACCATTGTCTGGATGAAACGGGGCTCTGGCGTGGTGAGTCCCCCCTCAGACCCCAGAGAGCCTCTGGCAGGGGGTGGGGGACCACAGGCCAGGAGGGACCTTCCTCCCAGGGCCCCATCACTGTTACATGGGGGTCAGCCTCAGAGAGCTAAAGGAAGAAGGAGTCCAGAAAGAGGAGGGGTAGCCCACATGTACCCCCTCCTTGGCCCTTAACACGTGCAGCCATTGCGGGCTTTCCGGCCGTGAAATCCATGAGAAACCCGGTGGTCACCAATACGCTGGGAGTGAAAAGCCGCTAGGCAGGCTTTTCAACTTCCCCAAATAAAGTTAGCCTTTAGCTTTTGGGTTAAGCTTTGTTCTCCTTCTGTGTTCCTCTTCCAAACTATGCGTGTTCTTTCTGCGCATGAGAGCCTTGGGCGGGAGGTGGGCGGGGGACAGAGGGAAGGTGGCCTCCATGTGGCCAGCTCCGTGCCAGACGCTGCAGTGCCCTGTGAACCCACTGCCCGGCCGTGGGGGGAGGGCGGAAGCCTTAGAGCCCATAGGTGACTGCCCACAGCCACACAGGTAAGTCACCGCTGGGGCCCTGCAGGATTCCGACTCGGAACTCCCCAAAGCCACCGTCTGTTTTCTTCACCGCAGACCACATCCCAAAGGAATGCTGAAAACGACTCTGAAAGGCAGGTCCAGGGACCCTCAAAGAGGTTCAGCGGTAGGGTCATTTCACCTGGGCCAGCCTGGGCCCAGTTGGCGGACAGCCCCTCTCCATATGAGAGGGTGCCTTGGGCGCAGCCAGGGAGTCCTCTCCTCCGCCCGCACCCACCCCCAGGGCTGCGGCAGAATGTACCGTTTCAGCCACTCGGGGCCCTTCCTCTGCACGTGGGTGCTCCCACCCGTGGCTGCTCTGTAATGAACGTCAACCTCTTACCCTGGCCCTCGTTCTTACAGGGGACGGAAACCTGCCCCTTCCCACCAGGCCTGTCTCTTGGACTCTCTGATTCTGAAAGACCGAGAGAGCCCACCCCCACTATTTGTGTCTGCTTCTCCCCGATTCTCCTAGGTCCTGAGCAACGAAAAGACCCTGACCCTCAAAGCCGTCCGCCAGGAGGATGCTGGGAAGTACGTGTGCCGAGCGGTGGTGCCTCGGGTGGGGGCCGGGGAGCGAGAGGTGACCCTGACTGTCAATGGTAAGAGCCCCCCACTCCTGCTGGGGAAGGGGGTGGGTAGAAGGGAGGGAGAGCGACCCAAGGCGTCTTGGTCCCAGGCAGTGACCCAAGGGACCGTCATCAGTTCTGGGTCTTGCCATCACCTCCAACCGTGGGTCCACCTTGTCAAGTCTGTGTCTGAGCCTGGTGCTGACCTGAGGAAGGACCGGGGTGCTTTTCTGGCCACCTCTCTTCTTCTTTATCTTTTAAGGGGTCTCAGGCCTCAAAGCGGTAGCTGATGAATTTTTATCCTGGCCGGGAAAAACGGGTCAGAGGGTCACTGGGCAGCCAAAGCCATACCCACCCTTCGACCTTGACCTTGGCCCTGGTGGGAATCGAAGGGAGCATCTCTGGACTCCAGATCGGCCTCTTCCCATTGTACTAGGGCCACCCAGCTGGGAACACCTGTCACCACGCCCGCAAGGCCAGGTGTTCAGGGTTCCCCTGGAGCGGAAAGAAGGTGTCCTGTTTTATACACAATAAAAATCCTCAGGAGAGTGTTTCCATTTCCCTCCCAGAATGCGGTGTGAGCTCCTAGATGGCCGTTACACGAAATCTTTAGGGGACAGGGCTGGGGCCAGGCCAGGCTGATGGGACTTCAAAGGTCATGGAGCCGCTGGGACCCAGTGCGGGTCAGGCCCAAGGTGGCTGTGGCACCAGGACAGAAACTCAGTGTCCCTGTCGTGATAAGGTGCTGGTTTGAGAGGGTGAGAAACACCAAGGCCAAGTCCCTCTGCCACTTCCAAGCGTCCTCCGCCCGCTGGGTTTCCCGTGTCCTGCTTCTTGTCTGTCATGCCCACAGCCCTTTGCCACCCAGCTCCCACCTCAGTCTGCCAGGGCCCTAGGGGGTGGGGGTGGCGCCGAGTCCCAGAGATGTGCGCAGGCGGCCCCTCTCAACCCCAGAGGCTGCCCTCTGAAAGCCCCACCTGTGCTCCCCTTTCCAGAAAACAAACCAGCATGGTGCCCCCTTAGCCACCCCCTCTGCTGTCCCCATTAGCTGCCCCTCCATCTGCTTCCTTCCCTGTCCTCTCCCCTTGGGTTGTGGCAGCCTCAGAGAGTGGGGGTAGGTACCCAGGCCCCTGAGGGCTCACAGGCCACCTGTCCTGGGCAGAATTCTGACTCAGGAACCTTTCTGCCTTTCCTATGTGTCCCTAGGATGCCACCAATAAATTGGCACGGCAGGGCTAAAAATAACAGCATCTGATCGCGCCTCCATATATCCATGGCAACACAGGCTGCAGCCTTTTCCTGCCGCGCTGGTGTCTGACTCTCAGCTCCTCGGCGCCAGGCCCTGGTGGAGTCTCGGCCACCCCCGCTGACAGTTCTGGGAGGGTACCGGGCAGTGCTGGCCCATGACCACAGTCGGCTCTGGTACCCGGCCCCGGGCCCCTCCAGTCTCAGGACCCTCAGACTCACACACGGCCTCCAGGGTCCTCAAGCCTGAAGCTTTTAAAGGAGCATCCTCGTTTCTAGGGTAACCAGGGTGAATAAAGGAGGGACTGACATTCCGTCGTCACTCTAGACATTCAGGAATTTCCCAGCACAGATTTAAACTGGTTTCTTGAGAAAGGAAGGCATATCTTTTTTTTAATCCTCACCAAACGATATGACTGTAATGATTTGGGAGAGAGAGAAAGGGAGAGAGAGAAACACCGGTGGGCTCTCTCCTATACGTGCCCCAAATAGGGATCCAATCTGCAACCGAAGCATGTGTCCTGGCCAGGAATCGAACCCACAGCCTGACCGTGCACAGGAAGATGCTCCAACTAATGGAGCTGCCCGGCCAGGGCGGGGCACAGCGTGGAGGGACATTTTTCTTAGATGGAAACACCCCAGCCTGGGCCCTGACATCTGTCCCGGATTTAATCTGCTCCCTCCAGCATCTTGGCTTCCCACTCCCCGGTTTTCCATCCCTTTTCTGCCCCCAGTCCTTCCACACAAGCTCCAGAGGTGGCCAGGAAGAAAATGCCCAAGGGATGGGAGTAAAGCGAGAAAGCTGTTCACCCTGCCCTGAGGCAGGGGCGGGTTAAATGGCCCAGGGGGAGGAGCTTGCCAGACAGCCTGGGCACCTGGAGGACAGGTGGGCAGACGGTGCGGCCCTTTGCAAAGGGGCCAAACTAGGCTGAGGGGTCTGACAACCCTGAATGGATCTAGGATGATGAGCTATTTTTCAACACAACTCCCCGCCCAGCAGGGTCAGCTGGCCATTGCCCTCCGGGGCTCCTCGGGCACAGAGGTCTGCTGCTTCGGCTCCTGCCCAGGGCCTGCAGAAAGGGGAGGCGAGCTGTGTAACCACTGTGTTGTGACTCCCTCAACCCCATCTGCCTCTGTGCTGATTGCTGGGTTCTTTTAAGAAGCTCTTTAACACAGATGCATTTGCATTTGCGGGAGAATCCCCCAGGGGCTTCCTAGCTCCCAGGAAGTGAAGGGGGAAAGGTATTCCAGTTTCATCACTTCCAGCCCAGCAGCAGAACAAAGCCCCATCAAATTCCTGAAACACCCAGCCCTCCTGCCTTTTGCCCAAATGCTTCATCGCATTTGAGGGCTCGGCCCACTCACGCAGCCAACCGAGTGTAGACGCCCCCATATGCAGGGTCCCCCGCGTCTGCCTCACCCAGCTCCAAGCCATTTGCCTCCTGACCTCAAAAGTCCACTTGAGTGTCTCTCAGTAGCGTTTTTTCCCCTTGGCTGAGAGCTACTCATAGAAATGCAAATCTGGTTTAATTAAGGTGGCTAATAAACAGCAATTATGTTTGCTGCGATTTTTGTTTTGTTCCCGGCATAATTTTACCTGTCCTCCGATCCCTTTCTCTGCCTCTCTTGCTCCTGTTTCCTGCCACCCAAGCCCTGGCCTTTGCCCCAAGGAATGGCAAGCAGGCACAGGGGCCTCCACTCCTTTACCCCGTGCTTCCAGTGCCCGCCCAGCCAGGACACTGGCCACACAAAAGACCGAACTAGCCACTCTCCACTGCTCTTTCACTGCCAGGTGGGCATGAGGGGGGAAAGACTTAAGGCAGATAAAAGGCGGAGGAGACCGGAAGCACTGCTAGACTTCAGGGAGACGCGCTAGGCTGTATGATGCAGTGTTGAGACAGGTACTCCAGGACCCCGAGACGTCACACACGTGCACAGGCAGGTGCAACCACTCACACACGTGGACTGGATGAGAAGATACGGGAGTCAGCTTTGGAGGCCTGGCCTCACCTGGGCCCACCGGGGTCTCCTGAGACATGTGTGAGGCGAAGGCTCGGAGCGTGCGCAGCGCATGGCGCCTGTTCGGGCTGATTCCCCCGCAGGGAGAGCGCCTTGCCGCTGCACGGGGTCTCTGCCCCACTAAGTGCTCGGCCCCACCCAGACACCGGGTTTGTTAGGGAAGCGCTCCCTCTACTGGTGATCAGAGAAAATGACTGGAAACCGAACAGCCGGCCTAGGCGGTGGTGCCCCACCAGTTCGCGCTGCTCTATCCCTTCCTCCCTGCCCATTCCCCTGCTCCTTTGTGTGGACCCCCTCCTTCTTACAGCGTCCCCTCACCCTCCAGGTAGAACGATTCTCTCTCCTCTGAAGTCGGTTAGCCCTTCCTCCGGACGTTCCTGTGATCCCAACACTCACCACCGTTCGTGTTGTGGAGAAAGGGAAAAACACCCCACCTCGCCAGCTCTCTCCTCGGGTTCTTTCCGCTGGTTGAATAATCAAATGAATTTGTGACAGATTCCCAAGAGAAAATGGCCCCACTTAAGTACATATGCACATATGAGACCTCCACACACGAGAGAGGGACGGAAAGGTAAAATGAGGTGGATATGGAACTCGGAGCCGAGGGTAAGGTGAGGCACCGTGGAGCTGCAGAGGGGAGGTTAGGACAACGTGATAAGAAAGGCAGGTGCTCAGCAATTAGGAGCTTGCCCTGCTGTCTAGACAGGTCGAAACTGTTATCTCTGATAATGCCTCACTCTAGGCAAGGCCCTTAATTGAAATTCTCATAGGTAGTTAAGGGGAGGTAGAAGTTTCTCTTGAGCCTGCAGGTGTCTGTTGCCTTTAGCTCAAAATAGTCCACGCACCATAGCAGCATATGTTGGGGTGACTCATTCGGAACCCCTACAATGTCTTCTGGACATTCTGACTTAGAAGCACCCACTCACAATCCCCTAACAGGTTCACGACTGACACCTTGCACTTCACCTTGTCCACACAAGCCTTCAGGAAATGTCCGCTGTGTGACTGAAATAATGAGCAAGCTCCTGAGCCTGAGCCCATGCCCCACCCCCACACCAGGGCTTCTGAAGCCCTGACGTGATGCTGTTTCCCCCACAGGACCGCCCATCATCTCCAGCACCCAGACCCAGCACGCCCTCCACGGCGAGAAGGGCCAGATCAAATGCTTCATCCGCAGCACGCCGCCGCCCGACCGAATAGTGAGTGCGGGGGAGGCCGTGGGGCGCTGCGGGGGCGTCTCTGCCCACAGCCGTGGGGCCGCGGGGAGGCAGCACACACCTCCGGGCTTCCTTTCCTCTGCCGGGAGATTATTCCCACTTGCTCTCTCAGAAAGCCATCGTGAAGACAAAAATCACAGGCAGTCTTGTTTTTCAGAGCAGGCTGCATGCCAGGTTTTGTCTGCAAGTGTGTTTTGTATCCTCATCCAAGGATACGGTTATTGATTTGAGAGAGAGGAAGGAGGGGGGAGAGAGAGAAAAAAACATCGATGTGAGAGAGAAACTTCGATTGGTTGCTTCTTGGATGCGCCCCGACTGGGGATCGAACCCTTAACCTAGTCTTGTGCCCTGGCTGGGAATCAAACCTAAAACGTTTCTGTGCACGGTGTGACGCTCCAAGCAACTGAGCCACCGGGCCAGGGCCGTCTGCACGTGTTTTTAATGCATCTCTGCCGTGGAGCTGGGCACTAGCATTGAGTGTAACAGAATTCTGCGTCCTGAAAGCAGAGGAGCAAGCGAGGGGAACGGAAGGAAAAGAAAGCTAGGTGATTTCTTCATTTCCCTGGGTTCAAGGCCAGACAGAGCTTGGCAAAATCCTCTGCAGAGTGCAGTATACGGTGGGCAAGCCCCTTTCTGCGCCTCCCAGAGCCCCCTCTCTAGGCCTCCGTCCATGGAGAATGAAAGCTGCTGCACTTACCAGGTTTATCAAGTTTTTCCCTCCAAAAGTGCCTTTTCATCCCCATCCCTTGCTCGGAATGCTGATCTCCAGGCAGCGCAGCCAAAGCAACCTGATCGTTCACACTTAGCAGTCCCAGGCATTACATCTGTGGAGGGAGCCTTCCACCCCAGCCACCTGAAGCTGGCGGAAGCCAGGCACGAAAACCAGGAAAGGTGGATATTGGACAGCACTGGGGGGAAGGGCTGATACTGTTATTAGTTAGCCCCACTGCCTGGGGCAGTCCTGCTAGAAGAGTCCCAGGCCAGTTCCGAGGGGCGGGTCTGCCTTTCAGGGTCCAGGTGTGCCAGGGAGGGCATTGGGGCGCATGCCAAACCACAGTGGGCCATGCGTGCCTGGGGCTGGGGGGCCGAGGCTGCCTAAACTCAGGGTGCCACCACCCACGAGGTATCACTACAGCATTATTGCTGGTGCTCGCTTTCCCAGGCATTCAGTTGATGCACGGCCTGAAAGAGCCACACGAAAATTGCAAGGATTCACACACAGAACTAACACCTAACCGCCCCGGTGCCCATCACTCGTTAATTTTTTCAATGATGTAAGTGCCCACGCGCCCATCGTGGAGTATCCCACTCACTCTGGAGCACAGCCACACATCTCGGTCATCACAGGTCTGCCGCTCTAGGCCAGAGAGTCTCACAGGGCGACTCTGGCCCCCAGGGCATGTTTGGCACTCTCTGGAGACATCTCTGTTGTCACAGAGGGGATGCCGCTGGCTCCAGTGACTGGAGGCCAGGGTGCTGCTGCCCGTCCTACAACATGCCCAGGACGGCCGCCAGTGGAGCGTCAGGAGTGCTGAGTCAGGGCAGTTGCTCCCGGTGCCTGCCTGCAGAGTATGCGAGGGGCCTCTGGCGCCTGGGAACCAGCTCTGGGAAAAACTCAGCCATCATCCTTAGAACCTAAGATAGATTAAAGGTGATCACAAACAACTCTTGGAATGCCCCTTTGTACGGACAAGGCAGAACAGTAACAAGACTGGACGCAGCCACTCTGGGGCTGGTTCTCTGACTCCAGCAACCAGCTGGCAGGAGCATCCGGGAGAGACCTCAGCACAGGCCAGCCAGTGCAGGGGGTGGGGATCCAGTCACTGTCCCCAGGTCTCCTGCTTGCCTGGAAAGATGTCCCTGTGCAGACCCACAGAAGGGCCCCTTCTCGAAGGAAATACCCTCCAGAGGTGGCCCAGCCTCTATGTGTGTGTTTACACGGTGTGGTGTGTGTGTGTACACATGTGTGTGCATGTGGTGCGGTGTGTATACATGTGGTGCAGGGTGTGTGCACACGGTGTGGTGTGTGCACGTGTGTGCACCTGTGTGTACGCGTGTGGTGTGTGTATGTGAATGTGGTGTGTGTGCACAGGGTGTGGTGTGTGCAGGTACACCTGTGTGTGCACGCATGGTGTGGTGTGTATGCATGTGGTGTGGTGTGTGTGTGCATGGTGTGCACATGGTGGGGGTGTGCACGTAGTGTGGTGTGTGCATGTGTGTGGTTTGTGTGTGCCTGTGTGTATGTGTGTAGTGTGTGCACGCATGTGGTGTGTGTGCACATGTGTGCACATGGTGTGGTGTGTGCATGCATTATGTGGTGTGTGCATGCACACGCGTGCATGCATGTGGTGTGGTGTGTGTGTGCATGCACATGCTGGCACTGTGTGGGGTGGTGCGCTGTGTGCATGGGTTGTGGTGCGTGTTTATGTGTGTGGTGTGTGCGTGTTTGTGGTGTGTTGGGGTGCGTGCATGTGTGGGAACATGTGTGTGCACATGTTTATGGCATGGCTGGCATGGTGTGGGCGCACAGTTTGGGTGTGTGCTGGTGTGTGTGTGTCCCTGTGTGTGCATGCATGTGCTGGTGGCGGTGAGTGTGCCGGTGACCCTGGCAGCATCAGCCCTGGGACTCCAGGCGGCACGGTGGTCCCCGCGTGGGTGGCCGAGGTGGGGTCTCCTGCTAATTCTGGCACCCTGGGCAGGCCTGGTCCTGGAAGGAGAACGTGCTGGAGTCGGGTACATCGGGGCGCTACACCGTGGAGACGGTCAGCACAGAGGAGGGCGTCATCTCCACCCTGACCATCAGCAACATCGTGCGGGCCGACTTCCAGACCATCTACAACTGCACCGCCTGGAACAGCTTCGGCTCCGACACTGAGATCATCCGGCTCAAGGAGCAAGGTGGGGGCCCTCCCTGGGGCAACGTCTCCCAGGGGCTTGAGGGGGCAGCACGCCTAGTGAAGGCTCCCAGTGGGGTGGGGCCCGAGGACAGGTCACCGAGCTCCTGTCCACTCGCTAGGCAGCCCTGGGCAGGTCCAGGACATGCCCTCCTCGTCCCAGCGCCCCCTGAGGCCAGGGGTGCCAGCGAGCACCAGGAAGCAAGAGGGTTAGAAAGCCGCTTGGGGAGCTGGCCCTTCGAGGTGGTGTTTCAGAGGAAGGGGCCACAAGAGCGAGCCAAGTGCATTGCCATGGTGAGCCGCCCACACCTTCTGAAGGCCTTGGCTTGCTTGCACTCAGCATTTCCCTGGGGGGCCCTGGTCTGACGCCACAGTGCCCTCAGGGGTGGGTGATCCGAGGAGAGGCAGCCCGGGGCCCTGGGTGGGACACAGGGATCCCCTAGGATGGACCTGCTGGGGAACATGGCTGAGCCAGTTAACACAACCAGCCAGTCCAGACACCCAGAGCCCCCCAGAGGCACCCAAGCTGAGCGAAAGGGAAGCACCTGAGCTGCCCCAACCACTGGGGGCAGGGTGGGGGGCAGGCTCAGACCCTCTGCAGCTCCCCTGGGACAGAGGAGACACATGGACCTTCTGCTCTAGGCAAAAGGGCTCAAAGTGGGGTGAGGAAGGGGAGAAGGAGGAGGAGGAGGAGGGAGGGGGAGGCTCATCCCACTGTGACCCTGGGTGCAGGTTGCCCAGCTGCTGGCCATGACCTCCAGCCCCTACTCGAAGGTCTCACACAGACCAGAGGGCGGGGAGCCTGGGGGGTGCACAGAGTGGGGTCCAGAGAAGCTCAGGCCCTGGCAGCATGCTGGGTCCTGAGACAGGCTGCAGGCCTCGCCCCTTTGCCTGGATTCTCTGGGGGGCCTCAGCCCGGGCACTCTTTGACCCCTCCAAAATGAAGGCCAACCAAAAGCTGTCAGGCCCTGGCAAAGGCTCTGGGCCAAGTTCCCACTGGGCCCTCAGGCCTTAAGGCCACCCCTAGGGACCACACAGGGTCTCCCAACACCTCTTCCCTAACAGGTGCTGCTTCGCATAATGCTTTGCACATAATTTGCATAAAATCATCCACACATCATCCCAAACCTCCAGTCCCCTGTTGCTCCCCTCCATGTCTTCCCCGTGGTGCCCCAACCCCCCATGCTCTCCTCTCAGCACTCTCCCCCCACCTCCAGACCCTCCCACCCCAGCCTGACTTCTCTTTCCGGTCCCTTGCCCCTGGAGTCTCCAAATCTCCCCAAGCTCAGTTGGGATAGAGTGGGTCTAGTGGGCAGTCCCGAGACCAGACTGAGGAGGGAGCCCCCTCACCCCAGTCCCGCCCCACCCTGGCCAGCCAGGCCCTGGCTGTGGACGCTTGCTTTATTTCCAAACAGGTTCGGAAATGAAGTCGGGAGCCGGGCTGGAAGCAGGTACGGAAGGAGACATGAGAACTCCCTGGGTGGGGGGAAGGGACCGCAGGGCTAGCGGGGGAAGGGAGGCCTGTGCAGGCCGCTAACTTCTCTGCCCTCCCCCGCCCGCGGGCTCAGTGCAGTCAGGGCAGCAGGGACAGGGCTTCCCAGCCGCCCGGGTTGCGGGCGGCCTGTCCCCCACCCCACCGCAGCCAGAGCCCACAGGCTCCTTGAAGCCAGGGACCGGGCTCCCGTTTCCCCTGCTCTGTTCCTCTCATCCCTTCCCTTCCAGGCCCTGTCTCCTTGCCTCTGGGCAGCTGCCCCCAGCCTGGCCTCCCTCTATTTCCCCCTGACTCTTCCAGCTTCTCAACATCATCACCAGCTTGGCGATGGCTTCCCGGGCCAGGCCTCCAGCCCCCACTGCGGCCTGCACAATCAATCCATACCAATCCATGCTTTCTCATGGCTGCCTCCTCCCCCCACATCCCCCACCCCTGCTTCCAGGGCACTGCCATCCCACCACCAGCTGAGGCTGCGGGAAGTGCCTCCCTCCCCTGGGGCACCTGTCAGCCAAGCGGTCCTCACATTCCCAGAGTTGAGCTGCTCTGTCTTGGGCCCCACAGGAGACAGTTGCCCCCACCCTCCAAGCAGAAACCCAGGGAGAGAATCAGGTCATTGCAAAACCTGATGCCACAGCACTGACTGAGGACACGCAGAAGATGTGGGGTAGGGGGTGTCCTCTGCCCTAGTCCTCCTACCACGCTGGCCCAGAAGGAGCTAGGGCCAGTCAGCTCCTTCAACGAGCTTCAGGGGGCACAGGCAGGTTCTCGGAAGCAACAGTGACTGGCCTCTTGCTGTCCTGTCCCCAAGGCCCCACAGAGCCCCTCCTGGGGCTGGGGACGGCGTCTCCTGCCTGCTTCCACCTCACGCGTGTCTGGTCACACTCACCCAGAGGTCCCTGATCCTTGACTGGCTGAGATTCCTCATGCCCAGTCCACCTCCTTGGATGTAGAGGGGGCTGAACCGGTGGGCAGCTCCCCACTCCAGTCCCTCTCTCGCCAGGGGACCTCTGAGCGTGCTCTCTCCAGAAGAGGACAGACAGCATTCAGGCATAGGCCAGACCTGGGGAAGCTGGCAGGCCAGAGAGGAATGTCCCCATCAGACCCCCCGCCCACCTGCTGCAGATAAGATGGTGCCTCCCAGCTGTCAACATCCTAGGGACATGTGGAGTCACAGGAGGCCGGAGGCAGAATACCGCTCCCTCGATTCCTCGGCCCTCTGGTTTTTTCCAGTGAGACCCTGAGGGGGGGAGGCCCAGAGAGGTTGAGGGACCCCCTGCGGTCCTCTGAGCTCAGCTGAGACAAGGCCAAGTTACTCCCAGGAAGCTTACTAGGAACCCGAAGAGAACTGAAATGAAACCCAAATTGATAAAGTTCAAGAGCATAGAGCCAATGAGCTTCCAAAGCAGTTTTCCTTGCCTGACGGGATTGAAACTGGAGACAGAACCGTCTCTCTATCAAAGCAGGAGGCAAGTCCCCTCACTCCTGGCTGTTGAGAGCAACCAAGGGCCTCTGTTTGCGGTCCCTGGACGGTTGCCACACCCCCCTGCTCCCTGCCACCTCCCCTGCCACTCTAAGTGTCTCAGCCACCGGCAGGCAGGCCCTGGGCTGGGAGGAAGGTGCCAGCCTAGCCACCAACACTGTCAACCTGCAGGCACCTTCTCCTTCCAGGACAAGCCCAAGCAATACCTAGAAGTCACCCACACTGAGGAATGGGGTGTGGGCATGCAGGCGGGAGCTCCTGCTCCCCTTACCTAGAAGCAGCAGCAGAGACTGAGCGGGGTGGGTGCCAGGCTCAGCTCCAAGGGCATTACCTGCACTCACCCCTCTACCCCCTATACCACAGCCGGGTGGGCCCTGGCTTCTTCCCATCTTACAGATGAGACAGGTGAAGCCAGCAGCTCAGAAGAGGCAGAGTCTGGGGTGTGCAGAGCCTGGCAGGACTGCAATGGGCGGCAGGGGTGGGATAAGAGGGGATCTAGATTTGCCCTGGCTCTGCTGAAGCTGTGCGTCCTTGACCAAGTCACTTGACTTCTCTGGACCTCAGTGTTTCCTCTGTGAGTGCGAGCTGTGGGCCCAGCAGGCCCTCTGGCCTCTGTGCTGCTGCATTCTCGAGTTCTGTTCCCGATGGACTATCCAAGCCCCAAACCACGAGCTCAGGCCCCACATGCAGCCACAGAGAGGCCAGGGCTGTCCGGGAGGGCAGTCCCTCCCCAACCCCAACATCACCCTCCTACCCCCATCCCCACACGGCTGGGCAGCCACAGACCACAGACACTGAGCGGGGAGCGAGGCTTTGCCTGGCTGCAGGTCTGGGCCCCTCTAGAAAGCCTGCCTAGATGCCCAGAGTTCTGGCCTGGAGAGGAAGGAGCAGGACTGGGGTGGGAGGGGTAAGGAAAGGGGACATCTCTCCTTAAAGAGGACAGAGCTGGGTCCCTGCTCCCCTGGCCCCTGAGACCTGGGCCTCCAGCACCTACAACGTCTGATACCCAGAAAGCCCCGAGAACCCTCGAAGCCGGTTGTCCAGGCCCCGCCTCCTGCACCTGGGAAGGGAAGCAAAGGCCCACACAAATGGAGCAGACAAGGGCAGTGGCCACAGGGGAAGAAAAGCCAGGACTTAGGACTCTCCAGCCACTGCCTGATATACTCTTCCTGGTTTAACACCCAAGAGAGCCCCATCGCACCCAGCCTGGCCTCTCATCGCCCTTGTTTTCCCCCGCCCCTCCTGTGTAGTCCTGCCTCCCTTCCCACCACCACTGCTGGGAGTCCACTGCCCACCCTCTCCCCACTCCTGTCGACTCTGTTGGACTCTGCCTGTGCCTGCCCAGGGCCCCCACAGGCTTCTCCGGAGGGCCTGAGTGCAGGACTCCGGCCCCAGCTCGGCAGAGGCCGCACCCGCGGGAACAGGGGAGAGCGGGCCCTCGGATCCCTGGTCAGCTGTGCCTGCTTCTCTCCCACAGAGTCTGTGCCGATGGCCGTCATCATTGGGGTGGCTGTGGGCGCCGGCGTGGCCTTCCTCGTCCTCATGGCAACCATTGTGGCCTTCTGCTGCGCCCGCTCCCAGAGAAGTACGGGAGGGGGCCCGGGGGTCTCAGGGAGGGGCAGAGAAGGGGCCAGGCTTAGACTGCCCAGGGAGCCAGCACGCAGGGGCGCGGGGAGCAGGGTCTGCCGGTGCGGTGAGCTGCAGGCCAGGCTGGGTCACAGGCACCTCTGTCTGCGCGGTGCTCGGGGGCGTCTAGCGCACGGTGGGTGCTCAGCCGAGGGTGAACTGGCCTGAACGCAACTTCAGCTGGCCGGGCAGTCAGCCAGCACGTTGGGCTGGACACCTGTAGCCATTAGAACTCTGCAGAAATCTCAGGGGGAGTGTCCATCCTTCCCCTCAAACACCCGGGAGCCCAAGCAGAAAAGCAGGTTACCCACATACGAAAAACAAAAAAGAGCATTCAAGGAATCGCTTCGTGCAGACTTCTAAAGGCCTTTAGTCGTTAGCAATAAAACCTTAGTGCTTATGAGCTCGTGAAGGTCACGTGCACCTAGAGTTTCCACCCTGGGCACAGCGCTGACGTGACGTGTGGTAGACACACGCAGACCTGTGAAAGGGCGGCAGAGTGGGGTGGGAACAATGGAGGCACGGCCCCCCAGCCCCACTCCTCCTACACGAGAGCTTGGGCAGATGGCAACTACCCCACCCCCGCCTCAGTTTCCCCCCCATGTAAGAGCAAGGGGCAGGATGGCAGGGTTTCTGTGACCCCACCCTGCTCTAACGTTCTGCACTGTGAGCACAAGAGGCACGAAAGGAATAATCAGAGCCCGCCTGACCCTCCCCCATGGGGTAGCCCTCATTATGGAAGAAAGCTGGGGGACCCCCTTACGTCTGCTCCACTCCGGGCTAGGTGGCCTTGACTCCCCAGCCACGTGGTCTCGGGGCCTCCCTCACCACCCTCTCCGTGGCAACTGTAGGGAGCAGATCTTAGCCGGAATTTTCTAACGACTCTCCTACTATAAAGTGGCCGCCTCTGCCAGGCATCATTGAGTCTCCGTCACAGACGCGTTGACACAAGGGCTGCCCTCCTGCCCCCCACCCACAGCCATGCCAGGCAGGTTCGGCTTTGGGTGGGAGGTTGCCCACTTAGGTCCTTTCTAATGGTCAGATTGGCGATTCTCTGAATGGAGAGATCAGAGCCTGGTACGGTAGGTCAGAGAAGACTTCTAAAAGGAAGTGAAGAGTTAGTAGCATGGAGGGACCTAGCTCTGTAAGGTGGAAGAATGGGTGAGGGCAACCTCTTAAGCCACGGGCGTGGCAGCAGCAGGCTGAGGTGCATGCGGCCCTCAGAGAGCGTCCAGACAGCTGTTCTGCAGGCCCAGGTGGGGGGAGGGGGGTGGGGGTGGGCGAGGGGATGTGGAGTTCAGGGCTGGAGGCTAAACTCTGGGGGGTGATGGGGTGGTGGGAGCTCAGCAGCTCAGACCCTAGTGCCTGAGGACGCAGACTGAATCCGTCACCTATCCGTTCCTATTTTATGTCCAGATCTCAAAGGTGTTGTGTCAGCCAAGAACGATATCCGCGTGGAGATCGTCCACAAGGAGCCTGCCTCTGGCCGGGAGGCGGAGGAGCACCCCACCATCAAGCAGCTGATGGTGAGAACGCCATCTCCCCCCACCCCACCCACCCTCCGTGCCCTGAAGGTCCCTGGCTGGAAGCTTCCTGGGGCCTAGAAGCTCCCATGCAGCAGAGCATCAGCCAGGACAGCCCTTCCCCCACTGCAGGCCAGGGCCCTGCTCTCAACCTGCAAAGACTCGCCGTGTGTCTGCTGTGCTGCGCTTGGTGTTCTAGAGCCTCGAAGTCTTCCAAAGGCAGCCCCAGCTTTCAGAGAACCTGGCCTTTCGGGAGGGCAAGATGCCATGCGTCAGTAGCTGTACTATTACACCCACCCATAGATACTGCACGTATTCAGTATGTACCCCATGTTCCAACGTCACCCCCAAAGTCTGCAAGAGTCATAGGTTCCTCTGCCGGAATGGACTCGCTCACTGTCAGCAAATCATCCCTTCTCCCGCTCTTGCAGCTGGCCCTGCAAACAGAAGGCGGGAACACTGTTAGGAAACTCCACTGGTGATACCTGGGGGGGAAGAGCACGGGCCACCCAGTGCCTCAGTCTCCTCCTCTGGGGAATGGGGGTGGGAGGGAGAGCATGCAGGCCAGGTGGAGGGCCAGCCGACAAACCCCAAGCAGCCTGCGGAGTGCCGTGAGCTCCCCGGCACAGGAGCTGCTTGTGCCGCTCACAATTCCCCGGTGTCCTCGTGCATACCAGAGCCTCCCAGTCCCCAGCGGACACCCACCGAGGAGTAGAGCACTAAGCTGGCTGTCTCCTCAGCTGCTTTTTTTCTGTCCAATTGATGTTGCAGGTGCTGTCAATTCCACTTTAAAAGATTCCTCCAGTGGGCGCTCTTGCCTGTACCCCACTGTTAGGCTGCCGGCTTGGGCCTCGCAGTGGCTCCCTGGGCAGTCCCAGTGGCCTCTTCAGTGGTCTCACCATTCTGTTTTCTCACCACTTTGCTCAGTGCCCCCCTCCACACCCCCCAAAAAGGGTCCTTCTGTCCCCAGACAGGGACTGGCCCCGAGCCATTCTGCCTCAGGCCATCCTGTAGTGCGTGGGTTCTTGACTTCGTGCAGGACAGATTTCACAACACAAGTCCAGGTGGTTTTGCGCGTATGTTTATTGAAGCTGGGACAGTGAGACAAAGGGAGGGCTTGGGGAGAAGCAGCAGCAGGAGAGAGCCCAGGCGGTGCTCTGCTTCGGCTGCCTAGAAACGTTACAGGAAAAAAGTGAGCCAAGGAGGGGCTGCTGCCAGCTCACTGGGAAAAGTTGGAGAGAAGGGGGCCCTGGAGACAGGATCAGGGGGTGAGCCTGGGTTGAGCTGCTGCTGCCCACTGCTCCCCTGGCGGCAAGTCCCCTCGGGACCCTTAGAGTTTAGGAGGAAGTAAAACGTCCACACCCAAGAAGGGCACCCAGAGACAGCCTGCGCTGGCACCCTTTGTCTTGAGGGTTATCTTTCATCTGTGGGCGAGAATCTTAGGGGAGGGTCTCAGCAGAATATCCGTCAGCTTTCCAGGTGCGTTTTTAACACGCTGATGCATCAAAACGAATGCATAGGGGAGTTTGGGATTATTCTTTGGTCCCCTTTACTGTTTTCCTTTTATCTTGGGTCTGGCTCTAATCAGGTTTTTGTTATTTGTTCCCTTGACTTCAGCTGTCCTTGGGTTTGGCTGGCATAAATGACATTAATTGGGTCTCTGTTCTCTCTCTCCCTGACCAGGGTGATTTAAGCTATGTCTTCTCTCGTTAGGGAGGAGAGGTATAAGCCATTTGTTCTCAAGTGCCCTTGGTTGGGAAGATAAGGGCTTGCAGTACACTAGCTGGCTGTAAGTTGCTCAAATTATTTGGCCTTATTTAATTATCTCGTCTCAGTCTCCTCATTCCACTTGCTCAGGAATTTTTCTAGCCTCTTACAATCCTGCCTCAGCTCTACAACACGGATCCGACCCTGTGGCTACACATAATCCCCGGGGGCTCCCCGTGCCTGCTGGGCAAAGGCCATGACCACACATGTCAGCAGGCCACTTTGCCTTCTTGCCAAATGCCTGGGGCGCTGCAGACACCCCAAAGAACTGCAATTCCCGGCCCTCGAGTCTTCTAGACCTCCGAGGCTTTGCGCAGGCGATTCCCTCTGCCTGTTGAATGTGGCAGTTGAATTTCACATGCTGCTATAAGAATCTGCTCAAAGGTCACCTCCTCCATGGTTTTCCCTGCCCTTCCCAAACACCGCGTGTCTCCCTTACAGTGCCCTGCTCAAATCACTGGTCAGCCTCCCCAGGTATCCCAGAGTCCCCTGGGGCAAAGGTCGTGCTCCCGAATGTATGTGAGTGTATGTCCCCAGGGCTAACCTAAAGCCAGACCCAGCAGGGCATTTAGTCTTCACAGGATGGAGACCGTGGGTAGACCTGAGAAGGAACCAGCATCAACGCAGATGAGCTTCAACAAGTCCGTGTGGTGGCTCCCGGCCTGTCCTTTGTCCCAAATGGGGCCTGGATCCCTTCCCACTGGAACGTTCTGGCTGCCTCAGTGGGTCTCCACACACTCCAGTCCAAACCCTCAGGAAAGAGGGGGGGGTCGTCACTCTCTGTCAGTTAAGAGAGGGGTGGGGGAGGACAACTCCGCAGAGGGACCTGCTGAGGGCTCTGCGGCTGAGCACCCCTGGGGATCCTGTCATCCCCTCACTGCCTTTCATCCCACTCCCGCTGCAGCCCTGGGAGTGGCAGTCAAACCTGGTGAAAGAGACCTGCAATCCAGACAGACCCAGGGCATTCCTGGGGAATGACAGAAGCAGCGTCAGTGAGGAGGCGACAGGGTGGAAGTACTCTGGCTGATGTCTTGGGGCCCCAGGAAAGTGAGTCGGAAGGGACAAGCATCATCACAGCTCAGAGAGTGGGTGGGAATCTGGCCTGGCTCAGGCCGTGTGCAGAAAGGACCCGTGGCTACAGCCTGCAGGATAGTGCCCCTGTGAGTATTCAGATCAATTAACACGCCCATTGTGTGCTGGGTGTGCCTTACCTTTCACCTTCCTTTGACCGGTGTCTTAATTCTCAGAAATTTAGAGCTGCTCCGCTCCGTGCATTCACCCAACGCGAACGTAACATTTGTGACCGCGCTCGCTGTATGCAGACCCGGCAGCGCACTAGGCGCTGGGACAGCAAAGAATTACATTTCTAAGGAAACAATTAAATATTGCACCCCGAAAGGACGTGATCAATGACTGCAGTGCTCAAGGCGTGTGCCGGGTGTGCTGCGGACCCAGAGACAAGCAAGAAGCGATGCTCCTCGGGAGCGCTTTGGTCTCTGTCAAAGAAGAAAACTTTCAGGACTTCTCAGGCATTGCCGTGTGGCCCAGGGACCCCGTGGTTCCCTGTGCCCCCTCCTAACCCTTCGCTGAGCCTGGCGCTGGACGACGTGCTGCTCGGCCAGGGCCCCACCCACCCCGTGCCCACTGGGCAAGGTTCTGCGATCATTTAGCTGCAGATCCACTGCCCTGATGGGAACAGCTGTATCTTCATGTGCCTATGCCTGGCCCGTGGGACAGTGCGGTGCCCCACCTGAAATTCAGTAAGTCAGGGGTCCCCAACCTCTGGGCCAAGGACCAGTAATAGTCTGTCCCAGCCTGTTAGGAACCTGGCCGCACAGCAGGAAGTGAGCTTGAATGCCCTGCACTCAAATCATCTCGAAGTCACCCTCCCCCGACCCTGGTCTGTGGAAAAATTGTCTTCCACGAAACCAGTCCCTGGTGCCAGAAAGGCTGGGGACCACTTCAGTAAATGGTCAAGGAATTGAACTGAATCAGCCAAGTGAGAGCTCTGTAGGTGGTCTCCTAGCCCGAGGGGAGTAAGTTGATCTCAGAGTCCTGCCTCTCACCCACCCACCCCCTTCCCTGTCTCTTTCTCTGTCTCTCTGGACAGAGGTCCAGGAGCAACACGAGATCTGAAATCTCCTGCCTCCTTCACCTGCCTCCTGCAGGCCAGGCAGTGGGAGGCGCGGGGAGGGGAGGCAGAGAGGGCAAGCTTCTTTTGAGTTGGTTTCTCCAACTTTTCCTTGCGGGGAGTGGGTGTCTAGCCCACCTCCTGCCCTCTGAGCCATGATTCTTGGGTTGCAGATGGACCGGGGTGAATTCCAACAAGACTCAGTCCTCAAGCAGCTGGAGGTCCTCAAAGAAGAGGAGAAGGAGTTTCAGAATCTGAAGGTAGGGTGGCCGCCAGCGGCAGGACTCGGGGTGATTCTGCCCTTCGGCTCAGATGGCCCGAGCCCTGTGTCCAGACGAATGACAACAGCAAATAGAAGAGAGAGGCCAGAAGCCACTTTGGGGACAGGTACCCAGCCTCTCCCTAATGTGGGACCCTCCCCTGCAAACGCACCTGCTGCCTCACCCCCACACTAAGGAGGCCACAGAGTTAGGGTCGAGCTCCCACAGGCCCCTGGCCCACAGCCTTTTCACAGATACACCTGAAAACTAAGTATCCGTGTCCTGGACAAAAGCAACGAACACAGTCTGGTTCTCAAATGACCTTGCATTGTGCTGACATAACCAAATACACCCGCAGAGAGGCCCCTGCTTCCCTCCTTCCAGCGCCTCCCCTCCCAGCTGCCACCTGAATACCTGATGCCCTTGGTGTCCCCACCCGGGGAACCCTTCCAGATGTCCCCCTCACCCATTTCTCCACTGGAGTCCCCTCCTCCTCCCGTCTCTCCTCATCCCTGCCTGTGTGAGGTAGGACCGGTTCCAATAGAGAGTTCAATGCAGTCTCTGCCCTGCCCGGTGACTCTGCTCTTGCCCTTGTCCCGTACCACAGGACCCCACCAATGGCTACTACAGTGTCAACACCTTCAAGGAGCATCACTCAACCCCCACCATCTCGCTGTCCAGCTGTCAGCCGGACCTGCGCCCTGCGGGCAAGCAGAGGGTGCCCACGGGCATGTCCTTCACCAACATCTACAGCACCCTGAGCGGCCAGGGCCGTCTCTATGACTACAGCCAGAGGTTCGTGCTGGGCATGGGCAGCTCGTCCATCGAGCTCTGCGAGCGCGAGTTCCAGAGGGGCTCCCTCAGCGACAGCAGCTCCTTCCTGGACACGCAGTGTGACAGCAGCGTCAGCAGCAGCGGCAAGCAGGACGGCTACGTGCAGTTCGACAAGGCCAGCAAGGCCTCTGCCTCCTCTTCCCACCACTCGCAGTCCTCTTCCCAGAACTCCGACCCCAGCCGCCCTCTGCAGCGGCGGATGCAGACTCACGTCTGAGGACCCCCCACCGCCGGCAGGGAGGCGGGGGACCGGGGCCACGGCACGTCCTGGCTCTCCAGGCAACATGGGTACTTTGCAGAGGACCCCAGAACCGGCAGCCTCCAGGACAGCCCCAGAGTGCCTCTGCCATCGCCCTCCTCCGAAGCCCTGATGAAGCACAAATCTGGGTGCCCAGCTGCAGTTGGCCAGAGGCGCGGGGTGGGGAAGTGTCAGAGGATGCAGCTGAGTGCCCTGTGCTCCGCGCTGGACACTCGGGTCCCCAGCCCTTTCCTGGAGGCCCCTCCCTACCTGCTCCACCTGCAGGCACTAGAGGCAGCTCTAACTTTGCTTTAATTAAACTGCCGATCACTCTCCAGTCTCTCTGTGAGCTGCCCCTGGCTGCCCATAAGCTCCGCCCCCGCACCTGTGCTCCCCTGCGACTCTAGGGAGAAGAGGTGAAGCGGTCTCCTGCCCCAGAGACTCCAGCGCCCTCTGCTGCTCAGAGCTAGAAATGGCCCTGGACACAGGACGGTCTCTCACCACACTGTCTGGGAGCCCACCCCCAAATTGTTTGGTGTTTTGTGTCCATGCTCTTGCAGTTCTGTCCTTGGACTGATGCCTCTGAACTCTGGGGCGGGACTGGCCCAGTCAGAGACTGGTGTCCTGGGAGAGGGAGGGAGGGGAGGAGGGAAAGTGCGAGCGAGTTCGGGCAACACCTGACCTGACACGCCCCGCCCCCTCACCAGGCTGCGAGCCCCAGAGCCTTCCCACCCACCCCTGCTTTGCATACGCCCCTCTTCTCTACAGCACATCAGAGTGGACAGAAGGAGTGTGAGCGCTTCTCTGGTCTTCGGGGAGAGGGTTTCCCGGCAGATGTAGGTTTGAGGGGACTAGAGGCCAGGTCTTTAGGGTGATGAGACTCGCTTTCTCAGCTGATGACTCTCCACAGGCCTGGATTCACACCAGGAGCAGTGGCCCTGTCTTCAGCAAGACACCGCCAGCAAGAAAGACAGTACATCGACACCTTATCCCTCCTGCTCCCCACGCGAGAATAAATGTTAGGGTTGTTACTCCAACAGATTCGTGCTTTCCTTTTGTTCCTGCAGAGCCACAGGAGGGACCCTAGAGCTTTGGGGACCCAGGGTCCTTTGCCCCTGTGTGAATCCCTTTTCCTAGATCATGAAGGCAGCTGAGGGCTCTGGTCGGGGTGCCCTGGCGCTTGCCGGCAGTCTCCTCCCCCTGTGGCTGCGCCTGGCACAGAGGGCTGCGAAGGCAGGACCCACAACCACCGGACTGCGCCATCCACAGGTCAGCGGCACAGGGTCTGTCCCAGGCACAGTAGGGGTCCTTTAGGGTCTTTCTCTCTGCAACATTCTGCAAGAGGAGTATCCTTCTTTGGGGGTTCAGGGAAGGAGGCCCTCTTCAAAGAACCTATGGCACCCAAAACCGTAACACTCTAAGACTCAAATAATGTTCCAAGAGCGGCCTTGCTTGGGTGGGAAGCCTGACATAGAGTGAAGCCAGACAGGATAGGATGGGTAAACAGGGCCGAGTGAGGCGGCCAGTTCAGAGAGCAGGATTCACATGGAACTTTGGAGAACCCAAACTGCCCCAAAGGCTGGCATTCCTCACAGGTTTTAGGCCCTTCTTGCCCCACTTTCCCATAGTCCTCACCCGTCATGGGAGCCTCACCACAAAGGTCTGTGCTTCCATCCGTACACTGATTCCTGGGATGGCCCCGGCCCACAGAGTCTATGCATTGCCTTCTTAGCACCTCTGCCCAGGAGGGTGTTTGGCTTCCACCGTGTTTCCTATTGCTTCAAAACTCCCGGGGCCTGAAATGCCTTCCTTTGCAGCCCCCGGGCCCGGGGAGTAGAAACTGATGAGAAATATGCGTGTACATGCCAGTCTCAGATGCCGCTCCTAGTACCATTCTGGTCTGGCGCAGAGGCCAGGGTGTTGGCTCCTGAACATGCTAGGTTAATTTTTTATTGATTGATTTTAGAGAGAGGGGGCAGGGAGAAAGCACACGAGAGAGAGACATCAGTACGCTGTTCCACTTGTTTACGCATTCATTGGTTGATTCCTGCACATGTCCTGACCAGGGATCGAACCCCCAACCTTGGCTTATCAGAACGAGGCCCTAAGCAATCTTCCAAGCTTCCAAGACCAGATGTAAAATGCCTTGGGGTGCTAGAATGAGAAAGAGGATGACTTCAGTGGGTTTGTCCATTAATTTGTCCTGGTCTTCCCCAGGAAGTGGGTGGGAAATCTTCCTCCTCATCCTCACCACAGCCTTCCTTGTCCCCTGCCTACCCTCCAAATGACTTTCAAAACAGGGTGAAGGCACCCCTTCTCTCCTGACACCTGAGGTTATGGCTCCGCATGACCAGAGCACAGGGGAGGACGCTGTTGTCCCGCAGAGCAGAATGAGTGCATCTTGGGCTTCTGGCATGCCCAGAGTGAGTGGACCATCCTAGAAGAGGAGCAGGGGGTCTCGACAGAGACTGAGCCCTCAAGGCTCAGCCATCCGGTGCCCCCCCCTCCCTCCGATGCACAAATACAGCAAGGACCACGGAAGGGACAAGAGGGACAGGGAAGGCCTTGGTGAAAGAGAAGAACAGAAAGGGGGAAATCGGTAGCATCTGGGGCTTCTGAGATGGTGAGGCATTGGGAAGGAGCCCAGACGGAGCTGTGTGCACCCCTCCTGGTCGCCAGCGCTTTTCACTTCTTGCACAGGAGTGAGGGTGCAAACGAGCTGTCAAGGGAGGTGTTAAAAAACACCTTGTTTAAGGCCACAGGAAGCCCTGAATTCCCCTGTAGGTGATTTCCAATGAACTGAAATGAGTTTACATTTGTGATTGTACTTAACCCTCACAAGTCTACAAGGTATTGCAATTTACAGGCGAGGGAATGAGGCCTAGAGAACCCCAAAGACTTGCCCAAGGTCACAGAGCTAACAAGTGGCAAACAGGAAGGGTGAAACACACGTGACTTCCTCTGTAAAATGTTTGCGTCCTACAGTGCCAGCCCAAGGCCACGTTCATCCTAGAATAGGATGGAGGCGGCCTGTGGGAAAGGCCGTCCACCAGCACCCACTCTGAGGTAGGCTGAGCAGGGACAGGCCACAGCTCCACTAGGAAGGTGGGACTGGCATCCTCCACCTCAAGTCCCCCAGTGACCTGGAAAGACCACAGCTCCCTGGGAAACAAAGCCATTCTTGTATCAAATGCACCCCCCTCCCCTACCAAGGCCAGCGTCCAGTTTTCTGATCGTTTTCAAATGCACGGTTGGCTCGGAGTCCCTGGATGGAAGCCCAGTTTCTAATTCTCAGGCTCGCTATCAGTCTGGAGAGGCCAGAGCTATTTCCACCACCCGGTCGCCCTTCCTGGGATAGGAAGTGCTCTCTCTGGATGGGCTAGAACACCACATCCAATCCGTTTCTGACGGAGGCCGGTCAAACAAGCGCTCTAAAGCAATAGGCCTTGAGGCTGCCTCTGAGCTTTCGGGAGCGGAAGGGACCTGAGGAGATGAAAACAACCATGATGCTGTTCTTGGGAGATTTCTCAGAACAGGGATTGCACTTCTCCCTTCCCCTTCGGGGAGGCGCAGGCACAGTGTGGGCGTTTGCTATTCAGGAATCGGAATTGAAACCTCAAGGTGCACTCCGCAGATGCCATGCCCTCCTCCCAGATGTCTCGTGTGGTTTATGAGGCGCCAGGAAAAGAAAAGACAAAGGCAGCCCTGCGATGAGGTTCTTCTCGTAAAATGAACTCTTTATTAAAATAAAAGTATACATATGTAAATAAAAGCTATCTTGATTTGCATATAGATTTTTCTCTGAAGTACCAGTTGGGGTGCCTCTCTAAAGAAACATAATCACTTAGACACAAACCAATGACATCACAACTAAATCTTGAATTTTACTTCCTCCTTTAAAAAAACAAAGTCTTTTAGAAGCCTCTGATGTAAGTTGTCTTCAGATTCGACCACATGCCAGCCATTTGCAGCGTAAGCAGCCAAACTACCAGCAGCCTTCGATAATCGATGGCCGATAAGGACCTCTCAGCCTGACCTTTGCTACCAGTTTCCAAAGGCTCTGATCATCTTTCTCCTAACTCCCTAGTTTCAATCCTCCTCCCCAGGTCAAAAGCTGGCAAACATGAGGAAATTTCAAGTTACTCTTCTTTCTAAAAGTAAAGGTTCATTTTCCTGGGCGAATGCCTTTTTGCTGTAGGAAGACGATCATCGATCCTTTTCCCTAACTGCTGTACTTTCCGGTCCCCTTCCCCACTGCCCCCTCATGGCTAGGGCTCTGACATGCACCGAGATCTTTCATTACTACAGGCCCTGTAGTTTTACTTACTCCTGCCCTAGCCCTTTTATTTTTTAATATATATTTCTTTAAAGATTCAGTTTTAGAGAGAGGGGAAGGGAGAGAGAGGGAGAAAAACATCAACATGTGGTTGCCTCTCATGCGCCCCCTACTGGGGACCTGGCCCACAATCCAGGCATGTGGCCTGACTGGGAATTGAACCAGCAACCCCTTGGTTCACAGACCAGCGCTTAATCCACTGAGCCATACCAGCAAGGGCTGCCCTAGCCCTTTCAAAGGGCCTTTTATGAACATACACCATTCTCGCTGACTGTTGTCTAAATCCCTGGTGCTGGTGTCCACCTGCCATTCCATGTTTCCACATCTCCTCTCTGGAACAGTCTACTGAGCCCGACCACCGGGCTGGGATCTCCTCCACCCTGGGGCCCAAGGTGGTTCTTGAGCCCACAGACCAGGCAGATGAGCCCTGCAAAGACATCTATCTCCTTCCGCTGCTGCTTAACCTCATGGCCCTTGGAAATGCCTTGGAATGCTGTGAGAACATTCAAGAACGCTCCTGAGATTCCAAGACGAGGTAAGCGGAGTCTCAGGAAACAGCAAGTGGGAGCACTGGGATCTTAGGAGCTAGAGCTTCTCTGGCATCTGTTCCCAATGATGCAAGAGGAAAAGAGCTGCTCAGGACAGAAACCGAACACAGGGAGTCTCCCCTGCAGGTCACCCCCAAAGACACAATCAGGTGGACCAAATTAAAGACACCACCTTTGCCTGCTTTGTAAGAAGAGTACAAGGGCCAGGGTCCCTATGCTGAGGGACCAGAAGATGTATTTGTGACACTAATGGACATCACAAATGACAGTTGGAAGAAACACTGAAGAAAGAGGGCAGTGGAAATAAGGTGATGTGGGTAAGGGGCCGGGGCTTCTACAGAAGAATTTTTAGATAAGAACGCCCATTTGACTTTTAATTTAAAGTTTCTCTAGCTCTCCTGCCATGCAGGCCTTCACCAGTGGAACATAAATCTACAGAGAAAGAGAACAGAACTGGAGAGAGTTGCCCTGCTGGCCTCTAATTTCCACTCTAGTAATTCTTTGTTTTTTTTTTCCTCAAGAGAGAAACACATTTTTAAGCAGAAGATACTCCTTAAGTGTTAAAATGGGCGATGTAGGTAAATAGTGTTTTTAGGAAGTCTCAGACTAATGGATGGTTCTGGAATAGCTTAGTTCAGTAATTCCAACTTCAATCCCCTAGTGTGATTTCACCATCTAAGCCTTCTCGCATTCCCTCCACCCAAGTCCACCCTCCCAGTCTTGCAAGATTCCTGAGAAGAAGCTGTGCCTCTCTCGAGGGGTGAATGTATCTTACAATGTCCGTTTTCCTTGGGAACCTGACATCTGCCCTCCCAAGTTCATTTTTCCCCAGGAACTTTTGTTGGATCCTCAGCGACAGGACTGTGCTCTCTCCCGCCTGACGCCGGCTCTCTGCAGCCCCTTACATGAGGAAGCAGGGCCTTCCGATATACATTTGGGGTCCCCCCAGATCTGGCATCTACCGAGACTCAGGGTTCAGCTCCCTGCCTGGATTCTTGGATGCGGGATCCCCAAGGCCTCTTGTCTAACAAGAGAGGTAGGCTTGTGGAGAGAGAACTGGAAAGGAAAACAGGCTATAGCTACACACACACAAACACACATCCCTCCTTAAACTTTTAATTTGGTAAGGTTTTTCCTGGGGCCATGTCTGGTACAGAGATGGGAATGCGCAAGAGCAACAAACAGTTCTCTGAAGCTATAATTAAAACAGAAAAAAGTCAGGGTGGAGAGATCTCGCTCACAGAGATCGTACTTATCAGCCTGGGTGTAGGAACCTACTGCGGTGTGCTGTGTGATGTGTATACCACTGAAATGAATGGATAAGGACTCCCAAGAAAGCGCTTTCTCCAAAAGCCCCAAGGGCGTCGGACGTGACAGGAAAATCACCGTCAGAGAGCAGCTCGCACTCACTGTTCGTTCTTTGATTATGCAAAGCCTGCATTTGAGTCATTGCGCTGATGTCTGACCCTTCCTTTGCTTGCAGGTGACTCAGAGACAGACTTTTCTGGAACTGGCCATGTTATTACATACCTGGACAAATATTTGACCCGGCAGCTGTACATCGCCTGGTTCGTCTGCTTTCTGGTGTTTTCCATTATGCAAGGCGGCTTTCTCATCTAACATCGGTATCACTCTTTACAGTCCACACAATCTACCCATTAGACCCTTGAAACCTCACTGCGAGGTGGGCATGCACAGTGCGTTTTCCAGTCGGAGGGGCAGGGCTTCACCTGGCTGATGACAGGGGGCAGGGAGTGAGACCTGCCACCCCACGGTCTGTGCTACGTTGCGTGCATTCCGCCTTTTCCTGCCTTATGGACAGAACTGCTCCCAGCTCCCAATTTCCGCAGACTAGTCGGTCTCGGGGGATGTGCTATTGTCCTTAGGAAGTGTAAATAAAAACCCGAAGTGTCCCAAATTAAGGCACACCATCTGATGTTAATCCCGTAAATGTGTTCGAGGGTTAGATCCAAGCCTAACCTCCTTCTTGCCTCGCCCTGTGGCTGGGCTGGGAGTCCCCTTCTTCAGGCCTCTGCGGAGGGAGGCAGGGCTCATAGAGGCTGGGCCTGAGGCTGGGCTGGAGCCGAGCCCCAGAGGCCTCGCTCAGCGGTGACCCTCCCGCCCGGTTCCCACGGCCACCAGGCTGGCCCCAGCGCTCCTGCGAGAACGCGCGTGCGCACCCTGCCGCCGGCCGCCGGGGGCGGGGCCAGCCCTGCCGGGGGCTCCGCTCGCAAGTGCGCCTCGCTAACGGCTCCAGGACGCGGGGGATTAGGATGGGCTTTGCACCCAGACGGTGGATTTGAGAGGCGCATGAGGTCATCCCGGAGTCTAGACTGCTAGAGCAGTAGTTCTGAGCGCTCGTCAAAATTCCAGATTCCTGCACCCCAGCGGCCTGGGTTAGACCCAAGAATCTGCATTCTTCATCCGTCCCCAGATAATACTGATCTAAGAGGTCCTCATTGGCCCAGCCCACCCTCTTGTTCCGAGAAACGTAAGACCTGGGAGCATGGACGTGAAGAAATCATCGGTCCTCCATGATTAAGTGGCAGAGCCTGGTGTAGAACCCAGACTGTGGACTTGCACTACGGCTTGCCCCTCCTGTTCCCTGTTCCCCTTCCTGCCCCGTGTTCAGGGCGCGGTTTAATCAGTACCGGCCAGGCTGACAGGCAGTTCATCCAACGGAAGAAGAAAGTCCCTTTCTCAGTACACCAAAGAACCCCACCCAGCTGCCCCAGATCAAAGCTCCCCTGGCAGCACTGCCCCTCCACCGGCGTTGCCTCCGGCTGCAGCCAGGAGAAAGCTGAGCCCACACCCCAGGGGACAATGGATGGGTTGGGTGTGTATACCCCACCCCGACACACAGCCCTGTGTGTTTGCGAGATCGTGAAGGGCTGTCTGCACATGGCATCAGAGACATAACCCAACGAGCGTGTAACACACCCTTGTGTCTACATGCACGTGCATGTGGAGTCTGACCCGTCCGTGTGTATGGCATGCTGGCTCACCGTGCGGCCTGTTCAGTAACAGGCAGTGACCCCAGTCTAGGACAGCTGGGTCACGTGTGCTGACAGCCACTTTCAATGGGCCTGGATGGGGAAATGGACACTCCCTTGCACACCCTCAATGAGAAACAGCTGGGGAAGCACCGGGGAGAAGCAGAACTGAGATCCCCGACCCTGTGCTCATGCCCCTGTCAGCAAGACCCCTCCCCCCACCTTGCAAAACCCCATGTGGGGTGGCAGATGCTGGGCCCCTATTTGCTGGCAAAGTTCCCCCCTTTCCCCGTAATGCCACCAGGCTTCCCAGAACGGCTGTTCCCTTCCCTCCACCAATGGGATGATGGTGGGTGTTGTTGAGGCCTCTCTAACACTGTCAAGAAATGTGTCATTTTCCTCTGTCCCTCCCCAAGCCCCTGCCCTTTTCTCTCTGTCCTATCCCAGCCCAGCTTCAAAACCTCAAGGCCGGGACTCTTTCCGAGAAAGCTAGGCACGCAGCTGTGAGTCCCACCCCCTGTGGGGAGCTCCAGCTCTCCCTCCTGGCTCCAGATGTAAAGAGACAGCTGTGGGGCGGCAGCAAGCCCAGTTGGCAGCCAAGCAGGGCTTGGGAAGATGGAGAACAAAGAGGGGAGAGACAAGCAAATGGCAGGGCTATCCCAAGTCTAGAGACCTGGGGGGGGAGGGGCATTTCACCCCCTGGCCTGGCAACTGGTGGGCAGGCCGTGCCAAACCCCTTAGCTGCTGCCCCAGCCCTGCCCGTCCCAACCTTGGCAGCCCAGGCCATTGGCAGGACCTTTTGCAAACTCCATTTTTATGGTTCCCACTTAATCTGCTAAGGAAAACTTGGCTTCCTTTGTCCGACTCCACCCGAGTCCTCACACAGACACCTCCCAGCATGAGATTTTGCAAACTGCAAGCTGGTGGTAAGAGAGAGGAAGGAAGGTGGGGAGGTGCTGCCCCTCCCATCTGGCATCCTCCCGCCCCTCCCCACCTCTGGGAAGCACACCAGGATCCAGGACGCCAGGCTGGGTGTCCAGCAGATGGGGCTGCTCTGGGCGCCACTTGCTTGCCTGCCGCCATGCCAGGGTGACAATGTATGACTTGGCACCAAGCACTATACTCAAAAATAAACTTCCTGAATGACTGTGACCTGCTCTGGGTCCCCCTGGGTCTTTAACAAGCCTGTCCACTGCCGGGTCCCACTGCCTGCCCACATCCTCCCCAATCCGAAAGGACACAGTGTTATCACAACTGCTTCTGTTTTAGGAAAAATAGTTTAATTTGTTTGGTACCTCTTTTCCAGGTGAGGTTCCCTTCTCCATGGGACACACCTACCACTGCTCTTCCCATGCCCGCTGGGAGGGGCAGCCGCTCTCTGGAGGACAGACGCGCACACACTCCAGGCGACCCCCCTCCCGGGAGGCCGGCTCCGGATCTAGGCCTTAGTGGGCCCCTCACTTTTGTGGTTTTATAAAAAGTGGTCCGAACACTGTAAATGTCCCCCTTTCTGGATGCCATGGGACCAGCCCACAGCACTTTCTTCCCCTTAATTAAATAGCCCATTAAATAATCTCCCAGCAGTGACGGACAGGGGATATCACAGCAACAGCCCTGGTTCCTTCACCGGGCTCCCACAGCCCCAGGGCCTCCACCCGGACTAGATCTGGCTTCCCTGTTGACAGAGCAGCCAGGGGCATGGCCTCTCTTCAGACCTGGCCAGTCCCGGGGCCCCTCCCCACACAGGCAAGGGGGAGACCAGGCTGGTCCCACGGGCACCAGGCACCCCCACCGCCGTGGCTGGGGGTCGCTCAGGCAGCAGAGTGGGCGGACCGATGGGTACAGCTCCCGCCCAGATCAGAAGTAAGTGAGGTTCTTGACTGCTCCGACTTCCAGCATCCGCTTGATGGCCAGGGCCTCTTGGGACACGTTGTGGCCCGAGCCCTGTGGAGACAGCCAAGGAAGCAAACTGAGGGTCTCCCAGGGGTGTCCCTGGCCCAGAACAGCCTCCTTGGCCCCCCCGCCCCCGACAGCCCCACACTCTGGGAACTCCCTTCCCCATGCCGCCTCTCAGAAAGAACAATCTGTGTGGCCAAACACAGAAGACACTGGCCTGGGAGTCCAGAGGCCTTGGTGCCTGTTCTGACTCTCAGTGGCCTCCCTGTGAGCCACCTCTGGGCCCCTGGCACCACTCACTCCCTGCCGTGTCCCAGACTGGTCTGCCCAGCCCAGCTTGCAGGGGAGGCCCCTTACCGCCATAGATTTGAGCGTGATCTGCTCGTAGTAATGAATGGTCTGCTTCCTGTTGTGGGGGTCAGGGTAGCCGAAGCCAGCGATGTGCACCATGTCGCAGAGGTGGAGGGCCAGGGTGATGGCCAACAGGCCTGTGGTGGGCTTCTGAGGGACAAGGGTGAGGGACGTGTTGTTAGGGGGGGCTGTGCTTCTGGCAGCATCTGCTGGGCCGTCCTGTGCGGCAGCCACCGGCACAGCTGGCAACTGAGCAAGCGAAGGGGGCTCGTGTAGCTGAGGGACTGAATTTTTCATTTTATTTAATTGAAATTGAAATAGCCGTATGTGGCTCGTAGCCCCCACACGGCACAGCACAGATGGGGAACCGGTGGCTTATCGCTGCTCAGCGGCTCCCCAAGGAGTGGAACGGTTCTGCTCTGAGTCTTGGAGAACCTCGCCTCTTTCAGACGTGAGACCCCCACATTCACGGGGGACCCTTTGTGGGTGTGCTCTCTCCCCTTCTGTCAAGTAGGATGGCAAGACTTTTCCATCCGCTTCCTGGGCTGCTCCAGGGACCTGCCTTTCCCCACCCCCAGTTCACCCCCAGGGACGGACGCCCTGGGGTCCAGACCGCCCCCCACCCCACTGTCCTCAGCTTCTGCCTCCCAGACACTGCAGCTGATCGGGCCTCCTGAAGCCAGGGTTTCACCAGCATCTACTTCTGAACTCTGCTATCATTTCGTTCCATCTGCCACTTCCTGCCGGGCCTTCCGTCCATGTCACCTCGTGTCAGTGCCACTAAGCTACCTCATCCCCTTCAGACCTTCACCGCACCATGCTGCCACCGCCTTCCTGCCAGCCCCGCCCAGTCGCCAGCCTCTTAAACTCACCCACCTCTCCCCCTGTGCTCCCGCCCACCCAGCTGTCCAAGCGGGGAACCTGGCGTTGTCGTACACCTCTCCATTCCACCTGGAAGGTACATGTTGTGGCGGGAGGATTCTCAGGTGACTCCCAAAGGCCCTCGCCCTGCGTGCGTGTGGAAACCGCAGCAACGATGAGCTACATCGCATTCTGTCGTGTGGCTTTGTAGAGGCACCCTCGACCCTGACAGCGAAGATAACCCCGGGGAGCTTGACCTAATTCCATGAACTTATCTGGGTCTGGAGCTGAGCAGTGGAGGAAGTCCGAGATAAGAAGCCCGAGGGATTTATCAAGCTGGGGCTGGCTGAAGGCGGAGAGGGACACGTGGGGAGGAGCTGAGGGAGCTCTGCCCCCCCTGGCCGGAAGCCAGCAAGAAAATGGGACCTTGCTCCTATAACCACTAGGAACTAGATTCTTCCCACAAGAAGAAGCTTGGAAGCGAGTCGCCCCCCCCCCCACTCCTGGCTCCCCAGCCTCTAGAGGAGAACTCAGCCCAGTTGCTGCCCGGATTCCAGCCTCCTACAGCATTCACCGCTTTCCGAAAGTTCCTGTTGTGCCACTCGCTTTTACGAAAGACCTACCGAAGCGCCTGTGTTTGCTAACCTAAAGAAGTCCAAAGAGGATTTCCACTTTTAAGAAAAGAGGTGAAAAGCAAACACAGCCTCAGCATTTGTTTTGCAACATCAGTGGCCCCGCCAAGCTCCTTCCCCCAGAACCACACCCAGCATCCTGCCGCCAGAGCTGCGGACCGAGGCTGAGCATCTGCGCTTTCTCTAGGTTTATTTTGGGCATGTCAGCAAGATGTGCCCTAACACATCGGGAAAGCCTGGGAGACCTCATGAGGGTGCTGCGCTTAGCATAAAACCGGACGTAACTGAACGTGGCAACTGTGGTGAAAGAAATAAAGACACAGAGATCAATGGCAAGTGCTTCTTCGCCATCTCAGCTTATGACAGGTTTCACAGGAACAGGCAACGTTGGGACAGCGGGGCAACAGCACACCTACCCTAGGCGGAGAACCCGGCCACGCTGGACAGGACGTCTGACCTAGGAACAGGGAGCCGGCGCACCCGTGCTGCTGTGGGGCGCCACTGCCCTGTGGCAACTTGTGAGGCAGTGACAGGAAACTAACACAGACCAGGTCCACCCCTTCTGTTTCTCGGCCCGCTGCAGGAGCAGGGTTCTGGTCCTTCCTTTCTCCTGCCCCCCCTCCAGCCTTCGGGGGCGGAAAGTACCTCCAAGCTGCCCCTGCAACCGCACTTGCAGAACTCAGTGCAGAGGGAGCATTTGGTGTTGGGTTTTGTCAAATGACGTACCTTCCCCCGTTCTCTGCCGGATGCGCCCCAGGACCCCAGAAGGCCCAGCCCCAGCACCACCTCCTCTGGGGGCGGGGGCTCCGAAACAGCCCCCAGCCGAGGTCTGCCCTGCTCTGAGATCCCGCGGCACCTGGCACAACTCTCCGCTGGGCATTTGGCAATGCCATGCTGCGCCTGTGTGTTTATTCTGCCGGCCCGAGGGCCCTCAGAGCAAGGAGCAAGACTGCCCACCTGCCTGCCTGCTGGGGGCGGCCCCGCTCCAGCAGTCTCAGCAGCAGGGGTTCAACACGTGAAGCTGAACCCCAGTGGACGGACGCCCAGTAAAGGATAAAATCATTGACTCAAAACTTGGCCTCCACTGTGTGCTGGTCTCCCCGACAGACCTGCTTCGTAAGTGTCTCTTTAAACCCCGCAGTGGCCTTCAAAGGTCACACCCCCACTGCAGAGATAAGAAAACAGAGGCTCCGAGCAGCTGACTTGCCCAAGGCCACAGGAGTCCTGTCTGCTTCTGCTGGTCACCTCTGTCTGCTTGCCCGCCCGGCCTCTCAGAGGCTCAGGTAGCACCAAGCCAACGGTGACCATGTGACCACCAAGGGCACTGAGAGCT
Source organism: Desmodus rotundus (assembly GCF_022682495.2). Lineage (NCBI taxonomy): Eukaryota > Metazoa > Chordata > Mammalia > Chiroptera > Phyllostomidae > Desmodus > Desmodus rotundus. Next base: position 22,375,615 of record NC_071393.1, on the reverse strand, counting down.
AAAACCTAAACCTGCAAAACTACACCATGCCTCTGTGATTCACCGTGGTAGGCCGTTCAAACTGCAAGCTCAAAACCTCAGCCCGGGCCGACCCCTCTGCGAGATTGCCGCTGACTCGATCTGACAGCGGCTGTCCCGGCTTGAGCTGTCCTGCAGATAAGGCCGAGACTGTCCCAGCCAGGCCCAATGTACAAATGTTGACCGGTGCCTGCCCAAACCATCCTCTAAGTCCCGCCCCTAGCCCCAGGAATGGCCCTCCCGGAACTCTTCACTTTGGAGATGGCCTGGGGTTCGCAAGTCTGCGCTGTCCCCAGCCTGGGCAGGCTAACACACGCGTGTGTGTGTGTGTGTGCCCGAAGGTCCCCCGGCCTTCACAGGTGCGACTCCTATGGGAGCTGATGGCTCTCTCCTCTCTCTGGGGCCTCTCCGGCTTCCTGACTCTCTCGGGCCCCCCCCACCTACTTCCCACCTGCGCCCCCGCCCCTCTGGCTGCCCGTCACATCAGCACCTGCTTAACCTTGCGTGGCTGTGGCATGGGCAGGCTCAGCAGTTTGTCAGCTGCCATCTCCATGAAGAAGGGGTTCAGAATCCGAATCTGCTTGGGGTTGACATCCCAGATGAGTGGAGGCTGTTTCCAGAAGCCCTTTCGCACCTAGGGGGTTGAGGTTGGAAGGAAGGGATGGGAGATGGGGTGCTTCTCAGGTCTAGCCCAGAGGTCCTCGGCCAGGGAATGGGGTCCATGTGATGGCCGAGATCCTCAGGGCGAGGGCAGGGAGGTGAAGGCCTGCACCAGAGATAAGAAAGGGGGACCAGAGGAGCGGAGCAGGGCGAGAGAGGAGGGCACCCCCACCCAGAGGGGCCAGGAGAGTGAGAACGAGGCGCAGCCATCCCACTTCTAAGAATCTGCAGGCAGGTGGGGGGCGAGGGGGTGGGCCTCGAAGTCAGAGCTGTGTCAACACTGGGCAAAAGCACCAGAGGGACAGTTCGGCACTTGACCGGATGATAAGGAGACACAGTGGACTTTGTGGGGAACACCTGGAGAGGACCCAGGTCTTGAATATCCTAACCTGCCCCTGCCTGGGAGATGACTGTTGCCCTTTCCTCCGCTCCCGGCTCTCTCCCTGGCAAAGAGTTTGGCAGCTTTTCTGCCCCAGGCAGCCTCGAGCCTGGGGCGCCCTTGGCTGCCACCTGACTCCTTCCAGCCCCGGGCCCTGGCTGCCGGGCAGCCCTGCAGGAGACTGGGTTCACGTCTCCCCACGCCAGCTCTGGGACAGCAGAGCAGACATCACGGCACGGAGGGCCAGACTCAGGCAGGGTCCCCGTGTCCCCACATACCCGCTTCTTATCGCTCAGGATGCTCTCAATCCAGTGGAAGTCCATGGCCTTGAAAGCCACCAGGACGAGCAGCGTGTCGGGGTTGTTCTCCACCTTGGGGTTGAAGTGCGCAGACTCCGGGTAGAAGAGGCGCATGGTGGTCTTGGAGCCCACATCACCCTCATAGCCAGACACGGGGGCGTTGTTCAGCCTGGGAGGCAGGAGGATGCTGCCATTGCCCGGGGTGCCCCAGTCTGTCTGCAGCCGCCCCCAACCAGAAGCGGGCAAGCCGGCCATACAGACCTGATGACCATGTCGTGCTTGTCGATGGCCTCGCCCAACGAGCTGTTGCGCAGCCGGTGCCCGTTGCCCACCACCACGCAGCGGCGGCACTGGAGGCTGCCGGGGAGAGGGCGCTCAGATCCAGGAGCAACTGCTGCCCCGCCCTGGGTCTGCCTCTGCCCGGCCAGGCTCAGGATCCCTCCCCAGACCCCCCGAGTCCCTGGTCCCCGGGGGACAGGCATCTCCAGGGGGCCATGCTCATTGTGTTGCTGCCTCTGCGGCACTGGGCCTCTGTAACCGGAGAGGAAACCGAGCAGAGCACGGGAGGGAGAGGAGGAGAGACATGAAGACAACTGAGGAGTGCCAGTAAGGAACCCCACTGCAGAGCCCCTCGCCTGCTGCTTGGGCCTGCCTGTTGCCCCGGCAACCCCTCAGCAGCCTCTGCCTGCTCCAGCAGCCAGACGCCCAGGCTCACTGCTGCGGGGACCGATGCACTTGCCTCCCCTGGAGATGGGCAGGCTAGGAAATGGGCCAAATGGGCCGTGGGGGACCAGTGACAGGAGGGCTCCATGGGGGTGCTGGGCCCCGACTGCTGCTCGCTGGGGCAGGAAGGAGGAGGCACTGGAGCCAGAGCGAGTGGGCAGTCTGCTTACCGCAGGATGCTCTCCGGAATGGACGAGCTGGTGATGGCCAGAACCCGGAGGAGCACGTCCTCTACGAAAAGAACCGATCGGAAGGGGCTGATGACAAGAGCCAGCGTGCCATTCTCCCTCTTCCACTCCTCAGGGCTTTGCCTGCCTTCTGCGCCCCTGCCCCAGGGCAGAGCCTGGGCCCGGCTGAGAACCTGGGCACGGGGACTGTGGAGTGCCAAACAGGAGGGGGTGGCCAAGGTGACCCGCTGTCCCCACAACCCCAGGCAGTGCTTACCACTCCCCTTGGTCCCGTAGGGCAGCTCGTAGGCGGAGGGTGTCTTGACCCAGAAGTAATCCTTAAGCCGGAGGAAGAAGGGCTGATCTCGAGAGTAGCTGCAGAGAGCAGGGTGCGGGTGGGAAAGGATTAATGTGGAAAGGTCAGAACCAGGATCAGGCCCCTGACTCATCTCCTACACCATGTCCAAGGGCCACGCCCTCCTTCCCTGACTTCTTCTAACCCAGGTCCACCAGCACGCCACCCCCAGTCCAGCTAGCTCTGAGGCCCCCCACCCTGTGAAACTCAATCCAGGCTCACCTCAGGCTCTGCCCACCCACCTCAGCCCAAGCACTCACTTGCCAAAGAGCTTAGCGGCCTTCCTCTCTGCCTCCCCCTGCAGGCAGGGCTCCTCCTTGTCTGGGATGGGAAAATAGAAACTGGGGGTGGAAGAGGAGAGACAGGAGCTGCGGTCAGCCGTGGAGCCCAGCATCCACCTTCTCCCACGGCACACGGGTCCCAGGTGCTGGAGCACAACATGCCGGGGAGAGGGGGGTCATTTCAACCCCTGGTCCATTTTGAAACCAAACCATGGAGGAGGCAGCTGTTCCTTCTGAACGCCCCAGCAAGGGTCTGGGGGTGTCATCCCATGCCCCGCCCCCAAACCCACCACCTACCCTCCTGGAAGAATCTCATGCCAGCAGCTACAGGGAGAGGTAACCCTGGGGCTCTCTGACCGCCCTGCCCCACTCTGCCCCCACCATGTGACGTTCCTTCCGGAGTCTGAGGACGTGGGAGCCGGACTCGCAGCCCGACGTACCTGTCCTCTCGGGAGATGGAGTACCAAACCATGATGACCAGCACCAGCACCAACATGGCCAGCAGCTTCCAGCCTGCAGGGCACACGCACAGAGGAGCTAGAGGCAGAAAGAGGCAGGTGCAGCCCTCGGCCACCTTCTCACCGACCCCATTGGGACCCCCCCACCCGCAACTCAGGCTGGCCCAGCTTCTGGCCCGGTCTGGCCCTTGCTTTCCAGCAAAGGGCTCGGGCCCGAGCACTTCCAATGTCCTTCAAGTTGAAGGGGGGGCCCTAGCTCCTTGTCCGTCCCTCCACAGCCCCCCAGGTCCCAGGACGATAATGAAGACTGCTTCTCGGGAGGCATATTTCAGGGTGAAGGCTCTTGGGCATCACTCACGGGACTTGTTGATCATGTTTCTCAGCAGGAAGCAGGGTTCCTGGGGAGAGCTGGCATCCCGGCTGCCTCGGGCCACCTAGGAGACAGGAGTCATAGGTGTCTGGTCAGCTCCACACACACTCCTGCCAGATGCCGGAGCAGGACACGCCCACAGCCCGCCTCTTCCCGCCTCCTCTTTCTGCCCAAGCTGCCTCAGGGCAGCCATCCAGAGCTGGCCCTTCTCACCCTGGACTCCCCCAGCCCCTCAAAGGCAGCATCAGGGGCCTATGAGCCAGGAAGGGAAACCAAGTCCCACCCCTCGAGGGTTGGGTTCCGCGCTAGAGTGGTTGGTTGCAGCTTCTCCAGAGTGATTCCCTTGCTGTCCTCTTCTTCATTTAGACCAGGAAAGGGCCAGCTCCGGGAGGCAAATGGGCACCTCCCCTATTTTTTTTTTTTACAAGAAAGTCAAACTAACTGTATATGGGTGTGATTCATATATTATGCAATTAAAAGTTTATTCACCACCACCCAAGGCCTCACCTTGCTTCTGGCCACCTCCCCATCACGTGTCTCTCTCTACTCCAGCCAAACAGGCCTGCGCAGACCAGACAGTGAGGGGAGGGTGCAGCTACGAGATGGTCCCCGAGGTGCCCCTCCAGCCCTCTGGACTCTGACCAAACGCAAACACGGTCTGAGCCCTCGGCACCCAGAGGAACCGGCGAGGGCAGCGTGTTTGGATGCGGGGTGCTTGCAGCACCAGAGTCTGTTTGATCAGTGAGGAGGTGGGGGACTCTTCTGCTACGGGCAAAGGCCAGCGCAGAAAGGACAGGCTGTGGAGCTGGGAGCTGCTGCTCGTACAGTCACAGAGAGGTCCCGCAATCACAGAACACGGCCAGGGCCACGCGTTGGGGTCGGCCCGGGGGGGAAATTCCCGCAGTGTCCACAGCCACACAGAGTGGCCCCGGGGGGTTCCATGCCGGGTTCCCTGGGGATCTGGGCCCCACGGATCACCAGGCCAATTACCAAAAACCCATATTCCTGGCCCTGCCCCTGGGGCGGCTTCGGTCGCCTGTGCGGGCGGGGGGCGGGCACTTCTGTGCTTAGCCTCGGTTCCGAAGCAGCACAAGTGCCTGCACTCCCGGGATAAACGAAAAATCAACTGTTCCTCAGAGGCGGGGGACAGCGTCCGGACATGGCCTGGGTTTTGTTACAAATCCCAAATCAATGACCCTGAGCACTGTCCTATCACGAAGTCGTGCCCTGCACCCAGGGGGCACTCGCTGGGCTCCTGGTAGAGTCTCCAAGCCCTGAAGGATGAGCCTAGAGCAGGAGGAGAGTGCGTGTGGGGACGAGAGCAAGGAGTCATCCGGAGGGTCAGAGGCGCCCGTCTCCTGGGGACGGAGGGTGGCCTTGTCCAGTCACGTCCCAGGTGTGCCATCAGCAGACCCCAGGGGAGGTCATGGTTCTAATAACTCCCCTGATTGTTTTTCCAGAAGGGCGGGGCTCCCCTACCTGCCCACAGCCACGGCCCTCATTCCCTGCATGCCACCTCTCTGCGGCCTCCGGCGCAGTTCTGACCGGTCAGTCCTTCAGCGACTCATCTGTTTACTCTCTGATTCCCCCAGTGGGTGCAGTTCTGACCGGTCAGTCCTTCAGCGACTCATCTGTTTACTCTCTGATTCCCCCAGTGGAGTGTAAGCTCCGTGCCGGCAGGAGTCTGGTCTGCTTGTCCCGGCATTGACCCTGGCATGTAGCAGCTGCCTGGCACACAGCCAGCCCTGAACAGTAGTGAATGAAGTAGCATATTGGGCTGCTTTGGGGGAGTCATTTCTCCCTCTCTGACCCTCGGTTTCTTTGGTTGTGACACTGGGGCGTGGGCGCTGGACACTTGCAGGTCATTGCGCCTCTAAGCGGCCGCCTGAGCCTTACTAGGAAACTCGGTAGAAACCCCTCCTCTCAGGCCCCTCCAGACCCACAGAATCAGGGCCCACATTGGAATAAGATCCAGGGGATTCGAGTGCACATTCAAAGTGGGAGAAACACTGGTCAGGACGGAGGGGTGTGCTCCAGGTGTCGGAGAGAGTTGCCCGGGGGTGCTGACAGTCCCAAACCTAGGAATTCTGACCTCGTGCGTCTGGCCCAGCGCCGGAACTTGTCCAAGCACCCCAGGCGACTCCAAGGTTGAGCAGCACTGGGCCAGAGGGTGGCGAAAGCAGGTTCCTCAAACTCGAACAGGCACTTTCTGACCCAGTGGGTGTGGGTGGGTCCAAGCCTAACCAGCCCCCCGGGAGGGGGGCCCTGCGGCTAGGCTGAGACCAGGGCCCTCCCAGCTCCCACATTGCCCCAGGCGACCAGGGCTCCCCCATCTGACTTCATCTCCCCCCATGTCGGAAGATCACAGCGCCGACTGCACAAGGCAAGTGACCACCTGAGAAGTTTAAAAAATGTACAGACACCCAGGCCCCGCTCTGCCAGATTCTTACTTAATTGGTCAGGGGCAGGACCCGGCCTGGCCAAGTGAAAAAACAAGGCAGAGCCAACCCCCACCCCCACTTCCCTCAGGACTCTAACGCACAGCCGAGATGGACACGCGACAGAGAGCGTGTGCCGCAGCAACTGAAAGACAGACACTCGGCCGCCCCGTAGGCCCCCCTCGATGGAGGCCACCGTCGCCAGCAGAGGGGACCGGCACTGACCGGTCCTGAGCAGCAAGACAGCTAGCCCTTCTTTGACCAAGAAAGTTGTGCTGTGTCTCTTCCCAAACCGCGCTGGCGCTCTGCTCAGCAGGCCGGCTGGTCTCAGGGCTTGCTCTAAGGTGCCCCATCCGGGGTCTTATCAGCCCAACCCCTCCCCTCACTGAGCCAAGCCCAGGGGATGGCTAGCTGGCCCCAGACACCCCAGGAGCGTGGTCCTTGGGCTGGCTGCTGCCTCAGGACAATGGGTAGCCTTCTCCCAGCAGCAACCCCACGTGACAGACTGAGCCCCGAGGTACGAAAGGACAGGAGAGAACTCAAAGCGGGGTACCTGGGCAGGAAAGCAGGTGTCCGATCCACTCATCTGGTCCAAGGTGCAGCAGCCTCTACCTGCCACTGGCTGCCGGGAGCCGGGCTTCCCAGCCCGCGAGGCAAAGCTGACCCCAGGACAAGGAAGGCTGTGTGTTCTTTGGTGCTTTGCCAGGAGCCACAGTGTCCCGGGCAGAAGGGAGGCTGGTGGGAACTGCCACAGCACTCACCCGAGGGCAGCCTGGGGGCCACCGGCTACAGAAACAAACCCCATGGAAACAGCAACCATAACCCCCGCTGCTCCGGCACCCACGGTCGACACAGTGAGTACTCGGCAGGCAGAGGCTGTACCAAGAAGTACAGGAGACTGAGCTGCCCCCCAACGGGCACAGCGTGATGCCAGGCCCCTCAGAACCCCCGCTGGGACACGGAGTAATGCTCCTCCAAAGACCGAAGGAAGGGGGTTGGGAGGCAGAAGCACAGGGTCTGTTCTTATTCGTTCAGAGACCGTTTTCCCTGTTCTGTAGGGAAAATGGGAGCTGTCTGCCTGCCGCCTCTAGACTCACCTGCCATTCCTGCCCCTCCTAATCCCTGTACCTGGACCCTGACTCCCCAATCACCTTTCCAGCTTTGCTCCTGATCAGTGGATCCTGCCCCCCGCCCCCACCCACTCTGGCCCTGACTCATCCATCTCTCTGACCAATGAACGTACTCAGGTCTCTTCCTAAAACAAAACTACACCCCTCTCTGCCTTGGTCTCCTCCTCAAGCTACCCCTGCATCCCTCTCCTGGCCTCCAACAGTCACACTTCCCACACAACCCCTCACCCTACTCCAGCCCTGCCTCCCACCCTTACTTCTACGCTGAAATTGGTCTTGCGGAAGCCTTTGACACCGTCAGCCAGTGCCTTGTTCTTGGCTTCTAGGTCTAGCCCCTCCCCGGGTTCCTCGCTGCCTCCGTGACCGTCCCTGTGCTGGCCCTGAGGCTCTGAGTGTGCGCAGTATCCAGGGACGCGCCCTTGAACTTCCACTCTCCCCGGTCTGTTTTCACAGGAGTTCATTCGTTTCCAGAGCTTTAACTACTACCCATACCTGATAATTCAAGGTCTTTACTTCCAGCCCTTTAATTTCTCTCCTGGAACCCATCCTAATATTACCAACATTCAATGGCACATGCTACCTGGATGACCTTAAACTCCTCAAAAGTGACCCTGTCCCCAACCAGACCTCTCCCCAGCCCCTCCCGGCCCCAACATGGTCAACTCAGTCTCCCCACACAACCGACTGGCCGGCACACCATCCCTACTAAACAGTTACTAAGTATCGATTTGCCCCATTTCCTAATTCCAGCAAATGTTTGCTGAACTCCCTCCAAGGCTTGGCATTGTGGGAGGTACAGGGAATGCAGAGCTTTATAAAACTCCCAGGGTTAAGGCCAGTTAGTCTAGAGCCTCCGAAATATTCAGAAGGCAGCACCCCCTGCTCCTCCTCCCAAGCCAGAGACTGAGTCTACAACTCACCCTAATTCCCCTGCTTCCTAATCAGTCTCTTACTGTGAGCCGTTCCTCACTCAAGCCCCTCCCCTGGGATGGCCAACACGGTGTCTTCCTAAGAAACAATTTGGATTGAGCCGCCCTCCCGCTTCAATCACTCCCTGTTCCTTAAACGAAAATCCAAAACTCCTCAGAGGCAATGGGCCCCCTTTCAAGTCTGCCCACAGCCCTGCAGGGGCACCTCCGACCCCACAGGACAAGAGCCGCCTCTTCCTTCCCCTGCCGGTCTCTGCCCCCGTCACCCTGGCTGCCAGTCAATCCTACCCCTTCCGCGGCACTGGCTCAACGACACCTCGCCCAGGAAGTCTTCTCTGACATTTCTAAGCAACTGATGTTTCTCTTCCCACAAAATATTGTTTATATCTCGATTTTAGCCCTTACAGGTAATCTAATTTCATATTATAGAATCACTGCTTTGCATGCCTTGCCCACTGCCTTCTGACCTCTGAACTTGGAGGCTTGTTTATGCTGAGAGTCTATCGGAATACCCGGGGTAGAGAAGATGCTTTACCACATAATATTACTTTATATTAGATTATTACGTATTTTTTTATCCTGTCCACGACACTGTGACCTCTGTGGTCAGGGACTTCTTCATGAAGTCTCCAGACATAAAGAATAACAGTATCTAAATGTAGCAGATGTATTATAAATGTTTGACATAAAAGTAATACAATGAGGTTAAAATGTATTGCATCCCTTCCTCACAACTGAAATGTATTGTGCACTTACTCGGTGGGACACCAGGGGCGGGTCTCGCCAGCACTGTTGTGAGGGCCGTCCTGTGCACCACAGAATGCTGACCTCGACCCCCTGGATGCTAGTAGGAACCCCCACCCCCAACTCCCCAGCTGTGACAGACAAAACATCTCCAAAAATTACCAAACGCTGAGAACTCCTCTGCGAGACACTTTCAAGGGCTGTCCAAGTATGACCTCAACGCTGTGAGTTAAACACTACTATTACCTCCCTGTGCCCAGAGAGAACCGAGGTGCCAAGAGAGTCAGCAACTTGCCCAGGGTCGTGCAGCTTGGGGGAAGGGGGTTGGAACTCAGGCTCAGCACCCAGCTGGCACCCCGAACCCCCCACCCTGCTGCCTCTCACCCCATCCTGCCCGGGGAATCGCTTCCTGGACTCCACGATCCCTGGAGCATCCGCCTGCTGCCCCCCAGCCTGGGGCTGCGCTGGAGGCTCTCCAGCTCGTTCTCAGCACATCCAGCTGTACTGGCAGAATGACTTTTGCCCTCCATCTGGACACCAGACCTCCAGGAGGGCTGGCTGTAACCACGCTCACTTTCACGCAGCCACGTCCCAGCCCCAGAGCGGGCCTAAAATCCCTCCGCGGGCAAGCCAGGTCTCCTGGGCCCAGAACTCATGTGGCTGCTACTTTGAGCAGACAGCAGAACCGCCAAGACACCTGTGGACACACCCCCATTTCCCCTCGGGAAGCCAGGGCCACGTGTCCAGCCCGTCGCACTGTCAGCTAACCCAGGGCAGGTCCTCTAGGCCTGGTGTCTGCTGCTGGCATTCCAGAGGGGACTCCCGCTGGGCTGTGAACTTAATGGAATGAACACAGCTGCTAGGGGAGGCCGTGGAAGCTCTCCTGGGGGTCCCAGTCCACTTTAATCAATGCCTCATGGATGCGGTTCCCCCATCCTGGAGAAGGGGCCTGTCATCTCTATTCTCCTCTGCTCGAAAACCCTCCGTGGGCTCCTCGTCACCAGGAAAGCCCACAGCCTCGCCTCTGACCTATGAGGATGCGCGTGACCCACCAGCAGCACCCGCATCCCTACTTCCCAGCTCGCCCTGGCCCGCCCTTTCTTCATGGGGCGAGGCATCCCCCTCCCTCGGGGCCATCTGCTGGGTCCAAAACGCTTCCCCTGGACATTCAGCTCCTTACTCACCCCATCTCCCACCAAAAGTTTGGCGTAGACCCCATACTTCGGGCCCCCCTCCTGTTTGCAGAGACGTCTCCTGTCTGCTGCCCTGTCTCTAGGACAGTGCCTGGCACACAGGGGGCTCTCCACACAGCTCTGTGGAACACATCCGTACACCTCCTGGAGCAAGAGGGGGAGAGGCGGCAACAGGTAGGCACCGGCTTCAGCCCCGACGGCCACGGCCTGCGGACTGCTCTGTGCGCCTCACCGAACAGCATGGCGAGGTCACCGCTCACAGCGTGCCCGGAGGGAGCGAGGCTGCCTCGGCCCCAGGCGCATTCCAGGCAGCAAAGGGCAGAGTAATGGACCAGCTGCCCCAAGGCCCACCAGTGAGCAGAGGGGGCACCTCTCCAGACACCCATATCCAAAGGGAAGGGGGCAGGACAGGCCCCAAACAGCCCAGCACCGCAGCCTCAGGCACAGAAACGCGTGGAAATGTGGTATTGTCCACCTTATCAACTGCTAGTCACAAGGCACCACAGGGAGCCACTTGAAAATCATACTTCTGGTGTGGGCCAGGGAGGGGCAGGCGCTTTGAATTCCATTCTCTGGGCGCGGAAGCTAAAGTGGTGTGGCCGGGCAGAGAGTCCATTATCCAGGCCCATGTCCGGGATAAGTAAAGGGAAAATGTGGTGTGGCTGTGGGCCCGCCCCAGGTTCCTAGTCGGGGGCTCCTGCAGGCTACCCTCCTCCGACCGCCCACCCAGGACCTGAGGAGTTTGGACTGAAAGCTAAAGGCCCTGCTGCAGTTGGGGCTTGAACCCGGCTCACCGACAGTGTGGCCGGCCCCCCGCCCCGTCCCGGCCCTGCCTGGTCCCACGTGGTGGCCCCATGCGGTGGCCCGTGCCACGTGAGGCTGTGGAGTGCTGGCCCTGTGGCTGGTCCACGCTCAGATGCACTCTAAGTGAAAAATACGCGCTGGACCTCAAATTAGTACCAAAAAGGAAACTATCACCTTTAAACTGTTGACATTGGTCATACACTGAAATAATATGTCAGCTACATCGGCTCTCAAAGTATTAAAATTAATTTCACTTTTTACAAATGTGATGAAATTAACACTTTTACATTTAAAACTGCACGCGGGGCTTGCCTGGGTGGCTCCCACCCCCTTTCTATTGGACAGCGCTGTGCTGGGTCACCTCCAGGCTCCCGCTGGGAGCACCTGGGGCGCTTCCTGGGCTCCACGTCCAAAAGGCCAACTCGGGGCCTGAGATGCTGAGGACGAGTCTCGGCCATCCCGACCCCAGCCACTATTTGCACGGTCCTGAGTCTCTGCTCATCAGCCGAGAAGACCCCCTCTTCCCTCCATGTTGCGCCCCCTGGCCACTGGGGCTCTGGGTGTGGGGGCACAGTTCAAGGAGACATTGCCACCTGGCCCGCCCCCAGCCTCTTCCTGACCCTGGCATTTTGGCCCAGTGGCTGGCCCCCGGCGATGCCTCGCTCCCCACACCTGCCCGGGCCCACATGGATGGCACAGCACGGCGGGGCTGGCCAGCAGGTCCCACGGGACCACTGCACCGGAGCTTCTCTCCTCCTCCGGCTGAGAGCTGTGCCCAGGGGACCCACCCCTGGGTCTGCACCCTGTCTCTGCCACCTGCCAGGTGTGTGGCTTTGGGGAACTACTTGGCATCCCTAAGCCCCATCTCCCAGTCTGTGAAGTGGAGGCAAAGGGACCCTACTGCAGTTCGGTCAACGAGACAGACAGGGTAAGGCACGCAGGACGTGCTCAGCGAATGGAAACTATTGCCAGTACTTCATTTTCACGCCCTCAGCGAGATCCAAAAGCTACAACTGTGAAGAATAGGGGGTGAATCACAACGTTACTTAAAAAACAAACAGACTATTTTTCAGCCAGTCTTCTGTGACCGAAAGCACGGAGGACTGAGGACCTTACGCCATGCACGACCAACTGGCTCCTGAACTGAGACGACCCCGGCAGCCCGAGGCCTCACCAGCACCTCCTAAAACACACCTTCCCCTTCCCAAACGAAGCATTTTAGCCTGCCCGCCCCCATCCACACCCAGACTCCATCTGAGAACGGAGGCCGGGCCGAGGCAGGGTCAGCGCCAACAGCCTCGGATCGGAACCCTTGTCGGGGCAGGAGTTCTGTGGTATAAATGTCGGGGAGTCTGGAATCGTGTGCGCCAAGCCCGGCCTTCACTCTCTGGCCTCCCCTTCCCCTGCATCCGCCCAGCAGAGCCCCAGACCCCCATCTAGGAGCCTCCGTGGCCACCCTGCCCCCGCCGTGGTCTGTCCCACCGCGTCACCCTGTTGAATTTCCCTTGTCACAGTTAAACCACACCATCTCCTGTGCTGACAGGACTGTGTGCCCCAAGAAAGCAGGGACTTCCTGTGGCCCACCATACCTACAGCATGAAATTCAATGCCAGTAGGTCATCAACAACTATTTAAGTGAATAAATGAATGAGCCAATGAGCAGAATAAGAGCGAACGGAACATTTCGTCATGGTGAGACGTCCCACACCCTTCGTCGCGAAGGCCTGGGCACTCAAGATGCCAGGGGCTGGCGAGGCGCTCAGCACTGCAGCTGGCAGGGCCAGCAGATGCCACGCGTTCTGCCCGACACGTCCTTCTCACAGGACGTCCATATCACCTCTGACTCATCTCAACCACCAGCAGCTCCAAGGCGGAGGTGCCACACTGTGAGCTGACGTCAGCTGTCCTGTGTGGTCCCAGAAGAGGGACTGGCTGGAAGAACCCCTCTTCTTACCCAGGAAGCCTCCTTTCCTCCTTACTTGCCCCTCAAGAGGCGGCAGCCTGGGCTAAAACCCAGGGTCCAGCCCTAGCCCCCAAAGCACCTTTGGCCTCCTGGAGGCAGAGGAAAAGAATCCAGGTTTGGAAATGGCATCCACTTCAAAGGCAGGTATCTCAAATATGCACGACCACCAGTCGGCTAGATAAAAAGCCAGGCCACCTCCCCCGCCTCCATGCTCCTTTGTGTTAAGAGGTCTCGGTTGGTTTCAATAACTGACCGCTTGGGCCGCACTTTAGATTATGGCTCTTATGTTTCAGTTTCACCAATAATGAGTGAGAGTCCTGCCACTCTCCGGTCTCAGCAGCAGAAGCGGGAAGACAAAGGGAACGTCACCGGTTGGCCGGCGCTGCAGCAAGATGCCCACGCTGTGCGTCCACTGTGGCCCCGATGCCTGCAGCCCCCGGAGTCTACCTGCGGTAAGGGCGGCCACCCCACCAAGTAGAAGGGGAAGTGCAACTGGAGCGCCAAGGCTGAATGACGAACCACCACCGGGACTGGGCAGATGAGTCACCTGAAAGTCATATACCCGGATTCAGGCATGGATTCCATGAAGGAGCAACACCCAAGTCCAGGAGGGCAGCTGCTGCAGCATCCACTTTGTCTTAAAGGTTTCAATGATTAATCGTGCAATTAAGGTTGTGGCTTTAAAAAAAAAAAAAAGAGTGAATCCTTGAAACTCTAGGCCTGCACTTTCAACCCCAATTAAAGCAGAACCCCGGCCTAGTTCTCCCCACCCCCAACCCCACAAGTGCACTGTCACTGCCGGCCCCATAAACAGTAAACTTCCACGTTTTCAAAGTTCCCTGATGACTGTGGCTGAAGGACATCTTAGCATCACAGGAAGACCCACAAGGGCAAGTCCAGCCACGGTGTGGGTGGCTGATCGGCAAGACTGGCACTCACCCCTCCTCCTGGCAGCTGGGTCCACTGTGCCCGCAACACGGGACACAGACAGCTGCCTGGGGAGAGCGGGAAGAGGGGCACCAGCAGCCAGACCGGGCCCTGCACCAGCGCGGATCCCAGGCCCTGGCCAGGAGCAGGGCACATGCCGTGCTGGGGAGAGGGAGGAGGCTGCCCTGGAGAAGCCCTCTGCGCTCTCTCGTGGTACAGCATCACCTGGCGCAGACATGGTGTCCTGGCCCCTGACCAGACCCCCCTCTGCAGGAGACATTGTCTCAACACCAGTCGGCCACAGGCAGGGACAGCAAGGCAGTGGTTAAGCGTTCCGGCCTTGGCTGAGTCAGACACAGCGCGTACCTGTAATCAACAAACACGCGGGTACGTCGGGACTCCCTCCGATCAATGAAAGACCGAAGAGAAAAAAGGACAGAAAAAGGTAATTCACAGATTCCACTCCAACAGCAGGTGAACGCTTAAGATGTTCGTGGGAGGCTGAAGGTGAGGGCGGAAAGGTGGAGGGACGGAGGAGTAGAGACTGGCAGCGACAAAACAGCCCCGGGGACATGGGCGCAGCACAGGGAGTAAGGTCAACAGCGCAGGGACAACTGTGGGGGGGGGGGCAGGGGGTGTGGGCAACGTCGGGGTGGGGGACACTTTGTAAGTACGGGACTGTCTCAGCACTATGCTGGGCCCCCGGAAGTAATGCGAGATAATCCTGAATGACCGCTGTAACTGAAAAACAAAACTTTGAAACAAAATATAAACTCAAAACAGAAAAATACAGAGAAATGATGAATGGATTAATATCAAAGCATTATTTTAAGTTCAATATTTCATTGTATCCGAAACAGAATTTATCTTCTCACTTCCCTGGCTCTAAAGGGGCCGACTTGTCACCAATAGTTTAATATAGCCTTCTCGGCTTGCCTAGTTTCCAGTTAGGGCATCTCAGTGTTCAACACCTTCTCGTGAACCAGCGATACATGTGTCATTTTAAGATTACTTTAATTACTAAAACGTTCTTTGCTACACATCTCTGTGAACTGATTTTTAAACAAGTGAAATCCGGGGAACTTCAAAACACAAAAGGTGTTCACCCTCTCTAGTGCCCAGGGAATGCAGATGAAAACTGAATGTATCCTTTCTTGCACGTTGCTGGTAGGAGTTCACGGCTACCAAGGCTTGGAAGGGCGATTCACAACACCTAGCAAGGCTGAGGTTACGCACACTTTACAACCCACTAGTTCACAGGCAGGGCCGCCCGGAGTGACCCCCATTGTGGGTGCACCTTCCACGTCCGGGAGGGTGGCTGCGTAAACCGTGGTGCAGTCACACAACGGAGCACTTACACAGCCACTGAAACTGAAGAAACTCTCCTACACGGGTCCATCTGAGTAAGCCTGGAACACAATGGCAATTTTTAAAGAGCTGCAAACAGATACATAAGCATAGATCCAGTGCGGTCACGCGTTGCATAAAGATCATAATGGGGCTGAAAAACCCCTGCCGCCCGGCGATGTCACAGCCACGAAGTGTGGCAGCACAACACGTTCCTCACGCGTCTGTGGCGATGCAGGTGTGAACCAGCCTCCGCACAGCCGGTGGTGTAAAAGGGCAGCGCACGCAATTGTGTACGGGACACACAGCCCGATGATGATAACAAACAACTCTACTGTACTATGCTTTCTCCCATTACGGTGCCTTCTCTCTACTTATGAAAGATATCGTTTTGCTGGAGAACAGGATGCCGTGTTTGGCCAGCAGCAGCCTGATTCATCCTGTGTTTACGGCCTCTTTGGACTGCATCTTTTTCTCAAGTCTGGGTTTAATCTCTGGCTGTTTTTTATGGTAACATGCTGTACAGGTTTACAGCCCAGGAGCAAGAGACTACTCCATACAGCCCAGGTGTGTACTCAGTGCGCTCTCTGACGTTCACACAAGGACACAATTGCCCCTGATACACCAAGGCTGTGGGTTCGATTCCCAATCCGGGCACATACACCAAGCAACCAATGAATGCGTAAACAAGTGAATCAACAAATTGATGCCTCCCTCTCTAAAAAAATACATCAATACATTTTTTAAAAATAGCCTAATGATGCATTTCTCAGAACGTATCCCTGTTGTTAAGCAGCACACGACTGCACTTAAAAGTGAAAAACCTACAAAATAATTCTGAGTGTGCGTGCAGCTAGGCAGCCCCGTCTGTGTGTTCGTGTGTGTGCATACACACGGTGTGTGTTTAAGGGAAGATGATACAGCATAGGGGCACCCCCAAATTTAAGTAAATATTACACTCTGGGAAGACGCAGAGTAGGGCCGGCTGTAAGGCCAAGGTTTTAGGTCTGTACTTGTGATATTTTATTTCTTAAAGAAAACACTGATGTAATAAGGGGAAACAGGCACCCTTGTTAGATGTGGCTGATTACTGCTGGGATCTGTTATGTTATTTTTAAGACAAAAATTCAGAGGCTATAAAAGAAAAAAAAAGGTATCTTAGAACACAGTTAAAAGGCAAAGGAAAAAATGGAAAAATACCTGTAATCTGTGTGTCACAGACGAGTTAATTCCCTTAACTTATAATGTGCAAAGCAATAAGAAATAAAGAAACAAATGTGACAGCTGGCCAGGGACACTACCGGGCAATGTCTGGTGACGGTGACAGGCACACAGGGAAAGGTGCTTGCTGACGTCAGACTTGCCTCGTGGCAGGGACACTGTTCTCGCCCATCTCACTGAGCCCCACATCCTGGCTGCCGCTGCAGCTGGGGCGCCAGGCCCAGGGGAAGTGGCAGGCAGGCCAACCTCTTGGGAGGTGACTTGGCCTTATCTACCAAAATCCCCTTTAGCCGGGGAATCCCACTGAATGCCACATTTATTCCACAGAAAAGTTTCCTTTTGTGTGCAGAGATCTCTCTGTCGAGATCCTTCCAGCAGCCCTATTTGCAGCGGGGAAGACGGACACAAGTTGAAAATCTGCGCAGAGCCCCGACCCGTGTGGCCCAGTGGGTGGGGTGTGGCTCGTTCCGTTCCAGTCAGGGCACGTGCCTGCGTTGTGGCTTCGGTCCCCAGACAGGACGTGAACGAGAGACCACCGATTGATGTTTCTCTCGAACATCGATGTTTCTTTCCCTCCCTTCCCCTCTCTCTAAAAAATAAATAAATAAATAAAACCTTTTTAAAAGAAGAAAACAACGTTGATCTTTAAAAAAAGAACAGAGAAAGCTCTATGCGGACGCCTGTCTAGAGCACACAGGCGCAGACGATGGGACACCATGCAGCTCTGGAAAAGAGGACGCAAATCCAGCTGGTCTCCCGTGCTCTCCAAGGCACACTGCTTTTCTCAAAAAGATTTTATTTATTTACTTTCAGAAAGAGGGGAAGGGCAGGAGAAAGAGAGGGAGAGAAACATTGATTGGTTGCCTCTCGCACGTCCTGACCGGGGACCAAACCCACAACCCAGGCGTGTGCCCTGACCAGGAATTGAACTGCTGACCTCTCACTTTGCAGGACTGAGCCCAGCGGAGTTGCAGCAGGCAGAGCCCCACTACTGATCTTTAAAAGGCAGGCGGAGAGCAGTGCTCCGTGTGTCTCCACATGCGCTCTCCACGAGAGACGTACGTGCATACACGGACCGGCTCTTCCACAGACTATTTGGAAGGATGCAGAAAAAACTAAGGTGGCTACCTCTCCAGAGGGAAGTCCTGGAGACAGAGGTCTGGGATGGAAGAGACAGCCTTTTTCTATCACACACCGTTTTGTATGTTTAACTTCTTAAACTGGTGAGTAGGATACACTTTCAACTAAAAACTTAATACAAAGAGAAGAACAGAAAATGAGGAATATAAACTTTGGAGCCTCACACCCCAGGACTTCTAGTCCCGATCAGCTACTGACTAGCTGTGTGACTGCTGACGAGTCACCCCTCCAGGTCCCAGGTTTTCTGTTGGGTCGAGGGGGATACCAACAGGGCACTACTGTTGCTATTACCCAGCCCAACGAGGATCTTTATCACCGAGAAGTGTCTCTCCATGTCCCACTCCACAGGCAGAGAATGGCAGGGCCAGGGCCACTGCTCACAGTTACATACCCTGAGTGTGCCCGGCCAGGCCTGGTGGGGGCAGCGAGTGGGGAGTGCGTCCAGCCCTCCCTCTGCCCATCAAACCCTTCGCCCTGGCGCAGGGGTGTGTCCAGAGACGGGGGCAGTGATTTTGCTTTACAGGAAAGGTCTGCGGGAGCTAGCGCAACATCCTCAAGAGCAGCGCAGTTTAACCCTCCCTCCTTCTGCCAAGTTAAAAGCAGCCCAGTGCAAAAGTCTGGGTGTATGTGGATGGGGGTGGGGCGGGGGCGGTGGCGTCCAGTAACAGCTTTGGGGAAGTTGGCACAGTCAGCCCATCGCTGTTTGTCTCCAAGCGCCGTTTCTCCTAAAGTCAGAAGGACACCTGCTTTCCATTAGCAGGCGTGGTTTCTGTGGGATTGACTCCAGGTACCTTTGGCCCATGCACACCTACGTCCTAAGTCTAGGGCAGCTGGTCAACTAAGTGAGGTCATCCCAGTGACGGACCCCGTGCGGGTCCAGGACAGCCACAGGGGGGACCTCCCTCCTCCTCTACTTCCTGCTCAGAAGGGCTCGTTTTGAAGAACAGCCCTGTCCCAAGGTGGGCTGGCGTCCCAAGCCCTCCCAGGACACAGCGAGGCCCGGCAGCCCCACAGAAACCAGAGAAGACAGGGACTGTGGGCCTACTACGTGCCGGGAACTCTGTCAGGCTCTGCGCTACAGCAGTAAACACGGAAAGAGGCCTGAGCTCCCAGAATGTACACCTAGGTCGGGACGGACAGACAGACAAATTCGTGAGAACTGTCATGTGACGGTGATGCCCACTATGCGGCCAATAAAACTCAACAATGCAGCCGGGACAGCTAGCCCTCTCCACCGTCTCAGACCTCAGAGGAGGGCGACCCTGTAGAGATGCTGGAGTGGGGTGTGGGGAGAGGGAAGAAGGTTCCAGACTGAGAGGACGGCAAAGACCCTGAGGCTTTGTTGGGTGTGAGGAACAGAAAGAAGGCAGATTTGACTGAGCACAGCGCGGAAAGGCCAATGGTGGTGCTCCCCTCTCCTCCTGGCCCCATGCAGCTGCCCAGGGAGGGAGGGAGGGGCACTGGCAGCCAGCTGGGCCCTGTCCTAAATGCAGATCCCACAGCCTGGCCAGTCTCGGGGTGCATGCTGAAGTGCGGAGGAGTGTGGAGTGGGGAGGGGGCAGAGGGCACCCTGGAGAGGCTGTTTTTTCTCTTTCTGGATACAGCGTCTCCTAGAGATGGTGCCCAGGTCCTTGGTCAGGTCTGCCTGACAGCCACCCCGTCGGGCCTTGGCACAGCTCCCTGAGTGGGGCAGAGGTGTGCCGCGTCTGCTGAGCAGCACCCTCCACCTACCGCTTCTTGGGGCTGCTGGGTGCCCTCTGCCAGGGCGCTTTCTTCTGCTATGCTGTGGCCCAGGGGGCTGCCCACTAGGCTCTGGGAGCAGTGCCTTCTGCGTGCAAGCAGTGCCTGGTTCCCCAGGGACACTCCCTCCATTAGTTATATCCCCTGTGCAGAGCAGGACTCTCGAAGTCCCAAGCAGGGGCACTGCAGGGTCATGTTCAGACCTGGAAGCCTGCACAGTTGGGTACAATCCCAGCCTGGGCCCATGGATGGTGGCTACTGGTGTGGCTTTCTCAGGAGCACTGGGGAACAGCAGGGATTCAGATGCAGAAGCCCCTGGCCCCGGCCCCTAGTGCCAACAGGGACCCCCATTCCTGCGGATGAAGCCCCTGCCTTCCGTCACCAGAGCAGCCGGCAGTACCGTGGTGCGAAATGGCCCGCATGGTGATTCTAGAACAAAGAGGTTTCAGGGCATCGGCGGGGGAGGGTCCACTCCTGAATTCCTATTAGGGGCCCAATAACTGGGTAAGACTGGCTGAGGGTGAGAACAGACCGGACATGGAGGTGGCTGTGCACGTTGCTGGGAGGGGGCAGGGCAGGGAGACTCTACAAGAGAAATGAAATCATAAAAAAGGGAAATCGAGGCACCATTTCCTGCACCAGCCTGTACCCTGGGAAGAGAGAGGCTGGGAAGAGAAGCCCTTCGGAGCTTGTTTCACACCAGTGAGGCCCTTCACCGAGCCAGCTGTATCTAGGGCTCTCCTCCCAGGAATGGTGACGGAGAAGGGAAAGGAGGGGCAGCTAGGGAAGGGGCGGCCCCTCCAGGAAGCACCCCAGGGCCCAGGGCGCAGGCAGAAGGGAATGCTGGGTGGAAAGCTGGATGATGTCCAGGTTATCAGAAATGATCCAGGGCCACCTTTGTCCTGGGGCTCACCCAGCCCCTACGTGGCAACGAGGAGCCCCATCCATACCCCAGAACCAGGAGGCACGGGAAGACACTGAGCCCCCTCCCACGCCAACCCTGCTCTGGCCCACCCAGGCCTCCCTCTGGAGCCAGAGACCTACAAACCTATCTCTGCACAAACACAGCGATCCTTGCTCAAACACAGGTGTACACCCCAAAACAAACACGGAACCGCACGAACCTAGCAACCCCTACACACTCAAGCTCACGCACGCAGAAGTGGCTCGCCCCTCCTCCTTCCTGCCTCCCACCCCTACTCCCAACATACAGCTTCTGGGGGCTGCTGGGCCCCCTGTGCCAGGGCGCTGTCTTCCCCCATCCTATGGCGGCGCGGGGCACTGCCCACCAGGCTCCTCAACCATCAGCTCAGGCTCCAGCAGAGTTTGTTTGTTAGGTTGAAGCTCCCTGGAGCTACCAGCCAGGGAGCTTGGAGCTTCCAGAGGAGCTGGGAGTGGCTACACCAGCCCTGTGGGGATCTCCTCCCAAAGCTGGGTAAAGAAAAACCCTCAGCCACAGGAGGAGCATGTGGTGGGGGGTGATAGGGGGGCAGGGGGATGACTTCAGGCAGCCTGTGGGGACCCCCCACCCAGCACCCTCCCAACACAAATTCACCATCCTCACAGCCTGTCCCAGCACCTAACCCTGGTCTCAGTGACAGGTACCATCTTCCCAGCCCACCCCACACAAACCCAGGAAACTCCTAGGCCCTGGCCCAGCCGCCTGCCTCAGCCCCAGACCTTCTGGGCTCGAGCCATGTGGTCTCAGCAATTTCAGATCACCCCAAGACCCAGACCCCAGGAGGGGGTGAGAGGGCAGGGTGGGACAGGTCCGGGCCTGGGGACTGAGGAGTCCAGGGTCTAGGGCTTGCCCAGCAGGTTTGGGTCCGCCCACACCACCTCTCCAGAGGGCAGTGCCCCGAGGACAGCGAATGCCCTGAGCAGACACCCTAAACCTAAATGAGAGCAGGCCAGGGGCCAAGCAAGGACCTGAACCGTGGGTTCTCTGTCCCTCGTGCCCAGCAGAACTGGGGGCCTCACCAGCAGCTCCTCCCTGTCCTTTGCGGAGCCATCCTTGTCCTCAAGGACTCGGTCCTGTCCATTCACTGCAACCCGGGGACAAGTACTACCCTTGGAGTGACGTCAAATCCTTTCCAAGGAGGCCCAGTGCCAGAAAAAGGCTCAGGGAAACTGAGGCACAGGGAAGACACAGACCCCGAGGGAGCCCGGGAGACTGGGCCACCGCAGTCCTGGGCCTTGTCTGAAGGCCCCACCAACCCTCCCCGCTTCTCCCGGGTGTTTTCCCCTCTGTTTCCCTGACCTAGGAGCTGACGGGGTCGGGGCCTGGCACAGGGCACCTCCCACTCCAAGGACACACCGAAGCCCGGCCAGCTCACCTGGCCCTCCTGGCCTGTCAGTCCAGCCATTCCGGAAAGAGAACCTTTTCTTCTCGCTCTATTTGGACAGCTGCAGAAATCGTGATGGTGAGGAGAGAGTATCTGATTATTGAGGGAGGAGAGAGCAGGAAACAGGACAGAGGGCCGCTGAAGGCGGTGACCCCAGGCTCTGGAGCAGGGGTCTTGCTTGGGAAGAGGAGAGAGCAAGCTAGGAGGAGCCTTGGGGCCAGCTTGGTGGGGTGCAGGGAGAGGGAAAGCCAGCCCCTCAGTAGCAATACAAAGGGGGGCTCCTAGAGCCAGGCCCGGGGCCTGGGAGTGGGGAGCAGACAACCAAGGGTAACAGAGGACCCTGGCTGGGTAGCTCAGTTGGTTAGAGTCATCCCAGATGCCAAGGTTGCAGGTTCGATCCCTAGTCAGGACACATACAAGAACCAACCAACAAATGCATCGGTAAGTACAACAATAAATCTCTCTCTCTCTCTCAAAAAAAAGCAATAAATTAAAAAAAAAAAACAGTAAAGGAGGAGAATGTTTCCTATCTTTATGGAGTGTGTTCGGTTTACAGGGTGGGGCTCAGGGCTGACTGTCACACCTAGCTCCAAACCCCATCTGGCCCCACTGCCAGGCAGGTCCCGCAGCCCCTCCTCGGCCCCTTGCTCTTGTGCCCAGGCTGGTCGGTGGGACTCAAGGAGGGAAGACAAGGCGTCAATAGGGCAAAGGTTGGAGGGTCTGGACAGGACCTCCTTCCCACCCCAGGAGGCAGAGAGTTATGGAGTCAAGACAAACTTTTTCTCCTCTTCCCGCTCTTCTCCCCAATGGTCTCTCTCCCTCTCTCACTCCCCTTCCCTCTCCTCCGGGTCCCTAGCCCCTCTCCAGCCACCCCATCTGGGTGTCTGCCTGTCCCGATCACCTCCTCCTCCCGCCTGTCTCCGCGCCCCCACCCCCACCGGCGTTATGTAAGGGGCCTGAGAACACACAGAGGGAGCTTTGTTGTGGAGCCACATCCACACGGTGCCAGGATCGGCCGGCGCAGCTGTTCCCCATTCCCTCCGCCTTGGCGGGGCTCAGACACCAGGCAGGAAGCCCCCACACGCCTCCATTTGGGGGAGAGGGGGTAGGCAAATGCTGGCCGCAGGACCCCCAGGCAGCCGAATGGGTGGCCAGGGATCGGTCACCATGCGTGGGACTACAGCCAGAGACCAGCTCCCCCCAGGACAGGATGAAGCGCAGTGCAAGGCCAGGGTCACAAAGGCCAGAGGAGGGCTCCGGACTAGGAGCAGGCCTGCACAGGGACCGGCCCGGAGGGGCTCAGACCTGCACAGGGCGCCATGTTCTTGTCCATGGCCAGTGGTGTGCCCGTGTTCTCTCTCACACACCGCCCATGTTCCCCCTATCCGCACGCCCGTAGTGCACACGCACACACACATGAATCCCTCAGCCCAAGCACGCCATACTGTGTGCGCTCACCTGGAAGCCATCTGAGCAGAAACCTCCTCCCTGCCCTGGCCAGCCTCCTCCATCCCAGCAGGGGCCTCTGGGCAAAGGGCTGGAGCTCTGGAGAGAGGAGGGTGGGCAGGAAAGGTCAGAGGCCAGCAAAGCCCCACCCGCCAGCTCCAGGAGAAGCTCCCACCTTCCTGCCCGGGAAGATGCCCAAGGAGGTGGGTGAGGGCCCAGGGTGCTAAGCTGGAGACCACACTGCTTCCCACCATTTGAGCGGGCAGGGCCCTTTCACCAAACCCAATGGCTGCAGGAGCCCCTTCACTAAGAACTCTGCAGCTGCTCCCAGGAGGTGCCTGAACCCCCAGCCCTGCAGGGCGCCCACCCCTCCCCCCCCAACCCACCCAGGTCCAACTGCGGCTGTCAGGACAACTGGGATGCGGGACAGGGAGGGGCACAGACAAGGGGGAGGAGGCATCAGGGGAAGGAGATGGCTGAACCTAAAGGGGAACAAGGGAGGAAGTCAGAAAAACACTGGAAAGGGAAAAAAGTGAGAGAAGGACCAATGAGGAGGCCAGGGAGCGGGGGAGTCAGCAAGTGTGGAGAGAAGAGCCCATGCAGCCTATGGGGACAGCCCCCCCCCACAAGAACACACCCCCAGCAGCCCTGAGCTCACACTCTCAGCCCCAGGGAGCCGGGAAGCCCTCGCCCGCTCACCCGTCCCCTGTCTCATGTGAGCCAGGCCCCAGGAGCTTTAGCCTCAACAGGCCTGGACCTTTGGGGCCAGAGAACAGGCAGGTCGAATGACACCAGGCCCTCGAAGAAAGAGACGAGAGGGGGACGCGGGGGGGGGGGGGGGATGGAGGGACAGAGACCAAGGAGACCCCTTCGGCAGTTCCTTGCCCAGTGGAAGAGCTACTCTGTGACCTTGAACAGCAAGCTGCACAGAAAGAAACAGTGGCAGAGTGGGTGCCAGGTGCCAGCAGGGTGCCAGGTGCTGGGGCTTCGAGGTCAGTGTGGATTGACTTTATGCATCAGGATCTCGAGAGGTGGGGCAGGTACTGACAGTGCAATTAGCCGGTGTGCTTGCAGGAAATCAATAAAGTCGCAGACCTTTCTGCAGTCACGCAGCCGGGAGTAGACACGTGGGACGCCCTCAGGAGCGACTCCTGCACCACCACCTGCCTTTTCTCCGGGGCCAGCGGGCGTACACGAAGCTCTCCGCCCTGCACCCCGACCTACGTGAAATGCGCCCACCAGCATTAGCAGAGGAGGGGCCGGGGCACAGAGGTGCGACCTGAAGGGCCTCACTCACAAGTGCTTAGGCTGCGCACCCGGGAAGGGGCAGACCCTGCCTGCTGGGGACGCCTGATGGCCCCTCCCAGTTGCCACGCACAGCCCTGCCCCGCCTGTCTGCAGTCCAGCGACCCGCTCACCCTGCTGTGGTTCACCCAGGCTCAGCCCGGCACAGGGTCCCCTCCCTCCCGTCACAGGAGTGGGCTGTGAGCGGGGCGGAAGGGACAGTGTGCTGCGTGGTCAGAAAGGGTTCGGAGAACAGCGGCCGGAGGTGGCCGGAGGGCACCGAAGCCACGCGGTGCAGACGGCGGGAGCAGAGACGCGGAGGCAGAAGAGGAGGCGGGAACACACGTGCTGTGCTCCTCCGCGCAGGAGCGGGCTCTCAAACACACGCTCTTAAAGCCAAGAAACCGTCTGTTCCACTTTCCAATGAAATTTTATGTGGAAACCCAACATGTCCAAGGAATGAATTTGTTTGGGTTGAAACAAGAAGACGGGGAGACCCTGCTCCCTAGCCCTCCCTCCTGAGAGGACCCCGAGAGGGTTCCAGTCCCAGGGCGCCTTTCTTGGCCCAAAATGAGGAGGACAGGGCGGGTGTCGGGGACAGGAGGTGCAGTGAGAACCAGTGTGTGCGAGGACCTGGAGGCTGGGCGGAGGAGGGGTGACAGGGGCGGCCATGTGCCCAGCTGACACCACAGAGCAGGAGGGTGACCTGGGCAGACTCCGTCCCCTTCCCACCTGGGGCTCCTGCCTGCCCCGCCCGCCCCACCCCCAGAGAAGGGGAAGGGAGCAGATCCTTCTCTGACAAACAGCTCACCTGTCCAAAGGGAAGCTCTTGTCCCTTTGCCCCGGGGACAGGAGAAGCAAAGCAGGGACAGGGTGAACCAGAGTCAGAAACCTGAGCTCATCGTCCATTCACTCATCAAACAAATATTTACTGAGCAGTTATTACTGGCCAGACACCATTCCAGGCGTGGTGGGCAGAGCAGTGACCACCACAAACAGGTTTCTGGAGCGCACTCTGCAACCCTCAAATCTCAGGGAGGAAAATGCCGTCGAAGTTCCCAAGCCCAGTCCCCCCCCCCCCAGACCCATGCCCCCTCAAGGCCTGCACCTCCCCTGGGGCATCCCTGTCACAGTCACCAGTCTCCCCTTGGACATCCACAGGGAGAGGACGCTGGCCCCCTGACACCTCCGCATGCCCACACTAAGACGCTGCGGGCGCAGAACCGGAGGCGAGAGGGGCCACAGAGCGGTACCTGTGCCCGTACAATGTGCAAGCTCTCTCTATCAAGGCGAAATAGGAAGCTTCAGCTCTAGTCCTGCTGCTTCTGAGTCAACTGCTTGGCACCAAAGAGAGCAAGGTGGCTCTGTTTTTCACCTGTCCAAGCTCTCGGGTCCCTCAGTGTCTGCCATCACGAGGACCTGCCTCACTTCCCTCCTGTGACCCTGGGGCAGAGGGTCCCCAGCACACCCCACTGGCCCCACCCCTCTCCTGCTGTCCCTGTCCCTGCCAGCTGGGCCTCCCTGCTCCGGACCTGAGCAACCTCTCTGGGCAGGAGGGGAGTTCACCACTGGACTGGGAAGCAGGGCTCGGAGGAGCCTCTCCGGCCAGGAGCAGCGCGGGGCAAAGGTGCTCTGGCCTGGCAGGGATCGGGGAATGCCAGGTACCGGGAGCGGCCACCTTGGCCGGTTCGGTGGCTTAGACCCCACAGGGCAGCCCCCTTCCCAACATGCTGCCCCAGTTGCCAGATGAGGCCTCATAACCCTGTGGGCGGCAGCTGAACTGCCTTTCCTACGGCAGAGGAGCGGGCGTCGGGTCAGATGGAAGCAATTATGGTTGGGAAAGGGGAGAGGTGGGGGCTGGGAGGGGCTGGCAGCAGCGGGGATGGGGAGGAGGGGGGAACCCTCTCTGCCCCACTGAAAGGGCCAGACTCAGGGGATGGGGTTCCAGGGTGAGCAAACAGAGATATAGGGTTCAGGGCTGGCACGCAGAGCTCCAGGCTGGGAATTGGGATGGTTTGTGGTCCCCCCTTATCACCAAGACGCCGTGACCTTGAGCAAACCCCTTCACACCTCCAAGCCTCCGGCTCGTCATGGATCACAGGACAGGACGAGATGAGCCCAGGGAGCCATGGAGGAGCTGGGCTAGAAAGTGTAGCGTTTGGAAACCTGCCCAGCGGCGAGTCCCCGCTCAGCTGCTTACGAGCTGTGTGACCTTGGCCAAGTAGTTTAATCTTCCTGAGCCTCCATTCCTTCCCTATACATGGGCTCAGTGGAAGGGCCATGCGAGGCTCCCATGAAGCGACATCAGCGAATGTGGAGCGCACTGTTCATTTTTTAGTTTGCTTGGTTCTTTTTTTAGTTCATTGGGCCAGGCTTTTAATAAGTGCCTGCTTGATCAATGGTAATTCCATTGGCATTCGCTAAGTCCGTTTTTATTATAAGGATAGAGTTGACAGCAGATGCATGGGCAGAGGACCTAGGACAGACCATGGGTGCAAGGTGCCCACCCTGCAGCCCTTGGGACCCGCCCCAGGGAGGAGGGTTGGGCCCAAGGCGGAAACAACAGTGTGTGGGCCCAGCATCATGCACACTGGTCTCTGTCCTCTTTCCAGCCCCCCACCATCCTCCGTCCCCTCCCCAACCACACGGAAGCAGATCCTGGAGCCCCTGGCCCACCGGGCCTTCGAGGGGAAGCTGCGGAAGGAAGAAAGGCCTATCCGACAACCACGGCTGTTTCTGGCCCCCGAGGCCAGGCGTTCTTCACACTCAAGGCCCCCGCGGACCCTGAGGGCCTCGCAGCCCTGGCTGGGGCAGCTTCCTCCCTGCTGGCCTAGGGGCAGAAGCCAGGGCTTCAGACTCTAGAGCAACCACATCGTCTTTCTGCCGGGCAGCTGTGGCGGGGTGGAGCGCGAAGAGGCAGGACTGCAGGTCTCTGGGCCCCGGGCAAGAGGCCAGGCTTAAAAGAGCACCTGCAGCCCTGGACACCGAGGTCCCTCCTCAGCCTGAAAAGCACAACCCGGCAAAACCCCTTGGCAGAGCTTCAGCCCCTGCCGGGCTCAGGGGCACCAATCGGAAACCCCAGGCACCTGGCTGTGGCCCGGACATCACACACTGCTGCTTTCACTTGTTGCTACACTCGACTACTTCCTCTTCTGGAGAATAAAGAGCGTCTCTCTCTCTCTCTCTCTGTCTCACACACACACACACAGGGAAGGTGGCAGTGGTAAGGCACTGGGCGACCGAGAACACTCCTGCAGAAGTGCTGAGCAATTCTGGAAAGGGGGCAACAGAGGAGAGAAGGCAACTAACGACTACGGCCACCACCACCTGCCACATTAGTCATTTCCTCAAAGCAACAGAAAGCTTCAGGCCCAGGCCTTCACTTATCAGAAGGAAGGAGGACCCTGCGGGCCGGCTAGCGCTGCAGGGAAACGGCTAACCACAGGGTCACCGAGGAGTCAGGAGAGAGGGAACAGGTCCTGTATGGTTTCTGGGGGTCCCGCCCCTCAGCCCCAGACAGGGGGCCTGGGAGTTTGGCGAGGCTCTGAGGCAGCCTCGGTCACAATTTGTAAACCTGGCCCTGGGACACCCAAGGCCCTGATCTAGAGGGTCCCTTTCGGGACAGTGCCTGTGGGCTGGAACTGGTGTTTGGTATTATTCTGACATAGCGTGACCCCGCCCCCCCCCCCCCCCCCCGCCTGAATAGAGGGTGCCAACCCTGGAACCACTCGGGGAGGTGAAACCACAGCTCCACTGGGGGCAGCCTCTCAGAGGAGAGGCCCAGAGATGGTGCCCAGGTCGGGCCTGGGTGGGCACCCCATGCGGGGCCGATGGCAGGCCCGTGTGGGTTGACTGTGGAATGACCACAGCTTTACCTGCAGCACACAGAAGGTGGGGCTGGCCTCTCTGCTCCTGCTGGTGACGGGAGTGTCATTTCCAGAAGTTTTTCCAGTTCCCGAAAGGAGTGGATTTTTGGTTCTACCCAGAAAACCGGGTCCTAGGAGTCTAAAAGGGTTGGGAAGGTGGCAGGGCCAAGGAACTGCTTCTGGGGAGTGGGGAGGAAGTCCCTGCTTTGGGTCAGGAAGGAGACGCGGTAAGGAAGGCAGCGCTGGAAGTATCCTGGGCTCCCTGGGCCAGGGTCCCCACGCAAGGGGAGGGGTCCTGTTGCCCTGAGCAGCAACCCCTCCCCAGCTACCGCCGCCTCTCAGCCTGCAGCCTGAGTGGCAGCTTTCACCTTCCACTCCTGACTTCTCCTTCCATCTAAACTCCCCTCCTGACCTCTGACAATTTGGATTCGGGGCTGGGGGTGCAGCCCCAACTGTGGCTCTCCTCAACTGATGGACCCAGGGCTTGTGGGACAGCCTAGGGTCCCCCAGGCGGCACGCCGATGCCGACAGACAAGACAGGTAGGGTACACGGAGGGGAGGCAGGAGCAGCACAGGGAACAGGTCAGAGGGGCCGGGGCCACCTGGGTTCAGGCAGCGGGCATTCCAGACCAGCTCCCAGCAAAGAGAAAAAGCCCCAGAGGTGCATTTCTGGGCCCCAAACGTCTGGCACCTCCCAGGCCCCCTCTCTAGAATCATGGGGGGACTTTGAAGAGAGTGTGGGGGAAACAGGACTGAGAGCCAGCGCAGGCCTCTTCCTCTGGGCAGGCACCTAATGCCACCGACTGGCTTAAAATGCCCCAACAGGCCAGCGCCTGGAGGAAGGCGGGCCGGCTGAGCCAGCTCAGAGAGCAGTGCTGCTGTGTGCCTCTCGTGACAACCCAGACCGTCCCAGGTCCGTTCCCAAGGCTCTGAAAGAATAAGTCCGCCTGAACTTGGCTTCCACGCTGTGCCTCCCTCCAGCGGCGGAAAGCAAAGGCTTCCTGGAGAGGGCTCTGGGGGTGCCAGTCTGTGGGTGGCCATGAGGTCCGACATGCACAGCGAGCACCCCTATACTGCCTGCACCCCAGCCTTCAGGAAGCAGTCCCCCAAAGCCAGGTTTTTGGGACCCCGTCTGTGAAACAGAGGAAGCAGCAGCAACAGATCAGGTCTCCAATGGCCCAGAGGAGCAAGCCTCCCCCAAGACTGGGAATGGAGGGGCAATACTGGTCCTGGCAGACATGTTGGCAGCTCCAGGCTGGCCAGCCGGGAGGTCCCTGCAGACAGGGGCAGGGGCGGTGAGGGGGGACACCCAGAGCAGACAGCTGAGCCCAGGGGTTCTGCCCCCAGCAGTACCCCATTTTTGGGCAGCCACCCGCTGCCCACCACCCAGGGAGCTCTGAGCACAGGGACCTAGGCCTGAAGACCCCCCACAACGTGGACCCCGTCTCCAGGGCACAGCCAGCATGCAGCTAGCAACCTCTACCTTTGGGCTGATTCTGCTCGGTGACCTTGCGACGGACCGCAAAGCCTGTCACCTCCAGAAAAGCCAGCGCACGGACCCTCCTGGGCTTGATGGGGCACTCGTGAGAGAAAGCAAGGCTCGGAGGATGCTAGGGTGGGGCACCTCCCAGCCTGGGCGCAGGGCGAGGGCTGGAAACTTTCCGGGTAAGAGGACCGTCCCGTTGGCTCCTTCCGAGAGGGAGAGAGACTCGGCTTCCCGCGAAAATCAGGGGAGGGATCCCAGGCTTCGGCCGCCCACCCGGCCCGGACCCGGCTGCACCCACGTGCCGGCCCGAACCCCTGGCGGCCGCGCGGGGCTGGGGGCCGGCCACCGGCCGCAGGCGCACCTCTTCCAGGGCCCGGCGGCGCGTACTCACCCAGGAGGGTGGGGCGGGGCGGGCGGGCGGCTCCGCGCGGCTCCGATCCGCTAGGCGCGCAGCGGGCGCACAGGCTGGCGCTGCGCTCGGCGGGTCCCTGTCCCGGGCGCGGGGCCTGGGGCCGGGGGCCGGGCCGGGCGAGGCGGGGCGGGGCGGGGACGCCCCGGACACGCGTGCGCACACCGCCAGGCGCAACGAGGAGCGGGCGGGCCTGGAACGAAGGGCGGGAGGAGGAGGAAGGGCTGGGCGATATCGCGGGCGGGGCCGCAGCGGGCCGCGGGGATGGGCTGGGGTGGGGGCGCCGGGGCCCGGGTGGGTGTGAAGGGAGAGCCCGGAGCTGCCTGACAACGGTGCCAGGAGGGACGGGCCCGCGCGGCCTCCGCACGGCCTCCCCGACACAATGAGCGCCAACAAAGGGCTCTCCGCTCCCCCACGCGGTGAGCCTCGTCCACCCTCGCTCGGGAAAGTGAGGCAGGAAGAGGGGGCCTTGCCCCGGGAGCCCACCCCCTGGCGCACAGCGGCCCACTGCTCCGAACCGAGACCCGGGCCCTTCGTCTGCCCTGGTCTGGAGCTGCCGCCCCCATACAGTTCCCTCTTGTATGCCTCTTCTGCACACCCTGTCCTGGACTGGGG
This sequence comes from Desmodus rotundus, assembly GCF_022682495.2. Taxonomy (NCBI): domain Eukaryota; kingdom Metazoa; phylum Chordata; class Mammalia; order Chiroptera; family Phyllostomidae; genus Desmodus; species Desmodus rotundus. Next base: position 22,344,878 of record NC_071393.1, on the reverse strand, counting down.
ACAGCTTCTCAGTTTCTGTTCCTCGGGGAAGAGGAAGGCGCCAGGCATCCTGTCTCCAGGGGAGACCTCATCGGGCCCATGACCCCAGTTCGCGGGGTCCAGACACCCCCCAGTCAAACCCAGGAGCTAGTCAGGCTGAAAGACGGAAGTCCAGGAGTCACCTGCATGGCCACCCACAGCCCCCGAGTCTCTGTTTCACAGGTGAACAGTGTTTACCGAGCCCCGGTGTGCACGGCCTGGTGCTGAGGGCTCCGGGGGAACCCTGCCTCCGGGAAGCTCACCATCCAGTCCCAGAGAGGGCGCCGACCGCAGACTCCCCTTCAACAGGAGGCAGGGCCCTGGCCGTGTGGCAGGGCGGGTCGGGCGACCTCCTGCAAAGCGAAAGGGCACCGTTTTCTCTCGCGCAATATTTCTGTCTCTTTCTCTCTCCTTTCCCCTCTCTCTAAACATAAATAAAATCTTTGTTTAAAAAAAGAAGCAGAGCAGGATGTGACTAAGTGTGAAGAGTAACTGACGGTGAGGGTAAAGGGACTCAGAGAGTTAGCAGCTCAAGGCGCCCGCCAGGTGAACCTGGAGGTGAGCACAGCGCACAGGGCGCTGGTCAGGAGTCCGCCTCCGAGCTCCCCCGCGGGGCAGCGCGCCCTCCATCCCAAGGCGTACGGTGCGTGGTTCTTGCTTCATTTCATCAGCGTCTTACTCAAGTTTGAATGGTGTCTTTGACACCGTCGGCCAAGCATTCATTCAACAAATATTTAATGCTAACACTAAGCCAGGTAGAAAGAACACAGTGAGTGACTCAAGCCCTTGCCCTTAGCAGGCCTGGAGGAAGAGGGAGGGGCCTCCCTACCTTACAGGTGGGAAACCGGGCCCTAAGCAGCTCAGCGACCCCAAGAGAGCTCCATGGAGAATCAGCCCAGCTTCTTCTTTTTTCGTTTATTTTTATTGGATTATTTTCCATTACTGTTTAGTCCCCTTCCACCCCACTCACTACATCTAAACAGTTTGCGATTTCTGCTCTGACCCACGTAAGCTTTACCCGGCCGGGAGGTAGGACCGAAGGGCCAGCTTTTGCTCCAAGGACCTGAATGACAGCTCTGCCTCTGTCCCTCGATAGCTGTAGTTCCCTTACTAAGAAAAAAAAGGAAATAACTGCTGGCCGAAGGGATATGGTTGGTATTAAGTCGGGCAATGGATATGAATTCACTCTGAAAGTACAATGTGTCATAGACGTGGGAGCTGTTATTAGGCAGGTGGATGCATCCCTCCTCTAACCAACAGGCTCTAGTTAGACCTCTCCCGACCCCACCCACCTCACAGAGGTTATCTATCCCAGGACCGGTTACTGGGAGCTCAGAAGCCAACTGCCACTCTGGCTCTTCCCCTGAGGCCACAGTGTGCTTATGCGTGATCCTTCTCCTCTAGTTTCTCAGACCAGACGGCTGGGCCCAGATGCTTAGCTCTCTGCCCGGAAGCCGTATCATCTGTGGTGCAGGTGGGAGGAATGCTGGTGCCTTCAATCTCCGGCACTGGGCTCTGCAGCCCCACCACTCCACTGCACCCCTCTGGCCCACGGGCACGATACTGTGAGCTGCTCAGCAAGAAGCAGTGTGCGGAGGCTGGCTGTGCCAAGGGTGGGTTAAGATAACCTGAGGAACAGTCACCTGGGTCCTCCTCTCAGCCATGCTGCCTCCATTCCCTTTGCCTCCGCCTCTGTTTACCTTGCTGCGTTTGTCTCCGCTGTGGAGGAAGGGGAAGACAGCTCTCTGCTGTGGGGTGGGAGCAGAGGGAGAAGACAGAGGAGCAAGGTGCATGGGAAGGGCAGGTACATCTGGAGCCCGGAAGCCCTGGCCCGCAGGCTCCTCCCTGGTGGCAGTGGGTGTGGGTAGGAGGCACGGAGCCCCTTGACAAGTATGCCTGGCAGGCTTTTGGCTCCTGCCCCTTGTGTGTGCCACGTTAGCATCCTGCCCACCCGAAGGAGGGAACAGCAAGATGCTGTTTGAGGAAGAAATAAACCCAATCCGGCATCTCAGACGCTTTTAAAAATAGCAACTCTGGGATAGTATTTCAACTCCTATTTTTATCAGATTTACATGGCTGGACCATGGAGCGGAGCTGTTCCCAGGGTTCTCAATAGCAGGGACATCACTGTTGTCGTCTTAGCAACCTGCCTGTTGGCCGAGGCTAAAATGCATTCCAGGAACTTTTGAGCCGGGAGAGATCCCGAGGAGTCCCTGGGCCCAGCCCTTGTCTCTGTGCAAGGCTGTGAACAATGAGCCACAGGGAGCGTATGGCTTCCTTTTTGCCTCAAAAGTCTCTTGGCTGCCCTTACTCGACTGCACGATCTAGGGTTACCCAGCCTTTGGTCAGGAAGTCCTTTTTAATATCTGGCCCAAGTATCTCTGGTGATGGCCCTGTTGACCTTTTCCACATCTGGAAAATAGCAGCTAATGTCTTCTGTGCGATTACTGTGCCCACACAATCCTCACACAATCCTCACGTGATCCTTCGGGATAAGCACAGCGACCCTCCTAGTGTCTGAGCCGTCACTGGTCCACGGTCATGCTGGCTGACCGCGCAGGTCCTGTGCGGTGCCATCAGGCCCCCTGCCTCTCGAGCAGAGGGGGGTGGGGTGTTCAAAAATGTCTTGTTAATAAATAAATAAATAAGAAAACAAACCAACCAAAAGAAATGTTTTGTTGGCCCTGACTGGGGCAGCTCAGCTGGTTGGGCATCATCCAGAAACCAGGGGCCGCCAGGTTCGATTCCTGGCCAGGGCACATGGTCCCTGGTCAGGGTGCCTTTGAGAGGCAACCGATCGAGGCTTCTCTCTCGCATCAATATGTCCTTCCCTCTCTTTCTCCTCCCCTTCCCCTTTCTCTGAAAATGAATCAAATCTTTAAAAAGAAAAAAGAAGGAAGTCTTAGGATGCTCGTCTACTTCCAACTAGCTACCCCTTCCTTGCATCCTGCCGTTTCTGAGTTGCCCAGGAAGAATCGGCCCATTTTCACTTCTGCACTCAAATACCCCAATGCCTCCTTCTCTCCTATGTCTGAAGTATCCTATACACCAAGTGCTGCCTCCTGTCTTTGGAAATTTCATGCTGATGTGAATCCCCCAGGTGCATGTACTGGAATTTGGTTTGCTCCTGTCAATCTGCCCCTTTAATTTGATGGCTACCCGCTAGAAGAACTTAGCAGGTGGGAGGGAAAGTGTGTGTATATATTTATATCCCCCACACTAGCCCTGACATTCACTTTGGTGCTGAAGGAAAAACTGGCCAGCGAGCTGTCGGTGTATGCCCATGCGAGAAGCTAAATGTTTCTCGCTAAAGCTAAATGCCAAGGCCGAACCGCCGGGCCTTGGCCGTGCCGGGCCGCGGCCATCGAGTTTTAGCCTAGAACTTTGGCTTCTCTCAGCATACGCTCCTGTAGCCCCCTCTGCGTTTTTCACGGGGATCCCCACTTTTGTAATTCGTTTGTAATTAACGCCCCACTAAATTGTAAGCGCCATGGGGGCTCTATCTCCAGGTTCTTACTTTAAAAAGAAGAGTACAGTGGATGTTCAAAACCTGTGTATTAAATTGAAACACTTTAAACAGATTCCGTCCATGCTTATTTTTTTAATGGTGGTTAAAACTGGATAGCTCAAGTTTATATAGATTTCAGAATCCAATGTGATTTCAACAATAATCATACAACAAACATAGAGTTGTCAACATTTATTTTGCTAAGTGAGGATATTTGAAACACAGTAGCCATTAATTATCGCCGGCTTCTTATAAAAGACGTTTGAATATTATGTATACATGTTTGGAATACACATTTAGTCCTTCCGAGAGGGAAGAGTTAGCAGACCTATGGCAACCTACTCAGAAGTAAAATAGATACATTATAATGTTTGGCTATAGAAGAGAGACCTGTTCAAATGTTACTTTGTATGTAATTGTTTCTTGATTTCTCAATTTGGGGATCTGCATTCCACGGAGACATGCCAAGTGGAGCTCAAATGTCCAACTCATTTCCAAATGTTATTTTTCTGTTTCTTGAGGGAATGTTGACAAGCAGAGAGCAGTCAGCAATTTTGCTACATGAGGAATGTTTGGGGCAAACTGAGAGGAGCCCCGGAACAATAGTAGTCAAGCCTCTAACTGCTCCGCTCCTTCTCCAGCTGAGCCAGGAAGAAACTGGGCCGAGCTGGGGGCCGACAGCCAGTTGCGGAGCCTCCAGGACTGCTCTGGGAAGGGTGGCATCTGTCTCTGCCACTGCCCCAGCAGAGCGGGATGCAGGCATGCACATCGGAATCACGCAATCACACGCGATCGCACAGATGTGTCCCGCCGCCGGAGCGGCTGGTACGTGCTACTTTGTCGAGGTGGGGCTCAGGAATACTCAGCCTTACTCAGGAAGCTCTCAGGGGAGGCAGGACGTTGGGTTCTGCTAAGTGATGAGAAGGAAGTGCAAGGCAGAGGAGCGGCCCTCAGTCTGCATCTCCTGGACTGAGAGCACCAGCAGACCTGGATCCAGAGCCCGGCTCCTTATTTGCGGGTAAAAGCCCCCAGGTGGTGGCTCAGTAGCTGCCACCTGCTCCAGCCCACAGCGCCTGTGGTGGAGGAAGCTGCTCTTGGACCCCTGTGGCCCCTGGGAATGGAGACCCCCTAGAAATGACAGGGAAGTGGGACATGTGGTCAGAAAGAGAGGACACCTGCTCCAAACCCCCTGCGCATTCAGAGGAGGGGTGACAGTTCTTCCCCGCAGCTCTTCGAGAGTGCAGCAAAGGAACTAGTTCAGGTGGTGACAAAGGCAAGCAGCTCTGTCAGACAGGGGTCAGGAGGGTCCAGCACGGTCCACCACACCTCCAAGCAGTTGTCTGACGGAGTCACAGTGACTACTCCTGTGTGCGGTGATGCTGGCCACAGGTGGGGTTTCTGGGGGAGCAGTTTACGGCTCGCACGAATGCTCCCTCCCTGGGTCTCGGCTGCTCCCCAGCAGGCCCCAGGGAGAACTGAGCCTGGCCCCTCTGTGAGAGCAGAGTTGGTCCCGACACCCAGGCACCACCCACCTCCCAGCACAACCAGGGGGCAAAGCCGTGGCTCCCTCTGAACAGCCCTTCCCTGCTGTCTTGCCCAAGGCTCTCCCACCCTGCTGTACCGCCGCTTCTGGAGGGTACCACGGGTCTCCCTGTCCCTCCATCGCCCCGTAGTTCCACCCATGCACGACTGCCCATGGAAATCTGGTGGACGGCTGAACACACGCGTGAAGGAGAGGTGGGGCCAGGGACTCACTCGGAGGGGCAGGGAACGCCTTCATGGGGCGGGACTCCAGGGAGGTGGAGGCCTGTCCCCTAGGAGGCCCTGGCTGCCTTCCTTCTGGTTCAGGATGAGTTGGCCACACTCTCTGCCTGAAGTCAGATGAGATCCCTGCTGAGAGAACTTGATCTTTCAAGAAGAAAAGACCCCCAAGACTGGGTCCCTCTGCTCTGTGAGGGGCCTCTCTGGGTTTGCGTCCCCTCCCCTCCACTCCTCCTAGCATTTATCCTCACAACAGTTTGGAGGGGTCTCTTCCTCAGACCTCCCTACGCGTAGCTTTCTTATACACAGAGAAAAGGCAGGCCGGGGGTCCCTTCCAAGCCAGCTGGTTCCACGGCTGTCATTGTCACCTGGTGGGGAAGCAGGTGCCCCCCATTGTCACAACCCCCCCTCTAACCCAGCCCCCCTTGGCCTCCCCACCTTCAAGGCCTTATTCCATCTGCAGGGGTGTCCAAACTTTTGGTGCCTCTGGGCCACACCTTAAAAACATTGTGACCTGTAATCACAAAAATCTCCCGTTTTAAGTGAATGCACGGTTTTGTCTTGGGCTGCATTCACAGCCATCCTTGGCCGCACGCAGCCTGCGGGCTGGACGCCCCACTGTCCTGCTGGAGGCGACCAGGTGGGCCTGTGTGCCAAGTGCCGTCACAACCCGACACACACCGTGTCTCCCTGCAGTAACTCTTCACACCAGCCTCCCTCACATACCTGCTTTCAAAGCAGCTCCCCCAAAGTTGTCTATTTTTACTCCTCCGCTCACCTGTCTGCGCCATGCACCAGAGGGGGGCATCTTGCTGCCTTCACCTTTGTTTCCCAACACCTAGCACACTGTCTGGCTCCAGGCAGCCCATCAGCAAGTCGCTGGGTAGGACAAAGCCTCACTGTCTCACCGGACACACAGCAGATGATGTGGCGGGTCCTCAGCCCGCCTCCCCTTCACCAAGTGGCAGGCTCAGAAGGCCCTGGATCTCCTCCGATGCTATGGGCAAATGTCAGCTCCAGAAACAGACTTCTGGCCATCTGCTTACCATTCACCAGTATCTCGGGCGAGGGCTTACACTATGTGTTCAATAAACATTCGACGAATGAGTGAATGGAGCTCAGCTCTGAGTCCAGGGGATGCAGAGTAAGGAAGAGCCACTCCTTTGCCTAACACAGAACCCAACACCTTGCCTCCCCCAGAGCTTCCCTGAGCAAGACCCAATGCCCTGAGGACCAGCGAGCACATTCCAGCCCCCTCCCCCCACCGCCATACTGGGACACATCTGTCTTCTGTGCTGAGGAGAGCGCCACGTGTTAAACTGTGTGCCTTCCGCACGCATGCCCGACTCCCTGCTCTGCTGGAGCAGTGGCAGACGTCACCCTCCACAGCCAGATATGCCTGTGTTGGCTCCTACAGGCCATCAGCCTGCAGTCCCTTCTTGGTCTCAGGATTGTATGAACAGGGGCCTGTGACGCTGGTCACACCTTGGACCTGAGCCACCGCACCCGTATCACTCTGCCCTTGCTGGTACACTGTTTCATACTTGATCTTCTGGCTGCTCCTGAGACCTTGTTTTGTCTTCTTGCCTAGATAATAACCTGAAGGCCAGGGACTCGCTGACCAAAGCACAGAGTCGAGGCAGGCTTTCTGGGCGTGCATCATGATTCCTATCAAAACCCTCCCAGTTCCACGGGGCAATACCTCATCCCTGTCAACAAGTTTATCAGCAGGATTGACTCACCCCGGGAGGCGTGACGTCAATGCTGGGAATGGAGAGAGGAAGTGCCATCAAAAAGTGCTACAGAGTATTTCCAGAGTTTTCATACTGGGTGTTTTGGGGACACTCCATCAGGAAGGAAGAGGGACATGGCAGTAGGATCAGGAGTGAAAACAGGGAGAGGCGCAGTCAGGTCCGGACAAGGAAATCACAAGGCCGGGTATGCCGGGTCTGGACACAGGCCTGGCAGCCGTCCAGGTCCGCTGCAGCCACGCCCCCTTCCCCAGAGGCTGGCCTCCCTTCTCAAGGCCTCCCCGGGGTCCTGCCCCCTCTGCTTGCCTCAGCACAGCCCCCCAGACCGCACCGTAAGGCCACACCAAATGAGACCAATGCTTTATTCACACATAGGAAATAAGCCAGTATAAAACATATTACAAAAATCGGATTTGGTGCTAAAAATCCCCTCCACCCCAGTCCCCCCGCCCCCGTCCTCCTCTGGGCAGCCCTGGGCAGACTCAGCTTTTCTGCGCTTCCTGCAGGAGCTTCAGCAGGGGGTCATCTGCCCTGAGGGCAAAGGTGAGGGTGCGCTGCTGGTAGTACCCGGGGTCGTGCTCCAGGTGCTCGATCACCTCTGCCAGCAGGTGTGCGCGCTCCACCCCGGAGCCAGGGGCCTCGAAGCCCAGGGCTGTGAAGTGCACGTGCAGGTGGTAGTAGGAAGGCAGGTAGTGCAGGTACACGCGGAGGCGGTCCCCCTTCACCTGGTAGCGCTGCAGGATGGCCTCCTGGCGAGAAGGGCGTGGCAGGAAAGGGGTCGGGGTGTGCACACGAACCCCCACGGGACCCTCCTCCTGCCCTAATCCCAGACGGCCTTCGGACTCCAATGAAAACCCTCCCAGCAGCCCTCTGCATGCTGTGCGCAGCAGGTCCCTGACGTCTAAGATTCAACAAACGCAGGTGGCAGCAGCAAGGCTGAGACTCTCTCCCAAAGAAAGGGGACCGGGACCGTGGCCTGGCTCAGGGCTCCCCACTCCAATCTGGGCAAAACATTTGCTTCCTCAGGCAGTTGCTGCTGTGAATCTAGACAGTCCCAGTGCCTGAGGACAGGCCGCAGGGACCGACTGGGGATGACCTGTAAACACTGACGGCACCAAGTGCAGGAGGCGCCGTGTCCTCCCCCAGCATGCCATCGGGCGGACTCCACTCTGGCCTCGCCTCCCGGGGCCCCCACCTTGCTCAGGGGTAGGGCTTTTTCTCTCAACCCCTCTTCCGGAGTCTCCAAGGCTTGGAGTTAATAGGGGCCTCCGGTTGCCATTGTGGGCAAATCCCTAAGGGGGTCAACGGTAAGGAGAAAAGACAAGGGCCTCAGTGGGCTCAGAGTACACCCCAGAACCGCATTCTGTGTTGGGAGCTCACCCCAGGGGTCTCTGCACCTGGGCCAGGGCACCCAAAGGGCTTCCTGGGATGGGCAGGGCGAGGCCGCCAGGGCTGCCAGGGCAGGTGAACATGCTGGCCAGGTATCCCCCCAAAGACAGACGCCACTCTGCCACCAGAGTGTGTTTTAGGAGAGCGAGGATAGGTGGGACAGGGGCGGTGAGGGCACTGACAGGGAGCAGGCCCAGGCTCATGGACAGCACTGGGCAGGGCCCTTCCTCCACGTGCGTTCCCGCCTAGTGGCAGCTCCTGTTGAGAGGAGCACCCATGACTGCCAGGCCCTGGCATGGGGGGAGGCCTTGGGGGGCCTTCAAATGTTCCAGAGTGGAAAAAAGGCTGAGAGCCGCCCTCCAGAATGGAGGTTTCAGAAGGATCTGAACCAGATATCGAGGCCCAGAGAGGTGAGGCCCAAGGTCAGCCAGCTGGCTTCGGTCAGAAAGTCCAAATAAGGGCCACCACCCTGGATTCTTGTCTCTCTTCCCCCATGGTCCCTCGCCTCAGGGCTCCTTTTAGTACCCCCATAATGTCATTCCATTCAATAAACACCCCAGATAGCGGGTGTCCCTGAAGACCAGGCGCTAGAGAATGCAGTCTCTGCCCTCAGGCTGGAGCAGGAGGGTCCTGCATTCAGCATCAGAGCCTGCGACCCGCTGCCCGAGACACAAGGCTGTGTGACCGGGCCACCACGGGCCAGGCAGGCGATCCTGGGATGGACAGGGGTCCCAGGAGGGGCCTGCCAGAGAAAGTCCCCCAAAGGGGACCAGAGTGGGGACCTCAGACGAGGAGGACGAGCGTGGGGAGAGGAAAGGCAGCTGGGCGGAGGGGTGGGGCAGGACCAGGCGACAGTGTGGCCTCCACACTGATGTCCAGAAAGAAGCCCCCGCTGCAGACCTCCTGCCAGGAAGGGTGAAGACTGCGGGGCGGGGGCGGGGGCGGGGCGGGGGGGCACGCTGGAATCGGAGTGGGACTGCTCTGGGCTCCGAGGTGACTCGGCTAGGGTGGCTCACCTGCCCCTCCCGGAGGATGTTCCTGAGCAGCGGCAGGTGCTCTGCAGTCAGGTCCCGAAGCGACCTGACGCCCCGGCGATGGCAGATGGCAACCAGGTACAGGTCATCGAGCTGTGGAGACCAGGGGCAAGCCAGGCTCAGCAGGTGACAGGGCCTGGGGAGGACACCAATCCCAGGGTTCCCCAGGGAAGCATCCAGCAAGCGCCCAGGCCTGCAGAGCCAGCCCTGGCCAAGCTCAGGGGCCCACCGCAGGACCGGTCCCCAGACCACACAGGGACCCACGTGCCCAGGGTGCGCGAGCGGGGACGACCCAAGGAATGGAACTTCTGTTTATTCCTCCTGCTAAAGAACACCAGAGGGGGGTACTTCTGGACTCACAGAGATGATAGGGTTCCAGCAAGGGCCAAGGCCAGCTCTTTCCCTTCAAGAGTTTATGGTCTAATTGCATTCACACAAGCAACTACTGTGAGACACAAAGCAATCAAAGTACACACAGGAGGAAGGAGACTGTCCGAGAGGGCCATCCAGAGAGGCTTCCTGGTGGAGAAGGCAGAGGACCCGGGTCTGGAAGATGTGGGCTTAGAGTAGGGCATTCAGGTGGAGGAACGGTGAAAGCCAAGGCTCGGAGGCAGCGGAGTACGGGGCCTGCAGGGCAGAGCAAACAACCCAACTGCCCTGCCTGGAGGCGGGTGTGCACGGTGCAAGGGAGCCTGGGGCCAGCTCCACAGGGCCGGCAGAGCCTGATAACCTTTTCCTCTCCCCCCGCATCCCCCCGGGCTCCCAGGCAGCAGTTCCTCTGTCCTCCTGGAACAGAGCTGAAAACCTGGAGTTCACAGCAGTACAAAGAACCAAAGTCAACAGGACCTTGCTCAGGACAGTGAATGACCTCCTCTTCTGGCCCGGTCAACACCCCCTCCCTCCCCGCTCACCCAGACGCCAGGCCTGGGCTGGTATCACGTCCCTGTACGAGGCGGGCCCCAGACACCAGGGCTCCATGGATGAGGCCTGGGGTGACACCAGCCGCACTCTGCCCTGCAGTCTGAACTGCCAGCTCAACGACATACTCCGGGCCCCGTGAGTCACCCGACCGACCCCTGAAGAGCCCTGATTTACAAGGTGAGAATGAGATTTCCCACATGGTACGTGATGCCCAGCTGTGCCTCTTCCTGACACAGACATTCTTCTCTGCCGGGGGAATCTCTTGGCAGATGACCTGGCTGTGCCCACCCAGGCCTCGGCTGTGCCCGCGAGTCCCTTCTGGGCTTTCCCTTCTCACGACCTATGCCCAGGACATGTCCTCTCTCGCTCGCTGGAGGACCAAGGAGAAGCCAGGAAACGAAACTGTTTAAACTTGGGGTGTCTGTGTGTGTGTCTTTAGTTGCTCCATGTAGCACTACCACAGGACAACCAAATAATAGGAGCGTTTGTTCAAATGGAGTCTGCTGACAAATCCCAGACGTGACGTTAAATCTTACCTCCCTGAGCCACAGACATGGAACGGGGAATGGAGCCTGGGGCTGGGCGTCGGCTCACGGGCCGGGGAGGGAGGGAAAGAAAGCCCTTCTTCAATATCGGACGTTACCCCAGATTTCTGCAGGCAGCCACAGGGCCCCCAGCCAAGAGAAATGATCCGACAGAGCTAGACGAGGGGCTGGTGAGGGTCTCCGACTGGCACCTCAGAAGCTGGCCCATCAGTCACGCTGGCAGAAGACACCATCGATCTCTTTTTACAAGGCAGACGGTGCCATCAAAGTAACAGCTTCCCAGCAAGAAGCAAGACTGAGACTGGCTGGAGCTTTGGAGAGCCGTCCCTCCGCCTCTGGAGCGACCCGAAAGGACAGACTCCTGATCTGAGAACCTTAGAGCAGAAAACCTACACCCCACGAACTGAAAGTGTGTGTGCATGTGTGTGTGTGTGTGTGTATGCTTACACAGAGAACATGCAAAGACTCTCTCTGGAAGGGCAGCGGAATGGATGGAGGGAACTCACTGTCACTGCACAGCTCGTACTAGCTGCAGTTTACCCCCTACATGTACAGAGCGGGCCTGCAAATAAAATAAACAGGTAACTCTTAAGAGAGCTGAGGAAGGGGTGTTACAACCTCCAGGAAGGCAGAGTATCTAGCACACATTAGGGACCTGATAAGTATTCATGGACTGGATGGATGGATGGATGGACGGATGGACACAGAGTCTCTAATCCTGAGCCATCTGTTGGGGGCTACACAACACATATACATGATATAAAGATACACTGCTAGAGAAAGAGCAGCAGGGGGAGGTCCCAGGTGACCAGAAAGGCCCCTGAGGAAAGCACCAGATCCCCCCCCCCCCCCCCCCCCGCTTTACCTTGAGGCTGTGAGGGAAAGAATAGCCGTCTGTCCGCCCTGCCTCTCTGCTGACACGCTGCCTGCCTGTCAGGGACCTATGATTTTGCTGTTCTGTCGCAGATCAAGGATTTGAGACCATGACATGTGGCATTACCAGTGCTAACTGAGCAAAGGGCAAGAACAATGGCACCTACACGGCTATCTAGGAAAGCTCGATGTTTCAGCTTGCCCACTCACGGCCACCGAGGGTCAGTTCAGACGTGTGGCTGGAAGCCCAGTGAGGTTCCTGAAGCCTTTTCTGTGTTCAAGGGAACAGAGGGAGGGCACGTCCACGCACGGGCCAGCCAGGATGCCCGCCAGCGCCAGGTCAGGAGGACACACTCCCCAGTCTCGTGGACCTTGTGAGTCAGAGGTTCCTCCTACACCAGCCCCACCCCCGTGACCCAGTGCGCCGCCCAGGACCTCCAGGCACAGGGCTGCTGAGGGGCAGCAGGGGTTTGCAGAGCTGCACAAAGGCACTGTCCAGAGCTGCCACCAGTGTCCCCAGGACCTCGCCCCAGCGCCCCCAACATCTCCAGAGCCAGTCTAGTTTCCCCCATGGAGGCCAGGGTGGGGAGGAGATGCGGGAGTGGGGGGCAAGCATTCTCTCAGCCTCTCTGCACCACAACACCCCACACTTCGATCTCACCTGGCTCTAACAAATCACATAGAGCTCCACCTTCTGGAAACTCCCTTCAAATTCCTACCACCCCGGAGCCATGCTCAGGAATTTCCTCTGGTCTCCTGTAAGCGACAGCTGGTGCTCCCTCTCCTGTGTGCCTGCGCTGAGATGCTGGCCCTCTGCCCCAACCACAGGCTCCCAGCCCCCCTTTCCTGGCGGTGAAGGAGCAGCGTGACAGGTCCAGGAATCACCAAAGCAAAACCAAGCAAAACCAGGCAGGTGGGCTCAGTGAGGACCCCAAGGCCTAATGAGCAGGCCACAGCTCAGAGAGAAGAGGGCGGGCGTCCAAGGTAGGGGACAGGGCCCAGACCCCAGGGTGACGTTGCTGCCTGTCCCATAACTGCAGGAGGAGCACAAACACCTGAAGGACTCCCCAAAAGCAGAATGGAAATCTGAGCTTGGAATACACAAAACAGTCTAGTTAGAGGAGAGGGGCATTTGTCCACCCACTGCTTCCGACTCAGCAATTCCACCTCTGGCCTCCCTGGCCCTCTCCTGCCCCCCGGCCCGCTGCAGGCCTACTGCTGCTCTGCAGCAGGAACAGCACTTCCTGTAAGACATTGCTCTGCCTGGTATGGTACTGTTAGGGCATGTGAGTCTGCCCACAGAGCAGACGGTACATTGTGATGCGCAGGGGCAGATGTAGGGAGTGAGGAGGGGAGAAAGGAGATGCAGAGAGAGAGGCTACCCGGCACGGATAGGGCCAGTGCGAGAGAAGGCGGCTCTGCTGGAGGCCCGCTCCCTGCAGGGGAGGAGAAAGCACCAGCACCTGGGAACCGGGAAACAAAGCGGGAGGCTCAGGGGCAGGAGGGGCCCCCAGGAGGCCTCCTCCATGACTAGGGCAATGTCAGGGACACCAGGTTGTTCACCACGACTGCCTCCTGTCACTACTTTAGACCATGGGCCTGCCTGGGTCTGCCAGAGTCTAGGGGAACGAAGAAAAGCAAACAGTCCACCACGGGGCTACAGAAGGTGAGACTGGCCACCCAAGCCACTTGGCTGCTTAAGGAGTGGCCCATGTGGTTACGCAAACATTGCCTCATGCCGCCCCCCCACTACACGGTGCGGGGGGCCGCTGGGGGAGACAGAAAGGGCTGTAAACTGACCCAGCGAAGTTTAAACGTTAGTACGCAACAGGCATGCACTAGCACCGCAGAGCTCAGACCTCTCTTGCGGCTGGATCACAGTGAGAGACCACCGAGAGAAAGAAGGGCAGGGCCAAGGCGGGCCAGCAACCGGGAGCAGGGCACTGCAACAGCAGAGGACCCCGGTGGGAAGCCTCCTACCTGCTGCTGGTTCCACTTGAGGTCGGGTATGAGGACAAAGCCGTCAGAGGGGTCTGGGTTCTCGAACACGATCCGGTCGGCTTCCGCCTTCTTGTCAAGAATGTTGTACACCCACTGGAAGGAGAGGGACAGAGGGGGTTCAGATCTAGTCACTGTCCCTTGGGGAGACTCCCCAGACCAGGCTAGGGCAGCTCCCTGGCTCCTCCAGGAGGAACAGCCACTGACCTCAGGGGATCTACGCTCTGGCGGTCCTGTCCCCAGGACCTGCTCTCACGGGTCCAGGAGAGATCTCCCCTCCTACCACTGCTGACACCGGGCACTCGCCATCCCCACGAGGCCCCTGACATGCAGACAGAGCTGGCTCTCCAGGCTCACGGGTCAGCAGAGCGCATGCCCTCCACTGTAGCCTCACAGGCCCGGTCCGCACCCACCCTCCACTGCCCACACGACAAGAGCTCCCTCCCTCCCTGGCCCACAGAACTCAGGACCGCAGCACATGACCATGCTGGGAGATCCCTCTGCAGAGGAAGCCGGCTCCATGCCAGACGGGGGAAGGCGGAGGTTCTAAAGTAATGTGTGCGTGTTCCCTGCCCACCCCGGGGATTCTCAGTGGTTGGATAAGCACCTCTGCCCACCTACAGCCAAAGCAGTGTCAGCTGACACGGCCCCTGCGTGACAAAGCAGACCTGAAGGCCACCTTGTCAACAGGACTTCTGGCCTGCCCACACACCTCTGACCTGCTGCTGTCCACAGTGCGCCGGGAGCCCTTCCTGGGCACTGTGTGGATCCCGGGGGAATCACTACAGTGAAGTCCAGATGTCTTCCCAAAGTGGCCTCCTGCAGGGAGGCTGAGCGAAGGCCCTTATTTCCCAGGGCTCAAACCCACAGACCTCAGACCTCAGCAATTCTCCACTTTCCCCCGGCTCTAAGCACTCTTTGCATAGGAAACTTCCTCCCAGGTCAGTGAACTCAGTGCCAGGAATCCTGAGAACCCTGCTGGGAAGCCGCATAGAGGGCAGGGGCTGGGCTCACACTGCTGCCCATCCACCTCCCAGCTCACGGCAGGGGCAGGGGCAGGGGCAGCCAGGGCACTGCTACTACCGGAGCCGGAGGGCCCCTCTGCCCACTCCCAGCAGAGTGGCGCAGGCAGTGGCAGCAAAGGCCGGGGCCAGGGGCTGGTTTAGTCTGCACGCCTCCTCCCAGGAGTCTGCAGCCTCAGCTCTCCTCAGTTCTAGGGCAGCATGGCCAAGGTCAAGTGCACCAATCTGAAATGAAGAGTTTGGGAACAGAGGGTAACTGCCTGGGAATAGCTGGGCCTCCCATCTCCCTGGTAAGACCCATAGACAGGTCACATGTGGCCCACCCACTACAAAGAAGAAAGGCCCACACTTCCCGAGAAGAGCCTGGCTGCCCCACTCCCTGAGAGAGGTCTGGAGGAGAAAGGGGACCCAAACTTTTCCCTTTGGGATATTGATTTTTAAGCTGGTTAAGAAACAAGACTCAGAAACTTTGACCACCCTCCTTTCCTGCCTAAGAGATGCAAAGAGTAAAACCTATTCCCAGAATGAAGTCTTAGGGTGTCCACCTGAGCAGCTTTACCTGAATTGAGAATGGCAGTGGGGGCCATGAGCTTGACTGGGGGGAGGAAGAGAAGATGAGAGCAAAGGAGGTAGCACCGACCAAAGGGCAGGACGGAGGCTGGTGTAAGAGTGGAGCGGCCAGCGGCTCCAGGCAGGTGGGGAGTGGCCAGCATAGTCCAGGAAGGGAGTGGCCAGGCTCTGCTCTAGAGCCTCACGGGGACTGTCCTCACAGCCATCCTGGGAATTCGGGGCTGTGAGCACCCCATTTTGCAGGTAAGAAAAAGGCAGGGGCGAAGGTGCCCATGCAGTTCACGCCAGAGCGTGTCTCGGAGCCCGAGCTCCAGGCCACGGCGGGGAAGGCCCCTGGGGGAGCAGGAGGGGCCTAAATGCACATGGAGTCTCGGCCAGACGCCAGGTGAGAAGGCAGGAGAAGCAGGCTCACACAGACCCTGGGGTTACCTAAAGGGAGTGATCCCCGAAAGCACGGCCAGGAGACTCGGCCCCCCGACAATACGGGCCTGTGAGTGGGCCCTGATGGCTTCTGGAAGGCACCGGGCAGGGCCTCCTGGCAGTGACACCGGCACCCACTCCAGACCCGCCTCTCCTCCCTGGGACGTCGTGCTCCTCCCTCAGCTCCCGCTTCCCTGCTGGCCTCCCTGTACCAGCTGCCCTCCACGTGTCTCAGCTCTGCCCTGCCCTGTCCTGTTCCCCAGACTGTCACCTGGGTGTGCTTCACAGCACCTACCACTCTGGCACCTTTCTGTGCTGGCAGCAGCAGCGGGCAGGTGACACATAGCACCTCTCTCAATTTCCACTGGGACTGTAGGCACTTTTGCCAGACGAGGAAGCTGGGCTTAGGGAAGGGAGGACAGTGTCCACTGCTCTGAGGTGGCAGAGTGAGGACCCACCCTGGCTGACGCTGAAGCCTCGGCTCAGTGACCAACTGGCATTTTCAGCCCCATGACCTCTCCCGCTCAGAACCCAGATGGCCCACCGTGTTTTTTACTGGGCATCTTTACTGGACGTTGCAAGCACCAAATTTGGGGAGGCAAAGAAGGTAGTCGGCTAAAAGCCCCGGCCCCGAAGCCAGATCGCCTGGCTTCCGATTCCCGTCTCTGAAGGGCCGCTGCGAATGTGTTTTGAGGTGAAGCACATAAAGTGCTTAGAACAGTTCCTGGCGCCTGGTGGGGACTCAGCGAGTCCCAAACTGAACTCACTGTCTGCACATACACCCTCTCTGCTGTCCCCGTCCCCGTCCGGGTTAGTAATCCCACTGTCCACTCATCGCACAGGCTAGACCTGGAGCCACCCCCAGCTCTTCCCTCCTCCTCCCACTGACCAGCCCTAAACCCCGCCTGTCAACTCCCTGCAGAGACCCTCGCGGGCTCTCAGAGCCCTCCCACTCCCTCTCTCACCACACTCCGCCACACTCTGACCCCAAGTGCATGGCACTCAGGACTAACCTGTTCAGGGGCCTGCACTGGCTATGGCAATCATTCTCAAATCTGATGACCAGCAGCGACAGAGGTATTGTTAAAACAGATCCCCCAGCTCCACTGCCTGAACATCTGATCCAGCGGATGTGGACTAGGCTCTGTATTTTGAAAAATCTCACCAGGCAACCCCGACGATCGGTAAGGTGTGGGAGGCCCTGGACAGCGCACCTGCCTCCTCCTGGGCCCTGCTGGCCTTCTGTTGCCTCCTGCTGACCTCAAGCTCCCCAGCCCTCTGTGCCTCTGCACTTGCCCCTTCCCTCTGCCTGGATGCCCTGCCTGCCTCGTCCACCTGTTAAACTCCTCTTTGTCCCTCCCAGCTGGAGGATCCCCTGCTCTGAGAGGCCCGCCCCCATCTGAGCTGATCACCTCGCTCTGTGTCGCCACCGCACCTTCTGTATAAACCACCGGAGTGCTGGTCGCACCGCACTGGAGCTGTCAGCCCCACGCCTGTCTTCCGCGAAGGCTACCAGTGTTCACCCGGGTGGCCCACCTGAGCCTACCACAGGGCCCAGACACAGTAGACGCTCAATCAGTACGACGACTGTTGCCAGTTAAGCTGAGTGCTTGTGAACGTGCTAGGAACAGTCAAGAAAGAGTACATAAGTGCTCATGTCGAACAGAAGCAGGCAGAGTAGTGGAATTTTGTTGTGTGATTTTCTGGAAGGGTCTGAATCATGGTAGAAGAAAGTACATATATGACTTGCACGGACTATAAAGGGCTTCCTCTCCTGAATTCCACGGATGTGCAACTGGTACACAGCACATGTACTCCAGGAGGTCTCTCCAGGGCCCTGACAGCAGAACCTATCTAGGAAGATGGAAATATATCTCTTTTCCACTTAGAAGACAAAGCAAGTGCTGGGACTTAAAAAAAAAATCCAGCCAGCGTGAGTCAGAGGAACCTGTGCAAACACGGCCAGATGAGGAAAGAGGGCTGTGGGCGCACAGCGCCTCCCACCCAGCCTGCCAGCCTCCCAGTGCCTCCTCCTCCTGAGTACGTGCAGCCCACACTGCCCCTACACCCAGGACACCCGCCCTTCTCTTGGGTCTGGGGGAAATGGCTGTGGGTTCCCCATATCAGAATGCTTCCCACCACTGCAACCTGCGTCTTGGGGAGAGTGGATGAGAATGCTCAAGGAGAACAAGGGTGAGTGAGGAAGCCACGGAGACAGCGAGAGCCAGTGAGCGAGCAAGAAACAACTCACCTATCACAGTTACTACCGACACTCACACGGGGCCAGCTCTAGGCACAGGCTCGCGCTGGCACTGGGCCTAGGCCAAGGAGTAATCGGGACCTGCTAGTAAAATGGCCTTGAATCTGGCCCAGTCCCTGAGGACACTCAGGAGACGCTGCCAACCGCCAAACACAGCCCCTGGGAGAAGGGGTCTGCATAAAGCCCCCCGAGACCATCGGGTCCTGCCCTCTGTGGAATGCATGCAAGGGAGAGCGACTGAAGGGCAGGGTTTTACTCTGAGCTCAGCATCTGGAAGCTGGTTTGCTGCGGGAAAACCAGGAATACGAGTCTGGAGGGGGCGGGCCCGATTGGGCATCCGTCGCCCATTCAGATACCTGGCAAGGGCGCACCGCCCCCCCCACGAGACTGTCGCGACTACTGCAGAGCAGACAAAGATTCTCTAATGCACTGGGTCGCTTTGAGGTCCTCAGGGAGCCTCAGGGGCATGCCCGAGACTGGGGTCAGTTCCCATACCAATGACTGTCCTCTGTGGGACAGTGACCACCTCATCGCAGGGCTGCTCATGCCACTTTCATGCCGATTTTTGCCCACAGCGCTCGTGAGGCCACGTCCCGTGCGGTCACGGGTGCATTCTGTGCGGTCTGACTCCCGCACAAGGAGGCGAGCCCCACACAGACAGGACTCTACCGCGCTCTCCGCCACAGCCCCACAGCCAGGCTGAGGGACAGTGAGGGCTCCTGGCAGGGCTGCGACTGATGCTTGTGAGAGACACACTAGCCACTGGGATGGCACTCCGGGTCTGCCCCCTCTGGGCCAGTCACCTGGATGCTGAGGCTCTGGGACTCCAGGTGAGGGAAGGTGACGTTCTTGTAATCGCTCCCCGTCTCTCGAACCAGGTGGAGGTCCTGGCGCAGGTACTTGTGCAGGTGCTTCTCTGTGGCCGGGTACACCACGGTTGTCTTCACATCTGCAACGACACACCACAGCCCGGGAGTGCAGAGTGAGGCCCGCTCCCTGCACAGTCCGGCCACACTCTGGTCCCCGCCAGCGAAAGGGGACCACCTCTGCCCCACCTCTGATTCCCTGGCAAAGGCAGTCAAAGGCTGAGGTTCTTGTCACCCGCGATCCACTCCCACAGGTGCCTGGGCCACTAAATTCAAAAACTGGGCCACACTCAGAACCTGGAAAACTCATCTGCCTACCTTTGTGCTCCCCCTTTATTTTCTAGGCACAGAAATGAAAAGTTCCTGACTTTTCTCACACATCAAGGCTCTGGGTACGTGGGTTTCTGGACCCACAGCTGGAAAGCTGGTTTGAAGCCACGCAGTGCAGGATGCACAGCGAATGGTCAAAGGCACGAGCTCTGGAGCCCACTGAGTTCAAGTCCCATCTCTCCGTCTCCTTCCCCAGGGCCCGGAAGCCAGTCCAGTCATTTACCTTCCCAGGCCCCTGAGTTCCCAGTTGTCACCTGAGGAGGATTAAGCCAGTTAATACCTGTGAAGCACTTAGAACAATCTCTGACAGACAGCAAATATTTACCATGCAAAAGTCGGCTATTTTCAACCCATGGTTTCTCAGCCTTGACCCCAGCAACACTTGGGCCTACTGACTTCTCGGTGGGGGCCGTCCTGGGCGTCCCAGGATGTGCGGCAGCGCTGCAGGCTCTGCCCACCCCACAGGCGGCCACCAAAAAACGTCTCCGGGCACTGCCAAACGTCCCCGGGGGATAAAACTGCCCATGGCTGTGAAACTGTCTTCACCAGAAGGGAACTGGGTTGTTTTCCTAAACAGACTCCAGGGTCGGGTCCTGGTCGAATACACCCAATGAAGTCCTTGTCTCTACTTCTAATAACATCTGCTACCACTGTTACCATTACCCTAGTGTTTATACAAGGGCAGGGGAAAGTAGGTTTACAGTTAATCCGTGTGTTGTTTGTTTACTAATCATTGCATTATTTATTTGTAGCATCTGTATTTTTCCGTACAAACAACTGTAAAGCTACTTTTGCCCTCCTCTGTGTATGGCACGCCAACAAAGGTATGAAGGGCAGGAAAGGGAATGGTGTTCAAGATCAGCTGGGATATTTCTCAAAAGACCCCCCCCCCACTCCCTTACTCTAGATGCAGGGGTGCTCGTCCAGAGAAACCCGGAGAGAAAGCCAGCGTGCATTTCACACGGGCGCATTTCACACCCCGGCGAATTTTCACATTTGTTTACACACCTCAGGACCAACTAAGAACCACCCTTCTACCCATTCAGATCTGGTCTGAGGACGTTGGGGACTTTACTCCCATTTCATAGGAGGGTGAAAAGCACTGACAGCAATTTGACACATATCTGATGTCAGCCACGCTGCGAAGCAGGGCAGACAAGCTGGAGCCCGGTCTTCACCCCGAAGTCGAAGTCGGTGCTCTTTAGACGCCAGCCCCGGGGAGAAGTCCTCAAGGGCTGTACAACGCACATGACTTCTGGGCGGGATCAGAGGTCCCTATTCCGTCATCTCCGGGGGCCAGAGTGGTGTGAAGACATGGGACCTGAGCTGACACGCGGCTCTCCTCTCGCTGGCTGTGCGACCTGGCTCTCGGAGCCTCGCTTCCTCATCTGTTAAAGGGTGGCCATAAAAGCTGCCCACAGAGCTGCTGTTAGCATTAAACAGTCACTGGAGACGCTAGCAAGTATGACCCCACTTCCTGGGACTCTCTAGGGGACCCTGAAAGGGAGGCAGCACAGCAGGTGTTCCTCACTTCTCACTCCCACCATGTCTGACAGCCTGGGGTCACAGGCCAGAGGTCAAGCACAACAAGATCTCAACAGGCAGGAGTCGGCCTGAAATAGGTCGAATGGCGCTGTCATGGCCCTGGCAGTGGCCTCTAGGGGAATCCCATGCTGTCTGCAGTGCAGCTTGGTGGAGAAAACAGAGATTCTGGCAGCAAGCAGCCTGGGTTCAAACCCTAACTCTGCACTCAGTAGCTCTGTAACCCTGGGCTGTTGCGAGAAGTCAGTGAGCAGGAGATGGGAAGCCTTTGGAAAGTGCCCCGCCCCCCAACAGGAAAGTGCTCCTCCAACGCCAGCTCATTCCCAGGCTGGCCGGGGCTCCAGTTTCCTGGGCTGGGCCTAGGGGAGAAAAGCCATGAACAATGGTGCTCCCTCAGCACGGGGGAGCTGGGTGGGACAAAGGCAGCACTCATGCTGGAGAACAGCCTAGCCCTCTTGGCAATGGACACACGGCCTGTGCTCATAGTCTGGGGCTCCCTGGCTGCTCCAGATCAGAACACTGCTAGGCCCCCAAGCATGCCCCTGTCTGCCGAGGCTTGTCAAAAGACCGCCCTAGCCACCCAGGGTGCTGGGGAAGCAGGCACCTCGCCAGGCCAGCCCCCTCCTGCCTTCCCCCCAGTGGGAGGAAAAAAATGAAAAGACATTTTCCAACTGCTCACTTCCTGCTGTCCTCCCTTTCCTGGAGGCAGAAACTTCACTGCTGTGCTCGCTGTGCTCACGGCCCTCCGGCCCTCCATGCCAGACCCTCTCGGGGCCAGCCTCCAGCAGACCACCACCGGAAGCCAGGACTCTCACTCGCTGGGGTCAGGTGTGGGGCCGGCTGAGTTTCTCATTCCCCTGAGGCGCTGACCCCTTCACACCTGGACTGTCTACAAGGGGTGTCCGACATTCTGGTGTCTCTGGGCCACACTGAAAGAAGAGTTGTCTCGGGCCACACATTCAATACACAAACACTAACAAAAACTGATGAGCAAAAAACAAAGGTTTAAGTAAATTTACGATTTTGTGTTGGGCCACACTCATAGCCCTCCTGGGCTGCATGAGGCCCCTGGGCCATGGGTTGGACACCCCTGGCTGGCTCCCTATCACAGCCTACATGGGCCTGTGTTATGGTGTCCGGATCTCTCCCCAAACTCATTTACCACTGTTCTCCCCCTTGGTATCTCTGCTCCAGTCAAACCGACCTCCCTGTACTCCCACTAAATCACCCCGAGCACGCGCCCACTCCTAGGCCTGTGCCAGCTGTCCCCCTGCTGGGCAGCCTCCCGCTGTGGTCCCGGCTGCTGCCTTGCATCAGTCAGGGCTCTCCCCAGAGGCCAGCTCCTCAGAGCCCTCGGGCGGCCCTGGCTAAAGAGGCACCCTCGCCCTTCCCTGTCCCCTTCCCCCGCCACACCTGCTGAGAGAGTCTGGGCCCCCCATTACCATGTACCTTCCGAGGGGATGAAAATTTTATTTCGTCCAACTTTTTAAATGTTTAAAATCATTTGAGCCCCAGCACCCGGAACAGCACTTGGCCTCCAGGAAGCACTTAACAAACGAGGAAATGAATCTGGCCTTTCAGACCTTAAACCCAAGAAAAGCATTTTTGTCCCGAATGGAATAAAACCTGTCTGATAATAATCAACGTAGGCTTCCCAAAGGCAGCCAAAACAAACTCCGGTGTCTGTCTCAACGCCAGTCAAGGTGTTGACCTGCCACCGAACTTCACAAGGAGCTTGGTCAGGAGTCAAGGCCCAATAAATGTCAAACCACTGGGTGGAAACGCATTGAGGACAGAATACCCACGCGCAGTCTCAACGTATCTCCCCACAGATCACTCACTAAATACAAAGGGAAAGCAGCAAGTGATCAGAGCTAGCTTCACCTCCGACGGGAAAGCCGACACCACGTGCCTCCTGACGGATGTGCCCGGTGCTCTGGCCAAAACCAACAACCTGAATCTAATCACAAGGAAATATCATCAAACCCTAAGCCAGGGACATTCTGCAACAAGCCTCTCTACAACTCTTCACAAGCGTCCAAGCTAGGAGACACAGTGACGGGCTGAGGGGGTTTCAGGTGAAAGCCCAGACCGCACCGGGCCTGGGCTGGGGCGGAGGGGTTCTGCTTCTTGGAAGGCGCTGAAACAACTGGTAAAATTTAATAATGGTCTCTATGTTGCATACTGTCTTGTATAGAAATGTCCTGAAAGGGGTCATTCCACTCTGGTTCCTGGGAGACACTCGCTGAAATGCTTAGCACTGAAAGGTGATGTTGTCTGTCACTCACTCTTCAATAAGTAGTAATGGTGTGAAATTATTATTGTATGTGTATGTGAAATGACGAAAAGCAAATGCGGTGAAACGTTAACAAGAGCTGAAGGGAGCATGGTACTGGCATAGAAACACACACGTGGATCAGCGGAACAGAACAGAGGCCCCGAAATAGGCCCACGCCTACATGGTCACTTAACATTTGACAAAGGAGGGAAGAACATACAGTGAGATAAAGACAGTCTATTCAATAAGTCGTATTGGAAAAACTGGACAGACACGTGCAAAAAAAATGAAACTACGCCACCCTCTTACACCACACACAAAATAAAAAATGGATCGAAGGCTTAAAGGTAAGACTTGAAACCATGACATGCTGCAAGGAAAGCACAGGCAGCACGATCTCAGACATTTCTCTTCACAACATTTTTTCCTGACGTATCTCCTTGGGCAAGGGAAACAAAAGACAAAAAACAAACAAATGGACTACATCAAACTAAAAGGTTTTTGCACAGCACAGGAAACCCTCAACAAAATGAAAAGACAACTCACTGAATGGGAGAACATATTTGCCAGTACATCTGATACGGGGTTAATATCCAAAATTTTATAAAGAACTCATGCAGCTCAACAGCAGATAAACAAACAACCCAATTTAAAAATGGGCAAAGGGCCTGAATAGACACTTCTCCAAAGAGGACACACAGATGTCCAAGAGACACATAAAAAGATGTTCGACGTTGCTAATCATCTGAGAAATGCAAATTAAAACCACAAGATACCACCTCCCACTTGCCAGAAAGGCTTCCATCGACAAAACAACAAACAACAAGTGCTGACGAGGACGTGGCGAGGAGGGAATGCTCGTGCACCGCTGGTGGGGATGCAGGCTGGTGCGGCCCCCGTGGAGAACAGTGTGGAGGGTCCTCAAAACATTAAAAACACAACTGCCTTATGACCCAGAGATTCCACTGCTGGAAATACATCCAAAGAAACCCAAAATACTAATTCAAAAGAATATGTACACCCTTCTGCTCACTGCAGCATTATTTACAATCGCCCAGATATGGAAGCAGCCCAACTGCCCATCGACAGACTGTTAGATAAAGAAGAAGTGGTGCATGTCTGCAATGGGATGTGACTCAGCCATAAAAAAAGAGTGAAATCCCGCCATCCGCACCAACGTGGACGGACCTAGAGGGTATTGTGCTAAGTGAAATATCAGTAAGTCAGTCAGAGAAAGACAAATACCATATGATATCGCTTACATGTGGAATCTAAAGAATAATACAAACACAGAACACAGAAACAGTCGCAGATACAGAGAACAGACGGATGCCTGCCAGAGGGGAGGGAGGTCAGGGGCTGGGTGAAAAAGATGAAGGATGAAGAAGTACTAATTGGCAGTTACGAAACAGTCACGGGGATGTTAAGTACAGTGTGGGGAATACAGCCGGTAACACTGTAACAACTGTGTACGGTGCCAGGTGGGTACTGGAAATATCCGGGGGGGTGAGGGGGACCACTTTGTAAAGTATGTGACTGTCCACCCACTGTGCTGTACGCCTAAAGTTACTACAAAATAATATTGAACGTACACTGTAACTTAAAAAATAAATAACAGCCCTGGCCAGGTGGCTCAGTTGGTTGGAGCATCACCCCGATATGCCGGGGTCGCAGGTTCAGTCCCCCGTCGGGGCACGCAGAGAGCGCACCCAGCGAGTGCACGGATAAGTGGAACAACTAGTCGATGTTTCTCCCCCCACCAAAATCATTAAATAAGTAACTTTAATAAAAAACATATAAAACAAATTTTTAAACAAACCAACCAATAAAAACCCAAAAGGTGAATGTGTTTTTATTAAGGAGTTTTTTGTACTATTCGCACAACTTTTCTGTAGGGTTCCAAATTTTTTTCACAATAAAGAGTTAATAAAAAAGGTACCAGTACCCTCTGGACCCTCAGCGCTCCCTGCTAACAGAGGAGCTAGACACTCAGTTCTCAGTCCCACAGGGGCCCTGCCTCATTCACTCCTCACAACCGATGTGAGGCGACTAGGGTGTCTTTGTTTCACCACGGTGTCCTCCGTCCCATGGCTCTGTCTGGCTCAGGGCTGGGGTCCAGCCAAGCCACCCCGGTGCCAGCCCCAAAGGGTGGCAGGTGAAGCCCGACGACCTGCCCGGTGCCCTCTCTGCCAATCCCTGGTTAGCAAGCTGACTTCGGGGAGCTATCTGCCCAGGGCAAGCAGTCCCTGGCACCTCCCCACCCAGAAACGTCCCCCTGTGGCTAGAAAAGCAGCATCCTTCTCCCGGCACACCCCTGCTGACATTCTTGAAAAAACAGCTTGGAACACTCTCAAACCCTCCAAAACCTGTCCCTCAAAAATGTGCACAACACAGCGGTCCCCCCTTGTTCTTGGGGGACACCCTCTAAAACCCCCAGTGGGTGCCTGAAACCACGGTTAGCAGCGAACCTTATACATGCTATGTTGTTTTCCCATGTGTATTTGCCTAGCATAAAGTTCGATTTATAAATTCGGCACAGGAAGAGACTAGCGACAGTAAGAACAATTATACGTGATAATAGTAACAGACTACAGCAGCGCGGCCACTCTCTCCTAAGCTCTCGCAATACGGTCTGAACACGGATTCACTGCACAAAGGGCAATGCGCATCCTGGGTGGGACAGAGCTGGAGGGCCCGAGAGCTCCTCCCGTTACAAAACTGCGTTTGTTTCTGGAGTTTCCCATTTAACATCCGACTGCGGGCAACTACAGCAGTGGAAGGCGAACCGCAGGCACCAGGAACCACTGCACATGCAGAGGCCCTCCCTGGCGCTCCCTGCCTGTCATGCATTTTCAAACTTTGTTTTTATTTTCAATTCGAGGTGCATCTGCACGCAGATTCAAGAGCCAAATGAAGCTTGTTTTTAAGTTTGCTGCTCCTCTCTGTGTGCCACTTCCAACTCTCCTACCCATTTCTTTGGTTACGTACATACATACAGAAATCTAAATTACAAATATATTTATATCTTGTCTCTCCTTGACTTTTCAATTTTACTTATTAACCTCCCATTGTAGAAAATAAGGATTTAGCTTTTTTTTCCCCCCCACAATCCGGGGTGAGTTAGGATTCAGCGTTGGCACCACCAGTGACGACGTAAATGCCGTTCACCACTGAGTGGTGTTCTATGACTGCTGTTCCTGTTCACCACAGTTTTTGGTGTCTGCAGTTATTTTTTGTTTTTCTAAGTTTACTCTTCTATAAACTTATCATTAATTCATTACCACATCTACATCCCTGTTTATATAGCTTCTTCTGTTTAATTTTTAATTTATTTATTTTTGAAGAGAGAGGAAGGGAGAAAGGGAGGGAAAGACACATCGACGTGTGAGAGCGACATCCACCAGTTGCCTCTCAAATGCTCCCAACCGGGGACCCAGGCATGTGCCCCAACCGGGAATCAAACCGGCAACCCCTTGGTTCACAGGCTGGCACTCAATCCATTGCCACACCAGCCGGGGCTACATATCTCCTCTTGATGGCAAACCTCATCAGGCACACAAGCAATGTGCCTTCCTGGCTTCTGACCTGCTGCAGCAGGCGCCTGGGCCGAGCGGTGCCCTGCGAGCGCGTGCACTGCCATCCCGGGGATGGCCCCTCGCCGCCCCCCACCCCCCCCCATGCCGGTTTCCTGCACCTGCCCTCTTCCTCTGCACATCCGCGCCCCAGTTTGGCTAAAGCACTGGTTCTCAGACGTTAGTGTGTTAGGCTGAGGCAGGGCCTGAGAATCTGCATTTCCAATGCATTCCCAAGTGCAGTTGCTGCCGCGGATCAGGGGACAAAACATCAAGAGCCGCAGCGCAAAAGCACAAGTGCTAGTTGCTCCAGAGATATGGTGTGAGGGAGACACGTGCAGAGACCTGGGACACCTGGAGTGCATTCACTGGCGCACTGAATGAAGAGTCAGCCCCCGAAGAACCCTGGGTCAGGAGGCAGGGACGCTCAAACACTGAAAGCACTGCCCGGTGACCGAGGTCCCTCTGCCCCCAGTCCTGCGCAGTGACTCTCTCTCTGTCCTCAAGTGCTGCTGGTGCTGATGGGTCTTGGGGGGGGGGCGTTTATTTTCATCCACTGAGCTGCGTAATTATTGGGCCCTTTCAACCTCAAAAATCACGTTCTTCTATCCTGAGAAACTGTCTTCCTTCTTTGGTCATTTTCTTCCCCACCTTCCCCTCCCCTTCTCTGAGAACACCTACTTGGATATTTAACGTCTTCAGTTCATCTTTCAGTTTTCTGTTCTCTCCCACTTTCCATCTCTATGTCTTTTTGCTCTAGTTTCAAGGAGGTTTCTTCAACTTCATCTACCTTCCTATTGAAATGTTTCTCTCTGTTACATTTTTAATTTCTGAGAGGTTTTTAAATATTCCTTTGTGATAGCATCTTGTTCTTATGCATTCAATGTATCAGAATTCTCTGAGGTTGATGACAATTTCTGAACATTTCTCCACCCTGCAGTTTGTTTCCTCTGTGCTCCTTTCTTCCCTCCTGTTTCTTGTCCTTTTCCAGGGGAGGCTTTACTCAAAGACTGGGAACCCTTGCCCGTGTGCTCACACTGAAGACTGTAGGGACCAAGAGCTGTGGACACAGGTGAGTCCCCTGGAGCTTTATTTCAGGATGATCAGGCTATCCCCTTGCATGACAGAAGCTCCGAGCATGTAGGTCTTTGCTCTTGGGCTGTCAGATGCACCATAGACCACTCTTCCGGTTTCATACAGGGAGGCACAGAGGCCTGGCTGACAGCATTCCAAGTGACGAGGAAGAGAAGCAGCTGGGGAGAGGGGGGCATGGGGTCATCTCAGCATCCAATATCTAATTTTTTTTAGTGTTATTGACTTTAGAGAGAGAGGGAGAGAAACATCTATTTGTTGCTCCATTTTTTCATGCATTCATTGGTTGCTTTGTGTATGTGCCCTGACCAGGTATTGAACCCTCGACCCTGACATATCCAGATGCTCTAACCAAATGAGCTACCCAGCCAGGGCCTCGACATTCAGTATCTCAACTTCCACTTAACCCTCCGACACTTCAGTACCACGATTCCACCTCAACTGCACCAGAACCTCTGGACCCTCTGCTTTAACCTGTCCAGAGCCCGATGTCCAGGAGGAGCAGTGACCGGCTCTGCGAAGTGGGGCAGGGAGCTCAGTGATGCTGCCCAGATCTGCCCTTTGCCAGCTCAGGTCTCAGCCGCTCAGAGCTGCTAGCTCACTTACTCCTCCCCACTTCGCTTTCTAGGTCTGTCTCCTCTCTCCCCCTCTAGTATTCATGGATTAAATTTTTTAAGGTAATTCCTTTAATGTCATTTTTAGCGAGGGTTTTCAAGGAAACAGTGGACATTCAAACTGCGCCTTTTAACTGGAAGCCCAGATCCCTGTCCGTTTTTCTCATGACGCTTTGTATTTCTCCCTGTTTACGGCCACTTGACCTATTTGTTATTCATGGTCCACCTCCTCCCGCTGAACGTAAGCAAGCTGAGAGCGCAGACTTTGCTTTGTCCGCTGTGTGCGCAGCACGTGAAACAGCTCCCGGCACACGCGAGGCCCTCACAATACAGTCTAGGGAACGGAGTGCACACGGGGCCACTTTATTCTTGAGAGTGTGCGCCTGCCCAACTGCACACACGTAAGCACCTAGAAAAAAATGGAAAATCAGGACACATTCCAAGATGTTGAGAGTTCTCTCTGGGCAGTGGAATTAGGGTTATGTGCTATAATTTTAATTAGTTTGGGGGGGCTATTTATATTTTCTAAAACAAATATGTACCACTTATGTAACAAACATGTTATAAATAGAAGCAGCAGCCACCCCTTAAAACTGAGCTGCAGAGATTAAGTAATTCGCCCAAGGTCACAGCGGCAGAGCTGAGACTGGAGCCCAAGCAGGCTGGCTCCTCCACGCAACTGTTTTCTCGATGCCACAGGGCCGCCTTCCTTCAGGCCTTTTCCCAGGGCACCCATGCTGCAGCCTGATCTCCAAAAAGCGGCCCTCTCAGATTCGAGAGATGTGATGAGTCGCACCCGTCTTGGAGACACATAAACCACTGTCAGCAAAACCAAAGGGTGTGATGAGGTGCCAGAGAGGCTGGGGCCACAGACTGGGAGGTGGGGGAGGCCATTGGAGCACACAGAGACCAGAGGCAGCAATTCCCCAGTGCTGGTGGCCAGGCCTCCTGGGGAGTGTGGGGACAGGGAGGCCCGCTCCCTCTGCTCTAGAGGGCTGTCTGAGGAGCGGTGTCACCAGGGCACACTGGCACCAGGAGCTGGGCTGGAACAGGCTCTGGGGATGCACAGAGGGACTTAAAGGCGGCCCTGCTCACAACAGGGAACAATGGCTGTTTTGGCTGATGTGTGTGGTCCCAACCCTCACCCCCCACCAAATATGACAGTGCTGGATGGTGAGAAAGGAGGCCTGGGGCCTTGCAGTGGTGTGGTGGCCTCTGTGGGGCTTGGGGCTGCAGCTCTTGATCTATAGGGATGTTCTGGCAGCAGGAATGGCCGCACAATGCATGAGGATGAACAGTGGCCTTGCACACACAGGTTCCTTCCTCTGCAGCTCAGCTAGGGCAGCTCTGTGCTGCCCATCAAGACCTTTAGGATCTCCCAAAAGGCCTTCTCCAATCGATAAAACCACCCCCTGCCCCCACTCAGACACGAAAGCACAACTGCTTTCAGAGGCGGGAGGCAGGGCTTATGTAGGGAAAAGAGCAGCTGCCTCCCTCGCTCTCTGCCAAAACTGGCTTAGCCAAATCCCCAGGAAAATGCTGCTGCACATGAAACATGAAAATGCAAACCACAGACAGTCTGCTCTCCTTCCCATACACATGTTCAAACAAGACTGCTTTCCAGCCCTCGCTGATGGCTTCCACATGATGAGGTCATTTCCATGGCTCCGTCTGTGGCTTTTGCTCTCCACTCTGATGAGCCAGTGTCAACTTATTTGACCCAGATGTGCAGGCCCAGGAAAGCAGGGCAGAAGTGACAGCAAACATGACATGAGTGTGAAGCCCACCCCCACCTCCCCTCCACAAGCGCCAAGCAGAGCTGCCAGGTGACAGGCTGGATGGCCAGGGCTGGCTAAGCACCCCATCAGAGAACTCCTGCAGGAGGGCTGCAATGGAGGGGCCGCTGGGGGTCTCCAGGAACTGCCTGTCCTTCCCCCCTTTGGGGCTCTCTTCTGGCTAGGCAACACTCTTCACCCCAGCATCTGATGACCAGAAAGAACCAGGAGCCTCCTCTCCAGGCCAGAGGCTGGAGAGGAGGTGGCCACGCTCCAGTGGAAGGCTGGGGAGGAGTGCTCCATGCCCCACCCAAGGCAGGGTGCTGGGCGAAGTCTAGGCCTGAGGAGAACAGGGTTGAGGGGTGTGGTCGGGATCCTACTGGAAGCTTCAACCACTCACAGCAAACCTCAAACCGCTAATTCCAGGTCTCAAGGAAAGCACAGAGATGCTCTCAGAGTCGGAGAAGAGGCGCGTGCTGGTTCTACCAAGACCCTGGGTCAGACGGGCTCCTGTCCCTGCTCTCCTCAGTTCTCTGAGGCCCAGGAGTGAGAACAGGGGTGTGACAGGGCCTGGTGGCCCATGGGTGCACATGGTAAGTCCGCATGCAGCCCTAGAGATGCCTGGGGTGGGGGAGTGGCCTTCGGTTGCTCCATGCATAAGATGGTCCTTCAGGAACAGGAAATGCTCCTGCCAGGGAGCCTGGGGGAATTCCTGCATTCTGCAGGTCCCACTTGAACAGAAGGCTCACGGGCTGGCATCTAATGAGATAACGGAGCTGCGGACTGCAAGAACCCCAGTTCCCCACATGCAGGAAGAAATTATTCCGGGCTTGAGCAGACCAGACTCCAAGAGCTGTTAGAGTGAACACTCAGGAATTCCACATATGGTCTCCCACAACTTCCTATGTAAAAGTATTTCCTCCGTTGACTCTGAGAGACACACGGGCTCCAGTCTCGGTGCAACGTCAATGGAAACGGCCACAACGTGCGTGCGGTGGGGAGGGAGGCACAGCATACGTCCCCCACAGGAGTCCCGGACTGCCGGAATCTAGGTTCTCGCTCCCTGAGAAGTATGCCTCCGGAGCGGACACCACCACCGGGCTGCCACCGGCAGGCAGCCACAGCCAGGCCAAGCGATGAAATGGAACCAGCTATCCTGTGGGCAATCTGCCTTTGCCCACTGGTCCTGAGTAAGCTGACTTTTCCGCTGACTCGAGCCTTAAGACTGCCACAGAGTCTTGGGACCTTGCCCCATCTCTGTGTGTGGGAGAGAGGGAGGGAGGGAGAGAGGGAGGGAGGGGGAGCAGGGGGGAGGGAGGGAACGCTAGTCTGCAGTGGTGGCAAGATGCAGTAACTCAGGATTTATCCACTTCTAAACAGGCTCTGAACGCAATGGCGTCTCCTGGCCTCATGGAAGCCATGAGTCTGAACAAGGAACCCCACAGAGGGCCCCTGCTCGCAGGTGGCAAGGAGGCGGCAGCATTCGAGGTCTCTTGAGCTGAGGGGGCAGCACGAGGAGAGTGAGGGCCAATCAGAGAGCCAGAGGAAGGCGGAGCCCAGATTTGAGTTGAGAATCTCACTCAGGTGGGCTGTGAAACTTCTGCGTGCTCTCATCCCACTGTCCTTCCAAGCATGGAGGGAGCCTGGACTCACTGGTTTCAGAAGCTCTGATGCAGCCTGGGGGAAAGGTGACAGAAACCTGCCATCTTCAGGCGGCATCAACTGGTGAATCCAAAGCAGTAAAGCAAGACCCCTGTGGGCTCACTCGTCTTCTCCCTGTCCCAGGAATAAAGCCCAGCTGACGCTACATGCCTGCTCTACAGCTCCGTCCACACCGCTGCCCTCTCCGGGCACACCCCCTCCACCTCCCGCCTTCCCGTCACCCAGCCCAGCACACCACAGGATGCCACAGGCCTTCCCGTCACCCAGCCCAGCACACCGCAGGATGCCACAGGCCTTCCCGTCACCCAGCCCAGCGCACCACAGGAGGCCACAGTATCTCCAGGAGGGGGACTAGTCACTTCCGCACTCTGACCCCAGCCCCAACATGTGCCGCCCAATGGCCAAGTGCTCTACATCAGCAGGACACACACGTGTCTCCCTGGGTAGGTGCCAATCACCAGACCCTCGGGTCCACCAGTCTTGGGGGTATGTAGTACTTGTCGATGAACTGATAGGCCCTAAATGATGGGGGTCACCCAGGCTGTGCAGTAAGGAAGCTGCCAGGGGCCCTAATGCAGGCTAATCTTTCGATCTGCGTCTTTTGTTCATTTGGTGAGGAGGGTAACATCCTAAAAATTATCTGTCTATCTGAGTGTCACATGAATATATTCTTAAATAATTCCAACCCTTTTCATGAGGTTAATACAGATAATAGTCGCGTGTTCCTCATTCCAGTCTTTTCTTAAATGAGTTTGTGTAAGTATGAACGTATCTACATAAAAGTCTTTTTTTAGGCACAAGTGGGATAATTCTCTTTGGGTCACCTGTGACCTCAGAGCCCTCCCACAACAGTCCGCACAGACCTCCTTCCCCGTTTGCGACAATCACGAGCAGCCCACACTAAGCTCTGTGCCTTGTTAACCAGCCCCACCCCCGGTGCCAATTGGGGTCGCTGAGATTGTCTTCCCTCCCTCTCACAAAGGGGGCTGCGATGAATGTTCTTGCACCTCTGGTGCAGCTGTGTGAGCAGCTGGCCCAGTCAGACACGTGGAAGTAGACGTGCTTCCATGTATCTGAGGGACACAGTTTTATGCCCTCACGGCTCTGGCCACGTCTGATGTACATCCCACATGCTGTGCATGAGTACCTGGGAGAAACCCAGGTGTCTGCCCATCTCAGCTCACCAACACCAGCCGTATCTGCGGGTGCCCTCAAAGGGGGAGCTTCTCCATGGTCTAAGCTACCTACACCTGCAGAGACCCCGCACAGCACAGCTTGACATACACGGAAGGCCGACTCACTCCTGCTTAATGGTGGCGCTCAGATCGTTTCCAGACCTCAGTGCAAGAACAGTAATGAAATGCAAAAGGGAACCAACCCACAACAGGGAAGGGACGAGAATGGGGAGGCAGCAGAGAACCAGAGACTGCAATGCACCCTCAACGTCAGGAAGTGGGAAGCAGCATGTGACAGAGGCAGGGACCCTGAAGGAAGCTCCAGCCCCGAGCATGTGAGGGGCTGCACGGAGGTGATTTCCAGCCAGGGGAGCACAGCACAGGCTGGGCTCTAAGTAAGCAAGTGCAGAGGACAGGAAGGAAGAGCTAGTTCACTGGACTCATCAGACTGGTTCTTCTAAATAAAAATGCGCAAACATTCACCAGACATTCAAGAAAAACCAGCAGCCTGAAAAAGAATGACCAAAATAAACAACCAAAGCCAGAGCCCAAAGGAAATGAGATCACGTAAGGGTCAGGAGATAATTTTTAAAACAATTCCAATCAGTGTGTCGGAGAAAGTAAACCCAATCTGGCCCCTGCAAAGCAAGAGCAAGATGCTATGTAAAGGTAATAATCAACCAACCAGATGGAAGAAAATTAAAACTATAATTGCCAAATTAAAACCTTCACTACAGGGCCTAGAAGACAGAGTTAATACAATCCACCAGGCTATAGGAAGAAAAGACACAGATGGAAAAAGTGAGAACAGACGAAGCACAAAGCATCAACCTAGGAAGTCTAACAAATAACAGGATCTCCAGTAAGAGAAAATAAAGGAGATTATCAAAGAAAACACAGAAAAAATGTAGAGTGGAAGAATGACAGACTTTAAATCGAAAGGGTCCAAACGTACCCAGCACAATGAAAAAAAAAAAAAAATCCAACCTACACACCTTACAAAATTGCAGTACACCCAGGAGAATACACTGTAAGTTTCTAGAAAAGGAAACTAACAAAGCACTAAAACCAAAAACAAAAACCAAGTTAGCTATAAAGAAAAGAATCAAATTGGCATCAGATGTCTTATTAGCAATAATGAATGCCCGGAGTCAGCAAATCATTGTCTTTAATGTTCTGAAGGAAAATAAAGTTTAAATTTTGTATTCAGTCAAGTCATCCATCAGAAGTGAGGGCAAAATAAAAGATTTAAAGTTTACCTCTCATGTACTCTTTCTGAAGAAGTGCTTTCACATGCACTGCAGCTAAACGAGAGAGGGAGACAAGGAAAAGACTGGGAGCCCAGAGCGCAGTGAAGGCAGGCAGGCTCGGGCAGAGGGTCGGGAGCACCTGCCCTCCAGACCGGGGCAGCGGGGAACGGCGTTCTGGAAACATTTCCCGGAAGGAAGCAGATATCATGCAATCAATTACCCAACTAAGTGTTAGCTGGATAGTTTCAAAAACAGAGTAAATCGAAAGGGTCCAAACTAAATCGAAAGGCACAGAATTCTTTTAACCACAATTTTCTAAAAAAAGGCAACTAGAAACTGTGAAACAGTAAAAGCAGATAAAACAGTGAGTCCTGAGTGAAAAACTAAACAGCAGCGGGGTTTGGAGGGACTGCTGGGATGTGAGGAGAGAATCCACGTGACCTTGGCGTCCGACCTCCCCAAGTGGCACAGGTCGAGAAGAACCTGGGGCACTCACGCTCTGCCTGAGAGCGCAGTGCAGGCTGATGGGGCTACACTATGTGAGCGCTGCCGACTGCTGTCAACCAGAGTCGACTCTCTGGCACGGCGTGGGAGACGATGGTGTAGATGTGCAGCCCCATGCACCGTGGCAGCGGAGCACCAGCACAGCTGAGAGGGACGTTGGGGGACAGCACAGGACAGGAGTCGGCGGGAAGGAAAGGCTGGAGGCCCTGAGACTCCTACCCGACACGGTGATGAAGCCTAAAGCAGATCTCAGTATACGTAGGACTCCAAAGGCAACTTTCCGGAATTCTAAAACTAGTAATATAAACGTCAAAAACTGGGAGAGCAGGGACGGAGGGAGGGAAGCGCAGGCATACCTGGGGGACACCGAGGCTTGGTTCCAGGTCACAGTAAGGTGAGTCGCAGAATTTTTGGTTTTCTGGTGCGTATGAAAGTGATATTTACGCTTACCATAGTCGGTTGAGTGTATAATAGTGTTACGTCTCAAAAACAAGGCACACACTACAGTTAAAAATACTTTGTTGCTAAAACATGCGAACCATCATCTGAGTCTTCGGCGAGTTGTAATCTTATTTGCTGGTGGAGGGTCTTAGCTTCAATTTGGAAAAAACGCAGTTATCTGCGTTTTTTGCAATAAAATGAGATAAAAAGAAGCTAACCTTTTCAACTTCCACTGTGGGGATCTGATAATGTCAGAATCTGATGAATTAAGGAACAGCTGCAGAAGCTGGACGACCAACCGGGGCCAGGCAGAGGGCCCGAGAGGCTGCTCCTGCCCATGTGAGCCCTCTGGTGCTCCCTGATCATTGGACCATGATGGTGTGGCTCTGATCCAGGCTCCGGCCACAGGCTGTCACTCAGTCGGTCCAGATTCGGGTTTTGAGAAAGCTCCTTAGCAATGCTGATGAGCAGTTCTAGGGAGGAGCCACAAAGGACCTCCAGGTTCCACTCCAACCTGAGACACCATAATCTCAGAGGACACAGGAGCCCCCTGAGGCAGGCTAGCCAGCTGATGGGTTCCTCGCTGGTCATTCAGAGGAATGGAGTCTCGGAGCGACCCGTGACTTGCCCTGGTGTCCCACACTGGCCATGCCAGGGGAGTTTCTCACGCCAGATGACGATGGTGCTCTTCAACACTCACTCAGGCAGTGAACTATTTGGCGAGGCTTTCTCTGTTGGTCACTGTTCAGAGAACTGTTGTCCCTCGGCTCAGCTGCCATGGGAGGGCCACAAGCAGGGCTGGGATAAGAGGCACATGCCAGTCTGTGCTGGAGGCAGGCCCACAGAGCGAGCCTGGTACTGGGTCTTCCGTCTGGTTGCTGGAGGACCTCCCACACTGCCCTGCCTCGCCAGGGCTGGCACCAGCCTGGAGTGTACTCCAGCAGGCACAGCTCCTTCGCCCCCTGGAGAGACCAGGGTCAGGCCCCAGCACTCCTCCACCTCGGGGGAAAGGCGGCGTGCAGCCACAAAAGTCTCCTGATGCCCGAAACGTAGAGGAAGTAGGCCTGAATCAAACATTTCACATTCAACAGCAGTGACTAGAAACCAAACTTGAGAACAAGGGTAGAGCCCTACAACTTAGTGGGGAAACAGTCTCAGTTCTTCTAAGGACCTGCCAATTTTTCTTAATTTTCAGTTGGAAAATATAATGTACATATAAAACAACACTTGTGTATACGTATACACATGCCTGTGTACACATATAACACATAGGCATATACACATACATGTGTACATAAATACACAATGTGTACTGTTTAAAGACCTAAAATACAATGTGAAAATATACACGCACGGAGCACACAGCCCGAGAAACAGCGTTCCCAGGACCTCCGTGTCCTCTCAGCCCCGCCCCCATGACCGCGCTGCTGCAGGGGGTGCTACCGTGTCTTTTCTGTCTCCCTAGCTTCTGTCAGTGTGTGAGTACCCCAAGCGGTACACCGTTTAGTTCCGCTGGCTTTTCAGCTCCATCTGGGGTCACACTGTGTGCACTCCGTGTTTTGCGTCTTGTAGTTCATTCATTTTCACTGCAGTAGGGAAGCAGCACAGCAGAGTGGAGGAGA
Source organism: Desmodus rotundus (assembly GCF_022682495.2). NCBI lineage: Eukaryota > Metazoa > Chordata > Mammalia > Chiroptera > Phyllostomidae > Desmodus > Desmodus rotundus. The sequence continues at coordinate 22,308,085 of NC_071393.1, read as the reverse complement.
ATGATTTATTTACCTATTTTACTGTGAGCTGACATCCGGGTGGTTTCCAGTTTCTTCTTTTTGGTCCTAAATTGTTTACTGAGTAGGAATTTTACAAACACGACCCGTATTAGCGGTAAGGGCAGAGCCGGAGAGCATCGTGCCTCTCTGGGCTGCAGGGCGAGGACCACCAGTAGTGCGGCGGGACCAGTGCCCTTTCCAAGGCCGCGGCTCTTAGCTCGCAGATGTTAGCCCTCGCATCTCCCAGTGCTTGCGGACCGCTTTGGTGATCCATCAGGTGTCGGGATCCCTTCTTATAGCCTCGTGGGCTGGATCAATGAGAACAGCCTCAAAGAACTTGTACGTGGAATCTCCACCCACCCAGTAAGAATTCAGGACTCCCAGAGCCCCACAGTGGTGCCTGGACTGCTCCCCAGCAATCGAATGAAGGCTTCTGGCAAACTTCAGCTGGGTAACACCATGACGGACAGGCTTGCCACCGGCCACATCCTCGGGAATGGGGCATTTGCGGCCACCATGGTGCACACAAATCCGATACATGACATAACCTTGCTTGGCCTGCACACTTTATCAGGCCTGGTGGGGCGGGGGGCCCTGTGGAGCACAGAGAGTGGGCGGTACTGCCAGCAATGCACCCTGAGAAGGAAGCGCATCACATCGGACTGCTTCTTCCTCCATGGCTCCTGGATGTACTTGCAGGCACCCATCTTGGCTTACCTGATGGCTGTGGCTAGACGGAAAGGAAAAGCCTGTCTCCCACTGTTTCTAGTTTCTTCTGCCATGAACAAGGTTGACGGGGAAACTCTTATACAACTGGCTAGTCTTTTAAAATGCTCCTCCCAGCCCTGGCTGGGGGGCCCAGTGGGTTGAAGCCTAGTCCCATGCACCAAAAGATTGCTGGTTCGATTCCCAGTCAGGGCATATATACAAGGCAACCAATTGATGTTTCTCACATCGATGAAGATGTCTCTGTCTATGTCTCTCTCTCTGAAATCAATAAACACATCCTCAGGTGAGGACTAAATAAAAAAATAAGATAATAAAATGATAAAATAAAATACAAATACTCCTCCTAAACAAGTCCTCACTCTAAGCCCAGAGGCCCAGTTTCACCTTTGCGAAGAGCCCAGGGCGGAAGTCCCTGCCTGCACGAGTAGCTCTCCGCACCCAAAGATGATGGGATTCCCAGCATTCCCCCACTCCCTGCCCTGGCCACAGTCACACAAACGCCTTCTCCTCCTCTGAACCTGGGACTCCACACCCATGCTCTAGAGTAGGAAAACAATCGGCCTTTCTAGCCGGACTGGGTTTCTGAGTCACACCCCTCTCCCTAGTATCTGCCCCCTTCTTCCCAGGTAGGAGGGAACAGAGACCTCAGTCAAAGGGCTCCATTGACAAGCCAGAGGCTGACAGCGTGAGAGCCATGGCAGCAGGAGGCTGTGATCCAGGCTCTGCCCTGCCTGCGGGCCAGGAGCAGCACTGGGGGCCAGCTGTCAGGCCCACCCCAGTCCAGCTCACCCAGTCCTCGCATTTGCCACACAGCCACAGGGGAAGACAGGAAACCTGCCCATGGTCAGGGCCTGGCGTTTTTCTGTTATGTTACATATATTGTTCCACTTAAGGCTCATATAATTTGAAAGGGGTAAACAGGAATAGAGAATGACTAACAGCGAATACACACCATATGCCAGCAGCTGTGCTAAGTGTTTATATACCTTCTATCAATGGGTCCTAACTCGTGACAGTGGTTGATGAAATTAATTTAGAAGGTTAAGACCAGCATTTAAATTAAAAAGGAAACACACAAGACTGGAATTTAGAAACCTAGAGAGTACCGCACAAAGCAAGGGTAGAACTGTTCCGCAAACCTTTTGTTTCCCTCCTATCTACGTGGATTTACTCAAGGGCACAGGTCACAGAAATGCAAAATGCATTTCTCACTGTGGGCAGAGGCTAACAAATCGTGTTTTCTTTTTTCTTTTCTAAAGATTTTATTTATTTTACTTTTAGACAGAGGAGAAGGGAGGAAGAAAGAGGGAGAGAAATATCAATGTGTGGTTGGTTGCCTCTTACGTGCCCCTCACTGGGGACCTGGCCTGCAACCCAGGCGTGTGCCCCAACTAGGAATCAAACTGGAGACCCTGTGGATTGCAGACCGGCAACTCAATCCACTGAGCCACACCAGCCAGGGAAAATTGTGTTCTTTCTTACTCGTGCTGTAACCGTCCTGAGATATGTTCAGTTGCTAACTGCATTTACTAGTACTTCCCCTAATTCATTCGTGCCACATACCACAACCACCAACTGCCCTCCAAGCTCCCGACACAAAGAGCAATAGAAAGGCCTCCTTTCTATGTTCCTCCTTTCCACCCCCAGAACACATGCAGTTCCCTCAGCCTAGAACATTCTCCTTGCCCCTCCTCTCCAGATCTTTGCACAACTAGTTCCTTTCCATCCTTCAGGTCTCAGCGTGGGTGCCACTCACAGAGGTCCCTCCTGGACATCCAGCCCACGCAGCCCTCTCTTGGTCCCGGCCCCCGAGACCTCTGCTTCCTGGCTGGCGGGTTGCCTCCCCACCGGGGTTCCGAAGACAGGGATGCCATCTGAAGTCCAGCCAATACACACAGCATCCAGCACAGCACCTGGCACATGGCACACACCTCATCTTTGTTAAGTGAACACAGAAACTCCCCAACTCCTCACAGCTAGTAAATGGCAAAGCCGGGATTCCAGCCCCTCTGTGTCTGGCCGAGGCTGACGCTTAACCTCTGCACGACACTAAAACTCAAACAGCACACTGCCCTCAGGTCACACAGCTAGTAAGTGCTAGCGCTGGGACGGGACCCAAGCAGCCTAACACTGATGCCCATGCTCCATTACGTCAGTAGAGTGGGGAGTAGCCTCCAGCAGGGAGGACCCTCAAGTGGTCAGCTGAGATTTGGAGGGGATAAATAAGAAGACTGCAAAACCTTCGGGCTAGAAGAAGAAATTTGCCAATGACCAGAGAAATACCAGAAGAAATAGGAGAGTGACCAGCTCAGAAATAGGGGGTGGAAGGAGCTCCCCCAGGGAAGTATTCTGGGAAGGTCTGGAGAAACTGCTGGAAAAAGCAAAAAAAATCAAGGGACAACTGTGCAGGGAGCTCAGAGGGCTGAGGCTGTAGGAACCACACTTTTAGGTCCCTCCTGGCATGTTAAGGGTTGGCGACTCTGGGAATGAGATGGGAGAGGCAGGGCTGGAAAGGCTCTGGCACCTTGGTCAGAGGAGCCGGCTACAGCAATCCTTTGGCAATGCTGCCACCTGGAGGCCGGGGGATGCTTGCTTGGCCCACAGGAGCAAGTACAGATGGTCAGCTCGTGGCTTTATGCTTCCGCAGCCATTTATTGAGCACCTAATATGAGCACCTAATACGGGTCCAGCTGCTGGGGACTGGCAGTGGGCCTGACATGCTCCAACTTTAAGTGACCTCTGACTCCTACATCCAGGCAATGGGCAAACCCTGTTGCCTTTGCTTCCCCTTTCCATAATAACAGGCCTGTGGGGACACAGATGGTGTGTTTTCCGTCTCTGAAGCTCCAGTACCCGGCAGAGGGCCCAGCACAGCAGAAACACAATGGCAGCTACTGTTCGGTAAGTGCCAAGTACTCTGAAACACATGCACATGCCCGAGCCTCACGTTTTTGCCCATGCAGTACTTACGGGACTTCCACAGGGAGATGTCCAGTTCATTATAACATGACCCTGGAGTTCTTGGAAGGTCAGAGACAGAGAAGCAAACACGGGTACCACCAGCACACAGATGAGTTTAAAGACCAGTTAGTGTGCGTGAGCTGCCTGGGGTTTTCGCTAAAATGCAGATTCTGAGCCTGAGGTCAGGGGTGGGGGCCTGAGACTCTGCAAGCCTAACAAGCTCCCAGGTGCTAGCAATACTGCTGGGCCACAGACCACACGTCTGAGTGAGAAAGTCTGATCTGGAGTTGACAAACTGGCCAGAAGGTTGAATCTGGCCCAGCCAAGAGCGACATTTTCACTTTTAAAGGCACTGTTTAAAAAAAAAAAGAGAGCGTGTACCCTGGCTGGGTAGTTTGGTTGGTCAGAGTGTCAGCCCAATAGGCCATGGTTGTGGGTTCAATCCCTGGTTACGGTACATACAAGCAACCAATGAATGCAGAAATAAGTGAAAACAACAAATCCATGTTTCTCTCTCTGCAAAAACCAATTTAAGAAAGAGAAAAGGAGGAATATGTGACAGAGACCACCTGTGGCTCATAAAGCTTAAAGTACTTATTCTCTGGTCCTTTCCACAAACCATTTGCCAGCCCCTGACTAGATCATGCAGGGGCAGGCTGCGCAGCCCACAGGACGAGAGAGGAGCACGGAGCTCTGGAGCAAGCTGTTAGGACTTCCAAACCACTGCGCCTCCCGTGGGCAGGGGAAACAAAAGTACAACACACTGCGCATGTGCTAATGCTTATGCGAAGCAGGCTGCTCTGGAAGAGATGAGCCAGCAAGGAGGCATCCAGGTGGGAGTGGGCTGTGGGGGAAGGGCAGAGGGATACTGGGCTCTGAGTGCGGACAGGGCCTGTGGTGAGCTGACATCTGACGACTCTTTCAGTACTTATTATTTGGGGGGGTGTACAAAGAGAAAGACAGGGAGGGGCCAGCATTACTTGTGTGCACTAACCATACAAGTTCTGGAAAAATAAAATAAGGAAAGGCTGTAAATTCTACGAAGTTGCTCTGTGGAGAACCTTAATTTTGGCTGAGGGTGGGGCGGGTGGATGGAGGGGTGCCAGGAGGCAAGAGGCGGGGATGGCAGCAGAATAAAAGCCCCAGGGCCTGTCTCAGGGGCTGCCCAAGTGCTGTTTGGCCACCATGCCTTCTGCCACACTCCTGCACTCCGTGTTGAAGAACACATTTGTTTAAATGTCAGTGCCGGGGAAAGTAAATACAGCTGTCCATTTCTGTCAATCTGAGCCAATCAAGCTGGCTCTCTTTCAGCGGAGGGCCAGGCTGCTTTAGAAAGCTTTGCTTGTCTCACACATATTTCCAAAGGACAACAATAGCCCTTTCTCGGGGTGTGGGAAAGACGTAGTCTGTCAGAAAGGCTGTGGCAGGATATCTGTAAAGCCAAACTGTGCCGGAAAGACGGAAGGCAAATAAAGAGACAGAAGGGCACGTGCTGCAAAGCAGACCCCAGATTTTCCTGGTTGGAAGGAGCACTCAAGGTCAGCCAGTGTCCCCCCCAACTCCCCACAAAGCTGCCTACTAAAATAACCAGCTAAAGGGGAAAGCTCGCATCATGCCTGGCTTTTAGCATGGAACATTCTCCTTCTTCCCCTTTTTAATATGCTAAAAAACACTTGCAATCAAAAACAAATCTCTGTCTTTTAACTCTTGCATTCCCGCCCATCTCAAGTCCATCCCCCTCAAGCACAATCGTTGTCTCCCTATTGGAAAGAGAGTTCCCTCAGAGAAGCAGCTGGTCTTTGCAGCACCCAGCACCCAGCACCCGGCTCATTTCACAGCGGTGTGGCAAGCAAGTCCTCATCTTCGAGAAGACCTCAGTGTTTCTGCTGCCCGCTGGCTGTGTGACGGCGGCCAAGCCACTCAGCCTTTCAAAACTTCAGTTCCCTCGCCTGGAAAGTCTTGGCACAAGGCCATTTTAGGGATAAAATACAATAATACAAGTGAAACACTTAGAATGGTGGCTAGTGCAATAGTAAGGATTCAGTAAGTGTTGACGATTGTTACTATTCAGTCAGTAGACAAACCTGTTCTCTCCCATAAATCACACTAAAACACACCGTACCACATGGCTCCTCGCTCACCCCCGGGGCAGGTGCGGCACTATCGGTGCCGCCCCGCCTAACCCTGTCCCTCCCGACCACACTGGTGCCCAGCCCTTCGTTGGAGCAGTACATTCTGCAGGCCCCTCGTGAACTAAAGGAGCCCTCCACTGTATCTGGGCCCGGGTCTGACAGCCCCACACCCACCTTATCCACAACCACCAACAGGGCCAGAGGTCTGTCCCCCAGGACCTGTGGGAGGACCTTACCCACCCATCAGGGGTACCCCTAGCAAGGATACCCACAGTATGTCTGGCAGGGCGAATCCCAGGAGCCTCCTAAAAACAGCGTATGTGTTGGAAAGGGAAAGGAGGAAGGACAGCAGGTGTCAGGTGGCCTTGGTAGCACGCTGGGCTGGCCTCTGCTGCTGCCACCGCCTCGTAGACAACCTGGGCTGAGCAGCCACGACCCAAGTGCTCCCTCCAGGTGCACTGCCTCCTGTCACTGGGATAAATGACTAGTGCCGCACAATTTCCATTTCTTCTTTCTTTGAAAAGTACCTAACCTACAGACTTTTAAATTTTAGCACCTGTGATGGGTGTGAAATGGTATCTCACAATTCCAATGTACCTACTGTCATTACTAGTGACCTCAAACATAAAAATATACAATTTTGGTGACTTGTTTTTACAAATCTTTTGAATTGCTTTTATATATATTTAGTCCATTTTTTCTGTCTTTTTTTTACTGACTCAGTAGTTTTAAATATTCCAGATACTAATATTTGTCACTTTTATAGGTTTGCAAATATCTTCTCTGACTGTCTCTTAACCTTTCTTACAGCGTATTTTCTAGTACGGAGGGTTCTAATGTCATGTTTACCAATCTTCCCCTCATGCTTTGTGTGTTTCAGTCCTTGAAAAATAATTTTCTATTCTAACGTCCTAAAGATAAGCCTAATTTTCTTCTAAAATTTTTTCACATAGAATCTTTGGTTCCCCTAAATTTATTTCAGACCATGGTATAGGATAAGGTTCTGGTTTCCTTTTTCCATTTTGATCGTTCCAACACCACGCATTGATTAGGTCATTCTTTACCCATTGGTTTGAAAAAAGGTTCATCACACACCACGTTCCCACGTATGACTGGGCTAGAATCAGAAGTCCGGTGTGCTAAGCGTCTTCCTCAGCCCCAGCATGCGCCCATTTTTCTCCCGCAGAATTTCCTTGGCTCTTCTTGGCCTTTCACTCTTTAATCTAGATTTTAGGATGAGTGTGTCAGCTTCTATGGAAAACCACCATGTGTGGCTTTAACAGGCGTGACATGTAATTTACAGAGTAACTGGGGAAAGAGTTGACATATTTATAGGATTGTCTTCCTATAATGGCATGGTATCTCTCCACTTAATTTTGTCTTCTTTTATATCCTTTAATAAAGTCATATAATTTCCTTCAAAAAGAAGATACTGCACCAGAGCAGGGTTTCTCAACCTCGGCACCATTGACATTTCTTGTTGTGGGGGCCTGTCCTGTGTGTTATAGGATATTTAGCAGCATCTCTGGCCTCTACCCTCCAAGTGCCAATAGCAACCCCACCTCCCCCGTTCTGACAGCCAGAAATTGTCTTCCGAGATTGCCAAATGCCTCCCAGAAGGACAAAATCCCTTCTACCTCCCTTTGAGAACTACTTCACTAGAACCCGCAAGCCAGTTGTGGAGAGCAGCCACCCCCTCCCTAATTCCCCACCATCCCACCCTCCCCACGTGCAGCCACCTGGGCCAGCGCTTGCTCACCACTCAGCTGCCTTGGAGGAAACATGTGGTAGGTGCTGTAAATGTCATTGGAGAACTGCAACTGGAGCTCAGGGCTGCCCATCAGGAGCTGGGCCACCTGATCCACCTGAAATGGTGTCTTCTCCAGGATCACAATGGCATCCTCTCCATCCCCAGAGGCCTCGTTCACCTGTGGGCCGAGAGACACAGGTGAGGCCTGGAGAACGAACTCCTGAGGGCCTCGGAATTCCCAACCTTTGGGATTTCCTTCTCTGTAGTTTCCCTCTGGGCAAGTCTAGGACGGCGCTGCTGTTTCTCCTCCCAGAGGGGAGATCAGTATCCTTGGGCAGCACTCACATCTTTCTTCTCAAAGACACAGAGCTTCTCGGCTGTCTTCAGTTTTAAGCTCCCAAGGCCTCTGTTAAATTCTCCACATTTCACAGATGAAGACGGGGAGGTCTACAGAGATTAAGTGATTTGCCCAAGGTCACCTGGACAGTCAATATTGAAAATGCAACTAGAATCCAGGCATCCCAACTAATTCCTACCTCCATCGGTGTCATGGCCAAACGCAAGCAGGTGCTGCAGACTAGAGACAGATGGGGCTGAGAGAACCAGACAGAACCTTGTTTAAAACAAGAGACGCGGAGAAAAGCGTGGTCCCCCGATCCTCCCAAAATGAGAGCTCCTGCTAGGAGTTCTGGGGAACCCTAAGACTTGCCCTTGGCTAGGCCTCCTCACCAGTTGCAGGATGGTCTCCAGTCTCTCCCAGTCCCTGCTAGAGAGCTGAGCACGTGGCATTAGAGCCAGCTGTGTGTATCTGTCTGCCCCAAGATACTCTGCATTCCTGAAGCTTAGGGATGTAACTTTGATCTCTACATCCCCAGTATCTAGCTCAGCGCTGGACTGTCAGTGCATGGTATATGGAATTGCATTACCCATTTACTAAACTGTCTCCTCTGTTAGGGCTGGAGCCCCGTACAGCAAGGATCCTATCTCCTGCAGTCTCTCGTCGTTCCCAGAGGCACCGGGGAGCAAGACAGTGCAGCATCATTTACTGGGTTCCTAGCACCTTTACAGGTTGAATGAATAAATGATGAATGACTTGGACGAGCATAAATGATGAATGACGGGCTTTAAAAAATCTGGAATACGCCCTATGAAGTGTTAGTGGTTATTTTTAGCGAAGGAGGAATTAGGAACACCAGCCCTACACGAGTTAAATGTCCTTAACTCCAGAGGTGACCGTGTCTCCTCCACTCCCTCCGCCCCCAAAGCATTTCACTTTCTCACCCTCCCTTCCCAGTAATGCGATTGGTACTGGCCGGCCGAGCGCCGCCGAGATCCGCCTTCCCGACGGTGACTGGTCACACACCTGCGTCCCCGCCCAGCGCTGCCCGTGGTACCTTGCCGTGTAGGAACAGAATCTTGTCCCGCGCGGACTCCCTCAGCACTTTTTTCAGTCTAAAGCCGGAGAAAGGAAAGCGGACAGGGGCCGAGGTGCCATTCCCAACTTCGGCTACTTTGGCCGTTTCATCTTCTATGCCGGAGGCTTCCGCCCCCGCAGCATCCAGTTCGCGCTTTCTCTTGCTCGGCGGAGGTGCTGCGTCCGCCATATTGCCCGCGGGAGTGTGCGCCTGCGCAGACCCCAGGCGCGCCCCGCCCCCCTGCGTGGTCCGCCACGACTACAATTCCCGATGCGCCCCGGGCGTGGACGCCCCTACGACCCCGTGACCTGTCCGGAGGGACATGTTTCATCCAAGTTGCTGCCTTAGTCTCCTAGCGCTGGCCCACCCGACTTGAGGCAGGCGCTGAGAGGAGAGAGAGAGACAGCGAGCCCCTGGACGGGCGGGCTAGCGGTGCTGCGCGGGGGAAGGCAGCCCAGCCGCCCGCGCCCGACGCCGAAGGCTTCGGCACCTTATTCGGATACCGGTATTTTAACAAATTATATCAACACTGGTTAGTTAACGTGGAGGGAATGCTTCTGAAACTCATCTGTGGAGCCTATCTCATTTCTTAGTCGATTTTTATAGAGAACGATTAAATCATTTGTTCATCCATTTTGCAGAATCTCCGTTGCGTTCAGTTCTTCGTAGATTCAGTCCTTGCAGAATAGAAAGACGAGTGAACAGGGCGGCACTGCATTTCCGTCACTGGCCGCTCTTCTTGCGGGCAGGGGCTTCTGCCTCTCCTGTACCTGCTCTGCTCTGTACCTCCTGTGTCTGCTCTGCGCCCCCGAGGTGTGATTGCAGCCTGAGTATGATTCATCTATCAGAATTTCTTCCCTTTTGGGGGGGCGGGGTGCGGAAACGTATAAACATTTTACTTATAGTTTCTGCTTTGTAAGTTTCTTTCGTACCCATTATTTCCGACGAGTCCCGTTTCCCTTGGTGTTATTTCACAGATCTAAATCTTGTCAAGAGTGGGTACATCAAATAATAGAATACTAAAAAATTGTAGTATTTTTGCCAATGTCGCTTTTATTTTGAGTTCGGTTTTTCAGACAAAATAATGGTGGGGGCAATTTTCAGGCAGTCGGCAAATCATGAAGTGTACTATATGTCAATGATAGTTTGCTTTGGGGTTGGTTACTTCTACCAGAACTACACTCGTGTGGGATAAGTTGGATAAAAGGCTAATTGTTTTGTGAAGCACAGAGCATTAGTAGGAGAAGCTTGGGATCTGGAGTAATTATCTTCAACCAGAAACATTTGCTGCTCGTCCACAAGTTTCCTGGGCACATCCCTCACCTCCTGGAAATGAACAGCAGGGTGTAAACGGTGTGCAACCCGGAAACAAAATGTCCTGGGGCAAAATGGCACCAGCAAAACCAGCTCAGAACGAGGAGGCCCTGACCTTATGAAAATGTCTAGGTGTGCACGCCCTTCCTCTTTTCCTTCCTCCCTCCCTTCCTTTCTCCCTCCCTCCCTCTTCTTTTTGTTCCCTCTCTCCATGTGTTTAAAAACATTTTCTTCCTTGCACCTGGAATGAGAGTTTGAGCAGAGTAGCTATGTTTTAACAAAAAGAGCCCTGAATTGGGAGCCAGGAAGCCTGGCCTCAACACTGACTAGCTCTGCGACACTGGGGAAGGCACTTACCCTCTCTAGGCCTCCATTTCTATTTGCCAGACACGCAGTCCATCCTGAATAAGACACACCTCTATGTTTCTAGAATTCATATTCAAATACAGAGGAAGTAAGCAAATACTATACTTTTAGGCAATGATTAATGTGTTATTTATGGAATAAACGGCAATGGGACAGAGCTGGGCATAGGGAGGACTTTAGATAAGGTGGTCATGGGCCTCTCTGGAGGTGACACTGAGCTAAAACTGGAGTGATAAGAAGGAAACAGTCCTGGCTGGTGTGGCTCGGTGGATGGAGCTCCGGCCTGGGAACCACAGGGTTGCTGGTTCGATTCCCAGTCAGGGCACGTGCCCGGGTTGCCAACCAGGTCCCCAGCAGGGGGCGTACTGGAGGCAACCACACATTGTTTCTCTCCCTCTCTCCCCCTCTCTCTAAAAATAAAATCTTTAAAACAAATATCCATAAGGTCAGAATTCTAGTCTTAAAGCTCTGGCTCAAGGGAAGGATGAGCTCACAGGAGCCTCAGCTGCCAGAGGACCTACTAGAATACCAGCTGGCAGAGTGAAAGGGACCTTTACCAACACTACGGATCACTGCTTGGCTTCAGAGGCCTTTGTCAGTTGATGTTTTTAGTTCAGCTTGTTGGGAAACATCAGAAGGCTCTGCACTATCCATCCAATAGCCACTAGCCATGTGTAGCTATTTACATTTAACTTAATTAGAATTAGCCCTGCTGGTGTGGCTCAGTGGATTGAGCACTGACCTGTGAGCCAAAGGGTCCGTGGTTCAATTCCCGGGCACATGCCTGGGTTGTGGACCAGGTCAGGTCCCCACCCAGTAGGGGGTGCATGAGAGGCAACCGCACATTGGTGTTTCCCTCCTTCTCTTTCTCCCTCCCTTCCCCGTCTAAAATAAATAAAATGCTTTAAAAAATAAATTAACTAGGATTAAATAAAATTAAAAGTTCAGCCCCTCAGTCATGCAGCCACGTTTCAACTGCCTGAGAGCCACATATGAATAGTGGCCACTACACTGAGCAGCCCAGATGGGGACCATTTCCTGTCATCACAAGTTCAAGTGGATGGTGCTGTACTAGGAGGTTATTACTGGTAAACCCTAGTCTCTGTAAGCATCAGCCCCCTTCAGTCTTCTTGAATCTCAAAACTTCTCCCAATTTTTTAAAGGACTAAAATAAACACTTCCATCTCAGGTATTATAACAGACTAGATATCCTAAAAACAGTTTAGCTAAAAACACCTGCAATTCCAGGTGCACTATTAAAAACATCCTTTCGGTTACTTTACAGCTCTCACAAGAAAATAATTTCTGAAATGAAAAATGTGGGAGCATGAATTTATACAACGTTAAGCGGATATAGAAACTGAAGTTCTAAGAGTGATCGCTGGTTTCAAGAAATCTAGAGCCTTGAGCTTTAAATGTGATGTTTCGGGCACAGGAAGCAAGACCTGAGCTTGTGCCAGGGGAGGAACAGGAAGAGAGGACTCCCCAGAGAGATCTCTGAAGGGTCACCACCTCAATGGAAGGGTTAACTATTTAAAAAATGAACAAAACAAAAACTGCCCCACTAAAGGAGACAAGATATTTAGTTAACTCGTCTGCCTCAACATCTGGCTCTGAAGGGAAGAAAGAAAACCCAGGTATAACCGCCCAGGCCCGCCCAGGTATAACCACAGGCTGGTCTTCCTGTAGGACTAGAATTCAGATTCATATGGCCTATGTGACCCAGGAAATTCAAATTGAAGAATCTGTTCAAGCTGCTCTGTGTGCTTTACTGACTTCTTACTCCAGGCCAAACTGGCTCCAGAAGAAATGAATAGATCTGTAACTCCTTAAGACATTGAAGTTTCAGTTTTCAGTCTTCCCACAGAGAAAGTGCTAGGCCGAGTGGATTTACAGATGAGTCTACCAAACATTTAAGGAACGATTAATTTCAAGTTTAAACTCTTCAATCAGAAAAAAGGGACGACTCCCCAACTATTTTATGAAGCTGGTACAACCTTGGTAACATGACCAGAGAGGGAATAATGCAAGAGGGAGCAGTATGAGCCTGTCCTACATATGAACATATATATAAAATCCTAAAGAACGTGTTGGCAATTGGAAGCCTGCGGCTCATAACAAATATATGAAATTATTAAATACATCATGGCCAAGTTGAGTTTACCCCAGGAATGTAAGGCTGGCTTAACATTAGAAAATTCCAATTTTATTCACTGCATTAGCTGATTAAAAGGGGGGAAAACAAGCCCCAGCTGGTGTAGCTCAGTGGATTGAGCGTGGGCTGTGAACCAAAGGGTCACCGGTTCGATTCCCAGTCAGGACACATGTCTGGGTTGCAGGCCAGGTCCCCAGTAAGGGGCATGCAAGAGGCAACCACACATTGATGTTTCCCTCCCTCTCTCCTTTCCTTCCCCTCTATAAACAAATAAAATGTTTAAAAAAGTATACAAAATTCTTTTTAAAAAAAGGTGGGGGAACACATCACCTCAGTAGATGTGGAAATTTTAGATTAAATTTAAAACCCATTCAAGAGAAGTAACTAGAAACAGCAGGATATTTACAACTTGTTAAAAAAGTATGTACCAAACCAAAACCCTACAACAAATGTTACATTTAACGGTGAAACATGAAGTCTTCCCTTTAAAATCGTGGAGACAAACATGGCTGCCGTGGTCAGCATTTTACTGGTGGTCCTAGGCAGCGCAGAAGGACAAGGAAGTTTTTGTTTTCATATTTTACAATTGTCTTATAAGAGACTCAACCAAATCTATGGTCTTAGAGAATAAATAATTCAGTGGGTTGCTTACTATCAGATTAGTATGCAAAATAAATTGTAATCTCTATTAGTAATAGATAAAAATGTAATTTAAAAATACAGTAGCAACAGAAAATATGATATACGAAGGAAGAAATCTAATAAAAGATGTGACTGACCGACCTCTGGAAAAAGATTATAAAGCTTTACTGAATACATTTAAAGATATCAAAAAAGGGACACATACCATTTTTAAGAAGATGAAATCTCATTTATAAATCTATTTTTCCCAAATGAATCTCTCAACTCTGTGTCGGCCCAATAGAAAAAAACAAAGCCAAACAAAACAGGCCTTTCCCCGGAGCTTGACAAAACCAGGCATGTTCCTAGAAACTGAATAAACTATTTCTGCGAAAGTAAAGGAACAAGAAAAGTCAGAGCGATTTTGACGAATGAGAAGGGTAGGAAGGGCTGATGCACAAGTTAGCAAAGCTCATTAAAAACCACAATAAGTCGCATGCCTCTGACGAGCAGATACACACACAGAAATGGGGGTGACTGGAGAACCCATTACAGTCAGCTGTGGGAGAGGATGGACTATCAGCTGTTCAAATGGGGGGAAGCAGATCTCTGACTTTCAAGCCAAGAGCAGTAACAACAAAAACCCAAAGAAAACATCCCGGTGCGTTAAAGACCCACGTGTAAAGCACTTTTGAAAGACAACACCTTTTTCTGAGTGAGGAAGGATTTTCTCCATAAGCCACACAAACACAGACTACAAAGTAATAAGTAAAAGTTTTTATATTTTAAAAAATTATATCCTTTAAAAGATACCATCATATTGTCATTTTTTAAACTTCTAATTTAGAGATACATACTTAAATATAGAGGAATAAAATAATGCTTGGGATTTGCTTTGGAAGACTGGGGCGGGAGGGGGGTGAGGGAATGAGCAGCGTAATTGCTGATATGAGCTTAACTCTGAGTTGGTAATTACGGAAGCTGGGTGTAAAGATTCATCAACACGCAGGAATTCATCGTAAAAAGGACCCCGTGGCTGGTGCGGTTCAGTGGACTGAGTGCCAGCCCGCAAACCAAAAGGTTGTGGGTTTGATTCTGATCAGGGCACTGACTGGGTTGTGGGCCAGGTCCCCAGTGGAGGGCATGAGAGAGACAACCAATGGTATCTCTTGCACATCAATGTTTCCCTCCCTTACCCTCTCCCTAAAAAATAAATTTTAAAACATCTTTTAAAAAAAGGAAAAAGGAAAACACGAACATTATGATAACAGGGTACCAGTTTTCACCCACCAGATTGGCAAACATTTTAAAATCTGATAATTCTAAAGTGTTAGCAAGAACATCAAACCATGGGAACTCCTACACAAATGGTAGGAACATGAATCGCCACAACTCATTTGGAAGAAAATTGGTGTCTTTTACCAAAACTAAACATGTACATTCTTTACTACCCAGCTATTCCCCATCCAGGCTAAATCCTAGAAAATCTCGCCCATGGAAACATGTACAAAAATGTTCACTTTCTTTTTTTCAAAAGACCTCCTTGTTTTTAACAGCAAAAAAAACGAGAACCCACCCAATGTCCATCTGTAGCAGAGCGTGTGGTTCAGGAGCGGGGTGTGTACACAGTGGACGGCGAGTGGACTTACCGCAGTTACATGCCTCAGCGTGGTCAGACCTCACCAGTATGGCAGGCAAAGCGATTTGCAGAGCACAGTGTGACGGTATTTATGTAAAGGTCCAAACCATATAAAAGGACCGTGCTGTCAGGGATGCCCGTGTATGTAATAAATTTCTAGACAAAGGCTAAGGATGATAAATTGAAAATTCGGAGTGGTGGTGACTTCTGGGGACAGGAGGGAGGAGGACAATTAAGTGCACAAAGCGGGCACCTGGAGATTGTCAGGTGTTGCTGCTTAAGCTGGGGGGAAGGTACACGCGTGTACATTATAGTATGCTGTAGTCCTTTCGTATGTAGTAAAATAATGCATAGTTAAAAATATAACTTTTTTCACAATATATACAAATATCGACTCCTACACCTGAAACTATTATCGTGTCACATGCCAACTGCATCTCAATTACAAAAATATATATATGTATAAATATTTTTCAGTATAAGGAGGGGGAAGTGAGAGAAGCACAAAGGCACACATGGGTGGAACAAAACATTCATTTAGGTTCAACAACCAACTTTCACCGAGAACAGATGAACGGAACCTTGCCTGTCCCTCAACACACACGGTCATCTGCCAGAAGAAAAACGCTGGCTCTCGGTGCAGCGGCGAAGACACGGTAAAGCATGTGCTCTAGCCAGACGCCCACGAAGCTCCCATATGTCAAAGCATCGGTGGGTAGGCTTTTGATCCAAAGTAAAAGGTCTGAGCTTTCCTTCTCCTCACCCCACCTACTCCCAGTCTTCTCCTGTCTACTCAGGAAGGTTTCTAGGTTTGAGTCTTTAACAACATGCATGCAATAAAAATAAATACGGTACAATGCTGAGTGTTATTTTTCATGTAGCTTTCTGAAGTGAATGAAGAGAAGGAGAATGGCAGCGGTTTGAGTGTGCAAGACTCGATACCTTTGGCTTTCTCCTGACACCTGTTCCAGGGCTTTCCCCGGCAACTGGAAAAACCGTCCATGCTGAGACATGCACTCTAGGCTTCTGGCTGATGCACCAGGCAAGTCACCTGTTCAGGAGGAATGCATCTCTACACGTGTGCCGGATTCCAGGGGAAGAGGACCTAGGGGTGTGCCAGACTCACGTCCAATAGGGATGAGGCAAAACACTGGTGGTCATCTTGGCATCAGCACCTCCTCCTACCACCTCTAGTTTCTGGCTGTCCCAGGCCCTTCCTGGGGAGTCCCCGGCTTCCTCATGATCTTTCTGGGGGAATCCCCAGCTTCCCCAGGGCCTTCCTGGGGAGTCCCCAGCAATAATGGAAGCCTGCTAGGCAACCTGATCCCAGATCCCATAGAAAGTGCTACCAGCTCCAGCTCCTCAGGCCCTGTCACACCTGCTGGATCCAAGGCCCTGGGCTCTCTAACTTGATTTCCAGCTTTGCACCAGCCTTCCGGGTCCCACGGTGACATAGGAAGTGTCACCTGAGCATCTGCAGATCTGAAAAAGACCAAACAGAATCACAGGGCCTGCCACCCTCCCCAAACCCAGCATCCGTTTCCTGCAACAGGTCTCCACCTCTTCTGACTTTTTCTGGATTTTCCTTCCCAACCCGCTGTCATATAACGTCCTCCCCTGGGCACGCGGATTGGAGGCGATTCTTCCCTATTATTTTGCACCGTTTTGCCTCACTACACCAGTGTTCCTCCGGGCATTTTCCCAGCTCTTGGAGGACATCTCCACCCTGGCCTCCGTGAGGGAAACTCATATTATGAATATATTAATGCTAATAACGGCGAAGCTTAGGGAGGACTCGATGCGTGCCTTGTTACACGTGCTTTCCTGCCAGGCCTCTCTCAGAACACCGACTTAGCGAATACCCTTATTGAGGTGCACGGTACCATGCTCATTTCCCCAATGAGGAAAACCTGGCCCAGAGGCGTTAAGTCACTGCCCAAGAAACAATGCTTTCAGAGCCTGCATTTTACCCTACGGGGGGACAGGGGCTGTCTCCTAAGAGCCTAAGCAGATCAGACGCTGAGCCCTTCCCGGTCCCCTTGGCGCAAAGCTTACAGCGCAGGATGGCCTCCTTGACTTGGCGGAAGCCTCGTTCTGGACCCCTGCCGTCCACGAAGTACATGAAGCGCAGCTCAGGCGGGTAGGCGTCCCTGGCCAGGCCTGCGAGCAGGGGGATGGTGCGGCCCTCGGCCCCCGGGGCCTGGCTCAGGGCCTGCAGCATCTGGTACCTGCACCACGGGTCACGCTGGAAGCCAGGAGTGATGAGCAGCACCTGGCAGTGGCTGCTGTCCAGCGCCCGGCACAGCTCGGACACGATGGCGCCGCCAGGGGCCGCATCACGCAGCTGCAGGAAGCAGCGCAGGCTGGCGGAGCAGTCTTCCAGGTAGGCCACCAACTCTTGCGCGGCAGCCAGGTCTTCCTCGCTGTGACACACGCACACGTCGTAGTCCCTGCTCCAGCGGCCACCACTGCTGCTGGTGGCACCCTCCTGTGCAGGCGGCAAGGCAGGAGACTCCGCCAGTGCGGCTGAGTTGAGGCCCGAGGATGCGGGGTGGTCCTGGGGGCACTGCGGTGGAGGGTCCTCCTGCAAGCGTGGTGGCGGGGTGTCGTCCCGTGAGCACCCTGGCACAGCGTCACTGGGGGGGCTTTCCTGGGACGCAGGCATCTTCTTGGGCTTCTTCGACAGGGCCTGCCTGAGCCAGCCTGCGGAAAAAACTCCTCTCAAGCCTGATTCTCCCCAGACCACCTCCTCCCTGCCGCAGAGAAGGGCCCGGCCCAGGAATCCAGCCCGCCTTCCTGCACTGGCCAACGCCGCCGGACTCACAGACCTACTGCCCCGCTACTGCGCACGTCCTCAGGACTTGCCCCAAGTCCCCACTATCTTAGAGTTTTCCAGAAGACAGAAGAACGCCGACTGTAAGTCCTGAGATGCAGAGCACAGCAAGTGGCTGCAGTTAATAATCCTGTAAGTTCTCTACACAGGAAGGATATTCTGCCCAGTAATAGATGCCAACGAAACGTGTGCTGCTCATTTTGCAATATATACAGTGAAGCATGCTGTACACCTGAAACTAATATAATGTTTCATGTCAATCACATGTCAGTTTAAAACTACGCCTTGGTATAACAATATGAAGAAGGAGGGGAAGGGAGAAGGGGAGAGCGACGGGAGCGAGAACAGCAATAGGAGTCCGCTTCCACTCACCAGCCATCTTGCCCAAAGGCTTCTTGGACCTGGAGCCAGAAGCTGGGAAGGAGGTGGGTGATGCCATAGTGTTAGGCTCAACACTAACCCCCGGACACCAGGCATTGGTGACACCGGAGAAGGGAGGGGAACCAGTTTTGAACCCAGGGAACAGCCATTCTACAAGAGACAGAGAGAGAGGGTCACGAAAGCTGTACTTACCTTACTCTTGGACCCAGGGGTGGGCTCCAATGTTCTTTCTCTCTATTGCCTGACGGAGGCTCAACCTCTCAGGGGGCCCCTCAACCCTCACAGGAGAGACACCCCTGGGAGGGGCAGGTTTCTAGGTAAACCGGAGCCTGTGTGGTGTGGCCAGACGTACAGCGTATGAGTTCAGCATGACCAGGAGGGTGCCTGCTCTCTGCTCCGCCAGGCCTGGAGTGCATTCGGGATCCGGGGAAGGGCCGCTGGCTCTTCACAGGGGCTTCCTGTTAAATGCCGAAATGGGAGGGCAGTTGCTATTTGGACAAATTATTTTGTATCCAGACAGACAGACACAGAGCGGGAGAGAGAGAACACATGTAAGAACTCTTGGGAAACATTTCCTCTAAGTTGGCCTTCCCCTGAGTAGCTCCCTCCCTCCCTCTCCCCATCCGTCCATCCATGCATCTCTCCATCTCTTCCTCCCTCGGCTGTCAGCTCAGGGAAGCGGTGCCACATAATGACAAAGACGGCAGCCTGTGCAGGCCGCGGCCTGGGTTCTCACCTTTCATGCACTGTGGCCTTTAGCCCTTATATTAGTACTTCCATCAAGTACTAATGGTGCATGGCATATAATGCTCAGAAAATAGTGTGGTTGGTATGCATTTAAAATCATCTAGAGCCCTGACTGTGTGGCTCAGTGGGTTGGGAGTCGCCCCACCATGTGAAAGGTTGCTGGTGTCCAACGCCCCACCTCCCCCCCCCCCCATCAGGGCACATGCCTGGGTCACACCTTTGGCCCCTTGTTGGGGCATGTATAAGAGGCAACAGATCGATGTTTCTCTCTCACATCGATGCTTCCCTCCCTCTCTCCCTCCCTTCCCCTCTCTCTATAAATAAATGAACAAACAAAATCTTTTTAAAAAACTTTAAAAAATCATCTAGATACTGGAAGGGTATATATTATGTGCATGGTTTAGAAGACTCAATATTGTCATCAATTCTCCCCAAACTTCTCTTTACATCGGTGCTACCCCACATTCCACAAGGGTTTTTTGGTTTTGGGGGGAAGGACCGGTCTCACTGCTTCTAAATGTGCACAGCAATGCAAAGGACCAAGAATGCCTCGGATGGGGGACCTGCCATGCTCTCTGCCCACCACGGTGACCAGGATGTCCCTGACGGGAGACGCTTTTTCAGCCTAGGTTTCTGGGAGGACGCCCTGTGGAGTAGAACCTGCCCTGGTCTGAGACAGGGCCGGAGATGAAGGGCTGGTGGAGAACAGCTTCCTCACTCTTTGCCAAATCTGCAAAGGTCAAAACCAGCCCCCTGGGAATTAACATAGAAGCAACTTGTACCATCAGACACACCGAAATAACGGGATTCAAAATATAAAGAATGTCACCCCGTGTTGGGCAGTAATGCCCCGTTTGCTGCTAAGCTGGTGAATGTGAGATGAGAGGTACTGTTCATTCATGAACATGTATCCAAGTTAAAGAAGAAAGAACTTGAACCGCAGCAGCAAGGGGGGCAGAGAGAGGAGATGGAATGGGAACAGGAATCAGAGATATACTTGAAAGAGAAAAGCAGTTAAGCCGCTCAGCCAGCCAGAAGGACACGAACAGACAAACATTAACCGATGGATGTGCTTCTTTTCTGGCCTAGTTTCTCAGGGTTTCAGACAGCCTCAGTGCTGTGGGGCCAGGCAGTGCCTGATAACCTCACCAGGTTTTGAAATCCTCTCCCTGGTCCGGGGTTACTGGCGGTCAACATCTTCCTTTAGACCATTCAAGATACCACTTTCCACCCCCAAGCAGTAAACATGCTCTCACTTGGCTTTTATAATACTGAGATTTTTTCTCTTTTGTTTTATAAAATTTGTTATTTGTCCTTGCTACACTTATGAACTGGAGAATCATTTGATATTTTAATGATAGCCTAAAGATCAAAAATTAACATAATGCTTGAATCTACTCAACAGATGTAGATTTAAAAGTTTCAGTTTCTCATTTTATAAAATGACCTGCCCTTCTGGCAATACATGCTGATTTGGGGGTAACTGCCTTTTTCCGTTGCTTGGTTAAGAAAAAATCCAGTTGTCCAACAGCAGATGCCACTGGACGTGGGTTTGTGTAAGCCCCAGGGACTGATGGGGGAAGAGTTTAAACACAGGAAATAACACCAACTTTGACAGAGGACAGTTGAGCAAGAGAGGACATAGTTCCATCAGCCATACAGACCGTCTGCTTCCCGGAACCTAAAACCCCAGCACACCTGCCTTGCTACTTTTCAGTTCTTGCATGCCTGAGGCTGTGGAACCGTTACACTCAAAGATGCTTTAATCTTTAAAAGATTTAGTAATAGTCATATATTGAGACTTAGGAGACATAGTTGCCAAAGCAGATAAGAAGGTATTTTTTTTTCACTCAACATAGGAGCACCTAAATATATGAGGCTAATCTTGATGGCCATAAAGGGCGAGATTGACGGTAACACAGTCATAGCTGGGGATTTTAACCCCCCACTGATATCGGTGGATCGATCTTCCAGACAGAAAATCAACAAGGAAACAGTGGCCCGAAAGGACACATGACACTGGTAAATTTAATTGATATTTCCTGAACATTTCACCCCAAAGAAGCAGAATATACATTCTTTACAAGTGCACACGGAACATTTTCCAGGACAGATCACATCAGTGCACAAAACAAGTCTCAATAAATTCCGTAAAAAGACTGAGATCATATGAAGCATCTTTTCCAACCACAATAGTATGAAACTGCAAATCAATTACAAGGAAAAAAAAAAACCCTGAAAAGCACAAACACTTTGAGGCTAAATAACATGTTACGAAGCAACGAACAGGTTAACCACGAGATAAAGGAAGAAATCCAAAGATACCTGGAGACAAATGAAGACGTTAACACAATAATCCTAAATCCATGGAACACAGCAAAAGCAGGCGTAAGAGGAAAATTCACAGCAATGCAGGCCTACTGCAAGAAACGAGAAAAATCTCAAGTAAACAATCAAACTAACACCTAAAAGAACTAAAAAAACCCCAAACAAACAAAGTTCAAAGTGAGTAAAAGGAAGAAAATAATAAAAATCAGAGTGGAAATAAATAAGATAGAGTCTAAATTTAAAAATACAAAAGATCAATGTAACAAAAGAAAACAAGATCAATGAAACAAAGAGTTGTTTTAAAGATAAACAAGATGGATAAACCTTTAACCTGACTTGAGAGAGAGAAACCCAAATAAATAAAATCAGAAAGGCAAGAGAAGTGACAACGGATACCACAGAAGTATAAAGGATTCTATTGCACGCCAACAACTGGGCAATCAGGAAGAAATGGACAAAGTCTCAGAAACACACAATCTTTGAAGACCGAACCAAGAAGACAAAGAAGATCTGAACAGACCAATCTCATCCAAAAAAGCAGCAGTATTCAAAAAACCTGCAACGAACAAAAGCCCTGGACTGGATGGCTTTACAGGAGAATTTTACCAAACACTCAAAGGAGAATGAACACCTATCCCTCTTGAACTATTCCAAGAAATTCACGAGGGGGGACGATCCCCAATCTCCTTTATGAAGTCAGCATTATCCTGATTCTAAAACCAAATAAAGACACTACAAAGAAAGAAAATTATAGGCCAATATTCCTGATAAACACAGATGCAGAAATCTTCCACAAAATATTAGCAAATCGAATCCAGGAATACATTAAAAAGATCACATACCATGATCAAATGGGATTTATTCCTAGGATTCAAGGATTGGTCCATATCTGCCAATAATTAACCACATACACAAAATGAAAGATAAAAATCATACAATCCTATCAATAGATGCAGAAAAAGCACTCGACGAAATCTAGCACCCGTTTGTGGTAAAAACTGTCAGCAAAGTGGGAAAGGAGGGACCTTACCTGAATCTAATAAAGGCCGTACATGACCAACCCACAGCTAACATCATAACTCAATGGGGCAAAACTAAAAGCATTTCCCTTAAAACCAAGAACTAGACACGGATGTCCACCTTCAGTACTCTTATTCAATATAGTAACAGAAGTCCTAGCCACAACAGACAAGAAGAAGAAATAAAACACAGCCAAGGGCCCTGGCTGAGTAGCTCAGTCGGTTAGAGCATCATGCAGCTATGGCAAAGTTGCAGGTTTGATCCCCCGTCAGGGCGCATACAAAAGTCAACCAATGAATGCATGGATAGGTGTAATAGCAAATCAGTTCCTCTCTCTCTCTCTCTCTAGCTAATAAATATAAAAATAAAAAAAATCAATTAGAAAAGAAATAAAACGCATCCAAATTGGAAAGGAAGAAGTGAAACTGTCCTTATTTGCACATGCCATGATAATATAGGGAGATAAAGATTCCACAAAAAACCCTACTAGAACTGCTAAATGAATTCAGGAGAGTAACAGGGTACAAAATACTCAGAAATCAGTTGCATTTTACATAGTGATAATGAACCATCAGAAAGAGAAACAAAGGAAACAATCCCAATCCCATTTACAATTGCATCAAAAAATAAATTAAAATACCTGGGAACAGATCTAACCAAGGCGGTGTAAGACCTGCACTTGAAACACTGTAAGACGAGGAAGAAAGAAATCGAAGAAGATACAAGTCAATGGAAGCATATACCACACTCACGGATAGGAAGAGGATTAACGTCATTAAAATGTCCATACCCAAAGCAATCTATAGACTTAACATAATTCCTATCAGAATACCATACAAAAAAAAATTTCAGGTGGAGAGCAGATATACATGAGAATAACAATAAAGCTCTTAGAGGAAAGTACAGGAGATTATCTTCCCGACTTTGATTATCTTCCTGATTTTTTCTTTCTCTCTTTTTTTTTAAATCTTCCTGATTTTCAAAAAATTGAGATATAACTGACATATGACATTATGTTAATTTCAGGTGTACAACATAATGATTCAATCAATAAACAGGGTAGGTTTACAGTTGTCCACATGGAAAATAATACAATAACTAATAACAAATACAAGAATAAACTCCGTGTTTCAGTTTGCACTCACAAGCATACGCCTACTTCTGCCCCACCCTGTACATATACATATACTGTGAAATGACCAGCCCGGTAAGTCTGCTTACTATGCCGTACGTGGCTACAATGCTGTTTTCTCGGGATGAGAACTTTTAAGGTCTAGTCTCTTGGCAAGTTTCAAGTATACAATACAGTATGTTAACAGTAGTCACCATGGTGTACATTGTATCCTCACAACTTGTTTATTTGAAAACCAAAAGTTGGTCCCTTTTGACCCCCTTCACCTATTTCAAGCTCCCCAAAGATTGTTTTTCAAACCGGACTTAATACCCGCAATAAACGGGCCAACGTTAAAATGAAAAAGTTCTGTTCGTGAAAAGGTGCCATTAGGAGAGTAAAAAAGATATCTTAAAATTACATATCCAATCAATATTTCATATACAGAATATTTCAGAACTCTTATTACAAACTGGCAAGAAAAAGGGAAGATCTATTAGAAAGTACGTGGAAGAACTGAACACACACGTCACAAAAAAGGACACCCCAATGGCTAATAGGCAAATAAACACAAGTCATTAGCCACCAGAAACCGCGAATAAAACCCTCATTGCAACACCACCACCCACATCCCGAGCAAAGTGGCCGCTGCGAATGAGACACTATCAAATATTGGTGAGGATGAGGAGGAAGAGGAACTCACACACTGCAGGTAGAAACGCAGCTCGGCACAACCGGTTTTGAAAGCTGACCACGGACACACCCAGCAATTTCACTCAAGGAACAAACTCAGCAGAAGGGCTTACACGGGTTCACTGGAAGGCAAACACAAGAATGCCTTCGCAGCACTACCGCAAATAACCCCAAGCTGGACACCGCCCGGGTCCACCCATCCGAGCGTCCAGCAGAACTACACCTCGGTCCATCTGTACAGTGCACCATCACACACCAAAGCGAACGGAGGAATTCCTGCCACATGCAACATGGGTGAATCTCACATGTCGAGTATAAAACGCCACACGCAGAAAGTACACACTGCACGATTGCATGTAGCAAAAGTTCACAACCAGGTGAAACTATTTGACGAGGCTGGACGCCAGGAGAGCAGCTCTGCCGAGGTGGAAGTAGTGACTGGAAGTGTCAAAGGGCTTCTGCAGAGCTAGCAATGTTCTATAAATTCCGGATGCAGGCAGCACAGGTAAGAAAGGCTCACTGTGTGGAATCTGCGTAGGAGGTACACTTATGATTTGTGCCATTAAAAAAAAGTTTAAAAACCAACTAGATATGACTTCCTGTGACAGCCAGTCATTACTAACCCTTGGTGCCCCCTGGGCAGCTACAGAACTTCCCCTCTCCAAGCTGCACTGGCCAGGCTGGGCTGTGGCTTCTCACCCAGCCGTCTGTCTCCAGGAGTGGGGTGAATCAGCCCTGTTCCGCGGTGGCACTCCTGAGCTTTTCACGGGGCCCAGCCCATGGCAGATGTTGGTGAAATGACTGTGGAAGGGATGCCTGCAGGCCATTACCCTGAGTAAAGCCCTGTTCTCGTTGGAACTCGGTCACAAGACCATCAGAAGCGCAGAGGGAGAAGTGGTGAGCACAGCAGGGGAGGCTGTGGGAGAAACCCGACCAAGCCCTCCTCTCCGGTTCAAGGAAGGCTCCCCAAACTAGCTTCTTTGCGACAGGAGGGTGACAGCTGTCTCGGAGGCCCTTTTCACCCTGCTTCGGGTCTCTGGGTGCCTGAGGCAGCAGGTAAAGGGGTAGGGAGGGAGGCTGCGGATTGGCAGGTGCGCCCGGGGCTGAGCCGAGTGCGGGGCACAGGGCCAGATGCAGGTCCTACCTGCCCCGGAGGCTGCCCGCCCTCCCTCCCCGGACCCCAGCACACGCCCCCCTCCCGATTGCCCCTGCTCTGCGTGGGGGTCCCACCGTTCGCCCCACCTCCTCCATGCGTTCACCTGCGCGGGGCCAGGTAGCGACGGTGCCTGCGGGGTCGGGCGCAGGGCTCGCTGCCCCGGCAGAGGGGAAGTGAGGCGCAGGCCAGGCAGCGGCCCCCTCCCCGGAAGCGCCCAGCCTGCGCCCCGCCTCCTCCTGTGCCCGCCTAGTGGCGCCGGGAGGCGCAGGCGGGGTCAGCCACAGCCCGGCCAGCCCGGCCTCTGCGCCTGCGGAGAGGGGTCGTGCCCGCTGGTTGGCTCGCGGGCACCGACGGAGTTACCACTTGGGCGGAAAGTTGCAGAGGAGCCCTGGTGGCCACAGGAACCCCCGCAGCCTCGTGGGGGAGGATCCCACTGCTCTACAGGCTCTGCGCCCGGACCCCCAGGCCCCTCCGCCCACAGGGCCCTGCCTTTTCCCAGATCTACCTTCAACAACCCCGCTTCGGGAAAGTCATCTTTGTATCTTATGCAGGAAAACCCTTCTTAGCCCTCTCCCTGCCCTCTTCTTTCCCCAAATTTCTGCAGCACCAGGTGCTACTGGGAGCTCGTGCTTCCGTGGCTCAGCTCTCGCCTTACACTGAAGAGTCCCTGCGGCCAGGGACCCATCTTCGGCTCCAGACGGAGCAGAGAGGCACCCAGGTACACGCTGAGCTGAGTGCCGCACCGGCACCGCCAGGGCTCCGCGCCCGCGTGGAGGGGAGGCTTGGTCCCTGCCCCTGGCAGTTTAACGGCACCACGAGCAGTGGGGAGTGCAGGCTCTCCCAACCTGCTGAACAAGGCCCTGGGGGAGGACAGGACTCACCAATGCCTTGCTGAGTTCATCTGTTATCTCGAAGGAAGTAGCTTCTGGGTGCGGAGCCAGTTGAAGGCCTTTTCCCTCTGACCCATACATAAGTAGGGGTGTCCGCACTGAAGGGTGATGCTGGGCAGCTCAGCAGGCCAGCCCACAGGGTTAAGGGTGACCTGCCTGGCCCTTACGCCCCTGGCCTGGTCCTTCCTGTCTCTAAGCACCAAATTCCGGTGGCTCCTCCTTTCCTGGTTCTTTAACCCCTCACCCTCCAGGGGCTTCTCCTGTTACCTTACTGGCAGCACATCCACACACCCCACCCCTGCCCCATCCCCCCACCCCAGGTGATCATAATGAGGCCCATCTCCATCTTTCACTTCATTCTTCTTCCCAAAGGCACTTTGGGGGTGGGGGCCCTTCACTAGCTGTGTCTGTGTCCATTCATCTCTCCCTTCTGAACAGCGGCCCACCCCTCAGATCCCACTGAGGCGCACTGTCTCCTGGACCCGCTCTCCCTGAGGTTCCCCTGACCTACCCTGACCTACCCGAGCCGCTTCCAGCCCCCCTGTGCGTTTGTAATAAACCATCCCTCCTCAGCCACTCCCCTCACTCTCCTGGCTCTTCTGCCCCAAGCCATCTCTTCTTTGGTTTCTTCGTTAAAGGTGATGGAGTCCCTCCAGCTTCACTGCCCTGTCCCCTACCCTTCTACCCTCCTGCAGTGACAGCATCCTCTTGCATGGTGTCCACACCTCTGCCTCAGCCCAGACCATCCTGAGGCCACAACAAATTCAATCCTGTCAGACGGCTCTGCAGGTGTCCTGCAGGCACTCAGCTCAGCTGCCCCGAGCAGTACCACCTGTCCCTCACAGCTCCGTCCTCACCTCTGTGAAAGCAGGACATCCATCCAGTTGTTTAACAGAGACTAGAGCCTTACTCGCCCGTTTCCCGGGGCACGGTAGCCTCTCAGACGGGCGTGCTTCTTACCGAGCCGTGCAGGCCTATGCCGGCCACAGCAGCCGCCTCCTGTCCGGCGCCTGCTCGGACCCCACAGCCTGTTGTCCACAGGGCAGGCCTGGTGCTTATTCTAAAAGGAAACCCGATCACGTTGCTTCCCTATTGCAAACCCATCAGCAGCCCCCACCCACAGAAGGAAATCCAAGCCCCACAGCACCGCCCTGAAGTACCTCTTCTTTCACGCCATGGCCTGCTGGGACAAATCATGATCTCACCAGACCCTCGAACCTTGCTAATTCTTGGTCACTGGCCTTTGCATACAGTTTTCCATCAGTCAGCCTGGAATCACCCCTTCCCCACTCTCTGCCCCACTTCCCCCTGCACACTCCCTTTGTTAAGCTGCTTATCCTCTAGGTTTGCCTGCTAGTGCATCACTAATATGCAGCCCTGGGCCTGGCCAACAGCTGCAGCTGAATGGATACTGAAGAGGAATGAACACATTCCTCCCTCTACAGCCACACCCCTGCCGGAAGTGGGGAAAAGGAGGCACTAGCTTGCCAACAAGGATTTAAGATTGTTCCTGGGAGGAGGAGGAGGAGGCTGTGCTCCTGCCAGCCCGGTGGGTACTTCAGAAGGAACTGCCATGGGGAGAAGAGAGGAAGGGACAGGAAACTGGCAGGATGGAACTAATCGCATTTATTGACTGGTAATAAATTCGGGCAAGGATGCGCCAGAATGCTCCCTGCCTGGGCTCTGCGACAAGGGGCAGAGGTGATCTTTCTGGGTTGGCTCTGCGCCACGGAGCTCAGGGCCACCGAGGTGCTCTGACCTGATGGACTACCTCGGCAGGTAGCATCGGCCTGGGCCAGGGATCAGTCCTGGGGTCCTGCCCCACTGTTCTCCATCAGCCTGGGCCTCAGGTGTGGGACCTCAGAGCCTGCAGTCTGCCCACCTGCCCAGCCACATGGCGACAGAATTGCCTGGGCACCAGCAGGAGGGTGCAGGAGACCTCAGCCTCCCTCGTTGTGACTGTGGCCAGGATCTGAGCCAGGAGATGACACGGGGGAAAAGGTAGCCAGTGAAGAGCTTACAGGCTCAGAAGATGTTGTGCTCTTGGACCTTCTCTCCCAAGTAGAAGCGGCTGAAGAGGAAGGGGCTCAGGTTGATGGTCTGGAAGTGGCCCTCTAGCACCATCTCAGCCACCGCCCGCCCCACAGCGGGCGCCTGCTGGAGCCCATGGCCACTGAAGCCCGTGGCAAAGTACATGTTGACGACCAGTGGGTGGGGGCCCACCACACCGTTCTGGTCAAAGGTGTTGTAGTCGTAGTAGCCAGCCCAAGCACTCCGGACCTGCAGGGACACAGGATGCTGGGGTTCTCGGGAAGGCTGCTGGTACTCCCCGCCCTCTCTCCTGGTCAGGCATCAGCACCCTCTGCCACTGCTGGGTGGGGGGTTGATGGGATGGGCCCATAGACCACACAGTCCTTAGCGGTTGTGAGGCAGGCCTGCAGAGGCTGAGGACAGGCTTTCCGAGGGGACCGAGGTCTCCAGTGTCATCTGTCTCCTTCCTTCTAGTTACCTTCAGACTCTTGAAAGCTGGTATCCTCCAGGCCAAACGGGGCCACACCTTGTTCTGGAAGAAATCGTGGTCCACTTCCAGGTTCTCTGGGTCTGGTTCCTCCTCCTGGGGTGAGAGGTGGGGACAAGGTTTATATTACCTGGGGCACAAGGACAGAGCCAGATCTCACAGAACCCTTTAAACGGCCCCTCCGGAAGGTAGGGGACAGGGACAAGAGAGTCCAATTCAAACCTGAAGGGGCTGCATTGCTAATAGCAGCACAGGGCCCTCCCCAAAGCCCTGCCTCTTTAACGACTATCGGCCTGTCTCCTTCCCAGCACCCACGACCCCACTTCGCTTACCTCAGTGGGGCTACAGCCACCCAAGTAGTTGTTGCCTAATCCGTCCCGGCGGAAGTAGGCTCCACTGGTGTCTGCAACGAGGGGAGACTCCAGGCCTGGTCCCTGGGGGCAGTGCCACAGGTACACATACCTGCCGCAACCCTGGGGTTAGGGTGTGACGGGAACGGCAACTCTTCCCTCCTCCCGCTGGACGACCTTTTCTGTTGCGTCTTTCCTCCTCTAGCCAACCTCCTCAGCCGCCCCAGGGGAGGTCACCTTTTCCTGGGCTCCACAGGCAGCTTGGTGCCCTGTAGGGTGCCAGGCGGCCCCTTCCCAATACCAGCCAGCTCTGCTATCTGCCCAGACCAGGCCCCGGCCGCATTGATCACTATGGCGCACTCCACAGGCTGGTACTCCACACTGTGGTCCATCTTCACCTGCGGGCACCAGAGGAGGAGGGGAGGGAGGGCCTGGCCCGCACACTGGCCACCGGGAGAGGCAGGTTCCTACCTAAGACTTCGTTTACCCACACTGGCAGTGGGTAGAAGAAGATCAAATGACAGTCATTAACTTCCTCGTCCCTCTGCTTCAGTAAGGAAGATGCTCGGGCTGGGGACTTACATGAACTTCATGGATCCTTTTCAGGGTCATCTTTTCCCCACTCGTGGTCTCCATGTGGCTAGAGGAGGAGACAAAACCTGCAGGAAAAGGACAATTAAACGAGCCCTTGAGGCCCTGAGGAGGAAGGAGATGGGAATTCCATCAGTCTCCCTCCGAAGGAAAGGAGGCTGGGAGGCCGGGAGCTTCCCACAGGCACTGACGCCAACAGAGAGGGTCACAGGCGCGCACTTGGCCCCACTCAGGACTGAGGGCGCTGAAATCTTCAAGCAGGTCATGTGAGTCAGGAGGAGGCCAAGCCAGGGGCTGGGGTCGGGATGCCCAGGGCCAGCCCGCAGGGGAGAAGCCCTCTCCCCACCAACCCTTGCTGGGCCTGTGAGTGAGGATAAGACACAGTCCCGGCTGCGCCTTGCATGGCCAAGGATATGAGTTGGGGGGATGGGGCCTCGGACTCACGTGTCACCTCTCCGTGGCAGAAATGGACCCCCATGGCCTGCACCTTTCGCCGGAGCCCCTGGAGCAGACACCAGGGGTCAAACCAACCTTCACCCTCCAACCCTGTGGGGGACAAAAGAGGACTCATGAAGAGGGACTAGAACCCTCTTCTCCTGTTGTATTTCCCGCACCCCCAACTCTTTTTGGGCTCACAAGCTGGGGAAGGTCAAGCTGACCGAGTACACTGGGTCACATCTGGCAGAAGAACAGACAGCTGGCCCTGCCTGGGCAGGCCCTGCTGGCCAGGAGGGGAGCGTCTGTCCTTCGCTTGGCTGCAGGGTACTGAGAGTTTGCACCTGGGGTACCCGCAACCCCAACCCCCGTGCATGCAGGCCTCACCGTAAGACGCCAAGGCTACTCCTTCTGTGTTTATCCAGGGAAACTTGTTCCGCAGCTGCTCAGGAGACATCAGACACACTTTGGCTCCTTCCTGCCTGAAAGAAACACGGGTGTGTGTGTGTGTGCGCATACGCTAGAGAGGGGGAGTGTGCAGAGAGGGAGCAGTATGGACCCAGCTCACAAGAGTGGACTCTACCCCTTTTATGCCCCTTCTCTGCCCCAAACTCCCCAGTTTTCTCTCCACTGAACGGGTGGAGGATGAGCCTCCCGGGCAGTTTGTCATCTGATCCCTTCTTCCTTTCCAACAGCCTACTGTCCCTCTGGCTGCACTAAAGTCCTCGCCATCCCCTAGGATGGTTCTCGCCAAACCCTGAGAAACTAGGCCTAACTGTTCACAGTGTCCTTTCACTCTGTCCCCCACTCTGCCTGGGGCAGCCTTCCTGCCCACCTCCCGGAGGAATCGCGTCCACCAGCACCGCCACCGGCCCTAGAGTTCCGCTGTCCAAAGGCAGCCACATAGGTGCTGAAAGACCACGCTCGCGAGCCAGACCGCCTGGTCGCAATCGCAGCGCCACCACTTACTAGCTCTTTGTGCCTCGATTTCCCCCCATGTAAACAGGGAGTCCCGGTGATACAGGAGCTAACATCTGTAAGCCGTCAGGACAGGGCCCAACGTCACTGGTGAGACAGGGAGAAGCTGCTGAAGATGCCCGCTGGTGGCTGACCGAGACCACCACTGAGGGCGGGGCTGCCACTTCCGGTGTGCAGCCGGGGTGCACGAGCCCACTCATCTGCATACTTTTTTGTGTCGCTGCTTCTGGGCTTGAGCCGCAAGTTGAGTGATGGCAATAGGGACTGTGTGGCCTGGAAAGCTTAGAACACTGACTGACTGGCTCTCCCGGGAACTGCCTGCGTGTTCCTGGGCCCCTCCCTGGGAATTCTGATTTATTAGGTACGGGTGTGTCCTCGTCGTCTGGACATTTAGGATGCTCCGCGGCAGCACTTGGCCCGGACCTGTACCACAGCCCTCAGCACCGGGGCCTGAAGTCCTGCGCACTCCAGGCACCCACCTCTGCACTTTTACATTGTTCTCCATGATCGCAGCGCCCTCTTCCGACGCCAGGATAAGATAACCTGAGGGGTTGAACTGGAGGTCCAGGGGAGGGTCATCGACTACAGCCAGGTTATCCTACCGGCAAAAAAGAGAGCCTTAGGGAAGCTGATTGAAAGGAGGGATGGGGGTGGGGACTGGCTGGTGTGCCTCAGTGGGTTGAGTGCTGGCCTGCGAACCCAAGGGCTGAGGGTTCAATTCCTAGTCGGGGCACATGCTTGGGTTGTGGGCCAGGTCCCCAGTTGGGGATGTATGAGAGGCAACTGACTGATGTATCTGTCACACACTGATGTTTCTCTTTCTCTAAAAATAATAAAAATCTTGGAAGTAAGGGAGGGAGGTGGGTTTGGCTGAGGGGGGGGATTAGTGTGGGGTAAACAGAGACAACTGTAATTGAACATTAAAATAATTTTAAAAAATATAAATCATTTTAAAAATGATGAAGGAGGGACGGAGAGCATTCTTGGCTTCTTTACCTTCGACTCTCAGGGATCAGGGCCCTAACCCCAAGGGGAGCCCTCCTCCAGGCACCGCCACTGGAAAAAAATGGGGGGGGGGTGGCTTCACTTCTGACTTGCTGACTTGCCTGTTCCTGTTCCATTCTCCCTAGCTAGCTGGGCTGCTCCTCTCTCTGAGGTCAAAAAGGGGTCACCACACCAACCCCCAAATCTCATTGCACGTACGTTGATGTTCCGCAGAAAGTCGACTGAAAAGAGGGAGAGCTGGATGTTCTCGGGCAGGGAGAACTGCTGGCGGATCCCGCCCACGGAAAGCCCAGTGGAGGCCTGGGAATACTGTGGGAAGACAGGGGAAGTCGAGGTGCACCAGTGAGTCCCCTGCAGCACGGCAGCAGAATGCTGTCACAGAAGTGGCAGGTCACACACCTAAAGCTAAAGGGGAGTCCAGGTTTGTAATCGAAGAGGAGCTGACGGGGAAAAAGCCATGCGTAAGTCATCCTGCAGCCCAGGGAGGACAACCGTTATTAAAGTCCTCATAAGCAGATGAGCGGAGCAGAGAGCCAGTCATCAAGAACGGGCCAGGCAGTCGAACAAATGGTAATGGCCTGGAAGTCCAAGGGCAGGGGGTTAACATATAATCTACTAATTGGATGATAAAGGGATATGGCCAAAGTAGCAAGGTTCCTGGCTGGCTGGCAGCAGTAACAGGAACAGATCAGGGCAAAATTTCAGAAATAGTGAAACCTAAAAGGGGGCTGTTTGTATCAATTATAACTTGAATGCAGGCTCTCTTGGCCAGACCTGTGACATCTCAAAAGATCCAACATGGTAAAATTCCCTTTCAAAGGCAAAAACTGTATTGCCGAGGTCCCGAGTTTAAGGAAGGAAGAACCTGGGGCTACTCCTCGGTAAGGTACAAAGCACAGTCCTTGCCCTTTGGACCTCCAAATATCAAGGCCTTTTCTCCCATCCCCTTGTCCCTAGAGTCCTCAGTGACACCCAAGTCCCAGCCTGGCTCATGACTCTGTCCTACCCCAGACCTCACCGTGTGGTCCCGCTCCACCACCAGCACCCGGATGGCGCCTCGTCGCTTCTCCAGCCTCTTCAGCCAATAGGCCACGGACAAGCCGAGCACCCCACCCCCCACAATCACCACATCTGACTGTTCAGGGGGCAGGTGGCTGGTGTCATACAGAGGGTTCCAGGCCCCTCCGGGAAGAACTGACTGAATCTTCTTCTTAATGTCGGACACCTTTCCAGCCCAGTCTGTGGGACACAGTCACGGTCAGAGGGTCATATATTTCCTTCGCGGGCGGTAGGGGGTTAAGGGGTGCGCACAGGAAAAGGTGGGCTAAATTTCACCGAGGTGGCAGTCCCCACTGTCATCCCCTCTCATAAGGTCACTTGCACCAGCAGTGTTCCGCAGCTTTGCTACATTGCCTGCATGCTATTAATCTCTCCTTTTCATGCACCGTGCCCAGCACAAGATTCAACTCCCTAAAATTAACACTCTATACTTTGTCTCTAGGACAGGCGACTTAAGCGTATTTATCTCCTGTGCAGACCTATCTCTCTTGTGAGCCCCGTGGACTTTTATGGAGATGGCTTTGGCCAGCTCCTTGCATGAGTGTAACGCAGTATTCTCAACTGCATTACTGCGCTGTCACCTGCACTTGGATGTCCCAGGCTCCTGGACCAAGAGGTCCCAGCACACTCCGCGCTGCAGCAACCTCTGAAGCATGGTACCTCTGAGTGGCCCCTTATCCTAGATATCTGCCACCACCAGCAAACTCACATTCATGTCCTATATATTATCAAGTTCTGATGACTTTGCCTCCTAACGATCTCCCCAATCTGTCCCCCTTTTCTATCTCTGTACCACCGTCCTAGACCAGATGGCCACAATCTCTCACTTAGACTAACACAAAAGCCTCCTAACTGTTCCCACCAATTCTCCTCTTACCATCACCCCCAAATTCATTTCCACATCGTAGCTTGAATGATCTTTTCTAAACGTTAATTTAGTCACACTCCCTTGCTTAAAACCTTCCAAAGGCTTTCATTACTCTAAGGATAAAAGTCCAAAATGCATAAACATGGTCCGTGAGACACGACCTGGCTCCAATTCACCTTGTCCTCCCCCACCCACTCCAGCCCCAGCCCCTTTACTTCCTTGATGGCACCGTTTGTTTTCCCTCCCATCACAGGCAATCTACACGGGTGTTCTCTCTGCTTGGAAACTCTGGGTCCACTTCTTTGCCCAGGGAACTCTGCCCCCTTTAGACATCAGCTCCATTATTTCCTTAGGGAAACCTTTTCTGACCACCCCCACTGGACTGTGTCAGATTCTCCCATCACATTCACTCACAGGCCTGTGATCCTC
This sequence comes from Desmodus rotundus, assembly GCF_022682495.2. Classification (NCBI taxonomy): domain Eukaryota; kingdom Metazoa; phylum Chordata; class Mammalia; order Chiroptera; family Phyllostomidae; genus Desmodus; species Desmodus rotundus. Next base: position 22,273,611 of record NC_071393.1, on the reverse strand, counting down.
TTTTGCAGCATGAAACACACTTGCGACTTTGGATCCGTTGATTTGGGATAGCTTCATACTGCACTGTGTCTACCTTCACCACAGAATCTCCAGCCTCGCAGACTACCTGGCACTTGCGAGGCGCTCAACAAATATCCTGAATAAACGAATCCTTTGTCATTAACACCTAGCTCACAAATGTCCAAGTCTTCTCATTGTTTCCAAGATCAAGGGCAGCAACATTAGAATCTTTCTCTGATCTGCGCTTCCCTACTGTCCACACACTTCACACGACCGCTCAAACTGTGCAGATGGCTTTGGCTAGTTCCTTGCACAAGAAAAATGCTTTTTTCTTCCTAACCTTTGCTCAGGTTTCCAGAACCTGAAATACACACCTTCCCGGAGCCGGTATACATCCTTCAAATCTGATCTCTGTTGCCACATATGGATACTTCTACGACGCTACTAGCTTGGGACCTAGCCTAGTCTTGAACTGCTCTAGAATGTCTTCCCTCCCCAGCTCCAATGCAGGCACCTCCAGGGCATACACTGAACCATCCACCTTCTCTTCGCTCCTTCACGGCCACGACTGTAAGCACCGCATGCTGCACGCGAGCAGGACTCAACCTACATTCGTGCACCTAACGAATCAGCCTCGTCTCTTACGCTGATGGTAAGCGGACGTACAGAGACACCTAGGATTTGGCACCTGAGAAAGGCAACCTTGGCGTCCATACACCTGTCCAGGCTTTACAAGCTCCAGCGGACAACCTTACCCCCTTCTCCCAGCTGACCCAGTGTCTGCCCAGCGCGGCCGGGGTCCCAAGTCCTGAAGGTCACATAGCTGGAGACTGGGGGTACCCCAGAACCATGATACCCTCCGGTGTCCTCAACTTTACCCAGAGTCGAGCCTCCTCTGAACGCGCTTAGGCCCCGGCCCAAGTGGCCTCGGCCTGCACACAGCCGCACTGCTCCCCGAAACATGGCCTTTCCGAGCGCGCTCTTTCTGGGCACGACCCTTTAAACCTGGCACTGCCCGCGGCCGTCACTGCTCCGCGCCTCCCGGCGTGCGGAGAGCGCACCATTGGCCAGCGGCACCTCGGGGCCCCGCCTCTGCACGCTATAGGCTGTCCGTCTCCCCGTGATCTCCCTAGAGCCCCGCCTAGACCCGACCCAGCCCGCCATTGGCCAGCCTGCTGTCTACGTCGGTGCAGAGCGCCCTCAGGCGGAGGAAGGTGGGGAACCCGTGGTTCTGAGCGGAAGTACCGCTGAGCCAGTTTCCGGGGCCGCTAGTGTGACGTGTCCCGCGTTTGGCGCAGCAGGAAGTCGGGCGATCGCGGCCTCAGTTCCCGGCGCCGGCCGGGCTCCTTTCCCGCTGCCGCCATGCTCGACTTCTTCACCATTTTCTCGAAGGGCGGGCTCGTGCTCTGGTGCTTCCAGGGCGTGAGCGACTCCTGCACCGGGCCCGTTAACGCGTTGATTCGTTCTGTGCTGCTGCAGGTACCGCCCCCTCGGGGTCAGAACTGCGGGCTCGTCCCCCCCATCCGATCCGTAGTCCCCCTCGATAGACCCCGCGCCTCGCTCCCACCCAGTCCGCCCGGAGAACTGGCCGCTCGCGGGTATCCAGCAACTTTCTCCCGCCCCCTTCAGACCGTCCAGCAACTTTGCGCCCCCCCCCCTCCACTTTCTGGGACTCTAGCCGGAGTGGGCGCTTTTTTAGACTTTTAAGGTCGTTCGCTCCTGGCAGCTTGGTTTTCTGTTGTGTTTCTAAGGATGTGTGAAATAATGGGTGGGAAGACGCCTTTTTAAATTGTGAGTACTGTACAGCTGCTGGCAGACCTGACTGTTTGTATGACGCCTTTCCTTCCGGCTCCCATATATGTTGCCACTCTCATCTCTTGCCCCAACCCCCAGCTTGTTATCTCCTTTTCTCCCTGGCGGAATGCTAGAGAGCAATTCCCAGCATCCACCAGTCCTGGAACAGGTTTGACTGGGGGAATATCTGGTTCTTTCCCAAAGGTAATCGTTGAGGGGTCCAAGACTGGGTTTTCTGGGGAATAGTCGGAACTCTGAGACATACTGTCTTTCCAGGAAAGGGGAGGCAACAACTCCTTCACCCATGAAGCGCTCACACTCAAGTATAAACTGGACAACCAGTTTGAGCTGGTGTTTGTGGTAAGTGGGGGTATTTTAGAGGGACAAGTGTATCCTCAACATAGTCCTGATTAGTAAGAAAACCCTGATTAGCAGAAGAAAGTGATATATGACGAAGTAATTGAGAAGGCAAGGAGGGTGTGGGTAAAGAGAAGAAACTCGGGGGCCCAGTCAGAGAGCTTGGCTACCCCTCAGGTCAGGGACACCTGCCAGATGGCTTAGCCAATCTGGAGGCCTGGCTTGAGTTGGCGTCCCTCTCTTCTGGAATGGCATGTAAGCAGATCCGTTGGATCGGTTTCTCCCCCCCAAACAGGTTGGTTTTCAGAAGATCCTAACACTGACGTACGTGGACAAGTTGATAGATGACGTGCACCGGCTGTTTCGGGACAAGTACCGCACAGAGATCCAACAGCAGAGTGCCTTGAGTCTACTGAACGGCACTTTCGATTTCCAAAATGACTTTCTGCAGCTCCTTCGGTGAGGCCTCCCCTCTCCAAAATCAGTTGCCATGGCTTGATGAGGTGCCTCCCTTCCTAAGGCTATTTATCGAAAGTAAACTGTTTATTGAAAGATGCTTCTAAATTTGCCGCCCAGTTCAAAATTACCCTCTTGGTGTGAGGGTCCTTCCTCTGGACTTTAACTATTCTCTTTCTCTCTAGTGAAGCAGAGGAGAGCAGTAAGGTCCGGGTTCCAACTACCATGAAGAAATACGAAGATTCTGAAAAAGCAAAGAAACCTGTAAGATCCATGATTGAGACACGGGGTGAAAAGCCCAAGGAGAAAGCCAAGAATAAAAAAAACAAGGGGGCCAAGAAGGAAGGTTAGTTTGAGCTCCTCGGACATACAGGCCGTGAAGGGATAATGTGGTGCTAAGTGGTGAAGTGCTTCCCTGTCCTGCTCTGTCATTGCCTGTCTCCCTCACTCAAACGCCCACCACCCTCGCTACCCTCCCCAGTCCTCGTGGGCCCCGAGATGTTTGCGTAGTGTCCTCTTTAAGGATTTTGGAAGATATTTTCCCCATTGTCTATTTTGTTGGAATCTGGCCCTTTTTCTCCTAACAGGTTCTGATGTTCCTTTGGCTACCAGCAAGACAGCCTCTGCAGAGAAGTCAGTGGGGGCTGAGAATGGGGTAGAACTTTCCAAAGAAGAGCTGATACGGAGGAAGCGAGAGGAGTTCATCCAGAAACATGGGAAGGGTATGGAGAAGTCCGGGTGAGCGTTCTGACCTTTGCCGTGATCTGGCCCTGTCGGGGGCAAGGGCGTTCTTGTCTGCACTTCTCGGGTGAATGTTCCTCTCCTGCTTCTCCACCGTGACCTTCTGTGCTGTAACCCTTTCAGCAAGTCCTCGAAGTCAGATGCGCCAAAGGAGAAGGGCAAGAAAGCACCTCGGGTGTGGGCCCTGGGTGGCTGTGTTAACAAGGAAGACCTTGATTATAGTGCTCCTACCACCAATGGAGCCCCAGAGGTTGTCCCGCCTGAGGACATCAATTTGGTAAGAGTCAACGGGGGTCAGGGTGAAGGTCACCGTTAAAAAGAACCGGGGAGGAAGTAGAGAGGAGGAGGGCAGTACCTCTGATTTCTTGGAGGGGACAGAGCAATTAAATCCTGGGTTTTTTCCCCCTCCCTCAGAACCATTAGTTTGCCTGATCCTGTCTCCTTCCTTCCCCCGCACCCTGCAGATTCGAGGGACTGGGCCTGGCAGGCAGCTTCAGGACCTGGACTGCAGCAGCTCAGATGATGAGGGGGCCGCTCAAAACCCTTCCAAACCTAGGTAGGAAATCGCAGGTGTGGGGGTGACGCGTGTGGCTCCAGAGTGGGTGAGACCTGACTCCGCCCACTCTCCCGTGCCTGCAGTGCTACCAAGGGGACTCTGGGAGGCATGTTTGGGATGCTGAAGGGCCTCGTGGGCTCCAAGAGCTTGAGTCGGGAAGACATGGAGTCTGTGCTGGACAAGATGCGCGATCATCTCATCGGTGAGTTCTGAGGAACGGGTGGGCTCCTGTCGGCCGGGGGTGGGTGGGGAGCAGAACAAACTAGTTTCTCAGCTGCACCACACGGGTTGTTGACTGTTGACGTGGCGCTCACACCACACCCGCTGTCCTCTCCTCAGCGAAGAACGTAGCAGCAGACATTGCAGTCCAGCTCTGTGAGTCTGTGGCCAACAAGCTGGAAGGGAAGGTGATGGGGACGTTCAGCAGTGAGTATCACCCCAAAGCAGAATGCGAATGCGCGGGGGGGGGGGGGGGGGGGGGGGGGGGGGCGTGATGTGCACCAGGAGTTCGGGTGCATCAACCACACTTTCGCCAAATCCCCGAAGCTCTAAACTGCTACTAAGTTAATGCTTGTAAAGTATTTACTAGGACAGCCTCAGATGCGGGGTGGATTCCTGGGGCCAGGGCCTGGTCATGTGAGTGCCCAGATTCGAGTTTCCTTAGCGCAGAAAGCTGGTGGGCGCTCGTGGAGTACACTCTTTGGGGTTCATGGCTGCGCCTCCTCCCCCTTGCAGCGGTGACTTCCACAGTAAAGCAGGCCCTCCAAGAGTCCCTGGTGCAGATTCTGCAGCCACAGCGTCGTGTCGACATGCTCCGGGACATCATGGATGCCCAGCGTCATCAGCGCCCTTACGTTGTCACCTTCTGTGGCGTTAATGGAGTGGGGAAGTCTACGAACCTTGCCAAGGTCAGCGCAGTTCCCCACCTGTCCGGCATTTCTTCATGTCTTAGCAGCTCTAGTTCTGGGTGACAGTTTCCTTTGCTTCTCTTGCAGATTTCTTTCTGGCTGTTAGAGAATGGCTTCAGTGTCCTCATTGCTGCCTGTGACACGTTTCGTGCCGGGGCTGTGGAGCAGCTGCGCACCCACACCCGACGTCTGAGTGCCCTGCACCCCCCCGAGAGTCACGGTGGTCGCACCATGGTGCACTTGTTTGAGAAGGGCTATGGCAAGGATGCTGCCGGCATCGCCATGGAAGCTATTGCGTTTGGTACAGTGCACGCCACGTGTGGGAAGCTGGTCAGGGCCCCTTTCCTCCTTGGGTTCCCTTAAAGTGTGCTGAGCATCAGGGTTACCCTACTGCCCACAGGCTGCTGGGTAGCAAGTCGGGATTAGTGACTTGCTGCGCTCTGCTTTGCGAGATGGGTGTGGTTGCAAGCAGAGCTGCTATATCCCCCCAGAAGAAACCTCTATTTGGTCACCTTAGTTGCTATCCTTTTCCTGATTGTGCCTGGAGAGCCAGGCATAGAATAGAGTTTTCTTCTCCCGCTGCCTTGGAATCATACCCAGAGCCCAAGAAAGGAAACTTAGACTTTTAACATTGTCAGGCCAGGACTTTTTGAGAAAGCTGGGAATCTGTGGCAGCCCAGGAGTTTTGAGTTCACCGTTTTTCTCTCTAGCACGCAATCAAGGCTTTGATGTGGTGCTGGTGGACACAGCCGGTCGCATGCAAGACAATGCCCCTCTGATGACCGCCCTGGCCAAGCTCATTACCGTCAACACGCCTGACTTGGTGCTGTTTGTGGGGGAGGCCTTAGTTGGCAACGAGGCCGTGGATCAGCTGGTGAGGGCTACGGCATGGTCCTTCCCCACCTCAGCTTTGGCCAGTTAGGTGCTCTTTACTTACATCCCACTTCTTTCCAGGTCAAGTTCAACAGAGCCTTGGCTGACCATTCCATGTCTCAAACACCTCGGCTCATTGATGGCATTGTCCTTACCAAATTTGATACCATTGATGACAAGGTAAATGCAAGCATCACTGGGAGGGCAGGGAGTGGCCGTCCTCCACAAGGGAGCTGAGGCTGCGTTCACTACAGAGCTCCCTGTTACTGGGGAGTGAACTGAAGGTCCTTGAGTTGAATGGGCACCCCTTTTTCCACGTCAGGTGGGAGCTGCTATTTCTATGACCTACATCACAAGCAAACCCATCGTGTTTGTGGGCACCGGCCAGACCTACTGTGACCTACGTAGTCTCAACGCCAAGGCTGTGGTGGCTGCTCTCATGAAGGCTTGACGTACTCTTGCCTAATACCAAATCACCGCTTCCCCCCAAAGTCCCTGTTCCTGTATCAAGAACATGCTTTAGAGCGTGAGCAACTTGTCTCCAGTGTAGTGCAAAGGCAGAGTGCGGGGAGCCCCTGGACTATGCAGCTCCTCCTCGCCCCACCCCTGTCCAGTCCAGCCTCCGCCTGTAAGGAGGGCCCAATCATGTTACAATCACTGCTCACCCCCTACCCCCACAGGGCCCCACCCTCCCTCCCCCGGCATCCCCGTCACTCTGCCTGCAGACTTGGTCTCATTACAGCCTTGACCAGTGGTCAGAAGACCCAGCATCAGAACTTCGCTCATTAGTGTGGGCATAGGGACATCTGAGCATAGTAAGCATACTGTGGCAATGTATGGCCTGATCTTAATTGCTGCTACATTCTGATGACCTCATCCTCATCATTTCTGCAAAGCATCAGCTAGGCCAGAAAGATTGGTTACAAATGAGAGAAAAACTAGTCCCTCCTTCCCTCAGAGAAGGGGAGCTGAGCTGAGGTGTTGCATTGGGCTTCTCAGCCCTCCTGCTCTTCCCCACGCCCAGAACCTGGATGTAAGCTTTGCATGTTCCCCTTCTGGGAGAAAACCACCTGTCAGAACGGTATCGAGTTGTTCCCTCCCGAGACATCACTCTTGAGGGACCCCGGCTTTGCGGCCTCCGCCCTACAGTGCCTGGTAGACAAGTGCTACACTGAAGAATACAAACCTCTTGAGACCTGTCCCGTAGCTTGGTATTACAGGCGTGCTATTAGTGCAATAAGGGGAAGGCTACCTGCCCAGAGAAGAGCATAATTTATATATCAGAAAATAAATTTCATAAATAAACTGCCTTTTAGCTTTGGAGTTACTTTTCACAGAACTCAAAACTGAAGTCCCATGTCACGTGAACGGGTCAGTGGTAAGAAGGGAGGCAGCAGGGGCCAATAGTGCTCTGCGGGCTCCAGTCCACTGGCTTCCCCTGAGGACGAGCACCATCCCCCAGCCCCCAGGCGAAGGAACAGACCTCTTAAAAGTGGAGTTACGAAAACCAGGCTTAGTTTTCTAAAGCAACTAAAAATAGAAGCAGGGCCCTGAGAAATAAATGAACGCGCTTTTAATACAGCTCAGGTAAGCAAAATACTGTACACTGTGAAAGGTCTAGAAACGAGCTTCAAGTCTTGTTTTAAAAAACAGTGATTGGGCATTACTGGAAAACCAAGTATAGTACAAAACTTCAACAGGGCCGCGGAAAGCTCCACGGCAGCTGCGCCCCAAGTCCTCCGTGCCCAGCAGCAGCCTGCTGGGCGTCGCACTGGCCTGCTGTGCAGACACAAGCAGTGTGCTGGCCCTGGGGTGGGGAGGGGAGCTGTGTGTGTGTCCCGCCGACACTCGGGTATTCTCAAACTGGAACAGGCCGTGTAAGGCCAAGAACTGGGGGAAAAAAGACCAAGAACCGGCCGCAGGAAGAGCTGTTGGAACGTCCCCTCCCCCCTTACTGTCCGAAGCCCCAGCCTTCAATTTCCGGGTTCTGGTTCTTCCTAGGAGCTGTATTGGGTTCTTGTGAGTTTACTGTTAGACACTTTCCACGATAGGGCCTCCGAGCTTGGTCTCACAGCGGTGACTTATGTAGCCTTCTCATGTACTACGGTCTGCAGGGAGAGAAGGTTGAGAATAAAAAGGAAGTTCACAAAACAGGTTTACACATTCAAAGGTAACCAACTTCAGAAGACAAGACATAGGGGATAACAGGAATCTTGTAACAGATTTGATAAAAAACACAGGATCCTTTCCAGGTAGCAAGAGGTTAAGTCAGTCACTCTCCAAGGTCTTAACTCAGTCCAAGGACCACATTTTCTGCTGACAAACTGGCAAAGAGTAGAACAGGAAATCGTATACCTCTTACTTCACCGTGTGCTGCAGATGAACCATTTAGCTGACCTTCTCTCGCCGTCCCTGCTAAACAGAATGAACAGTATCAGCTATTAGACCAAAAAAGCCAAAACCAACCAGCCAAAGGGAGATGAAAGCGTATGTGTGAACTACGAAGGATGGCATTATTTAGTAATGAACATGTTACAGAGGACAGGTGGGGAGAACAAACTCACTCAGACTTCGGACAGCTGTATTAAATAACGGGAACAGCTAGGTCCAAGTGCACTGACGTTGCCTGTCAACAAAACGTTTACAGGGGCCAAGTGTGTCTGCCCATGTGGTGCATCTGCCCGTCCCAACCGGGTCTGGGTGGCAGACACTCCCACAGCCAGAGGTGGGGCGGATCTGTGCTCGCACCACGCCATCAGCCCAGCGTGGCTGACTTGTACATTAAATTAAGAAGTCTGTTCCTCTGCCACACTCATCACATTTCAAACTGTCAACAGCCGCATGTGCCGTGATTCTGATACTAGACAGCAAAAATGGCAGGACAGTTCTGCCCCTGCAGGAAACTGTTGGCCGGCACAGGGACAGACTGGCGTGGGGAAGAGGGGACCGTGGCCCACCGGAGCGCACGTAAACACACTCAAACGTGCCAAACTGCAATTTCTCTCTTGGAAAGCACCAGCCCCTAAAATGTTTGTGCCTCCTGACCTAGTAACTACCCTGAGAACTTATCCTAAGGAAATTACTGGCAAAAGGAAAAACTGTTCAGGTAAAAATAACATTCATTGCAGTAGGTCTTACAATTTAAAAACCTACAAAAAATTAAAAATTGACTCACAGGAAAATAACTACGTAAACTAACAGCCACACTGGACTGTGACAGTCAGTAAAAATAGTGATTATGTAAATGTAACAGTGAAATGCTCACTTTCTTGACTATTTTAATTCTAGCCTGCATTTCTCCATGGCCTTCAGCGCATAGCTCCAGCTCCAGACCTGCTAATTAACTAGAGGAATTACACAGAGGCAGGGAAGTATGTACAAAATAATGGCTGTTTATCAAAGCTTTACAGGAGCCTCAAGCCTGGACTCAGATGACCAGGGGGGAGGTGCTGTTCAACAGACCAACCAGGAACAAAGAGATCTGGGAGATCTCGCCCTCCTCCTTGAATCCCTCTTGGAGCCTGGCTGTCTAGGCTCCTGGCCGCCCCGTGCCCCGCCCCCTTCTCCTGTCCCTGGACACAGAAGATGCTTGAACTCTGGGCTCTCTTAAAATGGATTTGCTGAAGCCATAAGATCCCCCACCCCCACCTTCTCAATCAATAACCCTTTCCTTACTCCAAACTCTGACATTTCTGATTATTGGCCTTTGAAGAGTAGGGCACAGGAATCTTGAACCAGCAACAAAACCTACAGCCTTGTAGGAAATTGTATCATGTTCCACTGAATAAAAAAAGTACCCAGACTGTGAGTATACTTTGTTTACACTGCTGAAAAAATGCATAGGAAAAATTGCTAATTGGAAATATACCAAAATAGCTGCTTGTATGATGGTAATGGGCTATAAAAGAATTCTTTTTCTTTTCCTAACTCGATTTTTCTGAAATAAATGTACAAGATCTCACACTCTTCTGAACCCAAGCCATTTTCACTACACAAAAGTGAGTGTCCAGCACAACGCAGGCACACAGCAAGCACTCAGCGTGACACGAGACAACAGGACCCCCCTTACCAGTGTGCATCCACTGCCATTCCAAACACAACTGAGGACGGCAGGTAAGGCTGACTCGTCTCACAGCGAAGAATGTTTTTAACCCCAAACTGCTCTGCTAGGTTTCAAATCACAAACCAACTCAGCTGCCCCTTCTAATAAAGCCCCTGGCCATACTGAGAATCCTCGATTTTTAAAAATTCCCAATGCCTAACCAGTGCAAACTCAGGAAAGCAACTCTAGTAGGAAGCCCACACAGTTAAAAAAGAAAAAAAAGCATCTGTACCACTTTGGATGAGCTTTGTCAAGAAAAGGTTGAGTGTAATGCAACAGCTAATGGAACAGAGGAACTTCATTTTCAATTTTAGCATCTTCCCTGGGTAGAAGGTATCAGGATGGGGATCAAGAGAAATACACCACGAGTGGGCGTGTGCTCCTTGTTGAAGGAAACAGGGTGTCCAGTAGGAAAACCTACTGAGAGCCCTAAGTGTTGGGTAAAAAGCAAAAGAACCAAACACTGCAGGACAGCAGACAGCACGCCCCCAGGAGGAGCTGCAAACTGCGCATAGAAGAGAAACCGAAGGCTCAGCTTCTGCGAAAGGGCAGACGTGGGCTTCAGTGCTCAGTTACGGCGATAAGAGCTCGTGGAACTTCTCATTCCAAAGTCCCACTCAAAGCAACCTGATTCAGGAAAAAAGGCTGGGAACGGCTGGGAGATTTCAGAAAAGTTCTCTCTACTAAATACCCTGAACTTTACGAGGCCCTCTAGAATGCATTCAGAGTGACGATGAAAATCTACATTAATATAAAACTTTTCAAGAACATATTTTACGTGCAACAGCAAAGTTTGTTGGGAATCGGGTGGTCAGAACAGTCATATCCTGGGGCCTGGCTTTATTCAAAGTAAGGTTTTAAAAAACATTCTTCAATTTCATTGATACCATGAAGTTCTGTTATTTTGTGGGGTTACTGGGAACTTGCCTGGAGCCATTAATCAACCAAACCTTTCCTCCCCATTTGGCTTTCCTGTTAGAACCCCGAGGTAAAACGTCCAGAGAGTAGTCCCCACCCTCTGATTTTAACACCATTGTAACAGTATCCAAAGAGCATTTTAAAGTGTGTTTTTTACATTTTTATAAAGCTAATGCATAATCATTGCACAACAGAAAATACCAACATAGAAACAAAGTATTTTTTAAAAACCCTTAAATCCTACAGCATAAATAAGACCAAAGTTAGTCTAGTAACCATCAGTGCAAGTGCAGACATTTCTCTCTCTCTCTCTCTCTCTCTCTCTCTCTCACACACACACACACACACACACACAGAGTGTAAATTCTGTATGAATGGGACTGGCCGGCCATGGCATTTTCCAATCTGCTTTTTCCCCACTTCACTCACAATATTATGTCTCTGACATCTTTTTGGACAATAAAAACATTTTCCCTTTTATTGCTTCCTGTATTTTATCAATTAAATAAGTGTTGGAGTATTTACAGAGTCCCCTATCAAGTGAAACAGTTTAGGTTGCATCCAATATTTTCCATTACGTACAACACGGTAACATTCCCGTGCCTCTGTCTTTGTGCGACTGTCCAATCATCTCTTTGGGAGAAACTTCTCCTAATATAAATTGTATCAGATGGAATTTCTGGGTCAAAGGTCTTAAAATTTTGAACATACTCCAACATGAATATGTTTCATTTCTCACAGCCAAAACTGAGTCATCGCCCTTTCCTATTTAGAAATCTAAATTCTAACTGCATCTCACTGATAACTAATGAGGCGGAATTTTTTAATTCTTCCCACTTCTATACTGGATTTGCCTTGGTCCGTGTTCCTCCTGCCCGCATGCCACTGTAAGTCTAGCCTGCAGACCAAGTACGACCTCGCTTCACATTTGGGTTAGGATGACACTTCTCACCTTGGTGACGACCTCACCCAGAACATTCCACACACGGCCACAGAGCTGCTGCTCTCAGACCCCTCTGGCCCCGGGGTGCACCTCACCTGACCTGCCCCTCGTGGAGATCTCGCAGGTGAGCTGCTTGAAGTATTCTGGAAGATCAGCGTATTCATTGCCATAGGAGATGACCTTAATCCCTTTGTCCAGCATGTTTTCTCGGAGCTTCTTGAACTCATCCACATCTCCCTTCCGAACCAGCATGAAATGTTCCAAGTCAGATTTATGCTTGACGGCCTCCAGGAACAGGGCCTGGAAGGTGGTGTCATCCACGGTCTGGCCACAGCCCAGGAAGAGGAATGACTTGTTCTCGTAGAGTTTCTGGATCTCTCTCTTGCAGGGAAAGAAACAACATATTAATGACACCGTGAAGACACACACAGGCCTGTCTCAAATAAAGAAGTTGCAGGGCCCTTGAAACTGCTGCCTTCATCAGACTGTGGTCCGCATTAAACCAAGATGTAAGAGAAAGTCCCCAAATCCGATCTTCTTACTGTTTATTACTGTACCTTGATGACTGTCTATAATTTATCTTTACCTGGCATTCTCCTGCAGGCTCCCTATTCAGGGTTTCTCCAGGTTAGCACTGATCTACTGACCTTGCAGTTGATTCTGTACATCAATGTGCCCAGAGGCCATAAGGCCACGAAGCGGGTCTTCAATACATTACTCTTTCCATTGGACCGCCGGTGAAGATAATTTCATCACCAGCTGTTCTCTAAGGAAGTCTGACACTGAGAACATCAGTATGAATCTGTGTATGTGTATACATCTGTGCACACGTATATAAATATAAGTACATTAGAAATTATTTTGCTTCAGGGATCCTGCAGCGTCAGTGATGAATGCAGCTCCATCAGAGGTCAAGGAAACAATATGCGGGGGGAAAAGGCTCTTATGCTTTCTCTTCTGGTCCTTCTTTTGCTGCATCATGTAGATGCAATCGCCCTAGACAGTGACCAGTCTTGAAACTGCTGGTATATGCTGGTTTCGGAGTTGAGGCCAATGAATTACTCCCACAAGATATTATGTGTGAGCAAGTCTAAAACTTCCATCTGTCAAGATCAACACAGATCTTTTTTCACAAAGAAGAAGACCTCCTCTTTATCACTGAGGAGTAAGTTTGAATAAGTGTGATTTTTCCACTGAGCAGTAAGTTTGAGTAAGTGTGGCAATTCAGTACAAACCTATCATCATTTACACAAAATTACTTTAGAATTCATGTTCTAGTACTGACTGGTCCATAAAAAGCTACATAAATTATTACTGGCATAGAGAGGGTTGTTAATACTGTGGTAAACCCAACAAGAAATAGAGGTAGTAAGGTGTTCTTCGTCTGTGAAGATGACGACAATGATCAGGTGCCACCAGCCGGCTGTCAACCAAGAGCAAAGGAAAACCGCACAGCGGGAGACCTGAAGAGTAGGCTTCCTAAGGTGGCATGCACACCCACAAGCTGAGGAGCACGGGAAAGGATGTCTGACCTTCCAACTTCTACTGAGTGGAAAGAAAACGTCACCCCCCTTGAAGACCAATGGAACACCCAGAGTTTTCCGGGAAGGCCTTCCCGGGACCGGCTTGACCGGCACCACTCACCATGACCTCGGCGTTCCGGAGCACGTTCTGATACCCAGCAGGATGAAGGACGATGCCACTTGGGTTGGTGTAGACCCCGTGGATGTGCAACACGCTCAGCTTCCGCTTCTCCTGTGCCCACTCTAGGACCTGCACAACACAAACAGAGCTCAACCAGGGTGGCGGGCCGAACACTGGCTTCAGGGTCCCAATGGGCAAGACGACTAGGCTTCTGGCCTAACTCTCCAGTTCACGACATATCACAGAGCAAGAATGCAAAACCTGATGTGGCTTCAGCGCCCATTTCAGGCAAGACTGCTAGGACCGACGGCAGCAAGTCTGGTGATTTCACGTGGAAAGTAACAATAAAAAATTAGAATGTTCTCTCATCATCGCAGAAATGATAGGGGCTCTTTCCACTGGTGACGCCCAGGAGAGACACGAATGACTGTTTCCGAAACGATCCTCAAGATATCAAGCTTTTTGTGCAGTCCTTTTAACACTCACTTGGCCACGTGGCCTGCTTTAGCTGGGGCATCAACCAACACGACCCGAGCGGAAGCTTAAAAAATGCTGGCACAAGTCTTACTTTTCTTTTGCTGATTTGGATCCCAGCTGCCATGTGTAGAAGGCTGGGCTAGCCTGCTGGAGATGCAGGGCCCAGCCTACGGCCTGCCCGATAGAAACAGAAGCAAGGTCATCTCGCACCACCCAGCCAGCTGCGGGCTGGCCACCAATTACCGCTGCCGAGGGGGCCACCATACAACCAGCAAAAGAGCTGCCTGCTGAGCCCAGCTGCGATCACTAATTCATGTCATCACCAGCAAATAAAATGGGGTTTTAAGCCCCCAAATTTCAGGGTGGTTTCTTGTGCAGCAACTGATGAGCAGAAAAAGCATCACTTCAGTCACCTCTGAGTTACCTAAAAGGCTACCAATGCAGATTGATCATTCCAATGACAACGGTGACAACAGCCACCTCACTTCTACAGTTCTGTTTTCCCAGCGACTCAAGACAGTGCACATTTATTCTTATAACATCCCGGAGTAACAAGGTATGAATTAAGACAAAACAGTCAAGAGGCACAGGGATTTGAAACCTGAGTACCATTAGGCCCCATCCTGACTACCGCCAATGGCTTTACCGGTTAGACTTCAGCACTGCCCCTAACGTGGACTAAACAGACGAAGTAAAGCGTGAGGCTCCAGGATGGAGATAAGAAGGAGAATGTCAGGTCTGATAGATACCCCTAACTTTGAAAAGGCCTGATGCTTGCAACACTGGTCAGGCTTCTTCAGAGATTATATCAGAAACAGTGTAAACACTGTTTCCAGCGATTAGTTTCTGATTTTCATTCAATTATTTATTTAAAAAAACTATTTATTAATTTGAGAGAGAGAGAAAGGGGGGAAGACAGAGAGAAACATCGATGTGAGAAACATCAACTGGCTGCCTCCCATACATGCCTGATCAGGGATCGAACGCACAACCTAGGTATGTGCCCTGACAGGAACTGAACTTGCAACCTCCATGTACTGAGACTACTCTCTAACTAACTGAGCCACCCGGCCAGGACCCATTCAATCATTAAATCAATATGTACTGAGCACCTACTAAGCGCCAGGCTCTATCTTAGACACGGGTGTAAGAAAGGCTGACATGGTACCTGCCCAGTTGCTATTCTAGAAGGGTAAACAGCCAAAAACCAAACAGACCAAGACAGACAACGAGTCCTGGATGGGGTGGCTCGGTGGATTGAGTGCCGGCCTGCAAACCAAAGGCTCACCAGTTCGATTCCCAGTCAGGGCACATGCCTGGGGTGTAAGCCAGGTCCTGGGTAGAGGGTGCCTGAGAAGCAACCACACGTTGATGATTCTCTCCCTCTCTTTCTCCCTCCCTTCCCCTCTCTCTGAAAATAAATAAATAAAATCTTCAACAGAAACAATGAAAATTATAGGGGATGTGACGCACAGCGCAGGGAATACAGTCAATAACACTGTAATGACTACGCGTGGTGCCAAGGGGGTACTGGAAATATCAGGGAGATCACTGGGTAGAGTATGAGAGTGTCTGCGCACTATGCTGTACACCTGAAACTCGTACAAACGAGTACTGACTGTAAATTTTAATTGAAAAATAAAATTTAAAAAGTAAGTTACAGTAAGTGCTATGAAGCAAATGGACAGAACAGAAGGGTGTGTCCCTTCTTACACAAGACGGGCAGAGAAGACCTCTCGGAGGAGGCGCTGTTTGAGATTTAACAGGTGAAGGAAGCGGCCATCCAAGCATGGGAGTAGCGGGTGGAAAGCATGCCAGCCAGAGAAACCTCAGTCTTCAGGGCACCATTTCTCTAACTGTGATTTCCTTTTCAAACCTGGCTTCAAGGGCAGCAACATTACGAGAGCGGCGTCACAGCGCCTCCTCTGGCAGAGGCAGTACTGTGCGCCACTGGAAGCCAGTGGGTGAATGGCTGGTCTGGTCACACCCTGTTCAACGGGGCTCTAGGCTGCACACTGAGGCAGGCTCCTGGGAAAACCCAGTGTAGAAGGAAAATTACAAAACTGCAGAGCAGCACAAGTGAGACCTGGTGGCAGTTTATAACCAGTTTTGTTTTCTTTCTTCTTCACTCATTATGTCTCCGATATCTTCCTGTGCCAATAAGAGTATTTTCCCTTTTACGGCTTCACTGTATTTCACCAATTAAATACATGTTGGTGTAGCTATAGAATCTCCTGGTACTAGATTTCAAATTACAAACTCTTTCTAATAAAGCCTCCTCTCGTTAGTGAATGTAAAGCAACATCTATAATTCAACATGTGGTAGATAACTTAGGTACAGTTTGGGCTACCATTTTAAAAAGTCCTCTGAGGGCTCCACTGAACATTAACCTCAACCTGGCACTCACTTGACCTGAAGGCTGGTCTTCCAGAGTCATCAGGTAGTTTTCATTCATTTTCAGATGGAGCTGGCGTAAAGAACAAATTCTAAGAGAAAATTCTAAGTCAACATTACACATGCCTGATAATAACAGGTATTAAAGAGATCTTACAGTTCTAATGACTTCCTGCTTCTTGCTTTAAAACTGAGTGAAATTGTCAAAACTGAACACTTTTAAGATCTGTGAATTTTATTGTACATTGATTTCATCTCAAAAAAAAAAAAAATCCAACCGGGGAGAAGCTTCCTTTCTCTTTCCCCATAAATACCAGCACCACACAATGTACTGACCGGAAGGCAGGTTTTCTCCGCTAGCCTGAAGCACAGACTAACGTTCTACTTTTTACCTTTTTTTCGTCAGTAAGGTCAAGGGATTCCAGCTGTTTCCCCTGATCGGCTGCGTACAGCTCCAGGAGATTGTCAAAATTCGTAGTCAGTACCAGGGCTCCATTTTCCATCAGGTGGAGAACTGACTGAAGCAGCTGTTTTCCAGAGTCTTCAATCTTTGACTCCAAGTTATCAAATACTTCATATAAACAGTCCTTAAAAAACGTGGATCGAACATTACTAGTACGCTGGGGAGGGATTTGAAAGAGAAAAATTAATGCGAGGGGTTTTGGTATATCATTTGCCATAGTCACAGTAATAGCAATTTTTTGAAAGATACTTTACACCTATAATAAGGGCTAATGTATGGCCTACCTCACAGGGTATGAGGAAAATTAAGAGGACAGCGCGCCAGTGCCTAGTGCAATGCCGAGAAGCATCAGCACTATCACATCCCATGTCAGCAAGCACCAGCTCTGCAAGCAGGCGCTTGCGCGGGATGGAGAAGACGGGCTCGGCCAAGAGATATAACTACGACCAGGACTGAAGCAATGCTGGGGGGGAAGCACAGCACCAACTGCCCTCTAATTTGCCCTCAGGCGAGAAAACAGTGTGTGCTTTTGTAAACTTTAACTAGGGAATAACTAGTAAGAGACCCCACCTCTAAACGTGGTTTAGCATCTCTTTTTCCAATCCCAGGTGCTTTTTCCAGCTGCCTACGGATTTGGAGGCTTAAGTTTTATGGATGCTACGGAAAAACCCCCTACATTCTCATGGCCTGTTCTGCCCTTGCGTAAGTTAGCAATTTGCCTACAGATTTACTAGGAAGAATACTCAGTATTTAATGAAGGCTATCAAACATCTTTGTTTTGCAACTGTTAAAAGTAGCAAACACTAGTCAGTTCTAAACAGATTCCCTATTTCTTAACATAGGGTTTATTTAAGTAACTCCTTTCCCGGATTCATTTCGAATACATGTAAATATCTCTGTGGACTGATGAGGAAATAAAATACCAACTTCAGATGGAGAGATAAAGTGGCTCCCGGGACAAAAGGAATTTGAAAGGGAAAGTGACTCTAACTCGCTATAACACAGACCTGATCCCTACCCTATTCCTGCAATATCATCCCATTAGGTGATGTCAGAGCAAGAGTTAGTTCTTAAAGGCCCCAATGTTTCCCATTCGAACTCCAGGTCACCAAGCTCCGAGCTGGGTTGTAGATCGACGGGGTGCCCCCTCCCTTCCTGGTTCTCTTTGTGCATCTTTCTAATAGCACCATGCTCAAGACAAAGACCTGTTTCCATGGAACCATGGAAGCAGATTCATGAAACACACTTCACTCTGCCAAACTCTTTTCCTCCTTTTTCAAAGTATATTATAAAATCATCAATTATTTATGCCAATCAAATAAATGGTAAATATTTCCACAGTAGAACAATTAGAGCAGAGGTGAAACAGTGCCTCTCCCTGGTGGTGACACGCCAGTCCCTGGTCCCTGTGACATCTACTACTAGACAGGCTCCTCACTGTACCCTGCTGTCAGGGGCTCGGAGATTCTTTTCCAGTGCTAAATATAGTATGGCCCCTAATTTATGTGGCTAGGAATGAATTTTCGCTTTTGTCCATTCTCATTCCATAAGGGCACAAATAATTCCATCGTATGTTGTAGCAGACAACCAACAGAGGACTCTAACAAGTTTAAAATTAAGTAAACACAGTTATTTAAAGGCCTTCCTTGTGTTGTATCACTTCATTTTGGACTTGGAGTCATGCACAGTTATGTAACACTGTATTCAAGCACCAGTTAGTCATCATGCACTCAGATAAACACACCTGGGTGTACAATAAAAAAGGAAAAGAAAAAAAAAAGCAATCTGATCAGAAACAAACTGTGAAGAATTTAAACCCCAGTTACTGAGTTTCACTACTTACAAGAGTCAACCACTCCTGAACGCCAGGCCCTTTCCTATTTGTTATGAAAAATACAGTGCCCCTTTAAGGTCTATCAAAATCACACTTCATTTACCTTACAATATTGAAATTCCATTTCTAGGAATGTACCCCGCAGATGGAATCTGCCAACAACGGAAATGACACATACAAGGCTATCCTGCTCTCGGGAGACAAGCCCAGCATGCACGCACGCACAGCAGACTGGCACGGGAAGGCCTCCAGCATGCACTGCTGGGTCAAGCAAAGGAGTGCAGGGCAGTGTGCCTAGAACACCGCCTGCTGACACCGGGGACGAAGGCAGGGAGATAAGGATAAATATAGTCCTGTTTGCCTCTTTTTGCAAATAGGAACACTAGGAGGGTACTCAAAAGCCTAGCGAGAGTGGGGCCCTACTTGGGGGTGAGCTCTGGGAGAGAGGACACTGGCGGGAGTGAGGCGCTGTGATGCACGTACACCTCTTCACGTCGTTTGGTTTCTGCAATGTGTGTAAACAGTACCTATCCAAAAAAGCAAAATTAAGTACAGAATATGGTTACTGAAAGGACTTTCTTGTGTTTACAACTTATTTTGGACGCCACTTCATGCGCAGTTATGTAACACTAGAGTCAAGCACCAGTTTAATCACTATGCACACAGATAAACATGCCTGGGTATACAATCAGCTAATCGTGGGTGTGGAATATATTTTCTTGCTTCTAAGAAAAGAAATAGAAAAGGTTAAAGCCTGGAAATAAATGTCATGAGTCACTTATTGTAGCTAGCTATCTTTTAGTCCTATTTCTTTATTACATTTTGCATATCAACAGAGAGAGGAAGAAAAGAGGTTTTTTCTGTTGCTACGCCGATTTCCTCGGACTTAAAAATGAACATTTTTCTCTCTTGAAGCAGGTGACTCTGAACTAAAGTTCCCACCAGTGGCCTCTCTGAATCAGGACAAAGGAATGAAAACAATAGGAAGTTCCATGGCCAAAAGGAAATGCCGAACTCCCACACAACTTTTGTGGACATTTTCTCATTCATTGCAGACAGTGAACTGAGTCCAACGCTACTTCCTACTTCGATTCCTTCTCCCCGTGACTCTCCTCTCTCTGATCCCAGACAGAGAAAACAGGCATAAACCTGACTCCCTCACCGAGGCTACGAACATGTACAGTGTATTTACCATGTGCCAGTCACTTCATGTTTGCTATCTCACTTATTCTTCACAAAACCCCAGCTTTATAGGTGCCAGGACATGCACAACTGTTTTTTGCCCAGGGTCTCCTTAATTGGCATTTTTTCCCTGATTCCTAATACTCTCTGCACTGAGGACAAGGTCACTTCCCTACAGTAAGAAACTGGCTCAACAGATGGGCCTGCTAACCTTCCACATTACTATTGTTAGATTCTTCTTCTTCTTCTTTTTTTTTTTAATATGGACATTTTCAAACTAAAAAGGACACAAAAGTAAAAAGAGTATAAAAAAAAATTCATGTACCCATCATCCAGTCTGAACAATAACCACACCACAGCCAATCCTGGGTAACCTAAACTCCCATCCGCCTCGCTCCTTCCCCACTTCGCTGCATTTTCTGTAGCAATTGCTGGGCATCATTTCATTCAGATGCTTCAGTAGGTTCCCTAAAGGATAAGGACTCCCCTTTGCAGATAAAACATAACTGCAACACCCTCATAACTAAAAAAAAATGCAATACTATTAATTTTTTTTTAAATTACTTTATTGTTGTTCAATTACAGTTGTCTGCATTATCTCCCAACCACTCCCCCCTACCCCAGCCAAACCCACCTCCCTCCCTTACTTCCACCTTCTCCCTTGGTTTTGTCCATGTGTCCTTTATAGTAGTTCCTGAAAACCCTTTCCCCCACTGTCCCCTCCCTTCTCCCCTCTGGCTACTGTTAGATTGTTCTTAATATCAATGTCTCTGGTTATATTTTGTTTGCTTTTTTCTTTTGTTGATTACGTTCCAGTTAAAGGTGAGATCATATGGTATTTGTCCCTCACCACCTGGCTTATTTCACTTAGCATAATGCTCTCCAGTTCCACCCATGCTGCCCCAAAGGGTATAAACTCCTTTCTCTCTGCTTCGTAGAATTCTATTGTGTTAATGTACCATAGTTTTTTTTGTTTTGTTTTTTAAAAAATTTTTATTGTTATTCAATTACAGTTGTCTGCCTTTTCTCCCCATCCCTCCACCCCACCCCAGCCGAACCCACCTCCCTCTCCTGCCTTCACCCTTCCCCTTGATTTTGTCCATGTGTCCTTTATAGTAGTTCCTGTATGTACCATAGTTTTTTGATCCACTCATCTGATGGGCACTTAGGTTGCTTCCAGTACTTGGCTATTATAAATTGTGCTGCTATAAACATTGGGGTGCATAGGTTCTTTTGGATTGGTGTTTCAGGGTTCTTAGGATATAATCCTAGCAGTGGAATTGCTGGGTCAAAAGACAGTTCGGTTTTCAGTTTTCTGAGGAAATTCCATACCGTTTTCCACAGTGGCCACAGCAGTCTGCATTCCCAACAGAACACTAGGGTTCCCTTTTCTCTGCATCCTCTCCAACACTTGTTTGTTGATTTGTTTTGTGGACAAAAAGGGGCCACACACTACACCTGACAAGCTCAGGGGAGGTCGGCCCGGCAGGCTTACAAACTCAGAGACCGAAAGTAACCACATAGGATGGTCTGAACATCAAAATTCCTAACAGAAAGCAAGTCACAGCCGCTAGTCACGTCTGTAGTTGCCCTGACAAAGGTCAGTGTTTACCTTCCCGAGCCTGTCCATCCTCTTTTTGCATTGAAGATAACAGACCTTGGGAAGGTCAGAGTAATGCTCCTTTTCCGGACCCCTCAGGGCACAACTTCCCCCAGGAGCAGGGGACCCCAGAACACCTCACTGCTACCTTGCTTCCCCCTCCCCCACACCATCTCTAAGTGCTGTAAATGTTAATTATTAACTATCCTGTACCCACCAATGCAAAAGAAGTTCGTATGTATCTGTTCTACTCTTTATCCAAACCCCCAAATTTCCCATGCTTTGTTTCCTCCCACCTCCCTAACCTTTCCACCAGTGGATTTCATGTAACCCCTTATGTCTCATCCTTTGATTCTAATGTATAAAATAAGCTGCAAAACTGCTGTTCTCAGAGCATTTGACGACATCTGCTCCCCAGCACGTGCCGTCAGTTTGGCTAGGTAAACTCCAGTGATTGTTGCGTCCCTCCGAAGGCTTTCAGTGTGAAAAAAATGCCGGTCTCAACTTAAGGATGTCCTTAATGAGGCAGTACAAATTAACTGCATTAAATCTTGACTCTCGAGTACCTGTCCTTTTAATATTCCACATGAAGAAACAGGAAATATGCCCGCAGCACTTCTGTACACTGGAGTAGGATAGCTGTCTCCAGGCAAAACACTTGTGTGATTGTTTGAACTGTTAAGTGAATGAGCCACCTTTTTTTTCATCAAACACCATTTTCATTTGACTGACTGACAAACTTACGGCTATTCAGATTTGGGTATTCTCAGGCATCACTCCCAAAAATGAACGGAGGGAGCCGGTCATCTTGAGGCAAACCACTGCTGATTGCTGCCGCTGCTGCCGATGATGAAATCTGGGCTTCCGAGCACGAATTGGCGGTTTAGAAAACTTTTCTCTGCCACAGGGAGCTTGACAGCTTCCAAGTATCTCTGGGATGAGACTGGCAGTGACATTAACGGAGGCATTTTTTTACTGCATAGTGAAATGTGCCAACACCTGGAGCTGTGTATAACTCAGTGAACTGGCGTTTTCCGAATGACCAACGTGTGATATTACAAAATCACATACCGGTGAGAGATTCATTCTATGTGCAAGACAGATCCATGGACTTATTTAATGCAACGGAATGGAAGAAGTTCAAATTCAGATAACCATTAATATGGAATGATTTGATTCAGATTACATAGTTACTAATCTTTTAAAAAAATTTTTTTCTATTTTACTGATTATGCTATTACAGCTGTCTGATTTCCCCACCTTGGCTCCCCTGCACACAGCACCCCCTACTCTCTCAGGCAATCCCCCCACCCTTGTTCATGTCCACGGGACATATGTGTAAGTTCTTTGGCTAATTACTCCATTTCCCATGGCTATTCTGTAACTATGTATTTGTACTTCTTAATCCCCTCACCTCTCACCCATTTTCCCACTTCCACTCTGCCATCTCATGACCTTTAACCTTTGGCATTTTAATTATGATGTGTCTTGGAGTGGGCCTCTTTGCGTCCATCTTGTTTTGGACTCTGTGCTTCCTGGACTTGCATGTCTATCTCCTTCAACAAATCAGAGATTTCTTCCATTATTTTTTCAAACAGATTTACAATTTCTTGCTTTTTCTCCTCTCCTCCTGGCACCCCTATGATGCGAATGTTGGATTGCTTCAAGTTCTCCCACAGGCTGCTTACATTATCCTTGTTTTTTGAGGATTCTCTTTCTTCTTCTTGTTCTGATTGGTTGTTTCTTGCTTCCTTATGTTCCAAATCATTGATTTGATTCTCGGCTTCATCCACTCTACTGTTGTTTCCCTGTAAATTGTTCTTTATTTCAATTAGTGTATCCTTCGTTTCTGACTAGACCTTGTTTATGCCGCTGAGGTCCTCACTAAGTTCCTTGAACATCCTTATAACCAGTGTTTTGAACTCTGCATCTGATGGATTGCTTATCTCCATTTTGTTTAGCTCTTTTTCTGGAGTTTTGATCTGTTCTTTCATTTGGGACATGCTTCTTTGTCTCTTCGTTTTGGCAGCCTCCAAGTTTGCTTCTGTGTGTTAGGTAGAGCTGGTTAGTCTCCGTGTCTTGATAGTGTGGCCTAATGTAATAGGTATCCTTTAGGGTCCAGTGGCACAGCCTCCCCTATCACCCATCCAAGCTGGGGGACGCAAGGTGCACCCTTTGTGTGGGCGAAGTATACCCTCCTCTTGTAGTTGAGCCTTGGTTGCTGTTGGCAGGTCAATGGGAGGGATTTACACAGGCCAGTCAGCTGCAAGGATTGGCTGTGACCGCTGACCACCAACCTCCACCCTCCGTGGAGGGTCAGCTGTGCAGGGGCAAGGCAGTGGTGCTCCGACGTGGTCTGTAGCTGTCCACTGCGTGAGCTGGCCCCGGGGTTTCCCAGGTGGTGCAGTCCAAGGTCAGCCCTCTGTGTTTTGCCCGGGGCCACCCTGCCTAAGCTATAAAGCAACCAGAGAAGGCTGCTACTTGGCCTGGGCTTGGAGATTTCCAGGTGAAGCCAAGCTGTGAAGCTAGGCTGCTAGTTCCAGGCCTGGGGCTCACTGAGGGCAGCTGCTGCTTATTTGAGAGGATTTAGGAAATTGTAAAACATAAGCTAAAACCATTCATATAGAAAAGCAGCTTGGGTGGGCCCATTAGTTGGGTGGGGCGGAGTCTCTGGGGATCTCCAAGGCAAGTCAAACAGTGTTAGCCAGGTTGATGGAATCTTAGATATGGCACCACTCTGTCGGGTCTATGGGGGAGGGCCCAGAAAAGGGACAACAGCCTCTGCTCACTTTGATACCAGACACCTCAGCCTCCCCCTGCACACCCCTGGTGCCCCTTAAGTCACCACCCTGTCGCTGGAGCTCAGAGGGAGTGAGTCTGAGTAGGTGAGTCCATGTGTAAGTTCAAGAGGGAGTGCTTTGGGCTCCAGCAGTTTCTTCCACCGACTCAATTCCCATTGGTTTTTGCAGCCAGAAGTTGTGGGGACTTATCTTCC
Source organism: Desmodus rotundus (assembly GCF_022682495.2). NCBI lineage: Eukaryota > Metazoa > Chordata > Mammalia > Chiroptera > Phyllostomidae > Desmodus > Desmodus rotundus. Next base: position 22,249,373 of record NC_071393.1, on the reverse strand, counting down.
TGGCACTGCAACCCTGGGCTGAGGGGGACCTGGTGTTGGGCTGGGACTCCTCATTCCTGACATGTCCCTCCTGAATTTTTATCCACCACACACAGATGTGGGACCAGCCCATTCTGTGTCTTCCCCCTCCTACCAGTCTGGATGGATGTGGTTTCTTTAACCCTGTAGCTGTCAGACTTCCATTCAACTCGATTTCTGTTGGTTCTGAGCGATGGTTGTTCTATATTTCAGTTGTAATTTTGACGTGGTTGTGCAAAGAGGTGAGAGCCACGCCTGCCTACACCACCATCTTGACTGGCAGCCTCCAATTGTTATTAGTGCTGAGGAGGCCACGACTCCCTGAGTTTCTGGTGTGGTATAAACAGAGAACATCTCTACTTCTTTCTTTTCCAACTGTGTGTCTGTGGAACCTGGGTTTTTCCCATATATTAAACCAAACCAACACAAACATAACAGACTGACTATAAATAAAGCAGATATTAGAATCCAGCTGTTTTCTATTAAACCAGGCACTAAAGAGATTTGCAAAAATGTAACAGTATTACTCTTTTCACAATTTTGTCTTAAAAATAATTATTTTTATAAACATTCATGTTAACATATAATAGGTTTACTATTATTTTTAAATAAATTATTATTTTAAATTTTTGTTTTAATTTTTCATCTTGGAGTCTTGACCTGAAAAAGTTGAACAATTGCTACTCTATTAAAACTGACACTATTCTACAGTATACTTTAAGGTCAGTAATAAATTATCATCCACAGATAATTAGTGACCCCAGTTTGCTATATTCGGCTGGTATATGTTTAGTGACACTGACTTTCAATCTTCTCATTGCTTTCAATGATAATAACCCCGAACGGGCAAAGTCATGTTTTCTGTTCCCAGGAGGCCACTGAATGGGTTACTGGTAACTACGGCCAAGGTAGCAGGGTGGCGAAGCAACACCGCAGGGCCCTCATCTGAAACTGGACTTCTCCACCTGCCTAGTCTTCCGGGACTGGGACTACTCTTTTCCCTCGTGAGCTCTTTCTTTTCTTTTCTTTCCAGAAAAATAACATTTTTTATCAATAAACTGGTTGCCACACATCTTTAATACTACAATCCCTTACATTTTTTGTATATACAGTCTTGAATTACCTTTCGTATGACAATAATTCGTATATGTTTGGACATTAAAAAAATGCATTTTCTTTCCTCTCTGCTCTCAAATGTTCTCTCTCAGACACTAATATAGCTACTCTCACTTTCTATTGATTACTATTTGGATCATATACCTTTTTCATTCTTTTACCAGCTTTATTGAGATATTATTCACATAGCATACAGATCAACTACTTAACGTGTACAGTTCAATGATCATTTGCAGACTCACCGATCTGTGTAACTGTCACGACAGTCCATTTTACAACATTGTCACGATCTCAAAAAACCCCCATCCTCTTTATCATCCTTCTGCCCTCCATCCCTGCTCAGCCCTCGGTAACTACTTTCTGTTGGATTTCTCTGATGGATTTCCCTGTTCTGGACGTTTTCTATGAATGGAGTCACCTACTAGGTTGTCTTTTACGACTGACTGGCTTCCACTTAGCATAATGTTTTAAAAGTTCATTCATGTTGTAGCATCTGTTAGTACCTAACTTCTTTTTACTGCTAAGTCACACTCTGTTGTATGAACATGCCACATTTTGTTTATCCATTTGACAGGTGAGGGACGTATGGGTTATTTCTACCTTTCAGCTACTATGAGTAATAATGCTACGAGCATTCGCTCATCAGTTTGTGTATGAACAAACGTGTTCACTTCTCCTGGGCAGGCATCTAGAAGTGGAACTGCTGGGTCATACGGGGACTCTGTGTCTAATTACGGGAGGAGCTGCCATGCTGCTTTCCACTGCCGGCACCGCTTCACACGCCCAGCTGTGTATGCGGGGCCCGTTCCTCCACAGCTCTGCCCGGGCTCACTGACTTTCCAGTCTAGCATCCTCGTGGTACCTCACGTGGTTTCGGTGTGCACTGTTCTAATGACCAGTGCTCACCGACCATCTGTATATCTTCCTTGGAGAAACGGCTATGCAAACCCTTTGCCATTTTTAAATGGAATTATTAGCCTTTTTATGGTCAAGTTGTAACAGTTCTTTATATATTCTGGACACTACACCTTTATGAGATATACAAATTGCTAGTATTTTCTCCCACCCTAGGGCTGTATTTTCATTTTCTTGGCAGTGCTCCTGGAGCCCAGCAGTTTCTAACTTTGGTGAGCTGCGGTTTGTCTATTTTTCCCTTTGTTGCGTGTGCTTTTGGTGTCACGTTTAAAAAACCACTGCCAAATCCAAGGTCGTGCAGTTTAAACCTATGTTTTCTTCTAAGAGTGTGATGGTTTTACCTCTTATATTTAAGTCTTTAATCCATTTTGAATTAGTTTCTGTATATGGTATAAGGTGAAGGTCCCATGAGCTCTTCACAGCCTGTTCTAGGTTAGTAACAATGTATCCCAATTAGGGACAAGGAAATGAAAAGAAGAAGTGAAAAAAGTCCCTACCTTTCTAAAATGAGTCATGAACCAGAAAGAAATTACTTTTAAATCCATGACTTTTAGGCTAATTCTTAATGACACTTCTTTCCTAAGGCCTTAGGGCTGGGTGTGGGGGAGGGAAAAATACTGATGATTGACTCTTTCAGGAGTGAGAGTTTTATATATTTATATAAATATACTGATGATTGACTCTTTCAGGAGTGAGAGTTTTATATATTTATATAAATATATATATTTCTAAGCATTTGACTTATGCTTTGGCTATTCTATTATTTTCCAATATTTCTTAATAAGGACTTAATAAGTCCTTATTTTAAAGACATTTATAAGACAAAACAAGTCAAGGAGGCTCTTTAGCCTTAGGAAATTGGTATCCAACTTCCTTATAAATATTTTGAGTGGCTGCCTTTAGAAGGACATTAAAAACTTGTGCTGCTTCATCCATAAAGTAAGAATGACGTCTAACCTCCCTGGGTTCCCTAAAAGGCGTAAGCGCCAGAGAACAGAGCTTTACGGTAGTGAGTGCAGAAAAAGACCATTCGAGACGTAGTGACAATGGGACAGGGGTCTCACTTCTACATAAAGGCCTCAGCATCATCATCGCCACCACCATCATCATCACACACACACACACCACACACTAAAATGGGGCCAAACATAACACCGTGAGGGAGACCCATCAACAACACTTCGCGGAAGAGCCGAGTGCTGTGCACACCCACACGCTGGAAGTGAACACCCCGATCCCAGCTGGCACGCAGCGGGTGGTTTTAGATTTCAAATGACAGGGTACTCACAGGAGACAGCTTCTGAATAAGGTCGTGGGCAACATGAACAAGATTCTTGTCTTCGTGGAGACATTTCTGAAATTTTTTGCTCTCCTCATCTTCTAGAAGATCAAAATCAATGGCAGCATCCAGTAAGGCCTGAATTAAGCCCTTCCAGGATTTCAGGGCTGGAACCTGAGGCGCCACCGCGGCACTGATGCCTGTCCCAATCACCAGCACGAGCTCCTGAGGCTTCTTACTTTTTAAGCTTGGAAGCAGCTTCCTAAAAAAGTTAACAAAAGAGAGGATGGGGACCTTCCAACAGATGTGGGGCACACAGAGAGACCGTCTAAAACCACGGCTTTCGGGTGTGACTTTCACGGTTGCAGAGGTGGCCAGTGCTGGGTCTCTGCCACCTCTCCAAGGCAGCTGATACTCACAGACCAGAACGTGGTGCCGGTGCTTGCTGAAAACCAGCCATAAACCCCATTTCAGGAACCCTAAAAAGCAATCTTAAGTCAACGTTCTCCTTCGTAGAAAGGAGATCTAAGAAAATCTAAGAAACCCCACTAATTTCAGGAAAAGTTCCAATTATATTACAGCTCAGCTGAGTTTGGCAAAGTTCCATTTTAAACCAGTATCAAACTTCAAAGAACATGTTTGATGTAGATTCCTGAGGGAACAGAACCCCATACAAATCAAACTGCAGTTGTTGAGAAACAAAACAGCAGATGAAAGGCGGACAATAAACAATTCAAGCCCCAACTTTGTGAACATGAAAACCCAGCGTGACTAAAATTGGGCAGGACATAGTCCAACGAAGGAACAAGTTTGCCTTCTGTTTGTTCTAGGTGCCCTCAGGCCAAAGACAAGAAAAAAGTGGCCAAAAGAATTCTGAAAACACAGGAAGAGCCTCCAGAATCTAAATAAACAAAGAGCAAACCATTCTATGGGTATGACATAAAGTGAAAACCATCCCTTTCTCACCAGGTAAGCTCAGAGGGAGCTCCATCCTGAGGTCTCCAGGTGAGACAGGGTGGGCACAGGTTTTGGGGTTTTGTTCTGCAGGCTATAATGAAATCTGTTCGAAATGTATTGATTTACTTTCATTTTTGCTGCGGCATTTTTCCCACGAGAAATTGTCTTTCTCAACCTTTTGTCCCAGTAATAAAATAGAGAGGAACAGGATCAGCGTTTTGGAACAACACTTTAAGCTTTGGGAAAACACTACCTTCCCTATCCCTCACTCCTGCATTCAGCTGTTCAATGGACACAAAAAGTTTATAAAGAAAGTAGCAGACACTGCGGTAGGCACTAGTGACGCATTCATGAACAAAACGGAGCCCCGATCTCCAAAGTTCAGTCTATCGGGAAAGACAATAGTAGGTACTGGAAGCAAATGACAAAAAATGATTTTCAGTTCAAGGGAATCAAAACGGTGAAGCACGCACAAACACTCAGGAAATTTCTAGAAGGATTCACAAAAACTGTCAATAGTGGTCACTCTGGGGATAGGGGAGAAAAAAGTTTATTTTTTTCCCACTTGATTGTGCTGTACTATTTGAATTTTTTACCTCATACACTCTAGATTTGAGGTGTAGGTTTTCCTACCTTAGGACTTCCAGTTAAAAAGATTTAACAGTTGTTTTCCATTTCTGGCTCTTCCTAAAACCACTAATAGTAAAGGAATTCTTTAGAAGACATCAATTCATAAAGAGTAGAACAGGCAACGCTGACAGCAGACAACAGAGATGGACAGTTCCAGAAGCTGAGAGGTCAGAGCGGATGCCCTCTGCAGAACCCTGCGACTGCCCAGCTGTATCTGAAGGTGGAGGGGCTGGCAGGGCCCACACGGGCGAATTCGTGGCAAGACCGTACCAACTGGGTAGAGTTCTGGGACTGGAGGCTGGCCTTCCAGAAAGGTTGAATCAGAGGATTCTCAATGTGAGAACTCTGTGTGGGTAAAGGTCTGTATATGAAACAGAAGACTCTCCCCTGCCCTCTCCCCTCAGAAGACACACTGGCAGTGGACCTTACACCTGTACCCCATTCCCCATTCGGTCCCAGGTGGGAGAATCCCGTTCTGGGAGGAACGGGCAGCCCAAGAGAAGAGGCAACAGCCCGAGCTGCTGCCAGGTGGGGACTGCCTGTACTTGAAACCCGCAGTGTGGCCCATCCATGACCAAGCCCCTTAGGCACATACACAATCTGGCTTTTTAAATAGAAGCCGACATAAAAGGGTCGCCTTATATTTGGGCAAAGTCCCCAACGTGAGCATTTCACCAAAACAAAACTAGCAGATAAACTGGAACTTGGAGGAAACAAGAGACAATAAAGGAAAGAGAAGAAAAACTAAAAAGAAAACAATGACATCTTCACAGCAATTTAAAAAAAACCAGCATCAGTGAAACATGAACAGAATACTGTAAAAAGGGATGGGCAAACACCTGGTATCTAGATAATTTTATTCTCCACAACCTGAAAATTTCACAATGATGTACTGTGAAAGTTTGAGGTTCCTGGGAATAAAAGTCATTCTTATAAACTACTAATAAAGAAAGAAAGAGGCCATATAATACAAATGACTAGGAATCAGAGAACAGAGTGGCTATTTTGGCAGAAACATCTAGGTGTTAGCAGAGAAGGAGCAATAACTTCATAACTCTAAGGAAAACAATTTCCTGCCTAACATTCTACACTCTGCCAAATCATCAAATAAATGTAAGTGTCTAGTAAAGACATTTCAAACATCTCCGAATACTTGTCTCCTATGCGTCCTTACTGAGGAAGCTAAAGGAAGCACACACACACACAGACAAGAGAGCCAGGAGACAGGACCCAACACAGGAGCGATGAATGAGGGGTTCTCAGCGTGGTGGGGAAGGAAAATGGCAGAGTCAGCAACAGGGCGGCAGGGAGAACAGCTACATGCTCGGGGCGGAGCCCAGTGCGGAGGAAGAATCCATGGACAAGTATGACTAGTGTCGATTGTGTCCTCACAGGTAGTGGGACATTTCTGAGGGGTCAGTGAGTCTAGGAGGCTGACTCTTTTGTCACAGAGTCTGAAGATAAATGGACAGGAACACAGAAAACAAAGTGAACCAAAAAAATAAATTAAAAAAAATAAGAGCAAGGCAATCTTTCATAACTTGGAGGCATAAATGGACAAGAATTGTGCTCATAACACATTACTAGGTTCATCTATGAATACTATTTATACAGGCATATAATATAAATATTAAAAACTGATTTAAACAGAAAACGTGACAGGAAACATACTGGGGGGTATGGGGAGTGTGTATGGGGTGTGTGTGTGTGTGACAATGTGGGAAAGGTGCTATGAAAGCAAGCCTAATTCTCATCTCCCGTAACCGGAAATAGATATTACTAAACCCAAACACTGGAATACAGCAGCACGCACTGTTTTTAAAAACATGAATGTAACTATTAGAGAAACATATAGAAAAGTTCAAAGTGGGGGATGAGTGAGGCATTATGAGCCTTGAAGTACTGACTTCTACAGTTATGCACATTTACGATCTTGATAAAAAATAAAAATTAGACCCAAAACAGAACTTTAATTTTGCATAAAGGTCACGACTAAGTAGTGAGAACTACCGGGACGTAGAGCAAGTCTGCTCTTTTCCGTGCACCACCGTGATGGGAACGTGCTTCACTCCTCGGATCCCCTCCCCGGTTTACCTGGGCTTTTTGTTGGGGGGGTGCGCCATCACTGAAGAATCCAAAAATGTTGTCTGTATCAGAGGCCTGGCTCCCTGTAGAAGCCATCAAGTTTCTAAAATATATTAAACACCATGGACCACAATTAGATGTACCATTCAAAACAGCATACACATTAAACAGTTTTAATAAGCCGTATACCCTAAAGGCACTCTAAAGGTAAACCCTGCTTAACAGAAATTCATTGATTCATGAGCGACCCAAACGTACAGAATTAAATTCATCTGAAAGAAGGTAACTCTGAAATGATGACTTGGTACTCCACACTGCCACTCTGCTTCTGTTCCTGAAAGCTCCCCCCCACCTCTGAAAAACCGCAAGATCAGCGTCGGCTCACGTCAATGACTGGCCATCATTTTTGTGGAGTGTCAGAAATACCTTTTATTTTCTCATGAAACAGGCTTGGGGAAGACTCGGAACAAAACCACAGATAAGTGTGCTAATAGCTCCCAATTATCCATTTTCTAACAGCTAAAAAAAAATCACTGGGTCAAGAACACATCAATCAATTCTCATTTGCTGATTGTCAGACATTCCTTGTTGCTGGACAATTGTATCCTCATGGGTGGTGAGACGTGTTTCTCTAGCTGAACACACTGTGATAAACTGCCCTGGCCAGTGTGTTTCAGTTGGTTGGAACGTCGTCCTGTGGAGGGAAAGGCAGCCAGATAGATATCTGGTCAGGGCACCCGCCCGGGGGGGTTGAGTTCAATCCCGGGTTGCACTTGCGAGAGGGTAGCTGACTGAAGTTTCTCACGTCCACGTTTCTCTCCCCCACCTCCAGCCCCCCAGCCCTTCCTCTCTCCAAGCAGTGAAAGAACGTCCTCAAGGGAGGATGAAAAAGAAAGTTAAACACACTGTGCTAACTGGAAAAGGTATTATCAAGTAAAAATACATGACAAATGGCCAATTATGTCCAGGTGACGAGAAAACCAGCCAAAGAACAGAGTTACCATGGATTACGTGAGAACTACCAAGAGAAGTTTTAATTGCTCAAAATTGAGTAAGCCTGCTAAGCCTAAGGACCAGTAATTCTGAAATGGTAGTATGTACGTACACACAGCACAATAAGGAAGACAGTATGTACTACCAGTTTCGGGTGTTTTATCATCCTTCGTGGCCAACATTTAGAAAGAACAAAATTACCAGTAATTCTTTTAAGTGTACTGTTTCATTAGAATGCTTTTTTCTTTATTAAGACGTTTTTAAAAGCTTGCTGATTCATTTTTTCTGATAAACAGAAGGCTCAGTCCTCATCCCAGACTCCAGCACATCATGGCATTCTTCTCTGAGATCAGAAATCATGAGAAAAAAGGAATCACACAGTCACAGACGTGAATTAGGAAGCAGACTGTCCTTCTAGCCAAATCTCTGATTCTGTTGGTGGGAGAGGTGAGGTTCAGGTTACTTAACGCAGCAAATCTTGCCGTAACTTATCGATCACCTGAGATGCTTGTTGGAAGTGCGTGTTCTTAATAACGGTCTGCTGATTTGAAAGACTGTGTGTTCTCGGGCTCTACTCCCAAATTACTGAACCACAGTCTCCAGAATCTTCAAGGGATTCTTATGATGAGACAAGTAGGACACACCTAGGAGAAATCAACTCTCCACAATCCAACTCTTTTGCTACACGCAGGGCGCACAACTGGGCACCCTACGCTTCGGTCACCTTCCCTCCCTCCAAGTGGGAGGCATCATTTACTGCAGCCTAGCCGCTTCCCAGTTTGCTAATGCCACGGTCAGGAGCTAATCACCATTAAAATGTTTCCCTGAAGTTTTAATTTATGGGACGTTATTTCCCACTCTAAAGTCTTTGTGCTAGCCTGGAGAGGCAGTGACGCAGAGTGGCTGCTTCTACCACATACAGGACAACGCATCAGTTTGGGGGACTTCTTACAGCCATGCAATGAAAAATGTGCTTATGCTTTCTCCTTAAGTATCGTTCTGCGAACCCGCTGTCTGAGCAAATTGAATCTGTGTCCAAAATACCGTGTACTGACAAAGATGAAAACAAAGTACAGAGGGAAGGAATTTAATGTTTTGAAGACAGACATCTTCAGGATTAAATGCTTAATGAGGCTCCTACACCAGTTTTATTTACAAACTGTTATATAGTACTTCCATAACCTTATGAAGTACTATTATTACCCTATTTTTTAAAAATCCTCACCAGAGAATGTGTTTATTGATTTTAGAGAGACAGAAAAAGGGAGAGACTGTCAGAAACATTGATTCGAGAGAAATATCAATAGGTTGCTTCCTGTATACCCACTGACCAGGGACTGGACCCACAACCCTCGCATGTGCCCTAACCGAGAATCGAACCCACAAGCTTCCTGTGTATGGGATGATGCTCCAACCAACTGAGCTACCTGGCCAGGGCTACCGTAATTTAGAGATGGGGCACTGAAAGGTTTGGTGTCAATTCAAACCAAGGTGGTCTGTCTCCTAAGTCCATGCTCGTTTTTTAAAGTCCAATATTATCTATCTATCTGTCTGTCTGTCTGTCTACAGAGAGGAGAAAGGAGAGAGAAAAGCATCGATGTGAGAAACATAGACCGGTTTCCTCTCACACGCCACCCTGCAACCCAGGCATGGGCCCTGACTGGGGACCGCTTGGCCCCACAACACCCCAGCAACTGAGCCACACCGGTCAGGCCAAGTCCACGCTCTCAACCACACTACTATCGCCTAAAAGCATTCCTCGAGTATTAGCATGTCAGTTTTTTGTTTTTAACGTGCAGTCCGAAACGATCAGAAAAGGAAGCTCCTACAAGCTGGAAAGCAGATTTATTTGAAGTAACTCTGTGCAATGCTGAACACCTGCCACCCGACCAGGCCTCGGTTGAGGCTCTCGCAGCCGTCCCCTGTGCTCTGAAGCTGGGGCGACACTTTTTCTGTGACAAGTACGACTTGTTACTACCTCCCGCCACCCCTAGTCTACTCGAGCCCTAGATCAGCCCTTCCATTTTCTCCTGGAAAATAAGCAAGGTCCTTTTTGCTGGATTCTATTTCTGACAGGTGGTCAATTATTGGTTTCTACACCTGAATACCAGGCTCTCTGGTTTTCTTTTTTCTTTATGGAGTCAACTGTTCTGAAGGTCCACTCCGCCTGCATAATTTAAAAAGAGTTCCATATGGCTGACAGCTCCCGACAATTTGTTACTAAAATGTTTGGGGTCCTCTTATTTAGGAACTCAATGAGAAATAATTCAATATGCCCACATTGTAACTGACCATATAGTCGTTCTCTTTTCTAACAGGATATCATCATGTGTTCAGTCTAAATAAAGGATGTCTCATAGGATACAATCTCATATGCACAGCCCAGTGGCATCTAAGCATAAACAATACCACATTCCTTACATAGTACTGCTCCAGAAAAAAAAACTTTTAGCATTTTACCCTAAACGATATGCAATTACTTCTAACGAGTTTCCAAGCTAATTGTGTATTCCTAAACTGCATCAGCTAGTTCACACATTAATTTCTTTATGTGATCACTATTTGAGTTTCTGTTTTAGTGGGGCATGCAATGTATAGCAGAGGTGGAAAAAGCTTTCCTGCCACAAGAAACCAAGGACGATTATCTACAGCAATGTCTTCATTACTCCAATTACTGCTAAGCACTGAGAAGTCCTTCAAAGCCAACAGAGTTCAGTAAAATAACCGTCAGATACTTGGTACAAGCTGAGATAGCCACAGCAAACTCAGCAACAAGTTTCTAAAGACCTAAGTCTTCGTGGAAGACAGGACACTTCCTTTGAAACCTGCCAGCTTGGCAGGAACTAGAATGTTCGTATCAGGTGGGTGGAAAGGGGGAAACCAAGGCAAGTGTTCCAGGAAAAACCCATTAAGAAACACAAAAAAAGGACAAGAGAAAAGGGACTGGCAAATGAGTGAAACACCGTTTGTGCAAACTGGAGGACTTGTGGATTGGACCTATCAAAGAAGGCCAGCAGTTCTTGCTTTTGTGCTGCCTTGGAGCCAGCCAGCACAGTGAAACCTGATGGCTCGTCCATCTCAGAGTCAGGGTGAGGCCACGCAGCCTGAGTTCTCCCTGCTGGTCTCTCCCTCTCGTACCCCTCCCTCTGCTGCCAGTGTGTCATCTTCAGCTCCAACAAGTGACCGGCCACAAGGAGCTCAGAGTGATTCGCATTGGTCTAGGGGTAGATGAAAGAAATCGACAGGAGAAAAAAGTTCTAATGATGGCATTTTTGCCTGGAAGTAAAAGGCAACAATGACTAGCTTAAGGAGGTAGTACATTTCTTGCTTTAAAAGGTCCCCGCCATGTCTATTAAAAAAAAAAAAAGTGACAAGAATGAAGACTGGCTTACTTCTCTAACCTAAACATAGAAAGGGGTTAGCTTCATTTTCTAAGGGAAAAAGACAGCCATCCTCTGACTTTGAAGAAATCAAGTCCCTCTAATTGTGGCTTTTGGACTAATCCCAACACATCTGGTTTTTAGCAACTACGGGTATAGGGAGAAAAGAGAAACCCAGTGTAAGGTCCTGCAAAAGGGCACCCAGCAAGCGCGCGCTGACAGGTAACAAACAAACTGTTTCTCTCAGGTAGTTGATAAGTTCGGTTCTATGCTGCAGACCGCAGCCTTTCCTGGCAGTGTGTAAGACAAATTTTCCGTTTCTTCTTCCAGGCTCAAAGGCTCACATGTTGCTTATACTCATTATTTTTCATTATAAAACCAAAGTAAACACATTATGTGTAAGAAAACAAAACTGCTTCACGGAGGAATAATGGAAGACCCAAATTAAAAATCTGGTTGGAATTAGAAGTTGCTGATAGAAGCGGATGATTTCATATATAGCACAGAACAAGAACTTCCTTGTCGCCACTTGCCCTCCTGGGGAGCTGCTGAGAAGCTAGGTCCTGCAGACAATGACGCAGGTGCTACCAAAAATACTAGGAAAAAAGATACATTTCCCACGAGTCTAGCCGCACGATCACAGCATTTCATCCCAAACGACAGGCTGTTCAGTAAAAATGAGATTAGATAAATCATCGAGACTTCATGTTCTAGCGAGTCCTTAAAAACTGAACTCCTCCTATTAACACGGCGTGAGTTACGTACGGCAATGCCCTCAACTTCTCGTTGTTCGCGCCGACAGAACACAGCGCAGTGCTGTCCTGACAGTAATACACAAAGCGTGGGCAAATAAGAGGACTAAACACCCCGAGCACAGCGCAGTAACGGTGCTGGGTGGCGGCCCCAGGGGCAACAGCTCCGAGGTCACTGCGTTGGGGCTGTGTAATCCACGCCCCCCCACCCTCCAACAGCAAAGCCAAGGACAGAATGTAAGGTAGAAAGCAAATCTGTCCTACAATTATTCTTAGAGTTAACCAAAAAGAAAATTAATAAAATGTTCTTCAACATCAGGATAAACTCGCTCAGGTCCAACTTATTCATTACTTTCTAGTTCATGTTCAAGGACACAGTATCTTGGACATAACATACAAAAGTGAACAGACACCCATCTGAGGTTCTTAATTATGTTTTCAAGCTCAGTTATCCGAATACCCAATAAAGAGGGATTTAAAAATAAGGTTGCTTTTATTTAATGCGTTCAAATTCCTTTTACTTTTGTCACTTAGCAGCTACTAAATGTCTACTGAATGCTAGGCTCTTGACCTTCCCACTGAGAAGAGCAACGGAACTGGATCTCCTTTTACAGAAAAAGGGGTTAGACTATGCAACTTCGAGGTGATTCACATGCAGTCCAATCTAGAGAAAGAAGAGAAAAGACCTGGCAACGTTTTCAAGGGCCTAATGCGCAGTTACGTGAAGACTCACCCTCCCTTCTCTTTTTACTGTGGGAACGAAGTCAAAGACCCGTGGCTTCTCAGCATTTTCTTGAGTGATCTTACCTCAAGATTCCACTTCATGGGGAAATACGTGAGAAGCAATGAACAGCAATTCACACAGACAGGACTCCAATATGAAATAACCATGGCCAATTAGGAAGGAAATTGAGAAGAAGAGCTTAAGAAACTATAAAAGTGTGCTCTATGAAAAATGAAATCAGAAACACCACGGGGAGAAGACCAGTCGTGGGCACGTATGCCTGGAACAGCTCCAGTGACCTCAGTGGACAAACGGAGCCTGCTTCGTTATAGAGAGCGCCGTGCATCTGAAACAAGATGACCCTGAAGATATACCCCAGCATCGTACACTTGACGTGCACGTGACTTTGGGAGCAGTCTCCATCAGTCACTGATTAGGACCTCAGGAAAGAGCATGGCTGGTTTAGCCTGGAAAGTTGAGAAGCACATGCAAATTTTCACTGGGTCTCGGAACAGAAAACGCAGACCACCAAATAAAAACATTAAAAGGAGTTAGAGCTACTGAGCCTGCGAGAGAGAAAGAAGGGAGGCAAGAAAACCTGCTCTGAAAGAGCTGCCTCCCCTGCCTCAGAGCAATCTTCACCCCGTCGCTGCTCCTCCTGCCGTCCTCCACGGTGGAACAGAGCCTCCGGCTTTCAACTGGGAGAGTTAGAAATTAGAATGGCAGAATGTTCCGTATTTACTACATGCTAGGTCTTCTAAGCACGTGATCCAGTATCAGTTTTTTCATTTACAGGAAAAAAAAGGATTTTTGATTTCTGTTTAGCTGCCGTATGGCACGGATTTAAGAAACTTCTGTGTTACCTGAAATTACCTAACTCAAGTTACGACAGGAGTCTGAGTGTGTAGAGATTACCACCTGCAGAACATTCATGGGATGGAAATTCTTTGCCTAACTGTTCATTTGTTTTGGCCGATGAACTTCTTAAAACTGACTGGAGAGAAACCCATTCTTAGAAAGCTGAGCAACCCCATTCCCCTCCACTGGACACCCTGGCCTCTTCCCTGCTCCTCTTCCCTGGGCCCCTCTGGCCTTGTGGCCTTTCCTTGTACTGGCTGTTCCTTCTCCCTGGCACGCTCTTCCCCCAGGTCTCTGCATAAGGCTCCCTGCCTTTGTTCAAATCATACCTTATCAGCGATGCTACCCTGACCGCCCTATTTAAAACTGCAACCTCCTCAACACTGCATTAGCTGTTCTACGTTTAATTTCATATCATGTACCACCCTCTAACATGCTACATGAGTAGTACAGTAAGGATACTAACTGAGTTTATTATTTGTCACCTACCTTCTTCCACTAGAATGCAAACTCCTGCAGAGTGGGGCTCTTTGTTTAGTTCACAGTCTATCCCAAGGCCCTAGAACAGTGCCTGGTGTATAGTAGGTATTCAAATATTTATTGAATGAACTAACTCAAATGCAAGATGTTGCTCATAATTACAATGACAGGAAAGAAATTTATTGTGCAACAGAGAAAGCATTTCCTATTAAAAGAAAACACCCCACTATTGCTTTTAATGTACTAAGAACCATAAAAGTTCATTTGGAAAAAATGGGAAAAGGCAAATTCCTGTGAAAATTGTGTGCACAGTAAATCAATATTTAGACTATTATTTTCCAGATATGCCAACCAGTGAGTAAAGGTAATCTGATTCCAGCGGGCAAAAGGATTTCAGCTTTAGCTTATCCTCTGACACTAGCTGATTATTTTTATATAGAAATTATTTTATTTATATTAAGTCAAGTTTCTGATATCTAAAATATAAACTGTTTTTTTTTCTACCCAAGAATGTTTGTTCATTTTAGAGAGAGGAAGCAAGGAAGGAAGGGAGACAAAGGGGTATAGGGAGACAGAGAGAGAGAAAAAAACATTAATGGGTTGGCCTCCTGCACATGCCCGGACTAGGGATCAAACCCACAACCTAGGGATGTGCCCTGACCGGGAATCGAATCCACAGCCTTTTGGTGCACGGGGAAATGCCTCGACTGAGTCACCGGGCCAGGGCTAAGGTATAAACTGATTTTTACAGGTGGATTCTTAAGGCAAGAATTCTGTCTGGCAAATGACTAAATGGCCTCAGTATTTAGCACTATGAAATCAGCTTCTCGGATTTTATATATTAAATCTAAAGTATTTTACCACTAGAAGCTTTGTAGCAGTGAAAGGAATTCAAAACGCAACTGAATTAAATCACAGTTAAAATCATTCTGCGGTTTCTCACCGTTTTTAGTAAAACCCCCCATCACGGGTAAGGGACCAGGCATGATCGTCATCTGCGGCCCACTTCACAGTGTCCCCTGCGGTCCTCTCTTGCACTCCCCAGGCATCAGAACCACACAGGACACATCGCAAACATCCCCAGCTCACGCACAGAACTTGGCTTAGAGCGACGTATTCTACAAGTGCCTCAGCCCCCACCTCCTCCTTGAGGTCTCAGCCTCACTGTCTCAGCTTTATGCAGTGTGGGCATCCACCCCTTTTACCCCAAGGGCTGCATTTACACTGCAGCCCCTTATCCGCGTCCCTTAACACTTGCAATTACTGGTGCCTCCCACAGGAACACAGCTCCTTCAGGACAAGTACAGTGTCTGTCTTATTTGTATCATTATGTCCACAGCCCCGAGCACAGTTTACCCAGTGAGTGAATGTTCAAATATTTGCTGACTGCATGCATGTGTACCTACAATGACTTAAAGACTAGCGGACCCATGGATACTTTCAATGTCATGAGCTGTAAAAAACAGGATGAGGACTTACAGGCAGGATGTTGGAGTAGGCAAACACTGTGCGTGCCTCTTCCTACGACCACAACTATATTATAGAACAAGCGTCATTGAGAACCGCCCGAAGACTAGCTGAACAGGATCCCTAAAACTACGAATATACACAAGAAGCCACACTGGGACCAACAGGAGGGGCAGGGATGTGAAAGAGGCAGGTGCCACACCCAGGTGTGTGGTTAAGAATCAGGAAGGGTATCTGGCTGGGGAGATCCCACCTGAGGTGTGAGGGGTCCTAGACCCACGCTGGGCTTCCCAGACTGGGACACCAGTGCTGGGAAGAGGAGTCCCCAGAATCCCTGGCTGTGGAAACCAGCGAGGACCACATTGGAGAGACAGGGCTGCTAGAGACGTAGGCACTGCTCTTGAGAGGCTCGTGCACGGACTCACTAGCTCTGGGCTCCGCTGCAGGGGCAGCAGCTCCAAAGGTGCCAGGAACATACAGGGAGGAACTGACAAGTTTCAGGGTCAAGGCCAGAGGGGCAGGGGTTCAGGGGCGGCTCTCTCCAGGGATGGAAACGCTGACGAACACCACTGTTCCTTTGTTGTGTGCTCCTCCCTCCCAGATGGCAGGCACCACATCTGAGTCTCTATTAACCTAACATCCATGGGCCCTGCCCTGGTGATTCTGGGAACCCATTCCACGCAATTCGTGCACCCGGCCCAAACCTCCTCCAGTGGCTTTTCCACACAAGCTGCCTTGGCTCATTCTGCGGGCTTTCCAAAAATCTCTCAAAGGCCCACAAACCCCAAACAAACAGCAGCTGGCCTCAGCATGCCCTGTACCTCTTGCTAAGTGACCCCAAGCCCAGCCCTAGTGTTAAGACAAGGGACTCGGGGTCCCAGCATTTGTTACTAAATGCTACTTTTGCTAAATGGTACCCAACTGTAAGTCAGGTATAACCAACCACAAAGAAAAAATTACCCAAATAGTGTGTAGGAGCAATGGCTAAGCCTCCCTTCAAGGAGACAGAGCTTTGGGTGTGAATCCCACCTCCTTTACTTGCTGTAAGTAAGTAACACTACCCAAGGACAACATCCTGTTCTTGAATAGGACACTCCCACTGGAGAACCTGAGCTCAGTGGCACAAATGGCAGCAGGTCTCTGCTCTACCCAATGTTCACAATCCTGGCATAAGTGGTGGCCAGTCCTGGTTTGGAATGCAGCTTCAACTGAGCAGTCAGAACCCTGGTACAAGCGGCAGCTGGTCGACTTCAGGTCATGTTGTGGTGCCCACCAAATGGCCGCAAGCCTCCAGCTAGTGGCAGCTGGCCTCATTTCACAGAATGGCCTCTCCCAAGCATCTCCAAACTCAGAGCAACCAATTGCAGATCACTTCTAGATCTTACTAGGCAGCCCCAAGCCAGATACGAGTGGTAGCTGACCTTGGCCTGCACCAGAGCTTCTCCCAAGAGGCTCCAGACCCAACATACCTGGGGGCCCCCTTCAGACGACACCAGAGCACCACCCAACCTGCTCCACAAATGACACACCCGAAGGCCAGACCTCAATGGCCACAGAGCCCCACTGAAGTGACTCTCGCTCCCTGGGGTCAGCCCCCACTCAACACCTCGTCCACCATGGTCACGGCCAACCCAGACGGCCAGTCAGCCTGAGGGTCAACCCCACCCTCTGGGTTGACAGCAGCCACTGAGGACCAACTACAACAGGAGGGCACACACAGCCCCCGTAAGAAACACCCGGGAGCCTCCGGCAGGTTGAACAGAAAATCAGTGGACAGACCACCCAGAGAGAAGACCAACAAGGAAACTGCAGCCATAAGTGACACGTTAGACCAGGGGGACTTAACTGACACTTTCTGAGCATTTCACCTAAAGCAGCAGCATACACATCTTTCCAAGTGCTCAGGAACATTTTCCAGAACACGCCACAGCTTAGGCCACAGGACCAGCCTCAACAGACGTAGGAAGACTGTAATCCTCTGAAGCATCTTCTCCGACCAGAATGCTATGAACTAGAAGTCAGTCACAGGGAGAAAAGTAAAAAACACAGGCACACATGGAGGCTAAACGACAGATAAAACAGAAACACACTGGCAGATACAGAGAACACACGGACGGCTGCCAGGCGAGAAGGGGCTGCGGGGACGGGTGAAAAAGATGAGGGATGGAGATGCACGGAGGGCCAGTCACCAAAATAACCATGGGAGGCAAAGTGCAGCGCAGAGAGCACAGGCGCCGATGCCGTGATAACGGCGTATGGTGTTGCAGGGATGCTAGACCCATCAGGGCGATGGCTTTGGAAGCTATGTACGGTCTAACCGTTACACTGTTCTCCTGAAGGGAAGGGAAAAAACAGGATGAATGCGTAGAGTTGTAGTGCTGTTTCTTTTCAGTCAAACAAATACATGCTGTGACTTACACCCACCGCTCACCTATTTAAGCTGCTTATCTCTACACTAAAAATTCTGATGTGCTTTGGAGCAATCTTCTTAACCTTTTCACTTTCTCCTTCCCAACTATAGGAAAAGAAGCCAAGATCACAAAGTACTTTGCAAAAAATCCAGAGAGATGTGTATAAAACAGAGCTACATGCATTTCACTGAACTCAGTCCACTTCCGCAGTCTTTCTAAGGCCCGGCCATGAGTATACTCTATGTGTGCTTGTAGAGTAGAGTGACTGGAACTGTTAGTCCCAAGTTGTGGAGTGTTCACGTTCAAATACCTGTTAAATGTCAGCCACTGCTCCCGATACTTCACAAACGTTCCTTCTGCTCTGCAGTAGACACTATTATCACCACACATCACAGATAGCATCGACATTGAAATAGAAGCTCAGAGATGTTGAGACCACGCTGAAGGACACACCACTATTACACAGTAGACACAGGATGCTGACTCAAGTTCACGTTGTGAAGACACAATGCAATACTGTCTCATCAAAGACGAGGAAGACCATAAAACCATATCCTTGAGGGTCTCTACCTTTTAGGGGAAATACAACTGTCACCAAATTTTATTACATAAGTGCTAAGTTTAACATGCATGTCTGGGGTACAGAGGAGATTAACAATCGTTCCTGAGGAAGACCAAGGAAAGCTTTATGGGAGACAGACAGCTTTACAGCAAACTGATTCAGTGAAATCAGCAGCACTCAGCTCCCTTAGCTCTCGGAAGCATCCAGCCTTCCATTTCTCACCTCCTCTGGATACTGTATTTTCCTGGTTTCCTCCCATCCCTCTAGTGGAAGCCCTCCTTTCTCTGCCCATCTCTTAAATGCTGAGTCCAGAGTCTACTTCAGGCTCTCCAGTCTACTCACTCCAATTCCCTCCCCTCCCCACCTGGTCTCCCGAGCGATGAGAACACCAGCTAAAGGCTAATGACTCCCAAATCTGCGTCTTCAGCTCAGATGGCCCCAGTGTTTCAGACACAGGAGATTCCCACTCAGAAGTCTCAGTCACACAGCGCCTCACGTGCAAAGGTCCTTTAAGACAGTGCAATACTTCAAACTTAAAGGTCAAAAAACAGCCCAAGAACCTGTTCCTTATCGCGTCCCATCAGTCTCTGAAGGGCAGAAACAATCTCTGGGTGAGAGAATTATGGGTGGTTACTTCCCCCTTTCTGTTTCAAGCGCCAACAGAAGTACTTACTGACTTTGAAAGACTGGCAGGTACTTCAGCAATGCACTTGGGAGCACGTTTCGTGTGTCAACTCCAACAAGCCCTTGAAGAACAGGGGAGTGATGGACCGAAGGAAGTTTAGGAAAGTCGTGAAGCCCGAAACCTTTAACAAGTTTGATATTCCTTCCAGGATATTTTTTAAAATAAAAACTAACTGCAAAATATTCTCTCTGATCTGCAAATGAACTGAGACATGAAAGCACTGTTTAGACCTGAAACAAAACCCTGAAAGCTCAAAAAAAAGCTATTATCTGTCACAGAGGTCACCAGAACCACTAGCAAGGTGAGACTAACTTAGAAGAAACTGCTTTAAAAGCCCTGGCTGGCTGCAGGTAGCATCAGTCTTAAAAAGTGACCAGTAAAAATAATTGAGAAAAAAAAAAATAGGCGAGAGAAAAACAGGTTAAAGAGACCTAGTAACTTACTTTCTCAAAGAACGAAGGAGGTCAGTGCAAGACCAAGGGAGAAATCACAACAGCAGCCACGGGGGCTGGGCCTCCTGGGCCCCGGGGAGGAGGACCTAGCCTCCCACCGGAAAGAAACGGTCCGAGATAGGCAGTGCAGGGGGTGCGAAAGGTAAGGCGGAGGAGAAAGAGCACATGAAAGTGGCCCCACAACCCCCCCGGGACAGGACCACTCTGATGTCCTGGTCCCCGTGGAGAGACAGCCTGAACGCAGTGCAAGTACCCCAGGTCCCGTTTGCTCCAACTGCAAGCAGCTGTGCTCCTGGGCCTGCCCCTGCTTTTACGCCGTGGGTTTTCTTACACGTAGTCCCTCTTCTCCGGGTTTGTTTTTAAAGAAAACACTTCTCTTTCCTCATTTATCTTAGTGTCTCAGTAATATTAACGTTAAAAATACTCACATAGCACGTTTCTACAGCAGGAAAGAGAAAGCAGTGGTACATTTCTAGGGACTGAGGCGAGTGAGGAATCTGGGGTGAGAGGAAACGAGGAGGGAACGGGCAGAGGGCCAGCCCCTCCCCAGCCCCCACGGACGGGACTTAGCGGGGTCTATGCAACTGTGAGGAAGCACTGACTACCCACCACACACAGGCCCTGCCTTTATTTCAGGGCTCACGCTCAAACCCACTCTGGCGCAGAGCAGGAAACTGAAGAACTGTAATCGCCGTGGGCTTTCTTGGAAGCTGCACGCCCACATAACCAGAGTAGGTATTATGAAAAGACTTCAAAGGAAAAGAAAATATGGGTAGGAAAACCAGAGAAATAATAGAAGAAAATTTCCCTGAACTGAGGGACACAAATTTCTAGAATGACAGGTTCTACTGAGTCCATCATCAAGATATTCCACAACACCAGAGACAGAGAATATCCTCAAAGCTTCCCGTGAAGGAGAAAAGAAAAGGAAAAAACCACCAAAACCAGGTTGCATAGAAAAGATCTGAACCACTGTGCATCTAGAGCAATCACAGAAATAGACAGGAACACACAAGGCCTTCCAAATTCGGAGGGAAAACTCTTTTCCCCCTAGAATTCTATAACATTTTCAAACTGTCAAGCAAGTCTGTGGGCAAAATAAAGTCATTCAAGTGCTTCTTAGTACGTAAGGACATACGCCAAGGGATGGGACGACACGGTGCCAGCCCAGGAGGGGCGCAAAGGCAAGCTGCCGTATTGCATTTGGGGAGCAGTTCTGGATCGAAAAGAGTAGAGGAGGAGGAGGAAGACGCAGGGCTCCCAGAAAAAAGTGGAAGTGAAGCAACTGAGGTCACAGAAAATGTTACTGATAAGAGTGTGACAAATATTTTGAAGCATCTGGGGAAAAATCTGCAGTAGATATGTGGGAAAAGAAAAAAAAAAAAAGCAGGCAAAGGGCAACCCAACCACGAGGAAGAATGGAGCTGACATAGGCCACCTGCCTCATGGTTGAATGATAGCCGGCAGAGGCATAAAACATGTGAAAACGGCCTGTTTTAACCAAAAATTACAGTAGCGCCATGGTAGGGCTGGAGGACGTGGAAAGGGATAGAAATGGAGGGAAGAAGTGAGCCCTAATCGACCACGGCGAGAAATCGAGGGGTCGAACACTGGGGGGCAGACAACGAAGAGTACCACTAACACAGCGAGTGAGGAAGAAATTGGAAGGTAACGCCAGCAGGAAGAGGGAAAGCACTGACCGTCTGCCTCTAGGAAATGAGACTATGAGGTGAGAAGAACAGAGAGAATGGTTTCTGGTTTCCCCCATGTAAGTCGTTTAATACTATCTGACTTTAAACCATATACACGAATTACCTGGATAAAAAACAAAGCCAGACCTGACTGGTGTGGCTCAGTTGGTTGGACTTCTTTCTGCAAAGTGTAGGCCTGCTGCTTCGATTCCCCATCAGGGCGCATGCCTGGGTTGCAGGTTGGGTCCCCAAGTCGGGGAACATATGGGATGGATGTTTCTTCCGTCAGTGTTTCTCTCCCTTTCCTTCTCCCTCCCTTCCCCCCTCTCTGAAAATAAATAAATAGCCCTGGCTGGTGTGGCTCAGTGGAATGAGTGCTGGCCTGCGAACCAAAGGGTAGCTGGTTCGATTCCCTGTTGGGGTACATGCCTGGGTCACCAGCCAGGACCCCGGTAGGTGGCACGAGAGGCCACCACACATTGACGTTCCTCTCCCTCTCTCCTTCCCTTCCCCTCTCTCTAAAAATAAATAAATAAAATCTTTAAAAAAAAAAAAGGCCTTTCAAAAAAATAAAAGGGAAAATAGCAACATTTAAAATTTGCCATTTTTATCTACATTTTTAAGTAACCTTACCTTTTGTGTGATGCATTCATAAAGGAAAGAACTTATAGCCCAGGCCCCCAGAGTGATTGCTGGGCAGGAAAGGGTGAGGCAAACTGGTCCCTGGGCCCTAACTCAGAATTCACTGAGTCACCACATCCAGAGGAGTAGTCTGTAGACTTAAAAGCACCTCTGGTGATTCTTATCACCAAGCAAGTCGGGAAAATGTTGACTAATAGGTTAACCCAAGATACGCGCTATAAAGCCTAAGAATAAAAACACTGGTCATTTTTCTGGAAAAGGAACTTTTAGGTTTTGTTGATGAAATATCCTAAGAAAAATGTGAAGAATTAACAGTCTTAAACTCAGTGTGGATCTGGTTTTCCAAATCAGTGAGCAGCAGCTCAGGTCTCCTCCTAACAGCTCCTGGAAGCTAATGTCATTAAATTCACATATCATGAAAGGCAACACAGCATGTTGGCATGAACTGTCCAATCACTGACAATTAAAACACAGCAATCCCTATCTATAACTTATTAAAATTTCAAGTAATCAAAGAATAGGTTTATCTGACTTAAGCAACTAGATGTTGCAAATGCCTTCTTAAATTTCTCTAGGGGCCCTGATATCCTCTGGCTTTTAACCACCGCATGGGGAATATCCCTCAATTTTCCATTGCTCACGTTCTGGAAACACCGACTCCATGCTCACCCTTCTGGTGTGCGTGCCTCTTCCCATAAGATGCCCTGGTCACCTTCATCAATACAGATGCCATAAACACATAGCTCGTTGTCATCATGAACATGCTCTAATGTAATGGTCTTATTTTAACTTGTAATCATGAAATGCTACTAATAATTTGAGTATCTACTACATGCTAGGCACCACATGTATTTATCTCGTGGCTCATCACAGCGACGTTACTCGATACGTGTTATCCGTTCCACTGCTCACGTGAAGAAACCGGCAGAGGTGCAGTCACGTGAGGACGAGGGACAGCCACAGCTTCCAGGCCAGCTGTCTTCTGTGGGCTGCCTGCAGTTCTCCTCCACAAAGCCACGATCATGTCCATCCGTGCCACGATGTGAAAAAAGTTTGGGAAGTACTGGGTTAAGCCACACCTGCTCTGATTTACTACTCAAAAGCTGAATAAAAGTACAGTGAGGAGCATCAGTACGACAGAACGTCTTTAAAATGCTAGTGTGGGGAAAAGAACAGCCACGTTATAGGTCTATACCACTGATTTCTAATAGTTAAAAAAAATTTTTTTTATTGATTGATCCGAGAGAGAGAGAGAAAGAGATGGATATCGATTTGTCGTTCCACTTATCTATGCATTCATTGGCTGATTCTTGGCCTGAACAGGGATCGAACACGCAACCTTCATGTATCAGGACAATGCTCTGCCTGGCCAGGGCTCTAATATTTTTGTTTTTCTCTGTCTGCACTCTTCCTCTGTCGTGCCCCACATAGGAAATCTTAAGGTATATTCCAACACCACTCAATAAAGTAACCTCCTCATACAAATGTTAGCTCACCTGGCGTTAAGTTTAAAGCCTGGGGTAAAGAGCTGAATCTTGGTTCCCCATGCCAGTGCTAAATGTATTTAAGGTATGTCTGAAATAAATTCCACTTGTTTAGAAGGAGAAGTACTTAAGTGTCAGTGGAAAAGCTTTATAGAATGAAGCTTAGAGTTGGAAGGATCTTTTTTTACAAGACAAAAAAAAAAAAGGGGTGAAGCCCAAATTATTCAAGTTCACAAGCAGCTGAACTGGGACTAGCCTCCACATCTCCCCTTTCCCAACAACTGTACCTTCTAGGTCCAGCAAGCTGCTGCTAATTGCTTCTTTGGCTCGCTCTGAAACCACAAAACAGTGTCCAAGTACTTCCTGCTCTTCAGGAAGACTGAATTGCTAGTTAATCTGCAACTTGCAAATCATTGTTCGAGAAGCCAGAATTTAACCTTACGCCATTAACTAAACTTAAATTTGTGATAGTCAAACACAAGTTCCTTTGTTAGCCGGTCCTTGTTCATATCTATGAAATTAAAATGTAGCTTTGTTTTTGCTTAGATCGGGAAATACCCTTAAAAATGAACTAAGTTCTTTATATTGTTATTTGGGGGGCACTTGATACATTATGATACACCCAAATCTTAAGCATGGCGGTTGCCAGAGGGGAAGAGGGGAAAGGAGGGCAAGTACACGCTGATGAGGGAGGCTAGACCTCGGGTGATGAGCCACAACAGTGTACACAGACGCACTAAAAGCTGCACGCCTGAAATTTATGTTCTTAACCCCAGTCACCCCGATAAATGAAATTCTAAAAACACGTAACTATGCCATATTTGAACTCTATAAAAATGAAGAGCCCACAAACAGAACTTTCTTCCTTGTACTGAGCAAACAGTCCAGATGAGGAATCCTCAACCAGAAAGAGAACGTGAGATTGGTACAGAAGTGGAAAAAATAAACTGCCTAGGGACCGACTGAGCGAGGAAGGAGGCAACAGAGCATAAAAAACACAAAAGCAGACCTTGTATTTGCATAAATGCGTGTACAGAGAGCAGCTACTTTAAATCACCAAGTCCTGGACTCACAGGAGACACATTAAGGAAGCTGCAACTTCTGTACCCATGTCGCCTAAGACTGTACTGTGATGCCAAGGAAACAGACTTTGAATTCTTCAAATTTTTCTCAAAATGTTTCAACAGGAAAAACCTAAAAGATCCTTCTCCATAAAAAAGTGGCCAGTGTTTTTACTCTTAGGCTCTGTAGTGTGTTCTTGGGTTAACTGAAACCCAGGAACACAAGCTCCGCGTCCCTAGTAATGACATCGGAGTTGGGCTTCATTTTGTTTCCTGACACAGAAGGCCAATTCTTCAAGAACAGCTGTCATTTCTTTAATGCCATTAAGGACACATGAAGGAAGAAATGGGTTTTCCAAGCCCCCACAAAACCATAAAAGTACTATATCCAAAACAGTAATTATAATTAATGCAGCGATGCCAATTAAAATCCTGAGGTCCAAATTTCAGAGGCCTTGGAAAAGGGGCTTCCTGTACCTAAGAAATACACGACGTGTGACTTTTCAGTGAAAACAAAACCTGGGTCTGGGGCACACGAGTGAAGGGCAGTAACTCTTGTAGGGTGGAACTTCTCAACTTTCACAGATCTGTGTCTGGCCTGTGAATGTGTGGGTGCGGGGTGTGGACAGAAGGAGAGAAAGGAGTTGTTTTCCAAATTCACTCATACTTCTTCGCAATTCTACCCCAGGCACCCATCTTACTACAGAAACATCCGCACACACCGTCTTTCCCACTCTTTACAAATTGTTACTCCCACCTCCATTCTTCAGGTCAAAACAGTGACGGCACTAAGACAAATCAGAATGGTCAGACGTACCTAACGCACTTCCTCTAATGAACATGTGCGAGGTTACTGTGCCGGACGTGGGAATAAACAAATGAATGGGTCCTTCGGGGACCCACGGTTCTACAGCAGCAGCCAATGGTGCATCTTGACTTGTACGACTCGAAATCAATTCTAACTCAGAGGACAGGACGGTGCAGGGAGAAAAGACCCCGGAATGAAGCACAGGGGTCTCCTATCGTCTGCCTGGCTCGCGGCATCCTAGCGGGTGTCCCTGCCATCAAAGCCCTTTGCTTTCCGAGCTGTCCTGCATTCAACTGCCAGATTCATTTCTAGAATCCCCTGCAAGGAGTCTCTCTCCTGCTCAAGAAGCTCCAACGACTCCTCACTACTTATATCGCATCTAGTTCAAAGACTTGACTTAAAGTCGTCGACAGCCTAGCTCCACTTACCTGTTTTTGGAGGGCTGGCCGGTAACCCTACTTCTACGACCTGCTCTAACTCCTCAGGTACCCTTCCTTCTAA
The DNA here is from genome assembly GCF_022682495.2 of Desmodus rotundus. Taxonomy (NCBI): domain Eukaryota; kingdom Metazoa; phylum Chordata; class Mammalia; order Chiroptera; family Phyllostomidae; genus Desmodus; species Desmodus rotundus. The sequence goes on along the minus strand of NC_071393.1, from coordinate 22,223,422 downwards.
GCATCTTAAGAAATTGTTTCCTCTACCGTCAGTACGGACTCATCATTTCTCACAACTCGTAACAGCTTTTTTCTTAACGAATGGCAGGGATGTGCCAAGGTATTTGTAACATGACCACCCCAACCAACGTTCACCTTCCCAGCTACCCCTCAGAGAAATCAGAGAAAGCCGCGTGCAGTGTGGGCACCGGGGGTCCCAACATCGCACTGAGTAAGAGAGGGAGAGAAGAGTTTGGGGAGGTTGCAAAGCATGGAAGGGAACGTGAAGGAACAGACGGGGGGAAAGCTGGTGCTCGGAGCTCTCAGCCTTTCCTTCGCAAGGAGTCCCAGGGAAAGGGTAGGAAGGAGGAGAGGGGGCTGCAAGAAATGAACTCTTCGGAAAGGTCAGAAGAAACTCAAGGGGTTCCCTAGGTAGGAAATCGGGCCGGGGTCCCCGGATAACGCGAGGACTCCCAGTCATCCCAGGGAGAGGACAGGTTACGACGTATAACAAAGAGGCTGGGGAGTCGGGAGGTGACAAGAGATCCGGGCATCTCGGCAAAGCGAGCGGCAAGCCAAGGGAGCGAACGGACAGGACGCGTTCCCCCGGGCTGCTCAAACTCCGGGGACTTGGCTGCCCAGACGAACGAGCCGGCGCCTGAGGAGGCTCCGGGTCCAGCGCTTGAGGGCATCGTTCTGCGGGGGCGGAGGGGGTTTGGGGTGGGATCTCTTCCAAAGGGAGATACGACCTCCCAGGACAGGGCTCCCCGAGACAAAGATCGTGGGACGCGAAGTTAACGCTCGAAGAGCCGGCATTTCCCATCCCCGGCCGCGCTCCCCGACACACTCACCCGGACCGCTCCAGACGCCGCCGCTCTAACTGCAGTTAACCACCGGCGCAGGCGCACTTAGCTGCCGCGGCCACGTGACTCGGACCGCTAGTCCCACCCACCTTCCCCCGCCTCCCAGCCCCCGGCCCCCGGCCTGGACCCACGTGAGTCGCTCCCCCGCCCAAACGGCTTCCCAGGTCAGGTGGTCTTGCCTGGCCCCGGCCCCCGCGGCAAGATGGTGGCGCCCAGCTCCCCTGCGCGGCGCCTGTGGGCTTGGGGCTCCGGGCGGCACGTGGGGAGTCTCCTCTCTCTCGTCTCAAAGCCATTTTGTGCCGCCGCTGCTGCCTCTAAGCCTCTGGATGCCCAGCAGTTAGCGGAGAGGCTCCGAGCCCAGAAACAGGAACAAAAGAACAAGAAGGAGCCGGTGAGTACGGAGGGAAAGACTTCAGCTCCCAAGAGACAGTGCACTCAGTGGCGGGGAGTGAGGGGGAAGGGTCCCCTGAGGCCTCGCTAGTCGGGATCCGGGGCGTCGGTGGGAGAACGGGGCTCGGGCGGAGCACGTGGTTCGCGGGGTAGGGTGTCGTCCTGCGGGTTCGATGTTAAGTACCCCCGCTCTCAAATTACTCGGGGAAGGGGCAAAGGTACAGTGACTCCCTCCCAGCCCGGATTCTCGCCCAGACTTAGGGAACGTCTTCCCCACCAAGCATTTCCCATCGCTGTTTCTCTTCCCGGTAGGTGCCCACAAACCCCGTCCAGCGGAGAGTGCAAGAACTAGTGCGGTTCACAAAGCAGCTGCAGCGAGTGCACCCCAACGTGCTCGCTAAGGCACTGAAGCGAGGGATTGTCCATCAGGACCAGGACCTGGTGGTCATCAATAAGCCCTATGGCGTCCCTGTGCATGGTAAGGACCCCGGAGCAAAGGGAGGGAGACTGCTGCCGCTTTCAGCTGCAACTAAGGGCAACACTCACGCATCACTTCAGGGGCTCTCAGAAGCCTTGCATTTAGAATAATTTAAGTTTTTGTGGACTTCTGTCCTATGTAAGGCACTGTGGAGGATGCAGACGTACGTAAGACAGTCCCACCCTCCCGACGTTTGGCAGTCAGCAGTGGTTTACGGAACATGCTGTGTGCACACCTCCACGGGGATTGCTGTAGGAGGATTTAAAGGCTGTGTGATTTGTCTATAAGTTATTTTACATCAAAACTGGGAAGGAGGAAATAGCATAAGGAAAAAGTGTAGCCCTCGTGTGTGTGGCTCAATTGGTTAGGCATGGTCCCCCATACGGAAGGGTCCTGGTCGGATTCCTGGTCAGGGCACATGCCTGGGTTGGGTCCAGTCCCCATTCCGGGCAAGTGAAGGAGGCAGCCAATGGATGTTTCTCTCTCATGGATGTTTCTCTCCATTTTTTTTCCCTTCTCCTCTCTCTAGAATCAATAAAAGGAAATTTAAAAAGTTTAAAAAGAAAACACGTATGGGGGGGGTGTGTGTTGGAGTATCCCCAACCAAACCCTGGGACATCTGGAACTTCATGGACACTCGAATGTTTTTGAATAAATGCTGAATGTAGGTGTTAGAGACAGCTGGAGTGAGTCAGGGAACATAGGGGCGGAAAGTGCATTTGTGGAAGAGGTTTTGCTGGAGGAAAAGGCATACTTTTGCTGGAAGAAGAGTGCTTTTCGGGGAGCTGTGGAGACGGTTGCACGTAAAGGCAACGAATTAAACGTTGCCGAGTGCCTTGTGTGGGTTTGTTTCTCTGCTGACGCTCACAGTAGTTTCTTGCCTTCTCCTTTCCCGTGAGATAATTACAGTACAAACATTTACATCTTATAGATGAGAATTAAGGTTAGAAAGATTAAGCAACTTTTCCAAAGTCATTGGCTACTTAGGAGAGTGCACAGAGTAGAACCTAGAGATATCTCACCCAAAGCATCTTAGCTCTGCTGTAGTGCTTCAGGGGGGCCTCATGGTTTTGCATTTCTCACTAGGATTTCCTTAACAAATTCTCCATCCTTTGTTTATGTAGTAAAATATCAGGCCTCCTCATTTTGATTGCTGATTTTATTGTGAGTACATGCACATAGGTAGGCTAAAGTGTATTTATGCCTAAGGAGAAAGCCCCATGCTCTAAGACAAACCTTCTCAAACTTAATATGCATATGAGTTAGTCGGGCATCTTGTTACGTGCAGATTTTGATTAATAGTCTGGGTTGGGGGCCTCGGGTGCCTTTCTGGCAAGTCCTTGGCATACCGATGTTGCTAGTCCCTGGACCACATTGAGTTACAAGGCTGTAGAAAGCACTGGCAGTTAATCCAGGAAAGGCTTCATTCCCCCGAGTAGAGTTCTCTGGTGGGATCTTTTCGTGACCGCTCAAACCTCTCCTTTTCCTTTCACAGGTGGCCCTGGGGTCCAGCTCTGCATCAGTGATGTACTACCTGTCCTGGCAAAGATGCTTCACGGCCACAAGGCAGAGCCCCTACATCTCTGCCACCGCCTGGACAAGGAAACTACAGGCGTCATGGTGTTGGCTTGGGAGAAGGAAGTGGCGCACCAAGTCCAAGAGTTGTTTAGAACCCGTCAGGTGACAAAGAAGTACTGGTACGAAGCCCACTGGCAGGGGTGGGGTGGTAGAAAGGAAGGCATCCCTTCTATTCACGAGTTCCTACGGCAGCAGCTCCTATTGACAGAAGGCACTGTACTAGGACCTGTGGGCAGTTAAAAGGTACAGGAAACAGAGTTAGTGCTAGACATTATTAGCGTCTGGCAGAGTTGCGCTTCCTAATTATGGCGATACATAAAAATCACTGAAAATTAATTATGCAAGTAATACATGGTTTTTCTCCTGTGGCAAAATAGTTAGACAACAAAGATAAAAAACTCCTAGGGAATCCACCCGCTCTATCATTTTTGTCCCTTCCCTTAGGGTAGTTTGGTTTTTATTCCTTTGGCCCTTACTCAATATATTTATGTATGTATGTAGTATATACAGTATGTGTATCTACAAACACGTATGTGTACATGCATGTGTCACATTGTACGATGCAAATCGTACTTTGTTTCTCCTTCTGTGCCTTGGGGAGTCTTTCCATGTTAGTACATACAGGTTTACCTCCATATATTTTTTTAACATTTTATTTATTTTTTAGAGAGAGAGGAAAGGAGAGAGAAAAAGAGGGAGAGAAACAGTTATGTGTGAGAGAAACATTGATTGGCTACCACCCAAATGCCCCCACCTGGGGACCTGGCCCACAAGCCAGGCATGTGCCCTCACCAGGAATCGAACCGGCGACCCTTCAGTTAGCAGGCCAGTGTTTAACCCACTGAACCACACCAGCCAGAGCTACCTCCTCTTTTTTTTTTTTTTAAATAGAAGAAAGATACAAGAGTGCAAATGATACCTACTTCTGTCCCCCATCCACTCGAGTTCCTTTTCCAGGGGCAGTCACTGTCACCAGTGTCTTGTATGAACTCCCAGAGTTATCCGGGGCATGTAGAAGAAGCACATTGCGTACGGCAGCCTATTTTGTGCTGTTTTGCATCCTGCTTTTTTCATTCAAGCAATAGATCTCGGAGAGCATTTTGTGGTGCAATTTAAAGCTATCTCCTTTTTAATGGCTCTGTAGTATTCCATTGTGTGGAGGTATCATAGCTGCTTTATTGACAGATGTTTAGGTGATCCCATTTTTTCCAGAACCTGTTGCAAAGAGTATGTGAGTCTACCTTCAGGACGAATCCCTAGAAGTGGAATTGCTGAGCGGAAGGGTACACACATTAATATCTGAGTCCTTACAACCCCGATCGCTCTTCAAAGTGGTTATATCAGTTTTTATTCTCACTGGCAGTGGTGAGTGCCCACCTCTTAGGCCTGACCGATGTGCTTTAAAGTTTTTATTTTTGTTTTGTACTGACTTTAGAGGGAGAGAGGAAGGGGGTGAGGGAGAGAGAAACATCGATTTGGTGTTCCGCTTACATGTGCATCCATTGGTTGCTTCCTGTGTGTGCCCTGACTGGGGATCGAACTTGCAGTCGTGGTGTCTCAGGACGACGCTCTAACCAGCTGAGCCACCCGGCCAGGGCCCATTGTGTTTGTAAAAGGTCAGCCACCAAGACAGGTAAAAACGGGGGAGGGAGTATTTTATTTTCAGTTTCTCTGTGTACTTTCGATGTTGACTGTTTTTCATGCTTATTGTGTATTTTGAGTTTCCCTTTCTGTAAACAGACTATTTCTTTTGCCCATTTTCTTTCGGGCTGTTCATTATTTTCTGTTTGATTTGTAAGTATTCTTTTTGTAGTTTGGGTGAGATAATGCATGTGAAGTGTTTAACACAGCACCGAGCTCATAGTAAAAGCTGAAGTTTGGAAAACCAAGGCTATTATGTATACAAGTAATCAAAATGTAAGTCTGTAAAAAATTGTCATTGTTTGAAAATTGTTCATGAAAGCCCAGAATTGGTAACCGTTCTCAGTGATAGGCTGCATAGAGGAGTTGAAGTCGGTCGGTTGGGTCGTGATGAAGGAATGAGTTTGATCACCAAGCTCGAGGACGGTGTTCCAGATTGTGGGAGCAGCGTGCGCGAAGGGGTGCAGCACACGGTCCGACTGCGGTGGCAGGTGGTGGCAGGTAGACTGGAAAGGCAGGCTGGAACCTGGTTAGTGGTGGCCTTACATGCCAGGTGCAGGAAGTAGAAGTTACAAGTAGAACAGGCAGGAAGGATCAGCTTTTGCTGATAGCAACCTGTTCCGTGACAGTTACTGGTCTGAACCCTCGTAGCAGACTCTGAATTCCTTGAGAGCAGGGATTTGGGTCTTGCTCATCTACATAGAATTAGTGCCTCTCAGAATCGGTGCCTGTTTACGTTCGGGAAATATTCACTCTCTGACCACTTTGGAGCAGTGATGCTAGGCGATCAGGAAGGGTGACCGAGTAGTCACAACTGAGTTTAGTGTGATAAAATACACCAGCCTGCAGTGGCATGGCCAGGATGGGAAGTGTTACATCCGAGTGGCTGTTTCTCCCCTTGGAGAGACGTGGCTCTGTGGTAGGGCCACCTGGTACCCAGGAGGACTGCTCTGATTGACCTGGAGAGGCATGGCCATGGGGACAGATGACGTCTTGCGGCTGTCTGATGGGATCGATGACACGAGACCTCCCGCAGGAGTGATCCCGAGTGAGCTGCTGACGTGCTGTGGCTGCTGCGACATCTTTGGCTCGGTCCCTCCCTGGCTGTCTGCCCGGCAAACGGGGCAGGGGCAGTCCTGTGAGATCCTGTTCGTTCGTTCGTTCACTTTTCATTCATTTCACGTGCAGTCAGAACTTACCCTCTTTTATCTTTTAAAAAAGGAAACCAGGATGCAAAAGCCATAGTACTCTAATTTTATTTTAAATTATACATACTCATTTTTAAAGGCTGGAGTAAAGACCATGTTATTAATATATTTTTTTTCTGGTTTCCCCTCCCCCCCCCAAATATTCTAGTTAACACCTATTAGTTTAGGAGTAAAAAAGATAGGTTTGTAAAGGTAGTATCTAGCTCTCAGGCTAAGCACTACACCAAGAGACTATTGGGAACCCTCAGACCTTAGGAACGGACCACAGTGGGTCCTCCGTAAAAACCTCTAAGTAGCCAAATCCGAAGAGTGCCTCCTTCACCCCTGGGGCCTGAGCAAGGGTCTTGTCACGCCAGGGCGGTCACCGTGCGCGTCCCAGTGCCCGCGGCAGGAGTCGTGGATATCCCCATCGTCGAGAAGGAGGTGCAAGGGCAGCAGCAGCACCATAAGGTGGGTGAGCTGGACCGGAGGGACGGGCTTTCTGCATGTCCCTTGAAGTCATATCTTGGCATCTTTGGCTTCAGATGACGCTGTCCCCGAGCTACCGCGTGGACGACGGGAAGATGGTGAGAGTGCGGACCAGCCGGAAAGCAAGTGTGGCTGTGACTCAGTACCAGGTGCTGAGCAGCACAGTCTCCTCCGCCCTCTTGGAGCTCCAGCCTATTACTGGTGAGAGGGCTTCCCCCGCTCCACCCCCCCGTGGGAGGGGCCCCTGTTCTGCACTTCGCCCCAGAGGTGCAGGGCTGGGCCTGTATGGGGCTGGGCTGTGCCCCGCAGAGCAGCTGGTGCTGGGGACTGCGGCTGCCGCTGACTCATTGGAAAGTGTGCTGCTTGTGCTGAGCGGAGGCCGGGAGCTCCCCTAGGGGAAATTGTTAAAAACTACCCCTAGTAGGTAGCAGAGGGATATAAACAGTTTGTTTACACTTATTTAAATAAGTTTGCCAAGTGGTTCCCCAAGAAATTAAGCGTAGAATTGCCATGAGATCCAGCAGTTCTACCCCAGGTGTATGTCCAGGAGAAGTGAACTCAGGGCTTCAAAACTGTGCCTGTTCCCCGGTGTCCACAGCGGCACTGTTCGCACTGGCCAGAAGGTGAGACCGTCCCGCGTGTCCATGGCAGATGAGCGGTAAACAGCGTGGCCCACCCGTGCAGCGGGGTGCTGCGCAGCCTTAAAAAGGAAGGGAATTCCAACAGGAGCTGCCACCAGCAGGAGGCATGAGGGCGTGGCGCTCGGCGAAAGGGGCCGGACTCGGAAGGACAGCAAACGCTGCTACTCTCTCTCTGTGACATCCCAGAGTGGTCAGCCTCAGAGAGGCACGGTGCTCACCAGCGGCCGGAACGGGGGCCATGGGGCTTAGGGCGTAATGGGGACGGAGGTGCAGTTCAGGGTGACACAGAATTTCTGGGAATGGGCGGTGGTGACGGCTGCACAGTAGTGTGGATGTGCGTGGGACCCCTGAGCTGTGCACTTAAAAACAGTTCAAATGGTACATTCTATGTTATGTATATTTTGCCACAGTAAAAGGTAAACGTGTAAAACAAAGCTATGCAGTGTGATACAATAAAATTATTTTTAACAAAGCCAGCACGGCAGTGGTAGACACCAAGATGATGGTGATGCTTGTCTCTGGGGAGGGCGGGGGGAGTGGAGGTGTAGCAGTATTTACAGTGTTTACCTCCTGTGGGCTCAGAGTGTGTCGGGTTATTCTTCGTAACTGAATGTGGTTGGGGCTGTGCCAGCTCACTGTGCTTTGATTTAACGTGATGAGGGGCTGATGCCCCCAGTGCCACTGTGTCTAGCCTCTGGTAAGTTCTCTCTCTCTTCTATAAAGGGATAAAACATCAGCTTCGAGTTCACCTGTCCTTTGGGCTGGATTGCCCCATCCTTGGTGACCACAAGTACTCCGACTGGAACAAGTTGGCCCCCCAGGTAACACGGGCTTCACTCAGAATGCAGCAGGCAGACAGGGCGAACTCGGGCTGTCCCCTTGTGGGCACCCTGGAGCGGGGCACAGCAGGACGAGTTGATGGTCTTCGGACAGGGCACCACCCCAGTCACCCGGCCTTCAGAGAGACTCAGGCGCAGTCAGCTCCTGGGCTCATGGGGCTCGGGGTCTCTGGGCAGAACCTTTCTGCTTCGTGTGACCAGTCTCAGGTTCTGTTACGAGGCCTCGGGCCGGGGAGGAGGCTTTCGGAAGGCTCAAAGCTGCCTTTCGTGCCGCTGCTAAAGAGCCACGGTGGAAACGTTCGTGTCTTATGATGGTCTAGCCCATTCTCTTGAGAGCCCAGAGAGCTGGCAGAGCTTCCCTGGTGAGGCGGATTTCCCCTTCCTGGGTCCTGGACCCTTCCCAGGCCCGCTTCCAGGGGTGTTAGGACTGGGTCCCTCCAAGCGCAGGTCTTCTGACCTGCGTGTTGGTCGGGCGAACTGCTGCTGGCGCTGCTCTCAACACCGCCTCTTCTCCGTACAGAAGCTGTCTGCTGGCACGCTGAAGAAGCTGGGCCTGCCGCAGGCCAAGGCCCGCCACATCCCTCTTCACCTGCATGCCCGCCAGCTGGTCCTGCCCGCCCTGGGGTCCAGGGAGGAGGAGCTCAGCTTGGTCTGCAGGCTTCCTCGCTACTTTGTTCGCTCTCTGAGCCGTCTGGGCCTAAAGATGCCAAGTCAGGACCAGAACAGGGATGATGGAGCTGAACATCAGGGAGCACAGTAAGACCGCTGGGCAGCGTGGCCCCTGAATTCTTCGCTTGGTCCAGTGGACTTCTCCCTTGCGACAGACTCCGAAGAGCCAGGTGAGAGAAGTTGAAGAAGCCCAGCCACTCTGGGGCTTTTCCTGGAAACTAGTCTATTATTTGCTGATACTCGAGCCACACTCTGGAAAAACCTGTGGGCCCCAGCGTCATCTTGCCAAGCTGGAAGAGAGCCCAGGTCCAGGCAGCTTGGGTCAGAAATTGGAAAAGAAACTGCGGCAGAGAATCTAGGACAGGAACTGTCTTTGTGCAGCAATAAAGTTCTTGGTCTGTCGGGAGGGTTCCCGTGGTCGGACAGAGCGCGGTGGTTATCTGACTCTCTGGGAGACTGGGAAGCAATCAGTTCCTCTCCTCACGGAGCTGCAGCATCGGAGCAAGCTCTTCTTCACGCTCATCTCAGGTTTTGTAGACACGTGTGTCAATTGAGGGACGCCCACCCACTCCAGCACGGGAGCCCCGCTGTGCTGGCGGTCCTGGGGCCTGTGAAGGGTGCTCGCTGGCAAGGGAGGTAGGCGGGCACACGAGGGAGTGTCACAGGCTGGGTGTGAGGTTTGAGAGAGGAGTGCACGCGGCCCTCCGAAGTGGGTACTTGTTGACTCCATCTGGGTGTTGCTCTATGGGAACCGATACTCTGATTGTTTTTCAGTCGGGAAATCTGGATATTTATGTGAAATTTCCCAGTATGTGTTTAACTAAATCAATTTTTGAAAAATCACTTAGGCACCCAAGCAAGTCATACTGGATTTGGTCTGCAGGCTGCCTGTTTGCAGTCTGTGTTTGAAGAATGGAGTAGACGGCTGGTGAAAGGTGCTGTCCAGAAGGTTCTGGATCAGGCCCTGGCTGGGTAGCTCAGTTGGTTGGAGCGTCGTCCCGACACACCGCAGTTGCAGATTCGATCCCGGTCAGGGCACACATGGGAATCGACCAATGGATGCATAAATAAGTGGAACAACAAATGGGTGTCTCTCCCTCCCCCCCTCCCTCCCTCCCCGCCCCCCTCCAGTCAATAAAAAAATAAAGTTCCGGATCAGCGGTTGGCATTTCAGCTGCACATCCTTTCTGGACTAGGGCCCGGCTTCGGTTAGTCTACGTGCGTGGCCAGGAAGGTGCCGCCATGGTCTAAAGCTGCCTCGTTTTGGAAGCGAGCCTCCTGCCCTTGGTCTCAGGAAGGAGGCGGCCTTGCTGGGCGGCAGTGGGGATGGAGATGATCCTGGCCTCGCGGCTCAGTCGTCCCGCCAGCTCCCCTCTTGTTCCTCGTGACCAGTGTGCGCACTTTCCTCCGGGCTGAGCTGAGGGAAGCCGGAGGGACAGCAGCTGGGGACAAGCCCGAGAGCTGCCTTTCTGTGCTCTCCACTGCCCAGGCAGCCTTGTGGACCCCTGCCCCGGCCCTGATGCTGTTGCAGTGCGTGACGGGTTCCCCTTCCAAAGCGCAGGTGAGCACAGGTCTGCATACTGGTGTGCACGACACTGACGTTTGGGCCCATTCTGCTTGAGTAAACCATGCTGCTCCAGATAAAGGTGCAAGCGTGTAACACAAAACGGTGATGATTGACCTGGATTTAGGGAGACCAATGGCCAAGATGGATGTTGGGAGAGACCCCAGGCACCCAGGGAGCCGCCCCAAAGGGCGCAGGCGGCCTGTACACAAATGTGCTCGCAGCGCCCAGAGCCACAGTGGGGGTGTGGGCCTGAGGAATGAGGGCCCTCGGCCTTTTCCTGAGTCTTCTCGGCCTTGCTGGGTACAGTGGCTGTGTTCAGGCGCTGAGAACCCTCTGAGAACCTTCACCCAGTCGGTGTGGCCTGCGAAGCTGGTGCTGCACAGCAAGGGAGGCTGGCCGGTGCCCGAAGTGAAATGCTGGCCAGCCAGTGAGAAGCCCAGATTTGCCGTGAAGCTGTGTGATTAGTATAAGGAGATGGTTTTCGTTCTTTTTATTCAAGTCCTACATGCACATGATCTTAAACATCAAAACCCAAAAGCTTATAATGAAACCCAGTGTTCTTTGCCCACCTGGAGCTTCTATTTTTAGCTCTCCTGCGAAAGCCCATGGCGTGCCTGTGGGAGGCCCATCTAGTCTGTTCCTTAGGAAGCAGGGGGAGGACTGGTTCCCCCCCACCCCCTGGCCATACTCCTCTGGGCTGGGGGTGGGGGCAGCACCCCAGCCAGCCTGCTGCTAGCCAGTGACCAGGTAGGTTTTTCCAGGCTGGACCCTTGTGACCTCAGCTGGGAAAGCAGTTTTCTCCCTGGTCACACTGTGCCTTGTCCTTAAATTCAGTGACCAGGCCTCCTGCCTTGGGCTCCTCACCGGCTTTGCACCTTGTTTTATTTCCTCCCAGGCCCCTTGAAGGGCTGGGCCTGGGTGCCCCCAGCGCTTCATGTTTGTGTGCTGCCCCTCCCCCAGGGGGCCTGGCCGCAGGGTGGGGTAGCTTTGGACCTGACTCTGATAATGCCGAGTCCTCGCACATCTCTCCCTGGCCTCCGTCTCTCCTGTGGTCGTGGCCCCCTGGGAGTCCCCTGTCAGCCCCCTGGGAGTCCCCTGTCCACCCCCTGGAATTGTGGCCCAACTGCTCCAGACTGGGCCCTTCCTTCCCACTCCTGCCTCCATCAAATGGCATCACTGCCACCTTGGGGACCACCCTGACTCCCTCCTACAGAGCCCCAAATCCCAGCTCCTCTATGTCACCGTTCTCTGAAAACAAGCTTCCTGCTTTGATCTTACCTGCTCCTCCCCAATACCACCTTCACTACCTGCCCTCCCCCATCACTACCTCCAGCAATGGCAGGAAAGACCTGGAAAGTGGAAGAGCCTCGTAGGTTAGAAGCAGAATCAGAGGCAGCCTGCTAGTCCCCACCAGAGACCGCACTGGGAAGGAGGCATTGAGACCCTCCCTGGTTCTTGGGTCGGAGCAGTTCACTCACCTGCAAAACGGCCTGTATCGACAGGTATCTTACGGGTTGCATTCATTCATTCATATTAAGTCCCCAGAAGAGTTCCTGACCTATGGGAAGAGTTCAATTAGTGTAACATAGTAGGCTAAAAAAGATGAAATTAGCCATTTAAAAATATCTTTTTGAGGTAAAATTCATATACCATGAAATTCATCCATTTAAAGTACATAATTCAGTGGGTTTAATATAGTCACAAAATTGAACAACTATCGCTACCATCTATTGGTTTCACCCTCAAAACCCCAAACCCACTTCGCCGTCACTCCCCACTCCCGCTCACACCCAGCCCCAGCCACCTGCTAATCTACTTTCTGCCCCGGTAGTTTTGCCCATTTTGGATACTTTATACAAATGGAATCATGCAGTACGTGATCTTTTGTGCCTGGCTTCTTCCATCCACTCAGCATCATGTTTTCCAGGTTCATCCTGTTGTCAAATGCTCGTACACCAGTGTTTCATTTTTTATTGCAGAATAATATTTCATCGTACAAAGAGGTCAAATTTCGTTCATTCACCAGTTGATGATTGTTTCCAATTTTTGGCTGCTATAAATTGTGCTGCTATGAACATTCGTGTGTAAGCTTTCACGAAGAGGTATGTTTCATCTCTCGTGAGCTCACACCTAAGAGGGCAATTGCTGGGCCCTACGGCCACTCCTAGTCACATGATAGTTCTGCTTAGCACTTCCTGGAGCGGCCAGATCTCCCCAAAGCAGTCGCCCTGTCTTCTCATCGCCAGCAGCAGCGTGTCAGGGCTCCAGTTCAATGCCAGCACTTGTCACCCATCTTCCCCAAGGTGGCCATCCTACTGGGCGTGAAGTGCATTCTCACTATGTTTTCTAATCGAGGACTATCTGACACACTAGTGTCAGGTGTACAACACAATAGTTCAATATTTGTCTGTATTGTGAAGTGATCACCCCAATAAGCTAACATCCATCACTACACATAGTTCAAAATTGTGTTTCTCACGAAGAGAACTTGTACGATTCACTCTCTTAGCTACTTTCAAATATGCAATACAGCATTATGAGTTGCAGTCACCGTGATATGCGTTATAGCCCCGTGCCTTGTTTAATGTATAACTCAGAGTTCGTGCTTTTCAACACATTTGCGCATTTTGCGTGACCCCCACCCCCACAACCCACCAATCTGTTTGCTGCATCTGTGCACTTGTTGTTTTTGTTCATTTTGTTTTTAGATTCCACATAGTAAGTGAGCTCATACGGTGCTTGTCTTTCTCTGATGTGTTTCATGTAGGTGATGCCCTGTTTTGTTTGAAGAAATGTCTGTCCAAGGCTCTTCCCCATTTCAAAAATTGAGTCATTTGTCTGTTTATCATTAAGTAGTAAGATTTCTTTATATATTCTGGAGACAGTCCCTTCCCAGGTGCGTTATTTGCAAATATCTTCTTGCCTCTTGTGGGTTCTCTCTCACTTTCTAGGTGACATCACCTGCCACGAGAAAGTTTTTAATTTTGATGTAGTGTAATGTTTTTTGTCGATGTGCTTCAGGTGCCATACGTAAGAAAACATTGGACAGTCCAAAGCCATGAAGATTTCCGCCTATATTTTTTCTGATGGTTTTCTAGTTTTAGCTCTATGTTCAGGCCCATGGTCCAGTTTAATTGCTGTGTACGATGTAAGGAGGGTATCCAAGTTTGCATGTGGGTCTAGCTGTTCCAGCCCCAATTATTGAAAAGATTATTCTTCCCCCCAAAATTGTTTTGGTAAACTGACATGTTTGAAAGGTCATGCCAGGTCTAATATAGATAATTTCATAGGGCACATTTTGGTTTTATTACAGTAGTATTGATGTGAATGGAACAAAACGAGAAATAGCTGTAGTTTCTGGTTTGGCCACGAGATGGCAGCAGTCTCCCAGATTTCATCCCTTTCCAGACAGAGCTGCTCTAAAAAGTGGGAACAGGTTTTAGTCAAGTATGGAGGAGTATTCTCCACAAGAGTCTTGAGCTGTCTTTCTCTGATCCTATAACTCCGACTCTGGCTACCCCAGCATCATAAATCACAGCGCCATACTTTTTAGTAGAAAACCTGGAGTTTGCTGTTCTCTGGTGGAATGAGGGAGTAGGGCTCCCCATTCGTGGATTGGGCTGCCCGAGTGAATCTGAAACAGAATTTGATTCACACTCAGTTATAAAAACACTACACGTTCATTACAGAACCGTGGGACGCATAATCAAGCTGTCCTCCGCCATCAAAAAGCCTAATGGAAATATGCATTTACCTCCCACGTGGTCACACAGCTTAGCTAAAATGTGGAGGGCCTTAGCTCGGATGGTTTTATTTTGGCTCAGTGTAGTAACAGTCGCAGCCCCTTTGCTAATCAGAAGCACTGATTGACAGTTATAAGTGACTTTGACTAGTCAAAACAGGTTGAAATCTCACTGGAAGGAAAAGAAGCCACAGTAACACATTTTGGGCGCCTCAAACGTGTGTCTTTGGCTGCCATCCCTTCTTCACCGTCCCGGCTGGGCGGGGGGGTGCTCACCCAGGGCAGGCTCACCCTTCCCTGCCACGTGGCTCTGCTGCTTCCACAGCCTCTCCGACAAGGCTGTGCACATCCTCAGACCCTCGCCTCGCTCACATCTCCCCCTTGCATCTGGGGGCCTCTGAACCTCAGCATCAGCTAACTGCACACCCCTTTTCCTGACACGGGCTACCCAGGCTGTCCTGAGGAGCTGTGAGGCCGGGGTGCAGGGAAGCGGGCAGGCAGCAGGGAGGGCAGCCTCCCCCACGCAGGGGTCCGGGCGAGGGCCGGGGCTGACCTGTCTTTCGGCACTTCGGAGCTGTTACCATCCGTCCGTCAGCAGCTTCAAAAAGCCAGGAGTGATGACTTGGACCCATTCAGAGAGCAGAGCGAGGGGAAGGGGTCCCCACTTTGATGTGATCAGAAAGGTCAGCGAGGGAACAGGAGGGGGAGCTGGGGAGGGCTGCCCAGACAGTCTGCTCTCTCATCAGAGACTTGCATGAACGAAGACGCCAGCTTGTCTTCTCCCCTCTTCCATCACTCCCCTCCTGGGGCCATGTCTGATCTTCCCTCCAAGCCTCCGAGCGGCTCCAGACTCCTGGTCCCAAACCTCCGGCCTGTGTCCTGCCTGTGGCCCATCACCCACTCCCACACCTCTTTGGAGAGGGACGTGGGACAGGGTTGGATGGGGAGCTGGGGACAAGGGGTGCTGGTGAGGGAGCCCCTAGGGTGGGGGCCAAGCCATCGACTTCATCCTATGGGGTGTGTGGTAATTACTTCATGCATGAAACACCCAGTTTCAGGGTCAGAGAGCAGAATTTTCCCTTTTGGATCTGGAAGCTCAGCAATGAGAGGGGCCTCAGGTCACGGGGGCGGGGGTGGGGGGGGGCTCCACCTTCAACTATTTGACTGACAGGCAGCCACCCAGCCAGGATTTAATGCAAGGAGCTCACCACCCCCTGAGGTTCCCTGCCTCACTGGTGGGGGAAGAGAAGATGAAGGAGCAGGGAGGGGGAGAGGGGATAGGAGACACAGGCCAGACAGGGAGGAGAGCCACTGGCTCCCCTGAGCTCCTGGCCATCCTGGGACACACACACACACACACACACACACACACACACACACACACACGCCCTAGGGCCTGCTCCAGCCAGGCCTGAGAAACCGCCAGCTCATCCTGGCCCAGCCAGGGAGTCTGGCCTTTTTCCTGTCTGACATTACAGAATTTTCCAGAAGTTTCCCTGTTTGTTTTTTCCCCCTGAAGTTATAAACCAGATTACCCCTGTCCCCTGCTTTTTTGGCCTAGGGGAGAAGAGCCAAAGGGGGGAAGAAAGCAGGATGAGGGCCTCTGAGCACACCCGAAGCTGAGCCTTCCCTTCCTCCCACCCATGCTGGGGTTCCAGGAACAGAGTGGAGGCAAGGATTTCAGTGTTCCACAGTTGTTGCCCTGCCCGAACCTCCTCCGTGTATTCGCTAATTTAAAGCTCCGATCACAGCTGTGTGGCTAGACTGTTCTTCCTGATGCTCTTGTCTGTGTCATTCACAGCTGAGGGCCGAGAAGCCCCCACCGGAAACCGGGCCCCTGGGTTTCCTGCGATTGTACAGCAGAACCAGGTTTCGACCAGGTCTGCCTATCTTTGGAGCCTTTCTGTTAACCTGCACTTCCCCAGGGACTGGGTGTCCTGGAGGTCCCCAAAGAAGTCCCAGTTGTCCTCTGACACACAGCGGCCCCGAACGGAGTGTGAGCAAGGCGTGTGCCTGGAAGCGGGTGGCATCTCAGTGGGGGCGCTGTTTCTATCCTGCTGCTGGCTGGCTGCGTCCGGTCTCTCTGGGCCTCGGGTCCTCACCTGTAAGGTGCTTGGGATGACACGCTGTCTGGGATCACAGGCTCCAGCACAGATCATCTCTGAGGCCCCTTCTCATTGCGGGCCCCGGAGTCTGGCTTCGCTGAGATGGCTGATCCCGGAGAAGGAAGAGCACCCTCAGCCCCTTGCAGGGCGCCAGCAAACCCGGCCTCCCAGACGAGGGCAGCACAGTCACTCCGTGAGTGGGTCCAACTCAGGAGTGTCGCCTGTCATTGGAGGTAGAGCCTCCCGGAAGAGTCAGCACTGGCCGGGCCCCACCACATGGGCAGGGAGCGGCCACAGCAGCCATCACTGAGGAGGGCCGCTGCACACCGCGGCGGCCTCGCATTGAGCCCTTATGGTGCAGGGGCACCATGCTGTGTTCCATCTGGACGGTGCTGTCCAGCCCTCCCAGCAGTTCCACCAAATAGGCATTTTAGGGAACAGGACATTAGAGGTCAGCAATTTGCCCACAGCCCGGAAGTGAGGGGCTGAGATTCGAGAGCACATCCGTGTCCTCCATGCTAGCGTGCTGCCCAATCTCAGGTGCAGTCTTAGATTCCCACCGATTGCTCTGGAGAGGAGGCGGCTCTCAGGTTAGGCTCTTCGGGCTTTGGGTATGGTTTCCCAGAGTCCCCAGGGCATGAGGAGCCGCCCTGACTGCCTACTCTCACTGCAGGAAAGGGAAGGGGAGGCGGGCCCGCCCCACGGCGTAAAAGCCTGAAGTTCCCAGCTGGAGGGTGGCAGTGTTGACTGGGGGTGCCAGGCCAGGCCTGAGTGGCTAGAGCCCCAAGGTTGCTCAGGAGATTGTCCTGAGAACAGGGTGGGGAGACAGTGGGGAATGCAGGTATTTCCCAGGCTTCCCTGTTCACCAGGAATGGAGCTAGAGCCCAGGACTTTCAAGTGAAAGACCTTGCAGATGACCTCAGCCATGGCCCTGGCCTTGGAGGGAGCAGATAGGATGGAGAACAGGCATCGCCAGCAGCCCTGAGGGACTAGGATCCTTGAGGAGCGTGGAAGGGGCTGGCATGAAGCCTGGATTGTTTGGTTCCTGATTTGAAGCCCAAAAGCCCAGGTTACCAGGGCTAAGGGAACCCCACGATCTGGCATCAGTTCCTTTCCCTGTCCCCAAATCGGAGGGCTGAGGTTGCTCTGTCAACCCGAGCAGGCTCACTCAGCACCCAGCGTCACTCATCCCAGCAATTTAGCTGCCACAGGGCTGCTGCTATTTGGCGTAGGGGGAGGGGCAGAGGGAGAGCCCTGGGGCACGGGGGACACCAGCAGCTTTCTTCCCTGTGTCCACCTTTGTGGTTGGGGGGGGGCTCAGTGGTGGCCCCATACCCTATCTGGCAAGCAGCCCTGTGTCTGGGCCAGGGAATTAAGCTGTCTTCACCTCCCCAGCATGAATAAGGCCCCAGGGGGCAGTGACAAGAGCTGTCCATGCTGGCATCCCACCCCAGCCATCGCCGACTAGGCCAGCAGCTCCGTACACCTGGGAAGGACAGCACTGAAAGCAGGGAGCAGTGCCTACGGGGGGCGGGAGACACGGCGCGGGGCACCTGGGGACATAGCAACCTTTGTGTGCACCTGGCCAGTGCTGATCACGAGCTGCTTCCTGCTGGAGGCTCTGCCCCTCCCCATGCTTGGACTCTGAGCACATGTCCCCCCCCTCCCCTCGCCACCCTCCCCTCCCCACGTCACTCTCTCTCAGGGCTGGACAGTGAGCTTCTCCGGAGAGCTTGTCCTGGGTTATGAGGACAGGATGAGCTCCAAGGCGCTGCAGGTGACACTGACTCCCCTGGCGTTGGTCCCTTCCTACCCTCCCTCTCAGTTGCCAACCATCCCACCAGGTGCCAGAGGCTGGGGCCAGGAAGCTGTGAGCTGGTGGGTTTTCACCAGTAGGGTGTCCAGGTGACACCCAGAGCCGAGCGAGGGTCTCAGGAGGAAGCCTCGCTGTGGCGGGAGCTGAGCTCCGCTGGAGTGGAGGGAAAACACCTGGGGCTCCCTCCAGCCATGCCCTCCTGGGCCCCCCTGACCGACAGCTCTGAGCAAGAGCAGCCTTCCTGGGCTGGCACTTCTGTCTGGTGAGGAAGTGCAGGGGACCAAGGTTCTAGGCCCTGGGCCCAGTCCGGTTTATTCCAAAACCGTAAGGCCAGGTCTTTGCCGCCAAGGGGGGTGGGGGAGGTGGGCAGGTGACAGGGTGGACCACCTGGCTGCAGCTGCAGATGGCCTCGCCCTGGAGGGCACTCAGGCAGTGTCTCAGCAGGAAAAGCCAACGTGACGGCCGTCTGCCTCCTCTACCCACCTCAGTAGTCTTCAAAGGAAAGTGCCTCCATCACCTGCTCTCCGATTCCAACCCACCTTCTGTCTGACCAGGGGGCTCCAGGCCAGGGTCTGGGGTGCAGGACAGAGTCATCCCCTGCAAAAGGATGAAGCTCCAGGTGGACCTGGTGCCTTCCTGGCCCCCAGGAGCTCAGGGTCCTGGGGATGATGTCTCAGAGAATTCAGGCAAGTCCGTTGGGCACAGCAAGACAGGGACTCCTCTTCCTGTCAACAGGCATCTGAGATGGGACAGAGGCATCTGGAGCTCGACATGTGGCCCCTGCACCCAAGGGACATGCAATCTAGGTAGAGAACCAAAACGAAGAGCAGCCCGTCCAGAGTAACTGGTGAGCTGCGGCTTCCAGTTCCTGGCTGTCCCGTATCAGAGCGCCCGCCTCTGTTCGCGGCACCGCAGGACCCCGGGCTGTGTCCAGCAGTGGTGGCTGCAGAGATGAAGCTGTAACCCCACCCTTAAGTCCACGTTCCGGATGTGTGCTGGGTGTTATGAGACCATGAGAAAGTGCGGGTGCAGCCTGAGTTGGGGGGTCTACAGATGGAAGGGAGGGAAGGCACCCACGTCCCAGGAAAGTGGCAGATTTACTGGTAGGTCAGCAAGTAGCTGGGTGTAAGTGGAGCCCAGAGCTGGGGACAGGAAGGGGCAGGGCTGGAGAGGGAGCAGAGGTCTCGGGCTCCAACTTGCAGGTGAGGGAGCAAGAGGGGGAGAAACCAGAAACCCCCGGGCCGTGGGGGAGCAGAGACTTTGTGCTCAGAACTGCGGGAGACCAGGAGCCTGGGGCCCCCCACCCCCCATCAGCCTCAGCTGGTGACTGAAGGGCTTGTTACTGGGGGGTTCTTTGGGGGTTTTGTTTTAGGTTTTATTTATTTATTTTTAGAGAGAGGGGAAGGGCGGGAGAAGGGAAAGAAACAATTGGCTGCCTCTTGCACGCTCCCAACTGGGGTTCTAGCCCGCAACCCAGGCATGTGCGACCGGGAATTGAACCGGCGACCGTTCCGTTTGCTTTGCAGGACGATATTCCACACCTGTCAGTGCCTGGCCTGGTGGTTTCATAGCCACAGTCACAGCAGCAGCAGGCAAGCCACCCCTCAGTATCAAACATCCAGAAATTCCCTCTCTGGCTCCTCTTGAGCCCGAGATTCCCACTCAGCCCTGCTGGGTCCCAGGTAGCTCCCTGCAGGGTCTGGCTTAGCTGGCAGTGCTCAGGGGCCCTTCCCTTTGGGTCCATGTCCCTTCTCTCCTCTGGGTGGCAGCTGTGGCTGCATCCTCGACCCTGCCTCCCCTTTCACCAGGAGAGGCCAGGGGCAGGCTCACAAATCCCAGACAGGAGACACCCTCACAGAGATGGCAGAGTGAATGGTGCTCTCTTGTCCGGCTACGGACCCTGGGGGCTCTGTGGCTGGGGGTGGGGTGGGGGCTTTAGACCCTGGCAGTCTCCACCCGCTCCCCACCAAATAAACACCCCCCCACACAAACGTGGGGCTCTGCCAACATCTCCAGACCAGTCCCCGTGCCCTCCACTCAGAGGGGCTCCCGCGGCTCACCTCTTTCAGGCCCTCACCTTGCTCCCTTCACTCATTTGTCACTCCACTTCCTCTGTCCCCAGACCCCAGACATGGCCAGGCCCTGTTCCTACAAAAGGCCTCCCTCACCTTCCCTCCATGTGGCTTCTCTCCACACCCTCATCGCCCCTGGGCTTGGCTGACGCCCGTCCTTCAGGTCTTGGTATCTGGGGAGCAACCACCCACGCTCACATGACTCCAGGTCCTTCTACATGATGTGACAGCCTGGGCCTCACCATCACGAGTCACCAAATGCACTTAACTCTGTGCAACGTGTGTCCCCACTAGACTCCGCCCTCCGTGGTTCAGGGGACGAATGTTCACCGAAAACCTGCAGTGTGCCAGTCACGAACGAGGGTCTCTCGTGTGGTCGACCTTGTAGAGGAGGGTGCTGAGGGTCCGAGAGGTGCGAAGTCAATCCAGGGCGCACAGCACGTCTCTGGTGCTTGCCAGGGGTCCATCTGGGCCTCTGTGACCCTCTCCACACTCTCTTCTCCCTCGGTCCTTGGCCTACAGGCCTCGGCGCTGGTTCCTGAGGACAAGCCATGCTTCGACTGCTGGGGTGGCAGTTTCACGCCTCTGCAAATGCCTGGGGTCAGCAAGCCTTTGGGGGGCACGTTGTCCATGCCCGGCTCTGTGCCAGTGTGGGGGTCTGGACTTGCCAACAGGGGTGTGGGTGGCATCTCCAGGGTGTCACCTGTCTGCCTTGGTCTCCAACCACGTGTCTGGGTTGACGTTTGCCCAGGGCTGAAGGGAGGAGGGGCTGGTGTCGGCTTGTGTGGGGTGGGCTGTGGGTGAGGGGTGGGGGTAAGGGGACTGGGTTTAATGAGGTGACTGCCACTTGTAAATGAAACAGAAGGCGGAGCAACTTATGTGAACTCTGACCCCTCCTGTCTGTCTGGCCTTTCATCGGGAGCTTGCCGGCAGCTGCCTCACTCAGAGGGGACCCACCACAGCCTGGGGCGGGCGGGGTTGGCCAGGGGTGCTCAGCCCCAGAGTGGAGAGAAGGAAGGCAGAGCCTGAGGTTCCCTGGAGCCCTGGTCCTCCTTGCTCCCGAACAGGAGCTTGGGAAAATAGAAGTGGGAGTCTGGAGACTTCTCACAATGCAAATTCCCCAGCCCTGTCCAGGCCCTGGAGTTCTGGTTCAGTAGGTTCGGGGGACACTGAAATCTGTGTTTTCTTCAAAAGTTCCCATGGCGATTCTTTTCCCCCTAAAAAGAGGCTTTTATTGCCTTTGGCCCACAGTTGGGTTCGCATCATCTCTTGGGCCCAGAGATCCTGGGTGGGGCTGGTCCCAGGGAGGGCCTGCTGGTGGGGGCCCCTGTGCAGAGGGGGAGAGGGGGCTAGTGTGGAAGGTGGTCCTGGTTTTGCTTCAACCACACAGAACTCCATGTCTGGGCTTCAGTTTCCTCCCTGGGCCCCTGGGAGGGCCCGGGGGAAATCTAGCCCCTCAAGATGCCTGAATCGTGTGGGGATTGTGGCCTGGCCCTCCCCCAGGGGACCTCCTTCCCAGCACCCAGCTCTGTCTCCACCCCATTCTCCCCCCAAACTACTTTCACTTTGTTAAAACCGCCCAAAACTTCTGTGGGTACAGATACTACAAACTGAGCAGCAAAGAAAAGGGAAGAGGGGCAGAAGCAACCAGAAGCCACTTGGAGCCCGTTGTACTCCCTGCACTGGCTTCTTCTCTCCCCACCCCCATCTCGGCCCAAAGGCTGCTGGGATATTTGCTATCTGGATGTGCCCTGGCCCCCTGGCGATTCTTAAACTCGGCCAAGTTTAACCAACGCTGGCTTGGAACACAGTGCCAACGCCAACTGGCAACGGAACGAATCGTCAGCTCAAGGGGACAGGAAAACTCCATTTCTCAGGGACAGTCCTTGGTCCCCCGTCTCAGGCCCCATGCTGAGTGTTCACAGCCCTGTCCCCGTGGGCCCTCCACACAGTCCCGCCAGGTTTGTGGCATGCCCTGCCCTTCACAAGTGGGACGGAGGAGAGGTAACTTGCCGAGGGGATGCGGAATTGAGACTTGGAAGCGCATGTGAAGCGCATGCTGTCCCATCGCCCTGCTGACCTATAGAAAGGTCGCCGTTAAGCCTGAGCAACCCGGTACACAGGAGCCCAGAGGTCACGGCGTGCTGTAGTCCAGGTGGCTTTAGACTTTATGGTTTAGGGCGACCCCATGGGGCAGAGACACCTGTCCAGGCCGTGACTCCATCCCCAGCACCTTGCACAGGCCTGGTGCGCAGGAAGTGCTCCATAAAAACACTTTTGAAATGAGCACTCAATACAGTGGGCCCGTGAACAGCCCAGCGGTTAAGGGTACCGGCCCCCTAGCTGTCGAATCTCTACGTATAGCTGCTGGGCAACATTGCCGTGAACCCTTCCTCGGGCAGGCGAAGCCCTCGGGACCACTGAAGGGCTCCTCACACCCAGGAAGCCGTGGCCATTCCCCCTTTGGACACGGGGGTGACCGAATGTCCCCCCAAACCAGGACACTGTTGAGAACAAAAGGTGGCACTCAATAATCACCCCAAACAGCAGGCTTAAACCAAGCCTGTCCGCAGGCAGTCGGGACTGTGGTCACCCTGCCTTTCTGTGGGTCTCTCCAACTTTAGAGTCTAGGACGCTGGAAGCCCAGAGCCCAGGTTCATGGCTAGAGCGACTGGCAGACTGTTTTCCAAAGAGGCTGCACCATTTTATCTTCCCTCCAGCGTGTATGAGGGCTCCAGTTTCTGGACCTCCTCACCCACACCTGGACGCTTTGTCTTTTTGATTCTAGACAGCCTAGCGGAGGTTGAATTTTTTATGGCTAATAATGTTGAGAATCTTTTCATGTGCTCATATCGATATTTTGTCTATCCCTTTTGGAGAAATGCTTGTTCAAATCCTTTGCTCATTTTAAGATTGGATTACTTGCCTTTTTATTACTGAGTTGCGAGTTCCTTATTTACCAGCCCCTTCGCTGACACAGGATTTGTAAACATTTTCTCCCTTTCGTGGGTCATCTTTTCACTGTCTTCATGGTGTCCTTTGAAGCACGAAGGTCTTTCCTTTTGATAATGCCCATTTCTTTTTATTTTTCTTATTTGTGCTTTTGGTGGCATATCTAAAAAACCACTGTCTAACCCAAGATTACCAAGATTTATGGTTGTATTTTCTGCTAAGAGTTTTTGTAGTTTTAGCTCTTCCATTTAGATCTTTGGTCCATCTGGAGTTAGTTTTTGCATGAGGTGTGAATAAAGGTCCACCTTCACTCTTCTGCGTGTGGCTATCCCGTGGTCCCAGCACCTTTGCTGAAAAGCTCCCCTCTCGTTATACCTTCCTCTTCCTCTCCTCCTGCCCCCCCACGCAAGAGCAAGCAAGGCCTGCGGGCTCATTGATTATCCCATTCGACCTTGGCCAAGTCACCCATGTCTCAGAGTCCTACCCTTCTCATCTCTAAAAATCTGAGAAATGAGCATCTCCAAAACTCCTGCCCCAGAGGGTATGCTGTGAGGAAGAGACCGGGCGATCGAGGGAGCAGTGGACAAAACTGGGAGCACTTAGTAGGCGCAGCCTCCTGTGTTTGATGAAGCGGCAGAACTTCCGCTTTCTCCGTCTCTTCTGTCACTTCTTTTCCTCAGGGTTTGGTGCGCACACCCTTCCAATGTGGCCCCTCTAGCCCACCTTTAACTCCTTTGCGCCCTCCGTCAGCGGCACCTCTTCCTCTTGTACTCCGTCTTTAGTCAGTCAGGTAGGTACCAGAGCAGGCAGCCTTTTGCTTTATTTGTTTTATTTTTTAAAAGATTTTTAAAACTTATTTATTAGAGAGAGGGGAAGGGAGAGATAAAGAGAGGGAGAGAAATATCCCTTGGTTGCCTCTTGTACACGCCTCTACTGGGGACCGAACCCACAACCCAGGCATGTGCCCTGACCGGGAATTGAACCAGCGACCTTTTTCTTTGTGGATTGACATCCAACCAACTGAGCCACACTGGCCAAGGTTTGCTTTATTTTTATTTTTACTTTTTAGCATCTTCTGTGTATTGGGGCCGTTCTAGGCTCAGGGGACCTTCAGTGGCCTGGAAAATCTTCCCTATGAGTGAGAGGGTTGCTCTTCATTCAGAGAGATGGGTGAGGTGAAGGGTGCAGACAGAGGCCCCTTCTTTAGGTAGCTTGGAGGTGAGCGGTTTTGAAGAGACACCTCACTGATTTCCTTGGGCTCTCCTCTCTGCTCAGAGATAGAGGAGTAGAAATTGGACTAGAGGGTTAGCGACCTCGGCCTCTGGGCTGTGAGATCCCAGGCACGTCGGTCAACTTTCCCACTTCCTTCCTCAGGAATCAGAATGAGGTGGAAGCAGTCGTAGAAGTCCAGAAGCCCAGCTACATGTCTGTCAGCACAGAGATGAAGAAAGCGAAGCCCAAGGAAGCAGCAGACCCACCCAAGGTCACCTGGCCAGTTGGATGCAAGGCTGGTCTAGGGACCAGCACCCTCTCCATGCTGCTCCCATGTCTTTCTGCCCCTTCCAATGGGGGCAACTCATAGCCACCAGAACATTTTATGGCTGTGGGTGGGACTACAACCAGGGACTTCCCGCACTCTCGGGTGAAACCCCGCTGGCAACAAGCTTGGGAGAGCCTGGGGCAGTGAGTGGCCAGTGTCTCTGCCTTGGCTGGAGGCCGGGGGAGCCCGGAGAGGGGGAGTCCAGCAGCAGCACCAGGCATCTTGTCGGTGTTTTCCCGTCTGGGCGCAGAGCCTGGCAGTAGCGCCTCGTTTCCTGGAAGGGGATGCAATTTTAATCTCTGAGCTCAACCTCACTTAGGAAAACCCACTCCCAAAAGCAGAGCCCTTCTCCCTGCCCCGGGGCACTCTGATGCGGTGTCTGGTGGCTCAGAACCAGGCGCCCGGTCCCTGTGGGCTCTGGGAGGAGCTCCGGGAGGCCTGGAGGAGCGCAGGCAGAGCCAGGGGCCCTCTGCTGCGGCCATCTGCCCAACTCTGGGCCCAGGATAGAGACCCTGGCTCTTTCCTCTTCCATTTAGGACTAGCTGGAGGTCAAAGAGCATTTCCCCTGCCCCAGCCACGTTGGATGTCATTTCAGATGACCTCCTTGGGAAGCCTCCCTGACCCCCTGAGTTTGGCTGTCCTAGGTACACCCCTAACACCTGGGACGCCCCCATTCGTAGCCCTGTCAATCATTGTAGTAGCCGCCCACTTGCTAGTCCGCCTCCACCCACCGGCCAGACTGATGGGGAGATAGTCCTGTAAGAAGATGAGAATGGTGGGTTTGGGTGGGGAGCAGCCGACCCTGCTGGGGTTGCACCTGGGGCCTCAGCTGACCCCACAAGACTCTCTGGAGCTGTGGGGCTCCTCAGAGCTCTCCCAGATGTGGCAAGGAGGCCTGGCTGGTCTTTCTCCGCATCAGGTCACCCTGGCAAGAAGAGTGGCCTTGGGTGAGGCAGCCCGAGTGAGGCACAAGGTGTGAGTCCCCCGCCTTCCCAGTAGCTGGGGGATGGGTCCGTCAGCCTTGAAGATGGAACCTGGGCCAACGCCGCAGTTTCACCTGGAAAAGGAATTCTGATCGCCATGGTAGCGCATGCTACATGCATTACCCAACATTAGGGGGCATTCCCTAAACATTTAAAAGAGAGCATTTGGGGAGGCTATTGTTCTCTGAGCTAAAAATGCCAGACCCTTCAAACATGCCTTCAAACATGTCCCGTGGTTTTCACTGTCTGCCTCACCTGGACTGGGAACAGATGCCCCTTCAAACGCGAGGCTCAGAACCCGCGGTCGCTGACCAGGGCGCAGAGCGGCTTTCTCCCAGCCCTTAGTCTAGACGCTGCTTTTCCATGATGCAGCCTGAGATTTCCAGCAGCAGCCTCCTGTTGTGCCTACAACTCACCAAAATGCAAAAGTTTTCTTTTTTTAAAGATTTTTATTTATTTTTTTTTTTAGAAAAAGGGGAAAGGAGGGAGACAGGGAGGGAGAAAAACATGTGAGAGAGAAACATCCATCTGTTGGGTCTGACACAAGTCCCCAAGAGAATCGAAACTGCGAGCCAGGCACGTACCCTGACCAGGAATCAAACCGGCAACTTTTCACTTTGCGGGATGATGCCCAATCCACTGAGCCACACTGGTCAGGGCTAAAATTTGAAAGTTTTTCTTCCCAAATATGTTCTGCTGGATTCCTTGTCTTACCCTTATAAACCTATGTGCCACCCTTCTAAAGCTGTGTGTCAGGGGGAGAGACAGACAGACAGACAGAAACATTGATTTGTACACGCCCTGACTGGGGATTGAACCCGCAACCTAGGCATGTGCCCTGACCGGGGATCGAACCCGCAACCCTTTGGTGTACATACAGGATGATGCTCCAACCACCTGAGCCACCTGGCCAGGGCTGAGATTTTTGTTGTTCTGCCAGCACTGGTCAGTTTGGGAAAGATTTTTGAAGTGACACTAAAATCAGAGCAAGTCACAAATGACTCTGAGAGTGACACAGGGCCTCAGAGAAAGGGGGGCTGTCACTGCACTGAGAACAAAGGGTCCTGGGAGTTACTACCCAATCTCTGCCTCCCCACCGGGGGTCTTCTCTGAGCAGCCAGGCAAGGGCCACATGTCCTGGGCACTGCTTCCCTCCCAGAGGCTGTCTCCATTCTCCCAGCTAGAAGGGAACACAGAACATCAGCCCCTGGTTTGTACACTCATGGAATGTTAAAAATCAGGTAACCTGCCCTGGCTGGTGTGGCTCAGTGGATTGAGTGCCAGCCTGTAAACCAAAGTGTTGCTGGTTCAATTCCCAGTCAGGGCATGTGCCTGGGTTGCAGGCCAGGTGTCCAGGAGGGGGGTTCATGAGAGGCAACTATACATTGATGTTTCTCTCCCTCTCTTTCTCTACCCTTCCCCTCTCTAAAAATAAATAAAATCTTAAAAAAAAAAAAAAAGACTCAGGTGACCTTAGTACTGGGAAATCAGTACTAGCGTCTCAGCCTCCCCACCTTAGTGGGTGCAGGGCTCTTCCTGCTCCACCCCTGTAGGCTCCAGGCAGGCGGCTCCCCTCATGCCCGTGCCCGGCCAGGGCCCACTGAGTGTGGAGTTTCTCTCTGACCGGGATACGATATAAAGCAGACGAAGGCACCGCTAGACACATGAGTGATTGGAGGAGCTGGCGTTTTCATTCCTCAGCCACATGAAGATTTTCCAAATATGGGGAGCCATCTGTTGAAGTGAGAATCAGCGACCTCCCCTCTCCTCGTGAGCTTGGCAGCAACGGGAAGGGAGTCCAGAAGGAGCCCTCGTGCAGCCGAGAGGAAATTTAAGCCGTATGGTTCTCATTCATTTACTCTTAAGTCATCAAAATGTTGGTTTTAAAGAGGCTTTTGATGTCCAACTCGCTTTTGGCTTTTTTATGGTGGGGGGGAAGAGAGAGAGAAAGTCCCGATTCTTAGCACAGTTTAGGGGAAGCTGGAGATGATCCAGTAGCCCAAATACAGGAAGAGTGGAGCTCCAGGCAGGGTCTGCTCAGAAATCCAGACAGGGACATTCAATCTGGTTTTTGAAAATGTGCATTGAGCACCTAGTGTGTGTCAGGCACAGATATGGGTACCAGGTAAAAATTCATGGTGCTCTTCTGTAAGCATTAGTGAAAAGTGGGGAGACAGGCAGCTAAGTCAGTTACCACACTGTTCTCCCACAGTTGACGCCTCTGCCCAAAGTCCCCTTCTGAGAACACACTGTGGCTCGGCGCGGCCACCGTGCTCGGAGTCACCTGCGTGGTGGTACACACAGTGCTGGAGCTGGGGTGCGAACCCAGGCGACTGTCTTCTTTACAGCTCACAGTCTCAGCCTCTAGGAGGTGGAGGAGGAGTTGCTAACCCAGACAGGGAGAAAGAAGAAAAAATCTCTTGGCCAAGGGACCACTCCCTGAGACAGCCCCGAGGAGGGAAGGGTACGACACATATGAGGAACAGAACGGCAGTGTGTTGAGCACAGGAGAAGGGCCCCGGGTCAGGGGTCCCTTGCCTTGCCTGGTGCCAAGCCAAGGATGAGGTCTCTAACCCAAGAGTAGAGAGAAACCAATGCGAGACTGTAGCAGCTCTCCAGGTGACTCTAATATGCCTTCAAGGTTAAGGACCACTGTGACTATGGTGGTAGTGGCTGAGTCAAGGACAAGGGCACAGACTTGAGAAGGAACTCGGCCTTCGTATGATTTGGATGACTGCATGGTAGGGAGGGGCAGGGGAGGTATTGAGAATAAAGAGGGAATAGCAAGTGGCGTTAAAGGCGAATCTGCAGATAAGGGGCCCAGGGACTCCGGTTTGCAGGAGAAACTGCTGTGCCAACAGTCCCACTGACATCAGAGCTTCTGGCCGAGCACGTGAGCTCAGGGGCTCTGAGGATCATCCAGGCTTTGCAGTCCAGACGCTTTTGTTCCCGTGACCCAAACAGCCTAATGAATACGCGTACACTACAACGTGGCGAGCGTCACAACAGAAATGGACACAAAGTGCTAGAGTTGTTGAGAGAACTGAGTGACCAGTTCCGCTGGGGATCGTCACAGAATGCTTAACTGAGGAGGTGACATTGGAGTTGGTTCTTAAAGGCTCAGTAGATGTCCTCAGGTCAAGAAGGAAGAGGGGGTCCCGAGATGTAAGAGGCACAGGCACGTGAAGGGCCGGCGGAGTGTGGGCAACAGTGGGAAGTTCCGCGTGGCAGCAATGACCAGGATGAGACCTGAGAGACGGGTGGGACCCGCGGAGAAGGGCTGTGGAAGCCAAGTGAAGGACTTGAATCTGACCCTTGGAACTACCCCTCTAACTTGTAAATTCCCCAAGACAGGACTTGGTCTTTTGCCTTTTGTTGGGGGCCCTGAACACAAGGGAATCCTGGGAGCCAACGGGCCCTCGGAGCTCCGGTGACCCTTTCTCACGTCCTTATGGGGCAGCTGATCGAAATTGCCATGGGCGCAGGGGAGATGACCCGTTGTTGAAACATTTGCAGGAGATCCTGCAACCTCACTAAGTCACCCACCGCTAGGTCCAGAGGACCCTCACCCTAATTCTTTTCCTCTGCAGGGGTGTCCAAACCACAGCCGCGGGCCACATGCAGCCCAGGATGGCTATGAATGTGGCCCAACACAAAATCGTAAATTTACTTAAAACATTATGAGATTTGTTTGTGATTACATGTTGCAATATACTTAATGTGTGGCCCAAGACAGCTCTTCTTCTTCCAGTGTGGCCCTGAGACGCCACAAGTTTGGACGCCCCTGTGCCTCCAGTTTCAACTTATTTCTGTAGATGTTCAGGGCAATGAAAACTGTCTCCATTTGCTATAATGAAAGATTTCCACATTCTTAGGTGATCGATCACCAGTGAGAGAATATCAGTTGAACTCCTACTATGTGAAAAGTTCTGTGCAGATCAGAATGTTAAAAATTGGAACACACATTCTTTGGCTGCAAGTGGCTCATCTCTGAGGATGAGGAAATAAAAACGGAAACTAGTAACAGAAGGCAATATACGGTCAGGGCCAAAAGAAATCTTCTTTGATTCCCTAGGCAGCTCCATTTGTCCTCTGCCTGGGTTCCCGTTGTTCCCGGCACGGGTGACACTCCACGTAACAATTGTGTCATGATATGCCCATTGTTTCCATTTTTGTCTCCTCGGCCAACTGAGCTCCTCAAGGCAGCACTGTGTCGCCTTCCTGTGTGTGTGAATCCCTCATCCCTACTTCAGAATCTGGTTTATACCGGGTGCTCCATAAATGTTAGACGGATCGATCCATGAATGGTAAAGTCGGCAAGTTTCTCTTCCTTCAGAGGATGGAGGGATCCCTGGGGACCAGAATAGTCATGAAGAATCTGACAGAGGTGGCAAAGCACCTACCATGTGCCTAACCCAGTGGTGAGAAATGAGAACCCAGATAACGAAGTTTGAAAGGAGTGTGGTGGGTAGGAGAGAGAAAGGTCTCCCATAACCAGACTTCAGCTGACATTTTCCAGATGGTAGTGGTGGCCTCTAACTTGAAGCACAGAGGATTCTGGGACAACAGACAACTAGATTGTTCTAATTTGTGACCAAGCATTGAGTCACAGGGTTCTGGAGTCCCTCCTGGGCATTGTCTTGGGTGCCAGAGCACCAGATGTTGCTCTGGTTTCCATGGAGTTTCCTGGGATCCCAATCTTTCCACCAGAGACGGTGCCCCTTATGAGTTAGTCCCTTTCGCTCTTGCTCAAGTTACAACAGCTAACTTTAGACACTTCCTGATTACTCCTGGCTGCGTCTCATGAGCAGAATTAAAACGGTTGGGACCTCAGCTGGAGGAGGAACCACTTTCATTGGTCCTGGTCTGTTTTCCATCTCCACGTTGCTGTTGATGTTGGAAAAAAAGCAAAATGAACTCTTTCCTAAGACAACAGACCCCAGGTTGTTGGCTGAGTGCCTGGGCTGGTGGGTTGGGGGGAAGGAACACAGGTCTGAGGGAGTATGACCACCTCTGGGGGCAGACAGGGGTTCTGCTCATAATACATCTTGAAGTGCACAAGCATTTTTTTTTGTTTATATATTCATTCAACATTTAATGATCACTCAGCATATACCAGGCTCTGCACTATCCCATATCCCAGGTTCTTAGGCCATGGAAGCATGTTTGAATGGTCCTGCTAGCCAAGAACTCTGTCAGGCCCTGTGACAGCCAGCCCCAGGACTCCCAGCCCACGTGACCTGTGCAGAGGTATCTGAAGGGCACTGTGGAAGAATAGCAGTAACAATAACGACTAACCTTTGAGGGCTATGTTGTGGATTCTGTCTAAGGCTTTAATATGAATCAACTCATTCAATTCTCACAATAATTTAACGGGGAATGGGAAGAAAGAGCAGGTGCATAAGGGGAGTGAGGGCATTCCAGGCAAATGGAGTGGTGTCGCCCTGGCTGGGTGGCTCAGCTGGGTGGCTCAGCTAGTTGGAGCATCATCCCGTACACCAAAAGGTCATGGATTCGATTCCCGGTCAGGGCTCATACTTAGGTTGCAGGTTCGATCCCCCCGTGGAGGCATGTACGGGAGGCGAATGATTGATGTTTCTCTCTCACATCGATGTTTCTCTCCCTCTCTCCCCCTTCCTCTCTCTCTAAAATCAATAAGCATATCTTTGAGTGAGGATTAAAAAAAAAGTCCCCAATGGAACGGCATGTGCCAAAGTGTGGAGGCACAGCCCCTAAGTGGAGTTTGGAGATCCATGTACCTCTTCCTGCAGTTCTTTTCCTCTGTCACAGGTGAAAAGCTTCCTGTAAATATCTTGTAGTCAGTAATGCCTGTTCATTGTAAGATGGATTCCAAGCATCTCCAGGGAATTTTCATTTCCCTGAAAACAATCTCCTGCAATCTCCTGGGCTCTGGCTGAATATGCACCTTATCTAATAGGACCATGGCTGGGAGCCTGTTAATCTGCTCACCCCCGCTTCTCTCTTGCTGCTGCTGCTGCTGCTGCTGCCGGACCCCTCACCTCTGCCACCACTCAGTGTCTGCATATCCCTGCAGTGGCTTAAACAGCGATGGTCTACAAGGAAAAAATGAAAAAGCTGTTCATCTTCTCCCTGATTCACTCCTGCTTTTACCTGGACGCTTGCAACATCAGCATCTACATGTACGATATGGAAATGAAGCAAATCAACAGGCATGTCTCTGGCCATGCTTTGGAGCTGAT
This sequence comes from Desmodus rotundus, assembly GCF_022682495.2. NCBI lineage: Eukaryota > Metazoa > Chordata > Mammalia > Chiroptera > Phyllostomidae > Desmodus > Desmodus rotundus. The sequence goes on along the minus strand of NC_071393.1, from coordinate 22,191,671 downwards.
CTTAAAGCCACTGTCTCCCGTCTCAGAAGCCCTGTGAATTTTAGCTTCTCCAAAGAAGAAAGACCTGTCTCTGGAGGACCACAGCTTCAGCACGCTGGCGGCGGCAGAAAAGCCTATCCCGAACATGGAACAGACTAAGGAAAACCGTGAGGCTGTGCCGGAAAAGGAGAGGCGTGCCACGGAGGGACGTGGGAACTGCAGGTGGAACTGTCTGGCTGAGGCGAGGCAGGGTGGGGCTCGCCCACCACTAGGAACCCCCCTGCCTATATCATAACAGTTCATGCAACAGCAGTGTGGGAAATATATGCCATGGCTTAAAAGAACTTACTCTAAAACAAAGAATCAAAAATTTTTAAAAAATCAATGCGGGAAAACAATCTGCTCACCCCCACTGTCTCCATTTCCCTTGATTTTGCTCCTCCCCTTGCTCCCTTGGATTCATCCCGGAAGTCTAGCATCTCCTAGGAGTGTTCCTTTCCCCCACCAACACCGCTGATTTCCTGCTGGAACTGGTTATTAGGGCCTCAGGCATCTCTTCTCCCACAGCCCCAGTCGTTCGTTCCTAAGCAGGATCCACAGCCAAAAGCCTTCACCACATGCAAGACGAGCCACCGGCGGCAGCAGCCCATGTCCGCCTGCACGTGGCCTGGGCTGGACGCGGGAGAGGTCAGCATCTTCGGACAATCTGACCCCCAATCAGGATGTAGGTGGAATCTAAACCAAAGGGCTTACACAGAGCCCGAATCTCAGTGTGGGAAGTGAGAGAAGGACTGGTAGAGGGAGGGGAATTGCCAGAGCAGTTTGGGGCTCAGAGGAGATGCTTCTGGAATGACTGAGAACAGTACCCCCGAAAGAGAGCGAGATTACAAATGGTGATCTTTCTTTTCCAAGCCTGAGTCAGATGGCCAGAGAATCTCGGCAAAGCTGACCTTCGTGGCCACTTTTCAAGAACCTGAAGCTCCTCCTTGGGCCCAAGACCCTTTCCCACTCCTCTGCGTGTCCTTTGTCCTAAATCGGAGGTAGAGGAGTTCCAAGCCCCAGGCTGGGACAAGGGAATCAGGGAGCCCTGAATGTGGCCTCAGAGGGGACAGGATGGTGCCTCTCAAGAAAGCCAGCTTCCCTCCGTCCGTGTCTTGGCTCCGTGTCCCGATCCTCTCCAGGGCACTTGAGGCCCAGAGTCTTTTTTAATAGGAACAAGAGACTCATAAATCCCAAGCCAGACTCCCTTGGAAGGCCCTGGCTCAGCTCTCGCCTCCTGGGCTCCCTGCCATGGGGAACACCTCCCTGTCTGCTCTCCCTCACTCCCCGAGGACTTCACACATTGACTTCTGGCTCTGGCCGGGCAGCCCCTACCCGGCTGGCCAGAGGCCTAGGGCCTGCTCTGGTTACCATGGGTGAACATCTTTGGGCTGAGCTGTAGACCTCAAATTCTTCTGAACTTCGGGGTTGCTGCCTCCGGAGAGGCTGCCCCAGCATTTTGGGGAAGGTCTGAGAGACTAGGTTTTGAAGAGGTCCCAGAGAACCATCAACCCAACCAATGGTGGGTAACAACAGGGGAAAACTGGGAAAAGTGTAGGTGACGTCTGCCTACGGGCGCCTTTCCTTCAGCGGAGGCCCCAGAACCCAGGATCACCCATGCCTTCTGTGGCCTGTGGCCCCATCTCAGGGTGCTAATCCTCTCCCCTCCCCCAGCGGCCCAGCCAGCCATTTTGGAGTCTGTGTCTCTTCCACTCTGGTGACGGGAGGGGGTTGGAGTAGGGGGGGGCACTCCGGCCCCTCCCCTTTCCGCTTGCCTTTCCAGTCAACCTTGTCCTCTGTCTGGAGGTCATGAGCAGAGACCTCCAGGTGCGGCCTGTGCCGGGATAAGAGGACTCAGTCCCACACTGTCAGGCACATCTGTCAAGAGGGCTTTAGGGTTTATAATTAGGAGAACCAGCTGGGCTCCTTCTTCAGTAACCCCCCTCTCCTCACCCCCACCCCCAAGCCTGTCTTGTAGCTTGGCTTCTTAGATGGGACCGAAAATAAAAAGAAGAGCTACCAAACCCACCTCCTGCCTGTGTTCTAAAACTCGCCTTGTGCCAGGTCTTACTGCTCGCTTGAATCTTGGCTTCTTGGCCCTTTCGGGGTCCCTAGGATTTGCAGGAGAAAGGTTCCCGAGGAGGAAAGTGATTCCTGGGAGTGGTCAGAAGTGGGGGTATCTTCCCTTTGCGTCCCAGCAGGTTGCCCTGGGGCTGGCACTGAGGCTGGAGCCCTCGCCTTGACTGGGGCTGACTGGGCGGAAATAATCTGAGGCCACCAGGAGCCCTGGGGGCTGCTCAGGCCTAGGCCCTAACCTGCAGGGCGACCTTGGTGGGATTGTTCCCCGCTGGGTCTCAGTTTCTCCGGGAGAACGCTCTGCTTCGGAAGGAGCTCCAGTAGGCAACTACAGCAAAGAGGAGGATCCTCCTGTGCAGCGATTTGTGTCGAAGGTGGAGGGTCTTCAGAGGTTTTAGTGTTTTTACTTAAACACAAGAGGGTGCTGACCCCGGGGGGGGGGGGGGGGGGGCGAGTGGGGTGGCGGGACAAGCAGGACGTCACAGAGTCTACAGCGGGTCCAAGGCGGGTCTAGGCCGGTCTGCGGTCTGTTCCTGAAGATTCAGCCCCGCTGTCAAGCCAGTTCAGAGAAAGCCTGAATCTTGGGCACCAAGTTCTAGACCAGTGTTTTTGACCATTAGGGCAAATCTGCAGCCCCTGTGGAGGCCCCCTTTCCCATCCCCGCTCCTGCTCTGCTTGAGGCTGCCTGCACCTCCTGGGTCTCCCTGTCTCTGGGTCTCTCGCTCTGTGGGAACTGCCCCCTTGGAAACCCAATTACTGGAACCTGTAGGAAAGTCTAATTGAATATTTGTATTGAAAATGGGAACGAGGGCCCAGGGCCCTGATTAGTGCGGACAGGGGACCAGAGGGGAGCCGGTTTGCTTTTCATTCTGGATTAGAGCTACATTTAATTGTGTGAAGAGCAGAGAGCGGGGCAGGGAGATAATGGGTCTGAAGTTTGTTTTCTCACCAGCTGCCCCTTCCTCTTTCCATCCTCCCTGCAGGGGAGAGGGTAGGGCAATGGCCTCCCAGCCTTGGTCCACAGGGCACTCTGCACTCCAGGGCCCCAGCCCGTGTCTCAAGAGCTGCCAGTTTGCCTAGAGGTGGCATGGCATGGGCAACCCCGGGCAAGTGGGAGGTGCTTCCCAGGACACCTGTGAGTCCTGGAGCTCACCTGCCAGGCGGCTGAGCTGACCTTGCTGGGTGTGTGATTTATAGAGGCCTGAGAGATGTGATCGAGCTCTCCTTCCCTGGAAGGCATAGGATGCCATTCAGGGGAGCCATGGGGACCCTCACTTGCTCTGCTGGCCCCTCTCTGGCCTGGGAGCCGGGATCGACGGCTCCCAACTTCTCCAGAGCGAAAGCTGTAATGACCCGGGGCTGCCCCTGCTCCCGCCCCAAGGTCCCTAGGAACGTCGTTGCTTATTATCTGAGAGAGGCCGGTGTCAAGATGCGAGGGTGCCTGTGTGGGGGCACACAGAGCCTGCCGTGCCTCCTCAGGGGCAGTGCCTCGCCCCGTAAGGCAGGTACTATTGGCCATGGCGTATGTAATAGGCGAGGACAATTAGATAGTATAAGTCACTTTCTCCAGGCCACATAGCCAGCTCCAGTCAGAACTGGGGTTTCAACCCAGGTTTGTCTGCTCCTGGGCCCATCCTTCCCCTCGGTCCATGCCCAGAAGGAGAATCAAGGGACCAAGGGGCGGGGTTTGGGGACTAGTCCAGGGATGAGGAAATTTGGTTCTTCCACCTTATTTCTGAACAAAGGTTGTGAAGAGAGACAAGAAATCCCTGAACGTGACTCTGAGTCACTCACAGTGTGATGCCAGAAGCGTCAGAGTCTGTCACAAACCTCCAATTCCCCCTCTCCAGCCCACCCTCCGACGCCCGGCCTGTGCGGCTGCCACAAGGTTGTCATCCCTGAGTCCCTACTGTGCGCCAGGCCTGTGCAAACTGCTCCGTTTGGGTAGTACATTCAAGTCTTGCCACAGCCACGGGAGGGGGCTGCTCACTCCATTGAAGGGCGGGGTCCGGGAGCCAGCGATAGTGAGTAGCTTGTTCACTCACGGTGCTGCCAGGGCCCAGCACTAAACGCTAAGCATCACAGCCGCAAGGGGATGCTGCCTGCCACCTCCACAGCCACCTCCCTGCCTCTCCAAAGGGTCTGCGCTATGGTTGGAGGGAGTGGGAGTGGCAGAGTCACCATTCTCTGGTCCCCAGGGGCGGCGTCCCTTTTCTTGGCTTCTGGCAGCCCAGAGATCAGAAGAGGCAAGGGGAGCCTGCTCTGGGCACGGTGGGGGTGGGGGTGTCTCCTGCCGCGTGGCCCCCGTGGCAGCAGGGTTGCCTGGTGGCCAGCACTCCTGGGCTGGGAGCCTCCCGGAGCATCGCAGCTGGCACTGAGTCTGGCAAGCCTGCAGAAGCCCCGGGCACTGGGCATTTGTGGGGCCCTGGTGACAGTGGGGTGTGGAAAGGGCCCGTCTGTGACCTCGCATGGAGGTGACGACACATTGAGGCATAGAGTCCGTCCCACAGGGTCTCTGCCTGACAGATGATATCACTGAGTCTGAAATGACTGGCCTCTACTCCTAAGCTCTTTATCCCCCTGTTTATGCTTTGGGAAGTGCAAGGATGAGGGACTTTGGAGGGAACCCAAGGTCCAGAGGAATGGGGAGTCGGAGACTGAACACCAGGCCCAGGAGCTGGGGGTCCCACCTGGACGCTCCCGGTCCACGGACTGCGCTGTCCTAGCCGCAGAGCAGCTTGAACCTGCTCCTGAGACCGCAGGGAGCTGGGAGGCTGCTGGGACCCACTCCCTTCGCAGTAAACAGTAGTAGGAAAACGCAGCTGTTTGTGTATAAACTAAGGCTTGTTACAGCCCTGGAAGCTTCCGACTCTGGGGCCCACAGGCTTGGAGCGGAGAACACGGTGGGGAGGAAACTCCTGTGTGAGCTGAGACTGCTGTCGCCCTCTCCCTCCCCCTCCTCCGCAGTCTGGACCTGCCCTGCTGCCCACACTACCCCCCTCGCCCCCGGCCCAGGGCCCAAACGCAGCCCAGCTGCAGGACATCAGCCTCTCATTGCGTCCTCTGAGCTCCTGCGCAAACAGAGCGGATCTGCAGGGGTGAGGGGTCGGCAAGCTGGGGTTTGGCTTTTCACAGGGCACAGTGAAAATGCACCAGGAGGAGGGGCACTGGCCCAGGGATGCTCAAAACCGACCCCTGCCCTGAGGGAAGCTGGGGAGTGGGTGCAGGGTCAAGCCCACTCTGCAGGGTGGGAAAGCAGCAGCAGCCCTGGGGAGAAAAGGTTGGGGACCAGGGCCACTGAGGGAGTCGGCGGTGGGGATGGGCTCACTCAGGCCGCGTGGGCATTAACTGGTTATGTAAATAACATGCAAATTGGCCCCTTATTGTGCTTCAGTCAATAGCGAGACATTTTTTATCTTTGACCGGAGGCTTTGGTCTCCGTAGGTCCCAGCAGGTCACCAGGTGGGAGGGGGCTGTCAGCTTCACAGAAAGTTGGATTGGAGGGGAGGGATCATCACTTTCTTCTGCCCAGTAGCTGTCACTCCGAAGGGGCTGCCAGGGGGGATTGGCGGCAGAGAGACCCTGGGAGCCCCTCCCAGTGGGCCCTGTGATGGCAGCGCTGTCATTTACAGGCTCTGGGCAGGAGGGGGGGAGGGAGGGTGCTGCTAGGGCAGGAGGGCTGTGCTGGGCCTGATGGATGGGTCTTGGCAGCAGCTCTAGCTGCCCTGCTGGGGGTCGAGGTCCCGGCTGTGCAGGGCAAGGTCAGGCTGAGGGCGGAGGGGGCTCCCGGTAGCTGAAATGTCAGGGCAGCAGAAATGTCCAGGCGAGGGATGCAGTTACGGAAGGCTGGGGAGGGGAGGTGGGTGTCAGGGTATTTCCCAGCTGAGAATCCCGGACAGAGGGAAAGAGCAGGCCCCCTCTGGGGTGGGGGGGGGGGGCGGGTTGGCTAAGTTACACCCTGGAGGAAGATGACTGGAGAGGACTGTCTTGAGTTGTGTTTCTAGGCTTCCGAAAGGCTTTGAGTGCCTATATTTCGCGTGTGTTGGGAGGAATGGGGTCCAACTGCACTGAGTATGCCGGCATCCTCACCTTGCTCCAGACACACACATACACCCAAATACCTTCCTCTCGTTTAGAAAAAAAGGAACCTGATTTCCACGGAAACTTGGCCACTTACATAACCAAAGCATCTGAGTTTACATTCTCAGGCGTATGCAATGTCTCTCCTCCACTTCTTTCTCCAGAATCCTGAAATGCAATGCTTGAATTCCCTCCGGCTCAATCCCGGGGGTCCACCTTCTCCAGAGAGGTTCCCCTTCTCTCCTTCTGTGCCCTGAGAGTCCTGGGGTGGGACAGGAGAGGGGCACAACACCGGGGCCCAGGCGCCCGTCCTCAGAGGCAGGAGACTGCCGGACACTCCCCGTTCGTGGAGTTGGGAAGTGAGGTAGATGAGTTTGGATTTTTGTGGGAGCCCAGGAAGTAGGGCTCTCGGCCTTCTCTCTTTCCAACCCATTCTGTGGCCTGTGCCATTGGGTGAGTACCATCTCCCAGAAGCCCATGGGGTGGAGGTGGGGTCGGGGAGGGGACTTGTATGGTTATAGACAGAAATAGAGGGGAGAGAGCTGGGGCCCTGGGTTTGCCCCCCTTGCCGGACAGAACCTTGCTTCGCCAGGTGGACGCTCTCCAGCTCGGGTCAGGGGTTGAGGCAGCCCTGTGTTGGAGCGGGGCCACAGACAGCTGTCAAACTGCCGCCTCCTCACTTCATAAATTCCCCTGACACTTCCCTGGGATACCTTGAGTTTGACCTCAGTGCAGGGAGCAAAGTCCTTTCTTTGTCTCCTAATAAACAGCCTTGGGGTTGCTGGCTTCCAGCTGTTCTGCAGCCCCTTTGGCCGACTCCCACTCACCCTAGACGCTCTTTCTCCCTGTGAAGTCTCATTAAGTAGAGGCTTGGGGCCAAGGCAAGGCTCCTGCAGGCCACCTCTCGCCTTGTTAGTGCAATCATTTCTGTCTGGCGTGATGGTTCGGCTCCTCCCAGAAGCCTGTCTGCAGAGAGGCCCATTGGAAACTATTGGAAACTATTGGAAAACAATTGGAAAGCACCGCCCGCATTCTCAGAGTGACCAGGGCATTTCTCCCTTGGGATCATAGTGCCAAGTGGCTGGGGCAGGTGTGGCGGTGGGTGGGGGGCGGGATTACCTAGGCCTTCTTCTGGGCTCACAGAAGGCAGTTACTGTCGGATGGGGCACACGAATGGTGGGTGCTCTCAACACCTCCTTCCTACAGCCTGGATTCCTTCCCGCAGGGCGCGTGCGCAGGGAAGCCTGGTTTCTTGAAACAATTGTGTGATGGTAAAGAGTCAAAGAGCAGACAGGCCTGGGTTCAAATCCCGTGCTGCCACTTATGAGCTGGGCCACAGGGGAACGGTTCCACCCCTCTGTGAGCACCGGTTTCTGTATCTGGCAATGTGTGTCGGGGCAGGGGGGGGGGGGGGGGACGGGGATGAAAGTAGACTGACCGTAGGGTTTTGTGAGTGCTGCAGGAGAGAGGGGAGACACTGCTCCTCTTCTCAGCTATCGGACCCCACGGCCTCCGTGTGCGTTGGTCTGTGGGGAACCGGGAGGGTTTTGCTGTTCTATGTGGGCCAAAGCTTCTGGACTTTTCCCTTTTGCCCCAATTCTGGAAGTCCCAAAGTAGCCCGGAAACTTTGTTTTAGCTGGGAATATTGGTAATACCGGAACAGGAAGGGGAACTACAGCGACGAGATGCAGGGGTGGGAGGCATACTTCACTTTACATTTAATTAATTAATTGTAATTTTTGTCAGTTACAGTTACATTCAATATTATATTATTTTCAGGTGTACAGCATAGTGGTTAGATATTTACGTAACTTATGAAGTGACCCCCACCTCGCCCCATACGTAGTTATTACAGTATTATTGACTATATTCCCTATGCTGTCCTGTACATCCCCGGGACTGTTCTGTGACTGCCAATTAGTACTTGTTAATCCCTTCACTTCCCCTGCTCCCCTCCCCCGCATCCCCCCCAACACCGCTCCCAGCTGGCAACCGTCAGCTTGTTCTCTGTATCTATGACTGTTTCTGTTTCGTTTCTTCATTCAGTTTGTTCTTTAGATTTCCCATATAAGTGGAATCACACAGTATTTGTCTTTTTCTGTCTGACTTATTTCACTCAGCCTGATACCCTCTAGGTCCATCCATATCGTTGCAAGCGGCAAGCTTTCACTCTTTTTATGGCTGAGTCACATCCCATTGCAGACACGCACCACTTCTTTATCTAACAGTCTGTCGATGGGCAGTTGGGCTGCTTCCATATCTGGGCGATTGTAAATAATGCTGCAGTGAGCAGAAGGGTGCATATATTCTTTTGAATTAGTATTTTGGGTTTCTTTGGATATATACCCAGAAGTGGAATGCCTAGGTCATAAGACAGTTCTATTTTTAATTTTTTAAGGACCCTCTATACTGTTTTCCATAGTGGTTCCAGCCATCTTCATTTTCACCAACAGTGCACAAGAGTTCCCTTCCCTCCACACTCTCGCCAACGCTTGTTGTTCGTTGATTTATTGATGACAGCCATTCTGACAGGTGTGAGGTGGCATCTCTGATGAGTTGCATCTCTCTGATGATTAGTGACATTGAGCATCTTTTCAAATGTCTATTGGCCATCTGTACATCTTCTTTGGAGAAGTGTTTATTTAGCTCCTTTGCCCATTTTTTAAATGGATTGTTTTATTTTTTTGGTGTTAAGTTGTATGAGTTATTTATAAATTTTGGATATTAATTCTTTATCAAATGTGTCTTTGGTAAATATCTTCCTTTGCTGTACAAAAATTTTTTAGTTGGATGTAGTCTCATTTGTTTATTTTTTTTGTTTCCCTTGCTTGAGGAGATATTTTAAAAAATTACTAAGAGCAATGTGAAAGACTTTGCTGCCTATGTTTTCTTCTAGGAGTTTTATCGTTTCAGGGCTTATATTTAATCCATTTTGAGTTTATGCTTGTATGTAGTGTAAGAAGGTGGTCTAGGTTTTTTGGGGTTTTTTAAATATATATATCTGTCCCGTTTTGCAGGAGGCATACTTTAAATCATAATGTCCTTTAAGTGCTTTTGTTCTATGTTTACATGATATAAAACCAATTTTAAAAACTAATAACATTAAAAATTTAAATGCTAGGCAAAAAAGGAGACACACTGGAGAGAACTCTTTCCAGCTGTCCTAATTTTTGAAGCTCAAGGTGTTTGGCTACCAGAGGTAGGCAAAGGGCTAATAGTGAGCAGGTCTTCAGGGGAGAAGAAGAACGTGGTGACCTGGGGGTGTCTAGTCCAAGGCCACGGGCAGTCCCCTGTTATCTGTCTGGGGTCATTTCCCTGGTGTGTTATTTTTTTGTCTTGTCCCAGCTCCTCGTCCACAAGCTGCACACAAGCGCTCACTGTCCAAGTATTGTGGGCACTGCCCTATACTGGGTGAGGCGGGAGGACGCAGCTCCCACCTCCATAGGCCACCTTGCTGAGCCCTCTCCCCTGCGCTTGCTAGAGGTCTGTCTTGTCTTCATGGCTTAGCTCAAAGGCCACCCCTCTGTGAAGCCCTCCTTGTTCCTACGGAGGCAGAATTCACCCCACCATCCTCTCACGCATCTCCTGCTCCTCACGCTACTCCAGCCCTCCGTTGTGTTTTACGTCATCCTCTGTCACTTGGACGCCAATCATTTGAAGGCCCTTGAGGGCAGAGCTCACTCTCACACTGGTTCTAGAGTTCCTAGCCCAGTGGCCAGAACAAGCACTCCATCCGTGCTTGTGAATTCAAAAGAGAGTGAGTGAGTGAGTAGCTTTTAGGTCTTAGGACCTCCTAGACAGGCTCTGATTCTTTGAACCTCCATTTTTTCCATCTGTAAAATAGAAAATGTTCTCAGGTGCACCATTGGTCCTGGTGGAGGCCCAACAAATTGGGGCAGCGCTCGCTTTCATTTAGAGACCACAGGTGCCCTAGGACTTCCTGTGAGCAATCCCCTGTAGAGATTTTACCTTCCTACTGTTCCCCACTGGCTTCTTGATGTCACAAGGGCCCAAGCTTAGGTCCCGGTATCCCAGACACAGAGTAGTTATCCCAAGGAACCAGCCTCGGCCCTTCTCCCCCATTGCGCTCTAGCAGGGTCCCAGGGCGAAGCTTCCTGATGGGTCCCTGCCTGCTGAGGGTGTCAGGGACAGTGCTTGAGTATCTGGCACGAGGAGGCCGTCTGGAACAGCCATGTGTGAGCAGGTTTCTGCCTCTCCAACCTCATGTCTTCCTTTCCTACCCACCTTTCACTTGCTGCTTTATGCTTTTCCTCCTTTCTCCTTCATTCTTGCTTTCTTCTCTCCAAATCACCCACTGGCTTGACTCTGCAGAGCGGTGAGGGACAGGCAGCGGGAATGTGTGTGTGTGAGGAGCGGGGGCGGGCAGGGAGGGGCCGTCCATTTCTTCACTGATCACCCGTCTCCGGCCAATCTTGTGGTCCATCCCGGCAGGAGCTCATGGGTTCTGCAGGGGGAGAAGAGGCTCCTTTTTGTCCTCTGTTATTCCTTCCTGGTCCTCCCCGCTTGGTACCTAAGACACCCACCGGAGCTAGGGTCTTGCCAAGGTTCTTCTGTAAGCAGAACCTTCTGGGTCATGGACTACAAGGCTTTAAATTTTATGTCTGCAGAATCTGCTAATCCTACCTCAAAAGAGATCCTTAGTGTTTCCTTACAAAGTGGGCATCTTCTCCACAGTACAGCAGGGAGTCAGGCCTCTCGGGGTTTGGGACTTGTGGTACAATGTTCCCAAGGGTGGGACTAGGGCCATCAAAGAGCCTCTTCGTTCCTTTTCCCCAGTCACAGAACAAACACTCCATAGGGAGGCCAGCATGGCTGGACCAGGTGCCACGCCCTGTGCCCAGGGCCTGTGCTGCCCGGCCCTTCTCCCTGTGCCTCCTCCGCATCTGGCCCTCAACCCTCAGCCCTAGTGGAAGTGCCTTCAGGTTTATATGGTGCTATTTACTGGCCCTCTGCCAATTAGTGACACTTTGAAATTCCCTTATATGACGCACTGCTGCTCTGACAATAAACAAGTCATTAGCTGGGTCGGAGGGCAGCTTCCAGCCGGTTTTGATTCATTGTTTCCGAACAGGCTCAAGAGGCTCATTAAAGCCGCAGGGTCCCCAGCCTAAGGCTCAGGAAACTCCTCAAGCTGGGGCCATGTGGGGGCATTGGGTCACTGTCATCTGCTTTTCCCTCTGACTCCCCACAGGCTCATCACCCCACCACTGGAGGGCACACTCAAGGCCACCACAGCGTCCACCCCTCTTACCTGACACAGGCAGAGGACAAAGTCCTCAGCAGGGAGGGAACTTGGAGGAAGAGCAGGTTACAGTGAAAGGAGGCTCCATGGAAAGAAGAGGCTTAGGTGCCAAAGAAAGGAGAGGTGACGGGGGTGGGGAGTAGAAACGCCAGTGGGTGCAGTTAATGTCTGAATGGTAAATTCCACTAGCTGCAGCCCCAGTGTCGGAGCCATGGGGGGCAGGGCATCAGACTAGATATAGCTCTCAGTGCCAGGGACGATGGCTTGGATGCTGCTGATACGGGGGCAGGGGACACAATCTCTATTTTATAAGAGGCAGACAGCTGATATCGAGGCCTCTGCAAAAATCTGGAACCCCGTAAGGAATGCATCTTCAGAGAAATCAGGACTAGAAAAATACTACTCACAGCCTTTGGGTCATGACCAGTGAGCTTGTCCTCGCCGTGGCTCTGAATGGAAAAAGTCTCTGGTGAGAAATAGAAGTCCCAGGTCCAAATCGTATGAGACTTAGTGTGTGATTTTCCACTGTTTAGAGTTCTCAAGCTGAGAAATTGATGTAGAAATCAGTCCCAGAGAGTCAAAATGCTGCGGTATCAAGAGAGGGAAGCGCAAGACCGCTCTGGAGGAGCGTGCCCCAGAGCAGCGGCATTCTCACGGCACACTGGAACCCTCTTTGAAGTCGTACCGACAATAAAAAAAAAGTCACACACCACATGAGGACATGATGTGCCATTTGGGAAAGTCAGCAAACATATCACACCAGTTTAGCATTCTAATAATGAAAAATAACAACCTGCAAGAGACTTTAAGACAACTATGCTTAAACTGATTACAAATATGAAAAAGAAAAACCATAAAGAAAGGATAGGCTATTTTGAAAGGGAACAGGCACATGTATGAAAAGAACCAATAGAGCTTTCTAGAAATTAAAAAGATTGTTGAAATAAAAGCTCCAAGGATGTGTCAAACAGTGGATTAGAGAAAGCTGAACAGAGAATTAGTGAACTGAAAAGTTGATCGGAGGAAATTACCCCTCATACAGCATGGGAAGATAAAGAGAGAGAAAATATGAAAGAGAGGCTAAGGGGCAGGGAAGGTAGAATGAGAGGGCCCAAACTGCCCCTACGAGGGGTGCAGAAGGAGAAGAGTAGAGAAAACGGGGGAATGGCAATATTCGGTTTTCCAGAACTGACAGAAGCTATTCATCCTCAAACCGCAGACATATTAAGAGCTCCGAGGACACCCAAACAAATCCACACTTGGATATGTTACAGCGAAACTGGATTCAGAGAAACACAAGCAGCGGGGTGAGAGACTAGCGAGAAAGGAGGGCTTCCTTTCCCCCAGGAACATCTGGGAAGGATCTTGGAGCCTTGCAGGCTGAATAGAATTTTAAGAGGCCAAGAATATAGTGGGGCTGGTGGTGAGCTCTAAGAAAGGGTAGAAAAAGATGGGACCCCAGCCTGCCTTGCTAGCGTATAAGCAGGTTTTAAGCCAAGTTGTTTTGAATTAAGTTATCTAGCTCTGGATACCTGTTTGTTCACGAAGAGCATCGGGGGACCCTTGCTGCTCTGGGCCTTCACTCACACCCAGTCTTCGTTCTTCCCTTTCAGCCCTCTGTTCCACCTCTGGGACCCACCACAACTGCACAGCCAGGAAGGCGCAGGTCACTGCTCACCTTCCTGGGAGCACTCGTAACTACACAGCCTTCTGAGGCTTCCCCTCCTCTGGGGTGTGCCGACGTGGGACAACCCAGCCTTCCTCCTGCCTACTCGGGGTCTGTCGGGCAGTGGGCAGCCGGGCTGCCTCGCTCATCTGTGTTTTGTTAGCAGCGCTGGTAGCTTCAGAGAAACAGGCAACCTGGCCGTGGTAATTGGCTCACGAGAGCAGCAGGTCACTGGAGCGGGAAGGGGCCTAGCGAGGAAGGGGAGGGGGCTTAATGGGAAGCAAATGCCACCGAGGAGCCTTGGGTGGACCCTCCCCCAATTCATGGCCATTAGCATTCCTCAAACACCTGCAGGCACTCGGCCTGCTGGGGGTGGGATGTGCCGGCTCCTCCCTGCTGGTACACAGAACCGGAAGGTGAATTTGGTTCCAATTACGGGGCAGGGAGCAGGGCTGGATGTGAGGCAGGAGACCCCCTTCTTGCGTCCTTTGAGAGCATGCGGTTTTGTGTGGCAGTTGTCAAGTCCAGGTTCACCTGATGGCTGTTTACGGTGTCGGGGAAAGAGCCCTGGGCTGTGAGAGCCATGGGCCCGAATTCCAAATGATCCCTGTTCTTCTTTCGCAACCGCAGAAAAAGCACCGAGTCTCTGTGGTCCTCCCCCCCCGCCCCTGGAAGGATGACGAGGGAATAATATCTACCCGACAGAGTCGCCGTGAAGAACACACAAGGCAGACCGTTGGAGAGAGCCTAGCAGGGCGCTTATTAGAGGGTGGGCACTCAAAAAATGTGGTTTTCCTTCATCTCTGGACTTTAAATACCTTTAGGGCAGGCGTGTCCAACCTTTTGGCGTCTCTGCGCCACACTGGAGGGAGAGTTGTCTTGGGCCACACATTAAATACACTGCGATGTGTGATCACAAAAAAACTAATAGTGTTTTAAGTAAATTTACGATTTTGGGTTGGGCCGCGTTCACAGCCATCCTGAGCCACACACAGCCCACTGGCCACAGGTTGGACACCCCAGCTGTAGGGGAAGGACGGTGTGTTCCTCATCTTTGTGACCACCAAGGGGACTAATGCAGAGCCAGGCACACAAAGTGACTCTTGAGGAAATGAGGCCTGAATACCCCACACATTGAGCTCCCACACCCCTCCTACTAGTACAGGTCAAAGGTCAGCTCAGAAGTATCCCCCCCCCCCGCCCCCACTGGATGCCAGGAAGGAAAGACTGAGTCCCCGAAGAATCACTAAAATGAGTGTGGTGGTAGGCTGTTGAGCAACCAGTGAAAAGACAATTTCCCTGAGGTCACTCGAAGAACTCACCTCGTGTGAACACTGGGAGACTGAGGGTCCCTCTTGCCAGGAGGAGACCGTGGCTGGGAAGGAGAACGCCATGCAGGGGACCCGGCCGGGCCCAGGGAAGGATGACATCCTTTCTCTACTTCTCCTGCCCTTCGAGTGCAGGTGCTGTGCCAGCCTCGGGACGGGGCCAGCTTGCCCACGGCTGGGGGACAGTGCGTGGTCTCTGGGGCTGCTCCCCTCCAGCCCTGAGGCCCCTCTGGCTGGGGCTCCTGCCCACCTGCTCTCCGGCTGCGGTCTGCTGGATGGCAGCATCTCCAGGCATCTCTGATCTGTGGTCCTCAGCGCCAACATCTGTACCGTGGACCCACTGGATGTGTGTTTTCTCTTTGTCTCGGTTGTGACACGTCTCCATTCTTCACTTGGATGACTCTCCTCTTGATTGTTACTGTCTCACCCGCTCCGTTAATTTGCTTTCCCCTGGCCCCAGCCACGTTCCCTCAGTTACCTGAGGCCCATGCCAGCCCTCGCTGCTTCCCTTCCTCCCCAGCTCCGGGCCCTCTCCTCCGGTATCCCAGGGCCCTGCTGGGAAACTCGCTCAGACCAGATGTGGCTGCCTCCTCCTCTTCCCCCTGATTTGCCAAGGGCTGCAGGGGGTATAGGGGAGGGAGAGACTCTCCAGCACCTATGTCCTGCTCTCCCCACTCTGCTTCCTGCCCAGGGCAGGGCCAGAGAGAGCAGTGTGTGACAGCACTCTGTCTGGTGCCAGCGCTGAGGGTGGTGGGGGATGCAGGGCAGGAACCGGGAGCTAGCTAGCAGGGGACCTCGGTCCCCTCTGCCACAGAGCCGCACTGGAAAGTTTGGGGTATAATCTATGACATTAAGTATCCCAAACTCTTTACTCTGGGTTCTACCAAGGCCTCTCTGCCTAAATATTGCCCGACTAACAATATCCTACGGCAGGTTAGTACCGATGGGCTATGAAAGGCCTTCATGCCCACTGTCTTTGCCACCCTCTCCACAGCTGTGGGACTCAGGGGTATCAGCAAACAAGGACAGAGGGGTCTCGGGGTCCAGCGACACTCAGCTTGTACAGGCCAAGCACAGACTCAAACCCCAGTCTGGGCATGGGAAAGAATGGTTCATTAGCTTTACAGCCGGGCCTGTCTTTTTCCACCTGGCCCCGTCTGACCCCATCCCCACACCTGGGAACGAAACTTCTGACACATTGAGCCTGGGTTTGCAGACACCAGCCGGCCTGGGGCACACCTCCCTGCTTCTGGAATCATGGCTCCCTTCGGTCTCAACGGGATTGGAATTGACTTCTGGGATTACGAGAGTGACTACTATGGGTGCGAAGGTATTGGACCCTCCGAGGGATGAGGACTTCGAGAGAAAATGGGCATCTTCAGAGGCGGAGATCTGGTCAGAAACAGCGAGGCTTGTGAGCCTACAAAACATCACCAATCCACCAGCCCAGCCAGGGCCCAGGCCAGGCTGTGTGGGGCCTGAGAGTTTATGGTGTGGTGGTGGGGCTGTCTTTATTTAGTTAGTTTGTAGAGATTTTATTTATTTATCTTCAGAGAGTGGGGAAGGGAGGGAGAAAAAGAGGAAGAGAAACATCTATCAGTTGCCTCTTGTACGTGTCCTGACTGGGGACCAAGCTCAAAACCCAGGCATGTGGACTGACTGGGAATTGAACCAGCGACCTTTTGCTTTTTTGGGATGACGCCCAGCCCACTGAGCCACCCGGTCAGGGCAGTGGGGGTTTCTTTAAGTAAAAGAATTCATATGTCTCAACACGAACTTACCAGGGCTGCTCCCAACGCTTCACAAGGGAGCCTGTGCACGGGTCATTTGCTCCCTGGCAGATCTGCCCTAAAATAGAGCTCAAGTCTCAAGCAAGTTCACACTGAGCACCTGGGCGGATTCCAGTGGAAGGTATAGTTTGGAACAGATTAGGCCCGTGGCCCTCCACCCCTAGTGGGCCGGATGCCCCTAGGCACATACGCCTCACCCCCAGAAACTCTGCATTAGTGGATTGCGGGAGGGGACTTTAAGTCTGCATGCTTCACTCTGAGACCTTCAGAGCACGCCAACGCTGGCCATCTGGGGATCAGTCTCTACGAAACACTGGTCCAGCCCACACTGCCTGGGGGGAGTGATGGAGAAGGAAAGAGAAAGTGTTGCCTGAATCATAGAGCAAATTAGGGCAGAGGCAGAGCTGGGGTATGGGCCCTGGGTTCCCAGCCCACTCTTCCAGCTGGCCTCCCTCTGATCAAACTTCTGAACAAGTAGGGTATTAACAGGGGTAAGGTTGTGACTGAAATGAAGCAGAGAGAGTAGGGACGGTAAGGTGGGGAGGTGTGAGGGGAGATGTACAGCTGAGCTACTTGGGACTCTGGAAAGGTGAGAGACCCCGGGCCCCAGAGGAGGTGCCAGGTCACCCCAGAGGGGACCTTCAAGTGCTGACGGGTACCTTGGGAGAGGGCAGCTCCTCTCCCAGTGTGGACCGTCCGTGAATGGTGGCCCTAAGTCTTTGGGGCGCCCGAGCTCAAAGGTCTCCATCCAAGGACCCAATGTCAAGGTGAAGCTCTCACGAAGATAAAATACTGACCGGTCCGGATAGGAACTTCTTTTGTTAGCTCGTTTTGGCAGGAGGTTTAGTGTCAACACGTGAATGCTGCTCCCCTGATCTCCTTGCCCCCAGGAGTCGCTTGTGAAGACACATCACCCTGGCGAGGACACCTGAAGGGGGCACTCCACAGTGCCCTGGGTGGCCAAGGGACAACGGGGACAAAGAGTGGGATGGGGCGGACAGAGAACGCCTCCCACTGGTGGGAAGCCTGGCCCACCTCTCGTGTGGGGGCAGAGCTGCCACAGAGGGGTGCTGTGCCTCGTTCGCCCCCCTCAGCCTTGTGCCTGTAACACCTTTCCCTCTCCTGACGTCCCACCTTCCCCCTGCCAGGCCTGGGCCTGTGGGGCTGGCCTGCAGCCACGCCCACCGCCACCCCTGTGGAGGAAGCCAGCACCTTCCTCAGGTTAAAGGGAGGGTGAAATGGCTCCAGGGTTAAAGGGGGCAAGGAGCTTAATAGGCCTGGAGTGTCCAGACAGGTGGCTCTTCACTGCACAACTCCAGGGGGAGCCAGCCACACGGTGTTCGGGAACTGAGCAACAAGGTGGCTTGCTCTTGAGAGCCTGCTTTCTTATTCTGCCTGCTCTGGAAGAAAAAGATAAGGACAGTGGGGAAGGAGGGAGGGAAGGAGGGAAGGAGAGAAGGGAGGGAGGAAGGAAAGAAGGAAGGAAGGAAGGAAGGAAGGAAGGAAGGAAGGAAGGAAGGAAGGAAGGAAGGGAGGGAGGAAGGGAATTTTCCCTGAAGGCCCACTGCCAGTCAAGGACATTCAGAGAGAGGCTGGAGGGAAGGGTGGAGAGGCCTGGGGGGTGGGAGAGGGAAGCCGGCAGAAGAGGCCAAGCCCCTTGAAAGCTGCTATTGTTTGAGGTCTCTGCTCAGAGAAGCCCCAAGTAAAAAGAGCTTGTTAGAGAGAGCCAGGCTGGAGACAAGCTGCTCTCAGAGAGCCAGTGAACCGTGCGAAATGACTTAAACTAACAACCCTGACTGCACCGGGCTGGGACCCAGGCGGCAGGGCCGCGTGCTCATCAGAAATTCATAGGAGGTGCCCCGCAGCTCAGCTTTCTCTAGCTGCCTTGTTCACTGAGCGGTTTTTTTTATTTCCAGTCCCGCGGCTCTGAAAAGGAGACAGGGGCTGCCTGATGGGGAAGATCAAGTGGCCTTTGAAAACCTCTCTCGGAGTTTATTAAACCCTGGGCCAGGGCAGGCCAACCTGGAGGCCCAGCCAGGCCTGGCTCTGCCGCCCCCTTGGCTCCCCATAGGGAACCTGGCCTGTTCTCCTGTCCCCAAGTTGGCAGGTCTCTGCGGAGGGGTGAGGGAGCCAAGGTGGGTGCAGGGGAGTGGTCCAATGGGACAGCGGTAAATACACTCATCTCTTTCCAAAGGATGGGGACCGTGGGAGGGTGGGGCCTGGGCTACAGGGGAGCCCCTTCACCCCACAAATGACATGGGCCTTGCCTCTCTGGGCCCCACAGGACACCCTCTGCTTCCTGTTGGAACGCCTGTGCCCCACCTCTCCAGAATGTTTGTGCTAAAGGCACACACAAAGGTGAATGGGCTTGGGGGAGGGTGTTGGGGGGGGAGGGGGGAGGAGTGGGTTGGAACTGAAGGGTCTCTAAGCTGGATCGTACCCAGTGACCAAGGTCAGGAATGAGGCTTCTCAGAGGAAGTCTCCTTTCCCAAAGCTGGAAATCTGGAGCCCCTCAGGGGCAGAAAGGTGAGAGATCACACCTGCCCGTGCTCAGTTTGCCACCCCCTCCCACCCCACCCCAGATGGACAGGGTGTGCGAGACTCAGAGGCAGATGCTGAGGGGGACCTTCAGGCAGAAAAGTCCCGCGTGGAGTTTCTTCACCAACTGCGACGCTCCGAGTCAGCCCACAGGGTTGCTATGGTAGATTTGCTCACTCAGCAAACGCCCACCGAGGGCCCGGTGTGAGTCAGACTGGACGTTCTAGTGCTGTGCACGAGTGGGGAGCAAAGCAGTGTGGAGGCAGCTCCGTAATCACACCTGTGACTGATCATGCCTGTGACTGCGATACCTGGCGGAGCCCTTGCTGGCCAGGTGACCCGGGGCGGCAACTGTCAGGGGAGGAAGGAGTAGAGCCAGAGGGAGGCCTGTTCTCTGCCTTCCACCAGAGCAGCTTCCTTTACCAGCTTATATCTTGGGGGTCTGAGTCAGATTTCTTCTGAAAAGACAGCTCTGCTTATTTAAGAAGTCGAAAACCATCCATCTACTCCTCCCCTTTTTAAATCGTTTTTGTCTTGTTTCATGTACCCTGCCCCCTTTCCAGATTGTTCCAAGGCTACTTACTTGCTTCCTGTCCCCCACCGCCGACGCCCAATGCCTCCCGTAGGAGAGTCATCTTCCCAAGTGGCTTTGGATTTGGAATCCAGTCTGTCACTGCCCCTTTTTATGCTTCCCCTTTAAACAAGTTCGAAGCCTTTCAGAGTTTTCCCTGAGAGTCTTACTCTCCATAACTGGGGAGAATAAACAGATGGGGGTGGTCTGAAGATGTAAAGCTTGAGTTCAAAGTCATATATGGTAACTGTCCCTGACCCTCGACTAGAGAGGGCAAGGTGTGAGAAATGGCCACTTGCCCCTACACGGCCTATTTCCGCCAGGGCCCAGGCAGCCAACAGTTGAGTCTGAAGGACCTGCCTCCCAAGTTACGGCCAGTCCTGCTCTCTTGTTGGAAATACAGGCCAGCCCCTTGTCCTACAGGTCCGGGAGCCAGGAAGGACATGGGGTTGGCAAGGGTGGCCGTGGTCCTTTCGCTGAGGGCTCCTGAAGTCAGACACCTACCAAATCCGGGCTAGTGGAGAGGTTTCAGCTCCTGAACCCGCTGTTCGGTGGCAGCTGCCTGGTGCGCTCCGCTGAGACGGATCCCCAGACGGTGCTGGTGCTCTTGTTGCCGCTATTACTACTGTCCTGAGAGCGCTACCGTTGACTTGAGGCGCCTGCCTTGGCGGAATCTACTGGTCCCCACGTTCCTGAAAGGAGGGCAGGGTCACACACACTCGTGCTGGTCATATTCTTTCTGGACACCACCAACAACGGGAACAACGGCCCTGCCAATGCGCCAGGATATTTGAGTTTGGGAACTGTGCCCAAAGTGGGTGCGTGTGCTCACGGCATGTTCCCTCCCAGAGTCACAGTTCCGGGGGACTTCCACCCGCGGAAAGGATACCTTAGTGGTTTTCATTCAGACTCTTCTGCAGGCTGACCGTGACGAGCCTTTCTTTCAAGGAAATTTTACACAAAAGCATAAACAAATCCAACAGTTGCTGCCGAGCTGGTCTGGTTGAAATGGGAGAGCCCTGCCTGCTCCGACTTTCCTCCCCGCACCCACCCGCCCCCTTCCTCGCTCTGCCCTCTGCTGGCTTCCTAGGAGCTCCACGGAGCCCATCTGAAGCCACTCAAATACTCCTCCTTACTTTTAGGAGCATATTTTAAAATACTTTTGGAGAGTCCTGAGCAGTGTGTCTCCGTGGTTGGGTGTCATTCCGCAGAGTGAAGGGTTGCTGGTTCCATTCCCGATCAGGGCACACGCCTGGGTTGAGGGCCAGGTCCCCAGTTGGGCATGTAGGAGAGGCAACTGATGGATGTTTCTCTCTCACATCATTGTTTCTCTCCCTCTCTTTCTGCCTCCCTTCCCTTCTCTCTAAAAATCAATACTAAAACCTTTTTAAAAATTAAAATAAAATAAAACATTTTTGGAGGGACGCAGGACTCGAGACCCAGGAGTCTGAGTTAAATGAGGCTATTGCATGAATCTCCCGGCAGGTGCGTCACATTTACACACCCGCACGCACATCGCCGTTGCCATGACTGGCGCCCACACACCCTCCCAGTCCCCCTGCCCCCAAGCAGTGAGCGACCTCCTGCTTCATTCCTTTTTAACCTCACTCGCTCTGGCTGCTCCCTCACCTTGCTATGTACACCCTGAAAATCATGGCCCCATGTCCCCTCCCTCTTCCTGGCTGGAGCCCAGTAGGGATCCCAAGTCCTGGTCCTCAGCCTGGGCTGCCTCTTGGCATCGTGGGCCCCCCCTCCCCCACTATATGTCCACCTCCACTTGCCCTATAGGTCCAGCGTGACCTCAAACTCTCTGCATGTGAGGTGGGGAGGGGCAAAGGCAGCCCAGGACTCGAAGCCTGCTGTAGTTCTGGGTCAAGTTCAGACTCTGTGCCCACAGCCCACTCCATCCTTCCCGCCTCCTCCAGCTCCTGGCCCATTCCTGGCTGTTCACACATACTCATTCTTGGGCGTACCACCTGTCCGGGGGTCTTCACCCCTGTTCTGCACTTCTGTCCCTTCCGCTGCCATAATGGCCCTCTGTCCACACTCTCCTGCCCCATTTCATTTTAAGAGCCTTTCAGAATTCAATTTCTTCCCAGGAACTTCCCTGGATTGAAGGGAAATAAAGCTATTTCGCCCCCATACTTCAACCCATTCATCCTTCCTTCACACAAACCCCAGCGGCACCCATGTTGCATGCCAGGGTGAGTTTATTTTGTTCTCAGATGCCGAGCTCAGGTGTCTGCTTGGTTTATTTTGTGTCTGTGTGTCTCCTGCATCTGTTTGCATGAGCATGACTGTTTGAGACACTAGGCTCACAGGCAGGCGTGTAATACAGAGAGCTCAGTGGGAGAAATACATGGGCTGGATGGGTATGTGTGCGCGGCCCCACAGGGACCGGTGCGGGAGGAGGTGACGAGGGGTGACATGTAGTTCAGATTCTTTCTCCCGTGTTAGCTGGACTTCCCAGCCCCCACTCAAGTCTCCACATTCTGGATTGGGGTCAGGGACCCAGCTTTGCTGACGGCCCTCTTCTTACTCCCCACCCTTTCCCTCCCCAAAGGACGGCAAGGGGCTGGCCCCAATTCAGTGCCTGTCAACGAATTCGGTCGAAAGGAAACGTTAAACACTCCAGGCACTGCGTACTGGAGCTGGGTAAACTCAGCGCACCACAGTTTACTTTGCTGTCAGAGACCCCCTCGCTTACCACAGAGCAGAGCCCCAGAGGACCAGGACCCCGCCATTGCTCCCCATCCCGGGCTGCCCACCCGAGGGGAGACCTGCCGCTCTCCTCCAGCCACAGACTCCCTGCCAACACTCCCTCTGGCTCCTCACGTCTTCCCTGCTCACCTCCTCCTGTCTCTTTCCCTCTTCCAGAGTTGGAAGGAGGCCAGAGGAGCACACCTCTCAGGGAAGAGGGACAGGGACAAAGGGAGGTAAAGTCCAGGCTTTTTTTAGGGACAGAGAGAATCAGAAGGCACCCCTTTTTCCCTCCTCACTTTGTGCGGCCCTGGCTTATGAAGGGTTGGTCCAGGAGGTCATGGGCTCAGGCGAAGGTGTAGACGTGAGATAGGGGATTGGAGGAGCAGGTAGGCGGCAGAGAGGCAGTTGCAGGAGCAACATGGGCGGCAACTCCCTCACTCCACCTCCTCCTGCGAAGGTTCCTTGACGAGTTCTGCATTGGGCATGAGTGTGTCCCAGATTTTGGACCCAGCTTTGCATTAACTCAAATGTCCCTCAACCCTACAGCTCCAACCTCCCCCATGGCCTCTCCCTGCCCCCACCTCTCCTAAGAAATGTGCAGCCTGAGCCAAGGTTTTCTCTTTGGCTCCACTTGGAAGTGCAAACCTTGTGGGCTTGAGATGAAACATATGCTGCTCTGGAATGTGGCTCGGAGCCAAGGGAATGCTCAGAGGCCCCTGCAGAATTTGCAGCCATCTGCCTGGGGTTGAGCGGGGAAGAGGGGGAAGGGGCGTAACAGACCATTTGGGGCCAGGAAGGAGCCAAGGAAGCTGAGGGCACCTTCCTCCTCTCTACTCCCTTAGGGCCAGGGCTTCTTTCAACACTTGAGTGGATCTCAATGTACTGGGTTTCTTCCCCGGGGGAGACCCAAGGCCAGGCTTGGCCTCAATGCCAGGGGCCCAAGCCCCTGGCTCCAGAGTGAACAGGTGCTGATTAGTGTGGCCTTTTGCATATTCTCTGAATGTTCTTCATTTCTGGCCAAAAGGCATAGCAATTTCTTCTGGTCTTGCCATCTTCCCCTTAGGACCCAGAACATTCTCTGCTTTCCCTCTCCACCGCCGTTCGGCTTATTGTCCTTGATCTCCCAAGGCCTTTGCTGACCCCTCTCCTCTAGCTTCCCCTGTCCTCACAGGCCCTGGTAGCCCGGCAGTTGGACGAGTCTCTGGTGCCCAGGCTGCCCTCTCTGGTGTTGGCTGAGACCAAGCGCCCAGGCTCTGTCCTTGGCCTCTACAAAATCAGAAATAAATGTGCTCCCTGAAGTGGGGATTCGTGGCCCCCAACCCCCAGGAAGGTGCTGCCTGGACTATGTCGGGTGGCTGCAGGGCCAGGCGGAGAAGCCTCTGGACAGTTTATCGTGGGAGAGAGGGGGCGGCAGAGACCCCCCCAAAGTCCCGGGTCAAAGCGCTCTGCTCTATGTATTTCTGGGAAACTGCTTCGGGCAGGTGGGCAAGAAGATAAGCTCAGGAGTTCTTAGAGGTTGGAAAGGACCTTGGAGATTATTTATTTATTTATTTAAAAGATTTTATTTGTGTATTTTTAGCCAGAGGGGAAGGGAGGGAGAAAGAGAGGGAGAGAAACATCAATGTGTGGTTGCTTCTTGCATGTCCCCTACGGGGGATCTGGCCTGCCACCCAGACATGTGCCCTGACTGGGAATTAAACGGGGACCCTTTGGTTCACAGGCTGGTGCTCAATCCACTGAGCCCCACAAGCCAGGGAAGAGACTATTTAATTCAACACTTTATTCAGTGCTATTATTGATTAATTTTTTTAAACTTATAGACAGTCTCAGACCCGCAGGGCAAAAGCCATTTTCCTGAGGCCGTTCTGTGAGTTAGCAGCAGAGTGGGAATCAGACACGCAACTCCGGATAGTGCCATTTTCCAAGGACACTATCCTGGGCACTCTTTTACGAAATTTCACCACGGCCCCAGAGTGCTGGGAAGGTGGTTGATGCTTCATTGGTCTCCTGCCTCCCCAGCTTTTGAATGGCACCTCCAGCATCTGCAGAGATAGAGGGAGTGCCTGGAGACAAATGGTACCTGCCTGTCAGTGAACCTCAGAACCACCTGTGGGGACTGGCTATACCTTGGAAAAGATATGTGTGCTTCTCAGAGAATCTGTTTCCTCACATTCAGCTCCTGCTACCTTAAACATTTTTTTTAAAGTCCTCACTGGAGGACTTACTCATTGATTTTAGAGAGAGGGGAAGAGAGGGAAAGAAACATTGATGTGAGGGAGACACATCGATCAGTTGCCTCTCCTACACGCCCCAACCAGGGACTGAACTCACAACCCAGGCATGTACTCTGACCAGGAATTGAACCCACGACCCTTTGGTTTACAGGAAAATGCCCCAACCAGCTGGGCCACACCAGCTATGGGCCTCAAACATGTTTTGTAGCACGTGTTCCATTCCTCAGCCACAGCTAATTCAACCAGGAATAGGTGCCCAAGGCCAGCCAATGTCTCAACTTGACAATCGCCTTTCAGTTTTCCTCCCTTAAGAGTTTGAAACAAAAAGGCACAGACTCACAGACTCTTCACCCATTTAGTCACAGGGAGCTCAACTAACACTTCTCGTTCAATGAGGACTTGAGTCGGGGCCCTGTGATTAAACCACAGGCCAATCGAAACGATGTACAGAGAAGAGCAGGGACAGGAGGCTTGGCAGCCCAAGAGGAGAGAGAACCCCAGGCCTGGTACCCCATTCATTTGGAGCCCCTTTTCCCCTGCCATAGCTGTTCCTGTATTCGCTTTTGATCTATGAATAGGTTTCTGCCTCTCGGCACCAACATCATTTTGGTCAGAAGTAATGAAAGCGAGAGGATTTTAGCATAAATGTCCCCAAATAAGCCCAACTCGAATAAGGCTGGACACCAGCAGCTAGTGGGCAAGACACAGCCCATTCTGTGGAGCAGAGAGGGGACGTCAGGGTGGAGCACTGTGGCCGCTGCTATCCAGGGCGATGTCACCGGGAGAGAAGAACCAGCCTTGGCCTCCGCTTCCTCCCCCCATTGTCCTTTAGGGGCAATGCCCAAATCTAAGGGGGCGTCTTAAGTTAAGACACCCTCTTTACCCTGTTTCATCTCCTCAGGAGCATGTGTGACAGAATGAATGAAACTCTTCCCTGGGGGAGGGGAGCATCCCGGCGTCCTCGCTATGGTGCAGGGCTCTCCTCCTCTCTCCCCTAGAAACATAGTGCTGTGCGTGTGTGCGTTGGCAGAGGGTGGCGTGAGGGAGATGATGGAGGGGTGGTCAGCCCATTGCCAGAATGTAGGTTTGAGGGGACACCAATACGATCAGCTCCACTTAATTTGGCTCAAGGGCCCCAGGGTTTTGGAAGGAGGTGACAGATCCATGCGTACGCCCCACCCTGGCTCCGAGCAGAGGGAAGCCCGTCCACCTCAGGACTTCCAGGCACCCTCCCATCTGGAAGACAGAACTGTATCTTGCTGGAGAGCTACATCTGTCAGCCAGATGAGCGGTACCTGTAAAACTTCCCACGTCAAGCCTGATGGGGCTAATGCCTCTCCCAGAGCCTGCTGACAACAGGAAAAACGATCCCAGAACTAGATTTCCCAAAGGACTTAGAGATTCTTGCCCTTGAGAACAGAGCGTGGACGCTGAAGTCTGCAGACATCCCAAGAGGGAGTGGCTGCCGTGCGAGATGGCTGGGGCGGATGAGGCTGAGGGAACAAAAGCAGATTCTCCAAAAGAGCACCCCCCCAGTCTTGTAATAAAAATCCCTGTCATTCACTGAGTGCCTTCAACATTCCAGACCCCTTCCAGATATTACTTCATTTAATTCTCACAACCCTGTGGAATATGTGTCCTTCTCCTCATTTTACAGAGGACAAAACTGGCGCCCTAAAATGAGGAGAGGGCGAGGGGGCTTCCAAAGACCGCAGGCTTGCCATGCTGCCTGCTGCTTACTGTGTTCATAAAGGCAGCTCCCATCCGGGAACCAGGAGACCACGCTGGGGCGGTGCGGGTAAAACTGAGCTCAAAGAGAGACGGTCAGCTCCAAGCCTCAGGCATGGCCCTCTCGGAACCTACAGTCTGAAGAAAAACAAAAGGATAAGAGCAAAGTTCCTGAGAGTAACATGAATGTTGTTTGGTTTTTTGTTGTTGTTTGTTTGTTTGTTTTTAAATAGAGAGCGATTGGGGGAGGGAGGGAGAAAGAGAGGAAGAGAAACATCCGTGACAGAGAAATCGAACATGCAACCGGGGCATGTGTCCTGCCTGGGAATTGAACCAGTGACTTTTCGCTTCGCAGAACGACACCCAACCCACTGAATCACACTGATCAGGGCAACACGAGTGTTTTTTTTTTTTTCTTTTTAAAAAAGATTTTATTTATTTATTTATTTTTAGAGAGAGGGGAAGGGAGGGAGAAAGAGAGGGAAACATCAATCTGTGGTTGCTTCTCACTCAACTCCTACTGGGGACCTGGCCTGCACCCCAGGCATGTGCCCTGACTGGGAATCCAACCGGCAACCCTTTGGTTTGCAGGCTGGCACTCAATCCACTGAGCTACACCAGCCAGGGCACGAGTGTCTTTTTTAATAAACACGCCAACACGCGACTATCCAAACGCTGCTCCAGGCCTCTGAGAGAGCAGCCCGTGGAGAGCTGCGTGCTCTCGGAGCCACTGTGGCTCCAACACTGGATTCCTCTCTGGCAATGGCCTTGGGGGATGTGGCACATTTCCCTGAAAATCTGAAGTTGTGGCAAATCGTCCTCTTCATCCTCTGGGGCCTATTTGATTTGGGGACAAGAGCCAGAAGTCATTTCAGATTTGGGTGAGTAGTCAGCCTGGGCTGTGTTCTTTGGGGTCCAAATGAGGTGCGACCCTAATGCAGACAAGTGCCCAGTGTTGTGGACAACACAGTAGGAGCCCTTGGGGGTTCGGCTGAGGGATGAGCCCAGAAGTCCCATGGCGACCAAAACACAGGGATGTGGGGGGCGGAGTGGGGCCTTGAAAAGATCTGAAGTTTCTTCATAGGGAGAGACACGGTCAGACCTAATCAGAGCGTAAGTGAAAACGCACACAGTCCCATAAAGTGGCCTGGGAAAGATGCCACATTAATAAAAAGGGAACATGCAGAGGAATGTGTGAAGAGGGAGCCATGAAGAACATGGAAGTGCTTATAAACTCAGCTCAGCAAGCGCTGCCCCCGGCCCCCATCAGGGCTCCAACTTGTCCTTCGTTAGACTCAAGAACAGCTTTAACGAAATCAGCCTGCGTGTGGAGGCTGCAGAGGGTGGAGCTGAACCCCTGGCTCCCATCTTAGCTCATCCTCCATGTGTCCCCTGCCCAGCCACTTCTCTTCCATGTGTCTCTGGGGCTGAATGCTGCGAACAACAACGTTCCTCCCAGGAACAGCTTACTAGTGCTGCGGTCTTGACAAGCTAGGGTGCGTGGTGCAAGGAAGGGGTTAGAGCGGATTTGGGTGCAGCAGGACCATTATCTCCACCCTGCTGTATTCCGAAATAATATCTATGTGATAGATGTCATTTTCGCCCTCAGATCCCCAAACCGGCCTTGGGGACCAGCCACTCTGCCGGCAGCTGGCCGAAGCCTTATCATATTCCCAGGCCCCAAACAAACAGGAAATAGGCTTGAATGGCTAGCTCTCAGGTGGAACTTCCTGCGAATCAATAACCAGAAATGCCAGCCCTAACACCAGTCTAGAGGGAAGGAGGAGACCTGGTCAGCACACTGGAGGAGCTCCCGGGTGAAGGAGTAGGTGGGAGAGGCACTGGAATGGCCATGAAAAGAAAACGGACAGAAAGTACTTGCCGAGGTAAGTACGTTGGCAAAACTGGCCAAGCCAGCATCTAGGCCCCAGGAAGCAGGGGGATCAATAGACTAGGTAGAGTCTCAGGACGTCACTCGAGCAGTTCTGGGGTAAAGATGAGTCTTGCAGCAGAGATCAGAAGCCGAGAGAAGGACTGGGATTTCTGTGGAAATGGAGCTGGTGGGGCAGGGTGGGAATTGAGCTTGGGTGACAGCATCTGCCTTGCTCAGCAATGGAGGGGGACAGCGGAGCTCAGGAGACAGGCAGTAGGATAAGTCTTGCTGAAGCGGAGGGTTCAAATTAGTGCAAGTTGTACAAGCAGCTTGTGCAAGTGATTTGACTGGGGGCGGTGGGGATGCTGTTAGGAGACTCCTGCTGGGGTGATTTAATGCGGGAAGAGGCGACTTAGCAGGCCGCGAGGATTTCCGGAAGCTGAGCTGCACTCCTGCCTCTGGGCCTGGAAGTAGAGACCCAGGCGCACTTGATCCTGAGTCCCTTCCAGCCTAGGAGGTTTGACGATGGGGAAAGGCTTTCAGGCCCCATCCCTGTGTTGAGGTCAGGTGCAGAACTGGACCGAGCGTCTTCGCTGAGGAATCTGTGCTGATACCCAAGGCGCAGGAAGCAGCTGAGATGCCTCCGGTTAATACTGCAACCTGAATACCCCCTAGGAGCAGGCTCAGCCGGGACCTGACAGAACCTGCATTGTTCAGCCGGACAGCTGGGAGCAGCTGCAGGGCCTCCCTGAGCGCAGGCGTGGTGACAGCCTTCAGCCCGGCTCACAGACGCCCTGTGCCAGCCTGTCTGTGCCATCGGGGTCCAGCAATTGTCCCTGGTCAACGGGCGGACAGAGGCCTCTCGGAGCTAATGCTGTTACCTAAAGGAGGCTGCGAGGCCCTGCTGTGGATGGAGCCAGGAATGAGGGGGACTGCTGGGGTGGAGATGGGGTGCAGCATCCTTCTCTCTCTCAACTTTGGAAGAGCTAGCTAAGTGCTCTCCACGGCCAGCCTGAGCTCCAGATGGCATAAACGTGCAACAGGCCAAGGCATTGCCCCAGTAATTTGGGAAACTACCCCCCCACCCTCCCAAGAGGGAACCCAATCAGGAACTGAATCAAAGAATCACATCGGTTTAGAGCTAGATGTGACCTCAAAGAGCACCCAGTTTCTCACATTGACATGATCACACCTAGAAAAGTGAGGTGCCCTCCGGCAAGGCGCATGCTTCCTTGGTGTCAGAGCCAGAACTGAAAGTCCAGTCCCCTTGTCTGGAGGGCCAGTGGTCCGTCCTTTGCTACTCTGGATGGAGTCGCTCAGTCTAGCTGTCCGGAGGCGGTCTGCAGGAAGACTAAGGTGAAAGCGACAGGAATTGGACCATATAGAATGCACATTTCAACACAAAGCAATCAACACACGATTAAGATGCAAAATTAGAGGTGAACAAGAATTGCAGTTTTGGGGAGCGAGCAGCGGTGGAAAGAGTATGCAGCTATGAGTCCCAGACCTTGGTTTATTCTCCTATTCTGCCACCTGTTCACCAAGTGACTGCAAAACGTGGCCTAGTCATCCTCAGCTTCAGTGTATTCATTCCCCGGTGAAATGGGGCTGAAGGCACTATAGGGTTCTTGTGAGAAAAGGCCCACAGAAAAGCCCTTTCTTTGCACACGGGACTGGGCTGGGCAAGTCTTAGCTGGGACTCTTATTCTGGGGGTTATCAGTTGAGTTTGGAGGCTGGAGGGGCAAGCGTAGGGATTCTCCTAGTTCTCTGAGATTCTTGGTGGAAGAGGGAAATCCGTTGACTGACAAGAGTATCGACTTCATCTTAGACACATTCGGATTGAGCAGCAGGAGCTGAATCAGTTGGGGTGACATCCAAGGTCTGGGTAGAAGTTGGGCCAGGCAGGGAGGAGCCTTCCCAGCCTCAGTTTCTGCCCCAAGAGTCCTGGGCTTCTCTGAGCCAGGGAGGGTGGGGTAGGGTAATGAGGGTGCCTTTTGCAGAGGGAGTGAAGCCTGGAACCTCTCAATCTGAATAGGATCCCTCCCAGCTGTCTAGGGGCCAGGGTGGACTCAGGGGAAGAGGCAAGGAAAAGGCGGCCGCCAGCTACCAGGACCACGTGCTTCAGCCAGAGTCACTGGGAGCCACCCAGACAAAGGGACCCACAGCACTCCCTGTAGCAGGCCTGACAGCGCTGTGCTCCTGAGTTTCAGTACCAGCCTTGGGCGGGAAGCTCTGCTCAGACGTTGGGCTAGGGGTACAGCACGGGGTCTGTAGGAAGGGGAGGGTTTAGAGAAGGGAGGTGTCTGGGGTGATCTAGCCCAGAGCAGAGGCCTTTCGTAGGTAAAAAGCCCCGCTGTGCAGGCTGAGGTCATTCCTGGCACAAGCTCGCGCTCGCTGCAGACGCCTGCAGGTCTGTTTTCATATCTGCAGAAGCCACATTCCTCAGCAGGGTGGGTAAGAGACTTTCTGGACAAGACTGCTTTCCATCAGAAATTAGTCCAATTCACCAGGGTCAGCTTTTTGAGAGAGAGCTGGATTTTTTTTTTTTTAAAGGAAGAAAATAAAATTCAGCGAGAATGACTCAGTGCAGGAACCAGAAGCAGAGCAAGGTCCTGAGGACTGGAGAAGGGAGGAAGGGCTTGGGGTTCTCAAGGAGGGAGAGAAAGAGACAGACGCCACAGGCAGTGGGGGCTGAGAAAGAGCCCTCCTTGGGGTCCAGCTCAGCCAGGCCATTCTCGACCCCGTCATCCACCCACCTACTCGATTCGCACTTGGCTTCTGCTCTGTGCCAAGTGCTGTGCTAGGAAGACAAAGCAGTTGTATTAGTTGTCTATTTCCGGGTAACACATTACCATAAGGCTTAGTAGCTTAAAACAGCACACGATTATTATTGTGTGATTTTTGGGGGCTGGGAGTCTGGGCACAGCTTGGCTGGGCCCCCTGCTCATCGTCTCTCAGGCTATAATCAAGGTTTGGCCAGGGCTGGGCCTTACCTGAAGCTCCATTGGGAAAAATCTCCTTCCAAGCTCTCATGGTATTTAGCAGAACTCAGCCCCCAGGGGCTGTGGACGGAGGGCCTAGCAGGCTGTGAGACAGCGGCTGCTCTCCGCGCCTTGTCCCAGGGCCTGTCTCACGTGGCAGCTTTCTCAGCACAGTGTGCAGGCTGAGAGGCGACCGAGAGGGCTGGCCAGCAAGTCCGAAGTCACCGTTTTATGTAATGTGACAGCCGAAGAAACACTGCATCACTTTTGCCATATTCTACGGGTTAGAAGCAAGTCCCAGGCCCTGCCCGCACTCGTGGGGAGGGGGTGACACTGGGCTGCGAACCTGAAGTCACATGGACTGTCTGGGCGTCTTCCAGTTGCCTGGTGCAGTCAGGTGGTTCCTGCCCTAGGGGCAGTTAGAGTCCGCCACAGTAGAATAACAATGGCAAGTCAGCTCTGTGAACGTGCTGGGTTTTTACAATATATGCTTTGTTTCTAATCTCTCTGACGTAGGTACAACTATTGTCTTCTCTGCAGGTGAGGAAGCCGTCTCAGGGAGATCATAGAAGTGAGCGATCTAGGAGTTTTTGAACTCTAATTTGTCCGACTTCAAAGGCTTTGCTCTTACCTTTACACGCCTCCCAGATAAATGGCACTAAATCAGGGAGCGTGCTGTAACAGTCCCTCTGGGGGAACGCGGCAGCTTCTCAGAGGTGTGACAGGCACAGAACAGCAGCAGGACCCCTAGAGGGAGTCCAGGGAACGGAAGAGACACGATCCTTCGCTCTTGAGGAGCCCTCGAGGCTCAAGCGGGGGAAGCCGACCGAAGGAGCAGTCTCCAGGCACTTGCTCGGACAGCGGCAAGTGCACACCGAACAGCTGTTCGAAAGAGCTCCGAGGAGACGTGGAAGCCAGTGGCTGTTTAGATTAGTTTTCTAATTGGCTGAGTGTTAGCAAAGCCTCTGTGTATACAATGGGAATAATTAATCTTGTCTATTTGTATATGCACTCATGTTCTGTCATTCCCTGACCTTCTCGGCTGTCTGCCTCTCACTGTCGGCTTGGTTTTAGGCCCAGAGAGGGTTTAAGTCTACGGGATTCTTTCTATGGGGGCCCCAGCACAGGTGGGCAGCAGGACAGCTATAAGGAATGAGGAGGAAACTGATTCCAACAGTCCCCACCCCATCGGCACCCTGGTCGCCACCCAACTTCCTTGCGTAACAGCCCCCACCCACCCCAAGCTAGAAGGGCCCATCCCACCTCCACAGGCCCTCCAGTCATTGGAACCCATACATTTACAGGAAGTGGCCTTACGCATGTCACCTCACAGCTTCATGACAAACCTGGAAGTTAGGCTTTGTTACTCCAAGGGAAAGACCAAAAATGAGAGGTTAGCCAACCTAAGTGGCTAGTGAGCAGCTGAGCCAAGACTCGAACTCAGGTCCAGAGCTCCTTTGCAAAGTCAGACAGACCCACCCGCACAGCATGTCAACCTATCCACAGGGTCTGCCTACCTTTCTGGGCCCTTCAGTTCTTGCTTGCTCCCCACGAACCCGTCTCAATTCTACAAGGGGCTTATGCAGTAGCGGCACCAGGTTCCTGGACCCCCGGAAACATCCCGAGCTTGTTGGCTCCCTAGCAAAATCACAGGCATCCTTTAGCCGCCAAGATATGAACTTCTCCCACCGTACTCCTAACGCAGGCACAGGGCAGCTATTGAGGTCTTGATTGTTAACGCAAGAGGGAAAGACGAGGCTAAGGCTGGGAGGACACTGCAGGGTGCGAAGGGCCGCTTTCAGTAGCAGGAATGACCACGCTGACCTACAGGGGGGCTCCTGCCTGTGTCACTCGGCCACTTCCTTCCCTGGAAAACCACCTTAGGCCGCTAGGTGTCTTTCTACGATTTTCTTTCCTCTGTAACCTACGTGTGGTCAAATCACCTCCTTGTGATTGCTCCAAGCTCAGCCAGTCAGGCAGGCTCTCAAATACGGACACTGGGGGATCGGGGAGTGCAGGGGTTCTCTGTATGTGGTCAGGCTCAGGACACAGACTTGGCAAAGAGAAGGTCCAGCCTTCAAAACGCTCCACAGGTGGGACTGAGACGCCCAGACTCGCTCTGGGGGATTACCGTTTAGAGAATTATAAAAAGATGACTACACGTGACATAAACAGGAAGTTGGAGAGGTGTCGGAGTTACTGTAGCGACTGTTCACTGAAGCACTTTCCACGGGCCAGACTCTTTGCAAAATGCTCCTCAGAAAGCATCACAGTCAGTCTTGGAAACAGTTTCATAAAGTAACACCGGTGGTCTCCCTGTTGGAAACTGTGGCTCCAGATTAGGTGGGTGGTTTAAGACCACACGGTCAGGACCAGGGCGAGGATGTGAACCTAGGCTGCCTGACCCCATGGCCTCTGCCCCTTCATCTCAGAGGTCCATGGATGGCTCCGCCGTCTTTTGTCGAGAGTGTCTCAATAAAAACGCCTGTCCCTCCTCTCAGGCTGGGACTTGTGGTGACAGGGAGAGAGAAAAGAGAAATGCAGGGGCTCAAGAGTGAGGTTCCTCCTACTTTTCCAGGAAGGGCTGGGGCTCTGGGTTCCTTCCCAGCCAAGCACAGCCCTCTTTGCAACTCTGCAGAAGTGGGCGGCTGGCAGGAGAGTCGCATTTTTGAGGCCCCAGGCTGCCTTTTTATCTCAGGGAGCTGTGATTTACGTTCCTCTATCTTATCTCAACTCAGGGCCCTGGTGATGGATTTCACCTTCGGCATTTGGAGCACATGTGGAGTGGTCTCTCTCTGTGCCAAGAGCACTCCCCCAGAAGCAGATTGAGAAGGAGACAGCTCCGGCCTCCACGCTCTGGGGTCCACCCTTTACCCCCTGCCTCCCCCAGCTCGGGGGTGGGGGGTGGGGGGTGGGGGTGAGGATGCTGTGCCGATTGCAGAGGGTGATGTGGCACTCAGCTCAGCCAGGATAAACCTGCCTTTCCCCCCATCTGGCCTCACTTGAGATGTCTTGGGGGAACAGGAGGAGGAAAAAATAATCACAGTATTAATGTAGTATCCTTTCCCCTAACTAAACCAGATTTTG
This sequence comes from Desmodus rotundus, assembly GCF_022682495.2. Taxonomy (NCBI): domain Eukaryota; kingdom Metazoa; phylum Chordata; class Mammalia; order Chiroptera; family Phyllostomidae; genus Desmodus; species Desmodus rotundus. Next base: position 22,157,734 of record NC_071393.1, on the reverse strand, counting down.
AATTCCCTCTTTACAGGTGAGGAAGCTGAGGCTCCGCAGGGCTTCAGGGACCAGTGAGGAGTCGTGTGCCCAGCACGTATCTTCTGAGCTCAGGTCCTGTGACCTTGCATGAAACAGCAAGGAGGAGAGAGTTTTAGCTTTTGGAAATACATCTCCCCCTCTTCTCTCCCTTTCATTGTTATTTCTTCAAAAACAGGTGTAGCTTGGATCAGGGTGGATTCTTTTGCAATGGTAAACTCAGGGAGGGGGCGTGGCCAGCAGGAAGGGGGTCCAGCCAAGGTCTGAGTTAGGAGGACTTGAGGTGGGAAGTCACACTTAGAGGGGAGAAGGTGGGAAGCCAACCCCCTTGTCATGCGGAGGGAATGGACAGTGAACCGGTTTCTCAACAAACAGGAGTTGAAGCCCCTCAGGGGGCAGCACGCTGTGGGTGACAGGCAGTCCTGAAAGCCCAGAACCCAAGACAAAGGAAGGCAGTAGCATTTATTTATCTATTCATTTACTTATTCATGAGCCTCACCCAAGGACATTTTTTCATTGCTGTTAGAGAGAGGAGGAGAGAGTGAGAGACATTGATGTGAGAGGGAAACATCAATTGGTTGCCTCCTGTACACGCCCAGAACAGGGATCAAACCCGCCACCCACATATGTGCCCTGACTGGGAATCGAACCTGCAACCTTTCAGTTACCAGACAACACTCCAAACAACTAAGCCACAGTGCAGGGCACGAGTAGCCTTTACTGAGGTTCCCCGTGTGCCAGGTAGTTAGGAAACTTACTCATTTGCTTTGATTTGTATAACAGTCTTAGAAGGTGGATTTCACCATCTTCAGTGCAGAAGCTGAGCTCAGAAAGGTTAGATAATTTGTTAATGGTCTCCTAGCTGATAAGCGATAGAACTCTGATTCAAATCCAGGTTATCCAACCCTAAATCTGTTAGTAAACTAGAGACCTCTCTTTCACATGCATCCTGGAGTGGGGGGAGGCGGAAGACCTCGCTTCCAGCCCCAGGAGAGCAACTTACTTACAGACCACAGCCCAACCTGGTGACCCCTGCTCCCTCTCCCACCCTGCGCAGTCCTGAAGCTTCAGAGGGAAAAGCGCTGTGGACCTCAAGAAAAAGACGGATCTGCTAAGAAGGGACTCCATCTGCAAACTGTTCTGAAAAATGTTGCTCCTCTTTCCACACCCCAGATTGGAGACTTTTGTTGACGATAGGGATAGTTAACAAGAGGGGGACCTTAAGTTATGGGGTTCAAAACCACAGGAGCTGTATTTGCAGGGGGCCCAAAGTACACAAACTCATTGAGCAGAACCCAGAGAACACGAACAAAGGGACGGGCTGCTGAGGAAAGAGGAACTGCGAGATTAGATGGGAGCTGGTATGGAAAGCGCCTCTTTACGGGGGTTAAGGAGACCTGGGTTCTCGTCCCCTCTCTGTCACTCAGCAGTTGAGGAGTCTTGGACAGTTGTGTCCTCTCCATGAGACTCAGTTTACTCATTTGCAAAGGATTGGACCAGCATGATAAGATGGCTTTCACCTCTAACATACTTCATGTTTTGAGTCATTGGTGCCATTCCCCCCCTACAAAGTACGTTCCTGGGTGGAGGGATATAAAGAAGGTTAGAGAGTTTCACCTCCTACCAAGATGATTTAGGGACCAACCTACCTGAAAGCTGACAGCAGACCAGGTGGCCTTAGCCAGGTCTTTTCAAGCCTGGGACAGTGGCTGATTGCAAAGTGGATATGCACCCCCCACCCCGCCCTGCGTTCCTAAACCTCATCTCTACAGGCAATTTGACTCAGCCTTCAGAGCCACCAGCCAAGCTGTTGTGTGCAAAAGCAGCCCATCCTGGAGAGGGATGAAAAGCCGGAAAGCTACCACTCTTGTGGGTGACTGTGGGTAATTTCAGCTCCCCAGGGAGCTGGCCACCCCCGACCGAGGCTTACTGTGCACAGCTACTCTGTTACATCTTTCTTGGTAAATTAGCATATCCAGACAGTTATGGTTAGATTCTGATTATTCTTCTCAACCTCACTAAAACCCCATAATATAGCAAAGGAGTAAGCAAAGAAAAAGAGGAAGAGAGGAGAGTTTTCTAGAAATATAAACTCAAGCTTCAAATGCTCTTCCTCATCCCTGTTTGTGGGACAGCTCTTACGGTGTCCTACTCATCCCCAAAGCCTCAGCATTTCGTCTCAAGGTTCTCTTGTTCTCCCTCCCCCATCCCCATCATTCCCATGAGAGAAAATGGCCTTGAGATCAAGGAGTGGAGAGTTGCCAGCTACTGCCCCCTGTCACAAAGCCTCATCACTCCTGCCTATCTCTGTCCCCCCTCCATCCTGGCTGGGGGCTCCAGAAGTGAGTTGTTCCTTCCTCGCAACCGAGGTGAGAGCAGGGGAAGTGAGGGCTAGAAAAAGGGACTCGGAGGAAGTTTGGGGGCTGGGTGGGCCCTGACCTAACCCGACCTGGAGCCCCAGGGGGGCCTCAGGTTCTCTCCCCCAGGAGGTTGCCATGTGTCTCATTGCCTGGCTCTAGCGAGGGTGGTGGGAAGAAATCGGTATCAGTGAGCTTTTGCTGAATGACGACAGTGCAGGGAAGTGACCGAAGGCTGAGCAATGAAAAGGAAGACAAGGCCAACCTCGGGGAGCTCACCAAGCGCCGCCAGGCCCTTCGGGAAGAAGGGAGACAGATAGGGAGGAGTCAGGAAGGGATGAGTTTAAATTTGAGGCACAAAGAACGTGCAACTAGATAAGTCAGATCTGAAAAGGCCCTTAGTCAGCGTCTCAGCCAAATCTTTTTTTGGGGGGGGCACCAAAACCCCAAGGGGAGGGTAACCTCGGTGACTTCCGTCAGACCACAGAGCCAGAGTCAGGGCTCGGGTCCTTGCCTCTGTCGTCCTTGGCAGAACGCCGGTTTCCTCTTCTCCCCGTTTGCCTCAAACGCAGTCATTCCAGAAAAGCATCTGCCAGATAACTCAGGGATCCTCTCTTTTGGGCTTCTGAACACTAAAGAAGAGATAGAAGTGATCTGAAATGACCTTGAACTTACTGTCCTTGCACCATTTTGGCATTTCCCTTGTGGCTTCAAGGCCACCGCTTACACATACAGAGTGGGTGAGGTTAGCAAGCAGCCAGCCATGCTGGGCCCGTTTTACCCCAGGCTGGCCCCGGAAGAGGTCTGGCTTGGGTTATCACCACAGCGCCAAGTCTGCCTGCTAGAAGTTTGTCCCAGTGGCCTGCGGTAACGGGAACTTGCACAGTCTCTAGCAGAAGCGCCCAGACTTTGCCCAGCGACCAGGGAATAGGACGTGGACGTGCGCTCTACCACTTTATAATGACTCGGGTGTCCCAAACAGGACCCATCCCTCCCAAGTGCCAGTCTAGGACTTTCCAACCAAGTACACAGTGAGAGGAAAATGCAATCCGCATGTATCTGACTCATTGACCTCTGAATTATTTTAAACTGTGATTCTGGGAATGGTTTGATATATATACTCTGCTTATTTTTAACCTTTGGATTGGTGAGTTGGCCAAAACAAAATAAATAGTTATCAGCCCTGGCTGGTGTGGCTCCGTGGATTGAGCGCCAGCCTGTGAACCAAGAAGTTGCCTGTTTTATTCCACGTCAGGGCACATGCCTGGGTTTCGGGCTGGGTCCTCAGTTGGGGGCATGTAAGAGGTGACCGATCTATGTTTCTCTCCCTGTCTTTCCCCTTCCCTTCCCCTCTCTCTAAAAATAAATAAACAAAATCTTTTTTAAAAAGTTACCCTGGAGATGGAAGGGGAGCTTCAAGTAGAGGCATGACCCACAGGCTCCCTCCCAGGGTGAGCTTGGGACAGGGCGCGCGGCACAGCCGGGCACACGCCCACACCCAGAAACACACCTTAATGAATACAACCTGCAGCTCCCCTTTGTACTTCTGGGGTGCTGAGCCCTACTGAGGAAAATCACCCTAACGGGAAGACAGCGTCACCACAGGTCTGCAGCCTCTGCCCGCTGTTGCATTCCTGAGAGCGCAGAGCGATCCCATTGGGTGAGTCCCCGAAGCCCTCCCAGACCCTGACCACTCTTCCCAAGACCCCAGACCCTCTTTCCCAACCACGCTTTGCTTTGCAGACAAAAGGGATTCCACCAGGAAGGAACTTCCTCTCTACAAACCCATCCACCTCAGCAACTCTCGGCCTGGGTCCGGGCCGTTCCCGAAGGGCCAGCTCAGCTTCCGATCTCTGCTGTTTCAGCAGCGCCATCCTTCCAGGTCTCTCTCTGCCGGCTCTGCCACCTTTGCTCCCTTACTCAGCAGGTGTTGTTTCCAAGGGTGTCAACATTTTCCAGGCCCTTGCCTCATCCGTAACATCCAGTCGGTCACCGAGTCCTGCCAACTTGACCCCTTAAGCATCCGTCCCCTCGCCTCTAGCTCCATGGCTGCTGGCTCTTACTTCCTGATGCTGTCTCCTAACTGGGCTCCCTTCAGCCGGCCTTGCCTGTGCCCCATCTATACTACCCATAGCCGCCAGAGCAATCATTTTATAAATCTTGTCCATCACTCCTTTACTTAACATTCTTCAGTGGCTTCTCACTACTCTCGGGATAAAATCTAAATTCTTCAGCATAGCATGAAAAATCTTGTATCATCTGGTTCCTGTCTGTCAGCTCAGTCTCATTTCTCCTTCCCATTCCTGCTCTTATGGTACAGCAACACTGAAGTTCATTGTTCCACCTCCCAGAAGCCAGTGGCTTTCTCACGGCTCTGCATCTTGCACTTGCTCTATCCTCCGACGGCGCTTCCCTTTCTGGGCTTGTCGGCCGGGGGCATGCCTCCTCATCTTCCCAGGCGGGACTCGGGCACTGTGCCCTCCTGAAAGCCTCCTCTGATTCCCCAAGGTGACTTTGAGCGCTCTTGACCGACAGGACTGATATTTTGTTTTCGGCTGTTATTGTTTTGTTAACGATCACTGGCACCTGAGGCAATGATCACAGTAACACTATGCAGCCCTTGGTGCATAAGACTTGGACTTGAGGAATATGGCTAAGGCCAGATTGATCAGAAGCGTGAAGCTATTTCAAATGGTAACACCTCCGTTCTGCAGGTCCATTGTATTGTAACTCATTTTCACACATCATCATGTTTCCACTTGGATAATACGCCCTTTTTTTTCTATACAAAAAAAAAAAAAAGAGGAGTCAAGCTTGGACTTAAAATCATGCCACGTTCATCCATCACTGTTGAAGGCAACAGTGCTAGTGCCGCTAGATATTTAATACACAGCGTCTGGTTGGTCCTTACAGCAACCACGGAAGGTGGGCATTATCCCCATTTTAGAGACAGAAGAAGCTAGGTGAGCTGCCCAGTGTCCACAGCAAGTAACAGAAAGCCCAGAGCAGGAACTGGCTGTGCCTGGTGCCCATGCTTGCATGCTCCTGCCTGACGCCAGGCCCGGTCTCCGTCTGTGGGCATCTCCAGGTGTCCCTACTGTGTAGGATCAAACACCACCCTCATCCCTCAGTTGTCTTGATTTTCTTACGTATTAAATAAAACTTCCTGGTATTAGCCTTCAGTCCCTTTGGTCTAAAACGATTTTGCCTTTATTGTCCCCCAGTTGGAACACAGGTCACTGAATTCCCATCTCTCTTGCTGATGAGGAGGTACCGGCACTTAGTGGTGAGCAGGAAGTCACAAGAAGCTGTGCTTTCCAAGGAGACGATAAGGTGGCTCCTGGGAGGTTCCAAGGGAAGAGTGAGGATGTGTGGCAGCATGTGAGACGTCTCTTATTTCATGTCACCCAGGCCTGGGAGAGAACGCCACCCCACACTAGGCAAGAGGAGGCTTGACTATCTAGTTCTCATTTCTTGAGATTATGCCATCAGGATGGTGCTTGTCCTCTTAAAACTACCCTGACCCTACGGGCCACACTGGTGAACATATTCCAAAGATTGGCAGGGAAGGGCCTTCTGTGGGCGGAGTTCCTGCCAAGGGTTCTGATTCTGCCTCTGCAAGGTCCACTCTCAAGATCTTGAGCAGGCCACCTCCTCTCCCAGGGCTTCCATTTGCTGAGCTAGTTACTGGGGCATCCTGAGTGTTCTACTGGTCCCTCGGGGCTAACCCCTGGGTTCCTAGAAGAGACCTCCCAGCCTCGCTGGCTTGTGGACAGCGGAGCAAAGCCTCAAACCTGGGGCCCAAGTCTGTGTCTTTTGAGGTCCCAGATTGTCCTGGCCCCCGGCAGAGCATGGCAGTCTAGGTCACAACGTTGACTGTAACCTGTATGTTTGAGGCTGGGGCCCGATGGGGATTCAGTGGCCATCAGGGAGCACCAGGCGTGCGTGTGAGTGAGTGTGTGTGTAAGCGTGCAGTGTGTGAGTGTTTATTTATTCTAGGAGCGGTTGCTAAGTCGGGGGTGTTTGCCAGCAGAGAGCTGCCTGAGAGCCGTGTTTGTTTACTTAGCAGAGTGCAGGGAGGGACAAGGGGAGAGACAAGTGCAGGCCGCACAGAGTTAGCGTTGGTCTCAGGGGCCCGTTTGAATGGCCCCGTTTTATGGGGACTGCTGGTTCTAGAGAGCCCCCCTCAGGATCCTGAGCTCTGTGTACCTTCCTCACCAGGGGCTCTATTCCCCACCTCCCCTCCTGAGCAGGGTAGATTTGCTTGCTCCCCACCAGGGCAGCTGACCGTCTTCCCTTCATGCTGGGGGTCTCCTAGCTGCAGAACCCTGAGAGGTAGGCGAAGAGAAAAAGGAGGGACAGGGATCTAATGAAAGAAGAGTGGATTTGAATCTGGGCTCCACCAATCAGTAACTGCAAGGCCTTTGGCAAGTCGAGTAACCTCACCGGGCCTCACCTGGTTTCTCATCTTTAGAGTGAGGGGACTCCAGAGTTTCCTTGTGGTTCGACAGCTGCTTCTTTCAAGGAGACTTGGAGCCCTGGCCAGTATGGCTCCGTGGGTTGGAGCATCATCCTATAAACCAAAAGGTTGCAGTTTTGAATCCCAGCCAGGGCACATGCCTGGGTTGCAGGTTCTGTCCCCAGTTGGGACGCATGCAAGAGGCAACCGATTGATGTTTCTCTCCCACCAGTGTTTCTCTTCCTGTCTCTAAAATCAATGAGCATGTCCTCGGGTGAGGATTAAAAACAAGGAGACTTGGAGACAGATGCCGGCTCCTTCCTGCCCCGTTGGACCTGTCAGCGCAAAGCCTGCGCCTCCAATCTCAACCCCAATCTCAACCCCACTCCCAACGCAGCCCAGCACATTCCCAGCCCTTAGCTGGGTCCTGGCTTCCAACAGGCGTCTATGCCAGGCCGCCCCCCCGGACCCGCTCTCTGTATTCCAGGTGCTACATAGGTTACGCATTCCTTGTCTCAGGATGGAGAGAGTACGCGTGTGTGGGTGGGTGTGCGCGTGCATGGGTGAAAGAGAGGGGAGACACACCAACAGGGGACCCTCCTGACACCCTGTGCACCCTCAGCCACAGGCCAGGAAGGCGGACTTCCCCAGAAGTGGGAGCTGGCCGAACCTCAGGGCCCTACTTCCCAGCTGGTGGCCCCAGGGTCTCTCCAGAGGCCCCTGCCGCCCTCCCCTGCCCTCGGGCCCCAGCAGTGCGCCTGCAAGTCTCTGAAGGAGCACCGGCTCTCTGGACACCGGCTGGCCGGCAGCCAGGGCTGGTGCTCTGGCTCCTGCAGCAGCCAGACGGGTGGCAGGAAGGCCCTGCTAATCCCCTGGGAGAAAGCTCCTTGGCAAGCAGAGAAGAGATGCTGCCTGCACCCAGCCCTACCTCAGGGCCATGGAACGCCATCTCCTAGATCTGCCAGGCAGGCTCTGCGCCCCAGTGTTCTGCCCACACCCCCAGAGGCTTGGGTGAGGATTCCAGCTGGGCCTTTCCAGGAGGGAATCGGTAGTTTAGCTCTGTTCCTCTCAAACGCCTGGAGGAATTGTGAAGGAAAAAGGGTTGGTGGCACTTGGGCCCCTCTAGTCCCAGACTTCTTTGGCTCCTGTGGGCCCTTGGACATTCCCGACAGCGGTGGGAAGAGCAGCCGGCGGGACTGCCAGGCTCAGGGCTCCCAGCTGCTTCTCCTCCTCTTTATGCCGTCAGCACCCCACCACCCACCTCTGCCCCCAATGCCCGCACAGAGCCAGCCTTCTGCCACTGAGGCTGCTTGTTCTGCTGGCACCACATAGAAACAGATGAAGGGCTGGAAAATTCACCCCAGAGCCAGAGAGAATCCGTGTGGAAAAAGCAGGGGAGAGAGTGAAACTGGTCACAGAAAAGGACGCCCACTGTTGGGGGGGGTTCCACCCTGCAGACCTCCTCTGTCCTCCGGGGTAACCCAGGTGGGGGGGCGGGGCAGGCCCAGCCTTGGTCTACCTTCCTTCCTGCTCACTCAGCTGACATGCCACCTATGAGGGGGTGCCAGGCCCCTGATCCTCCCTGGGGTCCTGCCCCCATCCCAGGTCAGGTAAATGGGACTCCTGCCCCCTTAAGCCAGTCCCTCCTCCAGCTTGGCTGTTCCTGAGTGAGCTAGTCTCCAAGGCCAGCCTATCGTTTCCCCCATTGGGCTTGGCCTTGCCTCCACGCACATCCCTTTCAGCACCGTACCAAAGACAGGTGTTGAACTTGGCATGTGAGTGTGATGGATTTCACTCTTTCCAACAGCAAGGAGGAAGCAAATCTGGCCTCCACGTGGGAGAGCTTTACTTTCCCAAGGGAGCTGGTCCCACCCACCTAACTTGGACCTGGAGGGTCACTTAAGGGTTGCTTCCAGGCCTGACTCAGTGCTCCCAAGGCAGGTGGGGCTGGCATCCCAGTCCCAGGAGGGACGGTCAGCGGATGGAACTGACCCCTTGGGCCCTCCAGGCCCCCACAGCATGGCTCTGGCATTCCCAAAGGGAATGCTCCCATCCAAGCAAGGTCCACTGTGTCCGGATGGACCATTCCCAAACCTGCGTCTCTCACAGATCACTTCCCAGAAACTTTCCGAGGCGGGAAATCACAGCTGAAGCCGTTTGTTTAGATCGGAAAATCTGGGCATAATGTCATTACAGAAACCAGAGTCTCCTCACACGAACCTTCGCCTGCAACCTCTCCCTGCTCCCTTGGCCCGTCCACTCCTGTCTGCCTGAGTCACGGCAGCAATCGACAACTTGATGTGCCAAGTGCTCCCACGTGCCCCGTGACATTTGTTCCTCCGAATGGAGATAAGTGACTGTTAGCTCTGCCCAGGGGAGTCACGAGGCCTGCCCGGGGCTGCACGAGCCGTAGGTGGTGGACTTGACCTCCTGGGTTCCTTCCATGGACCCCTTTCTGCCAGCTGCCTGGAGGCGTGCAGGGAACCAGAGTCCTCCCATTGTTGGCAGGCAGGAAGGGGTTGACCGGATGGGCTTCCAGCTGGACCTCTTGTGGTGGCTTTGGCCCTGCCAGATCCTCAGGAGCAGAGGAGGCTGGTGGGGGGCTTTCTAAGAGGCCCTTCCCTCAGAGCCTCCTCCCCCGCCTCATTCTCCTCCCCAGACCTCCTTCCTGTGTGTCTGCCAGGCCAAAGCTCGTCTTCTCCCCTCCTTCAGGGTCACCTCCCCCAAAGCAGCCTTGTTCCTCCTGGGCTTCTTACTTCTCCTCCCCCCGCCCCCATATTCTTGCCCTTGCTTTGGGAGAGAGGGCAGGCCCATCTAAATGAAGGGGCCAGCGTTCTCTGGGCACTTGGCTCTTCACGCTGCGTACTGTGCCCTCATTTTAGCTTTGGCTTCCCCGTTGAACCTGAACTCTGTTGGGATGCTTTTTGGATTCGTAAAGAGCCCCAGTACCTTTCCCCATCCTCAGACTTTCTGTGTGACTTCAAACAGGAATTCAGACTCTTCGGGGCCTTTGGGCTGTGGAGCAGGAGGATACAGGGACCCAGATCCAGACCCAGGAACGCAGAAGTGAGAGCAAAGGCAAAAAAAACTGTACACTTTTCTCCTGAGCAGGGATCTTCCCAGGCCCAGCCAGTTCCCTAGGGCAGCTGTTCTCCCCAACCCCCATGACCTCAGAACCCCCACCCCAGGCCTCTCGGGGAAGGTGATTGTGCAAAAGCCCAGTTTATCCCAAGTAATGCAATGCATACATTGGAGGGGGTGGGGAGGAGGTTTTATCCAAAACACATGCTGTCGCCGCTCTTCTAGTTATCTTGGATATTTCCTGCATATTTCTCACCATGGCAACTGACTCAGCACGAAACCTTGTTTGCTGGGCCCTGGGGTCCAGCAAAACGACCATGTGGTGTCAATTTGGGCCTCTCGGTGTTTTTCTGTCTCTCTGTCTGTCTCCCCCGTATCTCTCTGTCTTTTGTCTTTGTTTCCGTCTCTGGGCCTCTCCGTTTTCTTTTATCAGGAAGTAGCTGCTCCTGAAAGCATCCCTGGAAGGTGCATGAGGAGCCAGGGCCCTGCTCTGCCCACCCCAAGCCTTGCTCAGCCGCCCCCGACAGGGCTCGCCCCTGCAGGCCCCCGATGGACAGGGAGGTCTCCCTGCGGGGACAGTGCGGGAGGTCGGCCTTCGGTGGGGAAAGTGCCCAGCCAGGGTGGGGCCGTGATTCGGAGTGGACTCGTGCTGCCTACATGGGGAAGGGAGGACAGGCGTGGGCTCTGGGGGACACAGGGCAGAGGAGTGGGCCTTTCCTGGGTGTAGGAATGTGGTCTCCGCTCCTCAGAGCCTCTGCTCCCTAGCCTTTTTTATGTTATTTATTTTTATTTTTTAAAACCTCACCCAAGGAGAACCAAGATGGCGGCGTAGGTAGACACACTGCGCCTCCTCGCACAACCAGAACCGACAGAGAATCGAACAGCAAGGGGGACCAACACCAAGGAAACAGAAAATAATCATTCATCCAGACTGGTAGGAGGGGCGGAGACGGCACTGGGGTGGAGAGGACTCGCGTGGCTGTGGCGGGACTGAGACTGGCGGAGTGTGGGACAAATGGCGCAGGCAGTCCGAGCACTAGCAGACCCTGCGGTCCCACATTTGCACAGATAAACCCAGAGGGCCGGACTCAGAGTGGCGGAGAGTGGGGCAGGCAGAGTGGCGGATAGCACATTGCGGCACCACATTCGCCCACAGATAAACCGGACGAACGGCGGGCAGAGAAGCAGACCGCTGCGCAACCCAGGGCTCCAGCTCGGGGAAATAAAGCCTCAAACCTCTGATTGAAAGCGCCCCTGGGGGTTGGGGCCGCAGGAGAGACTCCCAGCCTCACAGGAGAGGTTGGTGGAGAGACCCACAGGGGCCTAGAGTGTGCACAGGCCCACTTACTTGGGAACCAGCACCAGAGGGGCCCAGTTTGATTGTGAGTAGCGGAGTGAAAGACTGAAATCCGGAGGAGAGTGAAGCGGGCGCCATTGCTCCCTCTCGGCCCCGCCCCCACGTACAGCATCACTGCTCAGCGACCAGCATTACCCCGCCCCGGTGAACACCTAAGGCTCCTCCCCTTAAAGTAACAGACGCGCCAAGACAAACAAACAAAAAAAATGGCCCAAATGACAGAACACTTCAAAGCTCCAGAAAAAATACAACTAAGCGACGAAGAGATAGCCAACCTATCGGATGCACAGTTCAAAGCACTGGTTATCAATATGCTCACAGACTTGGTTGAATCTATTCGAAAAACAGATGAAAAAATGAAGCCTATGCTAAGAGAAACAAAGGAAAATGTTCAGGGAACCAATAGTGATGAGAAGGAAACTGGGACTCAAATCAATGGTATGGACCAGAAGGAAGAAACAAACATTCAACCAGAAAAGAATGAAGAAACAAGAACTTGGAAAAATGAGGAGGGGCTTAGGAACCTCCAGGACACCTTGAAACGTTCCAACATCCGAATTATAGGGGTGCCAGAAGGAGAAGAGGAAGAACAAAAAATTGAAAACTTATTTGAACAAATAATGGAGAACTTCCCCTATCTGGCAAAGGAAATAGACTTCCGGGAAGTCCAGGAAGCTCAGAGAGTCCCAAAGAAGCTGGACCCAAGGAGGAACACGTCAAGGCACATCATAATTACATTACCCAAGATTAAACGCAAGGACCTACGTCCAAGATTACTGTATCCAGCAAAGCTATCATTTAGAATGGAAGGGAGGATAAAGTGCTTCTCAGATAAGGTCAAGTTGAAGAGGCTCATCATCACCAAGCCCTTATTATATGAAATGTTAAAGGGAGTTACCTAAGAAAAAGATCAAAAATAGGAACAGTAAAAATGACAGCAAACTCACAGTTATTAACGACCACACATAAAACAAAAACGAGAGCAAACTAGGCAAACAACTAGAACATGAGGGTTGTCAATAAGGGAGTGGGAGGGGGAGAGGGGGGTAAAGGTACAGAGAATAAGTAGCATAGATGATAGGTGGAAAATAGACAGGGGGAGGGTAAAAATAGTGTAGGAAATGTAGAAGCCAAAGAACTTATAAGTATGACCCATGGACATGAACTATGGGGGGGGAATGTGGGAGGGAGGGGGGTGGGCAGGATGGAGTGGAGTGGGGGGGGAAATGGGACAACTGTAATAGCATAATCAATAAATATATTTAAAAAAAAAATAATAAAAAAAAATAAAGTAATTTGGAAAAAAAAAAAAAAAAAAAAAAAAAAAAAACCTCACCCAACGACATGATTACTGATTTTAGAGAGAGAGAGAGAAACATCGATGGTTGCCTCCTGTGTGCGCCCCAGCCTGGGAGTGAACCCATGACCCAGGTATGTGCCCTGACTGGGAATCAAACCTGCAACCTATTGGTGTACAGGACGACGCTCCAACCAACTGAGCCACCCAGCCTGGGCTGCTCCCTGGGCTTTTGAAGAAGACACAGGTACTGAATAGCAGAGGAGGGGAAAGGGAGCTAAAAGTCACGTGAGGGAAGCCAAGAAAAGGCGAGGCACTCCCCAGGAAGGGAGGAGCCTGCGGCTAACAGGCGGTGAGGCCTCTAGGCACTCAGCTTCCCTAGGGCCCTTGCTGCCCCTGGCCCTTTCTCCCCGGGGGGCTGGGGCAGAGTCATCAGGACAGCAGTGTCCCTCCGTGAGGGCACGAGACAGCAGAGAGGGTGTCGACAATGACAGTATGTGAGGGAGCCGGGCCAGCAGCCTGGAGAAGGCAGCGCAAACAGATGAGCAGAGCAGACGAAATGTAAACAGGCCGCTCCAGGAGGTCTTGCTTCCCTTCAAGCCCAGGAAGCCAGGTCTAGACAGTCGCTTTCTGCCGAGTCTCCTGCACCCTCTCTCAGAGGCCTTTCCCCACCGCCTTCCCAAGTGCCACATTTGTCCCTGGCCGTTTTCTTCCAGGCTGAATCCCCACTCCCGGAGCGAAGTTAGCCTCGAAGTTGGAACAGACACTGATCCCCAGGCAGGGCTGGCTCCCCCGCAGGACTGCTAGAGGGGAGAGAGGGGGAGAAGTGGCTGAGTCAGAAACTGCTCTGTCTCCACTGTTGCAGACAAGGCCTCCAGGGTGATGGGACCTGCAATGAAAAGGGCTGGGCGGCCACAGAGCAGGCCCTGAGAGCGGGACCCCAGTGCTCCATGCCCGGTGTCCACAAGGGTGCCTCGAGGCAGCCTTCTTCGGGGCCAGTGTCATTCCAAGGAGGTGCAATCCTGTGGATGGGACAGAGCAGCATGGAAACCATCAGAAAGGACAACAGCGTGGCTCCGGGGTCAGCCAGTTGGTGCAGGGGTCCTCTTTGGGGTCCACGGAGCCCAGGGGCCCATCCTAGGGGAAGGGATTGCCAGTGCAGCAGGGTTCCAGTCATATTGGAAGGATTCAGGATGAGCTCCAGACCCAGTGGGGAGTGGAAAGGCCAAATAGGAAACCGAGGCAGGGTGAAGCAAGCGGAGGCTCGGGGGAGGGGTGCGTAGAGGGTTGGCAGGCCTGAGAGTGCCCAGCATGGCGGAAACGGCAGGAGCCGTGGCAGCAGACGGACGTGGCTCGACATCTACCACTCCGCCTGGCACATTAGAGAGCTCTCTGGACCTCAGTGTTCCCGCCTGTAAAACGGAGAAAATGCCGATTTTGTAGGTTCTTGCAAGGAGTAACTGAGATGCTCTGTGGGAAGTTCCCAGAATAGCATTTGAAGTCACACGGAAGCAGTTGATAACGCTCCTCCGTCCCTGGAAAGGGGTGGGGGTAAGTCCGTACCCCGCCCCCAGAGTTTACTATGCTCCCTGTGTTTGCCAGGACTGGGCCCAAACCCGTCTGGGGCTGCGGCGGGAGGGGCCAATGCTGATAACAGAGATGTCAGGGTTTGTGAGCCTGGACATCAGGGGGGCAGTGGGGTGGCCGCCCCCTCCCCAGGAGCACAAGGGACAGCTGTCAGTGGGTGTGGTCCCCGCCAATGCGTCAGAAACCGAGTCAGTGGGCCCAAATCGACCCTGTTCTCACCAAGGCTGCGCAAGTGAGGTGAGCCCCTCTCCCGGAGCCATAGGAAGCGTGAAAATCCAGGGGAACAGGCAGTCTGAGGCCACGCGGTTAGAGAAGAGAGTCCCGAAGGGTCAGAAGCCCAGCATGCCAGCCCGTGGGTGGAGCCCAGGAGGGGAGGTGCTGCACCCACGGGACAGTAGCTGGGCTGGCAGCAGAGTTGGGGGGGTCTGCCTTTGTCCTGCTCTTGCCTCCAGCTCCGCCCGGGGCACCCAATGTGCCTGGCTGGGTGGATGCGTGCTGGCCGTTCGCACCCCAATGACATTCCCTCTCTCCAGTGCTAAGGGTCCAGCAGCATCTCCCGCTCAACCCGAAGCCTGAGGCAGTAGAATTCGGTCCTCACGCCGCTCTGTGACCTGGAGGGAGTCAGTGGCCCCGGTGGGCCTCTGCTTTCCTATGGGACTAATGGCGCCCTGTAGGAGGGAGCCGGGGCTCCTACACAAGGGGGTGGGCCCAGGAGACAAACACAGAAGACAGAAGAAGGGTGGTGAGGTTGAGGCTGGTGCAGGGTTCCAGCCTCCCCCACGCGGTGCTGTAAGGGATTCAGATCGAAGGGAGGGAGTGTCTACTCCTCCCCATCCTCTCCATCCTCCCCACAGGGACCACAGCCCTAGACCCGACTGTCCCTCCCAGTGACTCAGGCTCTGGCTGCCCTCCTGCCCACGCCCAAGGCCCGGTCCAGTGCCCCATAACAGGAAGGGCTGTGGTGGGTGCAGGGGCGGGGAGCTGCTCCCAGCACCCCTCCACTGCCCATCTGGGTGTGCGAGGAGAGGTCCAGGCAGGGGGGTCCTGTGCGTGCACGCTGCTGGTCATGTCACCCCATGTCGCCTCAGGAATGTGGGTTTGGGCTGCGGTGGGATGGGTCCTCCTCTGTCTGCTCTGAACACAGCAGGCCACTTGTCTCTCATTAGCAGAGTGCAGGGCGTCACGCGGGCTGGACGTGCATTTCCGTCTATTGGCTGGAGCAGTGGGCAGACCATAGTGGGCTTGCCAGGGCTGAGCCAGGGACAGGGCCCGGGGGACCCAGGGGCAGGGCTGCAGCTGTGTGGAGCCAAGCCATTTGGAGGCCAGAGGAAACCACTGTCCTCGCTGGAGCCCAGGGGCAGCTGTGCAATGGCACAGGGAAAAAGGAGAAGGAGGAGCCGAGGACACGTGCTCATAGTTGTTATAACGCCACCGTAACGCGACCGCTGCGGGCCCGCGGGTGTAGCTGTCGGTCGGAATCGTTGTTAGTAATGACACTGGCATTCATTTCTCGAGAACCAGCCTGTGCCAAGTGGCGCATGTATTTTATTTCTTGAATTCTCACAATAACTCTGTTTTACTGAAGAGGAAACTGAGACTCAGAAAGGTTAAGTAAGTGACTCATCTTCACAGCCATGAAGTGTCAGAGCCGGGACTTGAATTATTTCTGATGTCTTCTCCCTTATGACACTTCGCTTCTACCGGGGTCTGACCTTTCCGTGCCAGGGACATAGTCTGGTCATGCCCTTGGCCCCCTTCTTGGAATAATGTTTTTAAAAAACTACATCAGATTTACAAAGGAAACCAGTTACATGGAAATAGCGTTGTCAAAACATTAAAAGTATGTGACATAGTAAAAATAACAAAATCTAACAACGATCATAATTTCAAAATAATGATGAATGCAAATAATAGTTTGTGATATTGGCACAGACTGCTCAGGGATTTCTATTGGTTACAAAGTCACAGGGACTAATAATCCCTATAATCTTTATTTTTTTTATGGCCCTTTAACTTTATAAGCACACTTTAGGCCCAACTTTAGAGATATTAAAATGCTAGTATCCCTATTTAGCACTAATAAATTATAGTAACCATGCAGCTATTCAAACAGCAAAACAGAACAAAATTTACAGAAGTAAAAACTTCCCTAGAGTAAATAAATGTACACTATCAGAACCTGAAAAATCACTAGAAGAGACAGTGTGTGTCTAATCGGGCTCAGACCGAAATAAAAGTAGTCAGCTGAAACTCCAGCCCGATCGGCCAGCCCGGCCATGGCTGTGGCCATCCCGATATTCTTCATGGAAAGAAACACGAAGCTTCAGTTAGAGAGCAATGGGAATGAAGATGTGATTATTTTTCCCCACTGAAGTTCTCGGGCCCGCAGCGTTCTGTCTGTGGATGCCTCGGGGGACTGGACTCCAGGTGAAGAAGCCCAGCTTTGGAGGGAAGTTGTCACAAACTGTGCATTGGGCAGGGTGCTGGGCAGGCTCTCCAGAAGCTCCTTGGTCTCTGGTAGCAGACGGAGAGCAGACCACATCCAAGCCTGCAGCTCTGTGCCAGCTGGTAGCTCCCCGGAGGCTCCTTGTGACCTACCTGGGGTTTAGAGTGGCCGGATTTAGAAAATCAAACTACAGAGGGCCCGTTTCAGTTTGATTTACAGGTAAACACGGAATACATTTTCCGTATGAGTGTGAGCTGGGCGATACTTGGGACGTTCTTATTGTGCTATGTTCCTGCAGCTGCGCAACAAGTTCCCGCAGAGGGGGCAGCTTGGGCAGCGCGTGCGTCAGCTCACTGTTCTGGGGTCGGGGTCAGAGTCGGGTGGGTGCATCGAGTCCTCTGCTGGGTTTCACGGGCTGGAATCATGGTGTCGGGGGGCCGTTTTCCTTCATGGAGGCTCTGGGATGAGTCTGCCCCTCAGCTCAGTTGCGATATTGGCTGAATTCACTTCCTTGTGGTTGCAGGCCCGAAGCCACTGTGTCCCTGCTGGCTGTCAGCCAGGGGTGCTCTCAGCAGCCAGAGCCACCCCCAATCCCGTTGCGTGTCCCCTGCCATCTGCAAGCCAGCACACAGCTATGGAATCCTTCCCATGCTTCAACTCTCTGACTTCCCTTCTGCCTCCAGCTGCAGCAAACTCTGTGCTTTTAAAGGGCTCCTTGTGATTCTATCAGGCTCAGTTAGAGAATCTCTTTTCCACACGGCATCCCATAATCCCAGGGGTAACACCAAGAGAGAAAAGACATGGGGCCATTGTGGGGTTCGGCCTACCACGCTGACTCTCAACGTTCACTTGTTCTTTCTCCGAATCACAGTGAGCGGGGGTCCCGTGTGTGCCGGGCAGCCTAGAGTTCCAGCCTGCTGTGGACTTTGCCTCCAGACCAGGGCCAACTCTTCTTTTCTGGGCCTCAGTTTCCCCTGAGAGAACTCAGTGTCATTCTTCACTAGTCACACGCATGAATGGGTGCCAGGCACCATGGGGCACAGCAGGCCTGAGAGCTGCTCTCCACCTTGCAGAGCCTCAAGTGTGGAAGTGGAGGCTGACGCACACGGACGCGAAGGCTGGCAGAGAAAGGGCCACAGTGGCATTGGCTGCAGCAGGGGAGTGGGGGCCTGCAGTGGGGGACCAAGGGGAGATGGGAAGGCTCAGTGGTGAGGTGCAATTTGAACAGCACCTTGAGGACTTGGTGAGGCCAAAACTGGGAGGACATTTTGGGCAGAGGGCACAGCACAAGCCCAGCCCAGCAGGGAGGGGTCCTGGTGCATCAGCTGGAGGGCAGGGCACCTGGTGTTTTGAGGTTGGGGAGAAAGGGAGAAGGAAAAACAGTGAGAGGCAGCGATCCAACTGGAGGCCTCCAAAGCTCCATTAGCAGCCGGTGGGAGGGGCTCCAGGCCCCCGACTGCCGAGTTGGCCAATGAGCTGCTAGGGAAATCACCCAGCAACTTGGGCTCTGGCAGCAAATGAGGCTGTGACGGGGCCATGAGGAGGCAGCCTCACATGGTGGACAGAGTCTTTGCCTGTGAGCAAGGGGTCCTGGGGGTTGGCTTTACGGTACCCCTGGAAGCACGCTGGGCCATGCTTACTTAGAACAGTGTGGGACTGCAGGAGCCAGTGCAGCTGTAGCAGAGTGGGTAAGGGCGGGTGTGTGTGTGTGTGCGTGCGTGCGCGCACGCACATGTGTAGCAGATCACATGTGGGAGGCCATGGAGAGTTCTGAGCACAGCACAGGCATGACCAGATTTAAGTGTGGAATGACAGCAGTAGCTGCTCTGCCGGGGCAGTTTGCATCCAGCGCTGCAAGCTGCACGTGCAACCCAGCAGTGCTACGTTACAAGGTTTCTATCCACCAAGAACGTACCCTCTACAAGGAGACAAGTCAAGGTAGTGTGGAGTGGCCATAAGAATCTGCCTAGGTGGAGCCCTGGCCAGTGTGGCTCAGTTGGTTGGAGCATTGTCCCATAAACCAAAGGATCGTGGGCTCGATTCCTGGTAAGGGCACATGCCTGGGTTGCAGGGTCGGTCCCCAGTCGTGGCATGTAGAAGAGGTAACCGATCAATGTTTCTGTTTCACACCAATGCTTCTCTCCCTCGCTCTCCCTTCCTTCCCCTCTCTGAGTGCTTGGGTGTGGATTAAAAAATAGAAGAATTTATCTGGGTTCGAGTCTTCCTGCCAACACTTCCCAGCCTAGAAAGTTACCAAAGGTCTCAGTTATACCACCAGTAACTTTGTAATGACCATACCTGCCTGACGGTGTGATCGTGAAGACTGGCTTGTTACGAAGACCAGGACAGAAAACAGTAGGAGCTGACATCATCGTTTATATAATAGTAGGAGGCAGCATCGACCTCCTCCTCGAAGGTGCGGTGGCTGATGGCGTCCGAGGCCATGAGCCTCCTTGTGGGCTGGAGTCGGGAGGAGCAGTTCGATGGGAAGTTAGAGGATGAGACCCGGGGAAAGCCCAGAGGCAGGAATAGCAGGTACATTCTCCACAAAGACACAAAGTGATGTCAGCATGACATCTCATGGGGAAAGTCCCAGAAGCCAGCGGGGTAGGGGGGGGGTTGGCGGGGGGGGGGGGGGTGGGCAGGGCCTAGGCAGGCACTGTGGCCTTCAGTCAAGGATCAGTCAGTGACCCGTGGTGGCTCATCAGGGGCAGGGCTGACCTCCCCCTCCTTGGTCCAGGGCCTCCCAATGGCGAAACCCAACTGGAAGCTAGAGAACAGAGGAGCCCCATGGGTACAGTCCTTTGAGTCAGGCCCTGGGGTGTATAGAGCAGGTGATACAGTTGTAGAGAGGACCTGGGGAGACAGAGGAAGACTACCCAGTGCACCTCCTGGGTTAGTCTGCTCTGGCCGCCATAACCAAATACCATAGACTGGGTGGCTGAATCCGTAGAAATTTATTTTCACAGTTCCAGTGGCTGAAAGTCCAAAATCAAGGTGCTGGCCAGTTTGGTTCCTGGTGAGGACTCTCCTGCTGTGAAGATGGCCCACTTTCTCACTGTGTCCTCACGTAGCCATTCCTCAGAGCATGCTCCTGTGGCTGGGGGTCGGGGCGGGGGGTGCGGTAGAGAGAGTGAGCTCTCCGGTTTCCTTCCTGTAAGGGCACTAACCCCAACAGGAGGGCCCACCCTCATGACATCTGCTATGCCTAATGACCTCCCAAAGCACCCCCCCTCCAAACACCATCATATTGCAGGTTAGGGCTTCAACATTTGCATTTGGAGGGACACAAACATTGAGTCCATAACACCTTGCAAGGCAGCATTTGGTGTCCCTGAATCTGCCAACCAACCCTGTGCCTACCTAGAACATGGTGTTGTCACACTCGACTCTAACTGGCCAGCTCCTTACCTGCATCTCTTACAAGAGTTACATCTTCTCAAGGGCAGGGCTGTGTTTTATTCATGCTCAATAAGATGCATTGGGAAAAGTGAGCAGAAAGGTCGCTCAGACTACACGAAGCATCACCTTTCTTTGCTTTGGCGGCGAATTCAGTAACCCCAGTGTGGCCACCACAGTTGTCTGCTCAGCCAGAAGCTCAGATCGCCAGGTGTATCGGCCTGATTAGCAAAACACGAGGCAACAGAGTTAATTCGTAATTTAATGACTTCAGTAGGTTGAGTACACAAAAACCCTTCAAAATCATTTATGGGGTGAGTGAGAATAATAAAAGGGGTCCTTGGTGCTGAAAATCTCTGAGAATAACCCCATCCCTCCAGTCATGACAGGCAGGCCATTCCAAAGGCGTTCACGTTTCTTGCTTAACTCAGAGCAGGACTAGGCATGGTCCTCCCCGGCCACTTAGCCCCTCCCCTTACAAATGGCTTTCATGGAGCAGCCCCTGTGGGCCTGTCTGCCTCTCTCTGTCCACACTATGTGATGCCCAAGCTACCAATCTGCACCTCTAGGACCACTGTCCCACCTCCGGCGAGTGACGTGAGCCACCCCCGTTCCTTCCTGGGCCCACTTACAAGAACACGAGCTCTGGCATCTGACCACCTGGTTTGAAGCCCAGCTCTGACCTTGACTCGCTGCGTGACTTTGGATGAAGCACTTCACTTCTCTGGGCCTCAGTTTTCGCATCTGTGAAACTGAGATAATTAGGAGGGCTGGCAAAGACAAACCTCCAGCCTGGACTGCTGCTCCCGCAGCCTTAGGAATCCCACCGCTATCCATCCTGGCCAAGCCCACCTCCGTTTTCTTTACTCAGCGACACTGGAATATGCCATTTCTCTGCTCACAAGCTCACAATGGCCACTAATGTCACTGAGAACACACTCTAGGGTCCTGATGGGCTGTGAGGTCTCCCCGCCTTCTCACTGCTGCACTTAACATTCTCTGCCCGGACTGTTTTCCTGCCACTATAACTAACTCCCTGTCATTTTCCAGACCTCAACTTAAATGCCACTGACTTGGAGCGGCGTTCCCAGAGCCCCCGAGCTCCCTGCTTCATTCAGCCTCCTGACGACCTGTGCATTTTCATTAGTGCAGCCATTGCAGCAGGGAAAACCACTCACTGCCCCTCGTTGCATGACGGATGAAGGCCGGTCTCTCCACGCCCCTGGGAGCCCCCCGAGAGCAGGAACCTGGCGGCTTCCTCCACGGCTGGATCCCCAGTGGCCACGCAATTCTCTCCAATACAGGCTTGTTGAATAAATAACAAAGAGAAAGGTCTTTTCTGGAATGCCAACAAGCTTGCTGGGGAGACAAAGACTGACATGTAAAACCGTTCAGAACAACACAGGATAATTTGTGCATAGCTGTCTCCAGATAGCTCGGCCCTCACTCTTGGGGTTTTCGGAATTCAGAGAGAGGGGGCAAGGGTATTAGTTATCTCATGGAGGCTCTGCTTGAGGCCACTCGTTCCAAGGAAGGGAAGGAAGCAGGAAAAATAACATTTGTCAGGTATCTGCAACAAGCCAGAGACCTGTTGTGCGGTATCTTTTTAAGTCTTCACAGCTATCCCAGTTTTGCGGAAGAGAAAACTGAGGCCCGGAGAAGTGAAGCAAGCCACCCAAAGTCACACAGCAAGGAAGTGGCAGAGCCAGGCTTCAAACCAGGCAGGGGCGGATGTCAAACATAGGAAAGAAAAGGGGTGGCTTACCACATCACTCCCAGGAGTCGTGGACAGTGATGTAAGTGGGGCTTGTAACAGAACAGCGTCTCATCCATGGCAACCCTCAAAGCCGGACTTGCTCTGATACTGGGCCCAGGTCTTACTGCCACCCAGGTACATGGCAGACAGGTTCTGAGGTGTCCAGCACAAACAGGGCAGTTGGGCCCACCCCAGAGCAGCTGCAAGCCTTTGGAGATGGCCTGAAATTGGACAAGCCCTGGAATGAGGGGCTGGGCACTGTGCCCAGCAGCTGACCTTGGAAGGAGGCAGCAGAGCTGGGGTTGGGGAGACTTTTCTTCTTCCACTAGAGCCATGTGTGGCGTGTCATAAAGGTAAAGGTGCGCCATGCGGGGCGCGTTGTGGGAGGAGCGGGAGGGGGTCATTTCTGCCAGGCTGACCTCAGCTGGATAATGAGATCAGCCTGTCATGGTTCTGAGCCCTGATTTGGGAAGAACAAAGAGTTCAGACCCCCGTGCCTCCTCCAGCCCAGGAATGCAGCTGGGGCCAGGCTGTGACCAATCCGGAATGCAGGTTGGGAGCGAGGCGAATGCAGCGTGCACAGCGAGGCTTTCATGCATTGATGGGAGCTGGGCTCACAAAGCCAGGCTGACATGCCCCCACGCTTCCAGCTTTGATATCCCAGCCCTGCCTTGGGGGGGCCTGTGCATCCCCAAGCTGTCTGGCCCCGACTACCCTGCTGTGGCCCTAGAGGTGGTGGTGGGTAGGGAGTGGAGAGCCCAAATCCATGCCCCCTCCTACCCAATCAATGTTCCCAGGTACCAGCATCTCCTTGTCCATCTCTCTCCATCTCGGGAAGCCTGAGAAATAGACAGGGAGTGGGGGGAAGGGAGCGGCTGCCTAGCCCCCTGCTTGTCCTTAGGGCTGGGCAAAGAATGCATAGACAGACAGACGTCCCATGGGAGGGGCTGCCAGGCCTCGGGCAACCTCTGCTGGAACAAGTCACGGTGGCCTCTCGCGGCTACCCACTCTAGGGAGAGGAATAATGTTGGGGTTGGGGGTCGGACTCCTGGGTTAGAGGGCTGAGCGCTTTCTGCATTTCGAAGATCCTTGCCTTCCCGCCCAGCCCCTGCCCCTATTCCCAGTGGCCAGTTCTATCCATGTGGGGTCCTCCGGGCCTGCCCTTCTCTGCCTTCTCAATTATCCACTGCGCCCTCCCCTCCGGCCCGCTCCACGCTCCCTGCACTTCCTCTCTTCCTGGCTATTCACAGCAGCCGTGCTTCACATTTTACGAACTGCGTGCATGTACACTAAATCATTTGGTCCTGAGAAGAACCCTATGAAGCAAATACCCTTGTTCTCATTTTATGCAGGAAGGGAAGAAGGAAGGGAGGAGGTGAAGGCTTTTGGAGGCCAGCCACGTAAGGACATTGGGTGGCACACTCATAGGATGGATGGCAGGAGAGGGGATGGACTGGATGTCAAGGTTCCAGGAGCTAATGAGGAACCAGGCAAAATGATGAGACAAGAGGTTTGTGCATGAGAGGAACTCATGGAGAAGAAAAGCATTAATGAGAATGAAAACAAGATAGTTGGTGGGTTTGATCCGCAAGACAGATGAGTGAGACAGCGCGGGACAAGGCCCTGGGGGGTGAGCAGCACGGGCCCTGGGTCAGATCCACTGCTCTGAGTACTGGCTGCCTCTGCATGACTTGGGGCCTGGCTCCTCCTTGTGCCTCAGTTTCCACACTTGCAAAGGGACATAAAAATGCTTCCTTACAGGGCTTCCATGTGGGTTAAATTAGCAAAAACACAGAGATGCCATAAGATATTAACAGGGGGACCGGAACATGGACAGAAGTCTAGTGAAGAAGAAAGGCAAATCCAGAGAGAACCCCAGAGAAATGTCACATCACAGGGGCAGGGGGCACAGTGCAGACTCAGGCATCTCAGGGAAGTCCCTGGACCTCAAGCACCAGCTTCCGCCCCCATCCCGGGTCTGTCTCCAGGGCCGTGTTTCCAAAGTCATACTCACCCCTGAACACACATACACGTCCAAGTGACTTCCTGTGGGGAGGGTCCTTCTATTCTCTCTATCCTAGTGCATTTTTGTTTTTCTGGTTACTTACTATTTGCTGGACACTATGTTGAGGACTTTACATTTGTTATATAATCTACACGCCATCCCTGGAAGGCAGACAGACACTGTTTCAGAGCTACATTTTACAGATGTGAACACCCTCATTCCAGAACCCAATGTCATTACCACCGGACAGTTCTGTAAGTCCTAATTCAGGTTTCCTGGAGTCAGGGGAGGCTCCAAAGGGGGCCACCAGGTTTTCACAGTGACCCCAGCTAGTGTATGGCTAGTGTTTATATGCTTAAAATAGCATCTGGCAGATCCTGAAATCTTAACAATTATTTATCGTTATTGTTATTATCATCATTATGGCTGTTTCTCGGCAGACAGTTTAGAACAGTGGAGTTCACGTTAATTAAACTTCCAGTCAAAGATGGCAGATTAAACACACTCTTTAGCTTCCTTCCTCCTGAAACCCCATTAAAACAAAAGCTAAAGGAAACAAAAGGAAAGTATGAACCCACAAAGATGGGGGAAAGGAGACCACGGTGACAAAATTTGGGAGACCAGAGAGCACATGTGACAAATACCGTATTAATGAGTGAAAACCGTCTAAGCCAGCCTCAGAAAGTTAAATCCTAACTCAGACATGAACGCTCCAAGTTATATTTAAGAACCCCCCAAAACTCAGGAATTAGTGACATAAGATACTTCTAGAAGGGGAGGGGGCACTGAAAACAAGAACATTGGCTAAAAGTTTGCCCAAAAAGCAGGTAGACCCCAGATCCTCTGCCCTCCTCCATGCTTCCCCTCCTAGCAAAGACCAGACCTCTCTAGAGGGGAGTTCACCCTCTCTAGAGAATGTAAAACAGTGCCTGCACTGGCGACATTTGCACAGAGGTACACGGAAACATGAGGATTAAACGCAGGCTTGTAGATTGAGCATCGAGACCGTCAACCTTCTTTCACTGACTGGTGAAAACCAGGCTTATCCTCTCCAGGCAGGAGATCAGATAAAGTTTCTCTGGGAAACTTTATAAAATGACATCCATGGTTTCCCAAGGGAGGGGCTGGGCCAGCTCACCCTCCAGTGAAATCCACGCTGGACAACCCCCACCCGGCCCCTGATAAGCACCTCTATAGAGCTTTGTCATACTCGGTCCTAAGTAGTCAGCCCAGAAGCACTGGACTTTTGAGGACAGCTTCTACCGTGGAGCACAAAGGCACAAACAAACAAAAAGTCAAACCAACAGGAGGCAAAACATCTTGGGGAAAACAGAGGATATGCAGGGAGAAGAAAACATATACTTAGAAAGATGCAACATTGCGTCTAAAAGACGAAAAGGGGCAACTGTAAGAAAACGTTCTCGGGGAACACAAAAGAGCTCTTGAAAATTAACTAATATAGGAGTAAAAATTTTTTTTAAATCAATTGATAATTGAAAAAGAAGTTGAAGAAATTACTCAGAAAGTAGAGGAAAAAGTTAGACGAAAGGGGAAAATATTAGAAGATGCATTTGGATGCATTAACATCCAAATTATAGAAATTTCAAACATAGAGAATAGAGAAAACAGAGGTTAAAATTAATCAAAAGCAGAATTCAAGAAAATATATGAGTTTGCAGATCGAAAGAGCCCGGTGAGTACCCAGAGCAACCAATGAAGGAAAAAACCCACACAGACATGAGCATCATCATGAAATTTCAGCACAGGAGGGACAAAGAGGGGACTGTACATGGTTCCGGAGAATATGACAGGTTTCCTACAGAGGAATCAGGACGGCAGAATCGCATCCGCACTGGCAGCCAGAAGACAATGGAGAAAGGCAGCCACTTCCAAAATTCTAGGAGAATTTTCTATTCACCTGACCTCTCGACCAGTGCGAGGGTAGCGTGAAGACATTTTCGGACATGTCTTCAAATTCGATCGTCCACGCACTCTGTCTCGGGAAGCTACCGCGAAGAAGAGCGCCACCAAAAATAGAGGAGTGAACCGGGGAAGGATTACACGGAAAAACTGGGCCTCGAACGAGCCAGGCAGGCAGCCTGAGGGAGACAGTGAAGGGAGGTCCCAAGTCAGCAGCTTTGCAGCCAGCACGGGAGCACCCAGTCCAGACTGGCTCCCCGGAGCTCTAGGAAATGAGCTGGAGAAACCATCTAAGGCATTTCAGCATCTGAGATGACTGACAGACGACAGGGGAGAGCTGGGACTAAATTAGTGACAGATACGCCGAAAACGAAACAAGTAAACAAAACCAAAGTGATGTTTAGCTCCATGAGGAACCTTTGGTATAAAAGGGGAAGGAATTGTTCTGTGCTATGATTTGACTGTGAATAATAGTGCAGGGGAAGAAGATAAAGACTGAATGCTGATCTCACCAAAATCATGATGTAGTTACATGGGGGCTGGCGTGCTGAGTCGGGCAGGACTGTACGAGTGGGAGGGAAGATTTGGCAAAAGAGAGTAAATCCTCCTCTTCCGAGACGGAGAATAAAACAATGCCTAAATCAAGGAAATGTAAGAAATGCCTAACATGAAAACATTTAGAAGTAGTAACGTAAGCTTGCTATTTAGTAATGTAAACAATCAGTAAAAAGAATAGTTTAAAAAGAAGAGTTGAAGAGGTTACTCCTGAGATTTCTTATCAAGCCTTGCAGAACCCTTGGTATCTTTAAACTATGTGCAAGGAAACTTTGGTTTTAAGAAAACACGATAAAGAACAGAGAGAGGGGCGGGGGCGGGGGGGGGAGGAGAAGGGGAGGGGTCAGAAGATTCCAGGAAAGACTGGGCTCCGCTGTCTTAGGGCCAATTATTTAAATGATTTCATTTCTCTGATTTCCACCTCCAACAATTGGGGTAATAGTACGTAACTTACAGCATTCTTTTTGTCTCAACATATAGTAACTCATTATTAGAACCACAGACAGACCTACTTAAGGATTAACCCTGGTTTTCTCTGCTGGGCAATGAAGATAATCACTTGCCTCATTACATTATTGGGAGATTAACTGAAATGAGTACATTAAACCTCAAGTTCCTGTGGAAAGAGGCGCAATGAGACTTCAGGAGCACCTCCAGCGTGGTGCCCGGGGATGACCCTCATGCAAAGAGTTGACCTGATGCAGTCTCTGTGCCAAATGTCTCACGTGGGGTCATCCCCATCTCCGCAGGAGAACGTCCTTAGTAACCAGAGTGGCCGTGAGATCCTGTGGAAACAAGCCAACGACCACCATCGGAGCGCAGGGGAGTCACCCCTTCTGGGCAGAGCAAGGGACCCGAAAGACCAGAGAGCGTGCTCCCTGTGCTGTGCGCAGCACCTACTTACTTACACCTCGCCCACTTCCAGGAAAGGTGCGTGGCGCTGCAGCAGGAGCGACCCAGGGTTCAAAGACAGAAAACCTGGCTTCACGTCTCTGCTTCACTGCGGGCAAGCCATTTGCTCTTACAGAGAGAGTGAGCAAGGCTAGAAAGGACAAGATAAAGAGAAGTGGCAGAATGGGAGACTATTTCACCCTGAGGCCTGCCTCTCGTCAGGATGGCGGTCTGCTGGCTGGGGGAGCCCACGGTTCAGGGTTCTGGAGGAAGGGGAGAAGCTTAACTGAAATTCTGTTAACGGGCATCTCGTTCTCATTGGTCAGTGGGGACAAGCAATTCACATAATTATTCAGGAGGCAAAGAAAGGGGATTTCGAGGGTGTGAGTCTGCTCCTGTCATAAACAAGTGGGGCGTCGAGGGGCCTTACCTACGTCACGTGGGGGAGGGCGGCTCTTGACAATGAGCAGTTTTCTGAAACACAGAAGGCGGGGGCACTTCCTAACCGTCTCTCTCCCAGGGTCACAGGGCTTGGGGGAAACTGGACATGGCCGCTGTCCAAACGCTACAGAGCAGTAATAGCGGTAGCAGTGGAAGTGAGTAATGGTAGTATACCGTGGAAAATAAGGCTTAACGTAGAAATTAAAAAATCAAAACCATCTAAGGAGGAAGAGGGAAAGCTTATGTTGTATTTCGTTTACTTCTAGGCTTCCTGGCAGCTAAACAGAAATGAAAATACTGCGGTTCTCTCTGATAAAAAGCAAACAATGTAGAAAACCTTTGTCTGGTGCTAAGTTTACAGCCACTTGGCATATCCAAGCGCGTATCAGGAGGATTCTGAATGAACAACGGAATGAACGCGATCTTTGACTAAGGTTTTTCAAAAGAGGCAGAATTTTTATAACTTACGGTAATTTCAAAAAAATTGGTGTCAAAACATAGACACACTGTTTAATGAAAGCATTTCTCTGGGACTGAACCTCAGAAGTCTGGAACTAGAGGGTGGGCAAAAGTAGGTTTACAGCTGCTGGTACGGAAAAGCACAGGCGGGCTATGTTTATTGTAATAGCTGCGTGCACTCTGTTTCGCTTGCTCACAACCGTACACCTGCTTTGGCCCACCCCTGTACAATGCTCTGGTGATGAAATTCATAGCTTCTTTTTCCACGCTCTCCTCAGAAACGGGGCCAGCTCTTAAGTGCATTATCTGTGATCCTCATGGTAGATGCGATTATTCTCTTCTTATGAATCAGAACCCAGAAACGTTAAATGGTTTTTGCCAAGACCCCAAAGCTAGAAGATGGTGGAGTCATCGTAAAGCTAATTCCCTTCCTATTAAATCAGATCACCTTACACCTGGATTAGGTTCATAGTAAGAAGGGATGACCCTTAGCCTGTCTTCTCCAAGCGCCGATGGTCTCAGACGGGCTTCGGAGAGGAGCTGGACAGCAGTTCGAGGTTCAGCATCCCTGTGAGTGTCCCGGGCGTAGTTGCTGCTCTCTAACCGAAGCGAGACCTTACAGGTTCTTTTCAGCTTTCACCTTGCTTTATTGGGGGGGGAGGCAGCACTTAATGATATGGAATATTCTTTCTGTATAGAAATAAAATTAAATAAATTGTATACAATAAAATTGTGCACATTTTCTTCTTAGCAAAACTGTAGTAGTTTTGTGTCTCCTAGAGCAGTATTTTACATGGGAAGCAATTGGGGTTTTTAAGCACAGCCAGGCCATATTTATCACTGATTTTCTCTTCCTGGTTGTAAAGGAATCTGTCAAAACCAGTATCAGATTGTTTGAAGTTTTCACTGGGCTTTCGTCGGCCCTGACCCCGTGGACTGGAAACGGACCAGGTAAGAACAGTGCACAGCCCTGGTCGTCAAAGCCGGTGGGAACCGGTGCGAAGAATACCTCCGAACGTTGGAAACCAGAACACCGTTCTGATTCCTTCTTCTTTTTTCCTCTTTTATCCTCCCCCATCTTTTAAATATTAAATTTTAAAAATATACCCTGCCCCTGCCGGGTAGCTCAGTTGGTTAGAGCATCGTCCTGATACGCCAAGGCCTCAGGTTTGATCCCCGGCCAGGGCACGTACAAGAAGCAACCAGTGAATGCGTCAATAAGTGAAACAACAAAAATCGGTGTTTCGCTCTCTCTCTCTCCCCCTTCCTCTCTCTCTAAAATAAATGAACAAAAGTTTAAAAGTGTATATTCTAGAGCACCAGTGCGCTCTAGAATTATCTATAGATAGCACCCTTACTCTAGAAACAGAGGGAGAAAGTCCTGTAAGAGGAGACGTGATGTGTGTTCTGTTCGACACCATCTGGAAGCACGCTCAGAGCACCGAGGGGTCTGGTCCCTAACTAGGCTGAGAAAGCTGTGGCTTCGTGTTCCACGCCAGCATCATTTTCTGTGGCAAGTACCAGCCTCCAAAGTTGAACTGGTTCACAAAGGATAATCCCACAGATCAGGTTAATCAATGTAGCCATTTAAGAGTACGAGAACGATTAATTTCCATCACAGAGTGACCGGAGCCTTGCTCCAAGCCAGATACCCTACGGGGGCATTTCTGAGATTTCCCTGGAGCTGGGTGGAGTAGCTGACCGGCAACATTCCCCTCTGGACAAGGTCAGGGCCTGAGTAATTGTGGTCGTTCTTATGGCCAAGCTTTTCAAGCAGAGTGCGTATGGCCTGAGGGAAATATGCCACGTGCCCCAGGGGTCTCTAAAGCCGCAGGACAAGCAGGGCCCACTTTCTAGGGCTCTTTTCTTTTTATTAAAGACCTTCTAGCACAAAGTGCGAGACACTTACATTTTACATTATAGAGCGTACAAATTATAAAGTATATCACAGAGGATAAAAACACCTCAATGAAATCTAAGATAAAGAGTGAAAATTTAAAGGACTTTCATACAAATGATAAGCTATTTCAGGTACTTATCTGAGACCCCTCGGGCCCCACAAGAAGTTTTCATTATTAGAGGAAACGGATCCTGGGAAAAGTCCACTTGAAGTGAATCCACTTCACTGGGGACCAAATACTTCGTGGTCAATGGTAGGGAGAAAAAGTGTAAATTCGAATTTTATACTGAAAATTTTAAATACAAAATAAGGTTTATTTTACCCTATGTTTAGCAGAATTTAGGTTATGATCGTAACCATGCAGTGTTGCTTTAAGGAACAAGCGATGATTTTGTTTGGGGGGAAGGTGGCTGTCATGGTACCACATGCCAAACCCGGGGCCCGAAACTCCCTCCTCCTCTCCCTCTGGCCTTTGCAGCATGATCATAAAGGAGGTTATGCCTGCAAGTGTTCCAAAGGCCCATCGGTGGAGTTGAATCCTTTTTTCATCAAAAACTCTTTTTCAGAGGACCCATCAAATCAACAATTTTGTCAGTTTTCTTTGCAACTGTTAGTGATCCATCAATTTCTAATGAGTTTCAGTAGTTATCCAACACCACTTTCATTGACTTCATAAAACTCTGTGTTTTTAAGCCCTGGCTGGGTTGCTCAGTTGGGCAAGCGTTGTTCCGATATGCCAGAGGCCACAGGTTCCATCCCCTGCCAGGGCCACACACAAAAGCCACCAGTGAATGCATCAGGACGTGGAACCACAAATCTGTTTCTTTCTCTCCCTTCCTCTCTCTCTGAAAAAGTCAATAAACAAATATTTTTAGGAATTCTGCATTTTGTGCAAGATTTGCCATCATCTTTGCACTGTTTTGTCACCACATCTACCCCTGAGTCCACCAGGCAGAGACTGACAGGCAATGATTCGGATGTGGGTGGGGGATGTGGAAATGAGGGCCAGGGTTGAGACAGAGGCTGATTTTGTAAGTGATCCATTCCTCAGAGAATGTTTCCACGTTGGGATGACATTTTGCTCCCCTGCATGGTCTCAGAAACCACAGGGACTCAGACAGAAAAACTTAAATAATGAAGACCCCAGTATACGTGTTTTCGCCGTGAAGGATGCTTTGGTGGGGAAGGTGGGAAAACACGCTGTAGTGCAGGACTTCAGGAAATGAATCGAGCCCTTGTTCATGGACGGTAACCAAACGAGGTCAGTTTCTTAGGAAAAATTCTTTGTTGTGGGTAACCGTCCAGCCTTCCCCTGTGCTGAGATGGAATGACCCTCCATACAGGTGAGAGTCTTGGGTAGACACCTTAAAAGCTGTATCAAAATTGTTACCTGTTTGACTGGTTTCCATACATACGCATCTCTTCTCATTTGTCAACTAGGAATATCAGCATGCCAGGGGTCTCTTTACGGAATATAATACTGAATTATCTTTCGTCCAGCACCTACCAAAAGTGATGTTGATGAAGGATGATCTGAAGGGTACAAAATATGTATGTTTATTCAAATGCATACATTTTTATCGTTGTGAAGCAGGGGTCTCAATTCTGGTGTAAGCTGTATCTACCAACTCAATTTGAGATACATCTAAGCGAATTTGGTGAGGCAAGCCCTTGAGAAGTCTATTCGCGTGAAGGATGAGGGGGCTCCCGGGAAATAACCCCAAGGTGGATGAGAGAGGGAGACAGGTGTGGTCCAGAAAAAAGCTTGGTGTTTTCCGATCCCAAAGAGTAATTCCAAATCCAATATTTTTATTATATAGAATATATATGGGATTTTATCACCTGCATATACATGCTTCTCTTCCCTAGTCTTGATTTTATTTTTTTGATCCTCACCCAAGAATATGTTTATTGATTTAAGAGAGAGAGATGGGAGGGGGGGAGGGTAGAAATCAATCAACGGGAGAGAGAAACATCGTTCGGTTGCTTCCTGTACACGTGACCTGACCAGGAATCCAACCAGAAACCTTTTGGTGACAAGACAATGCTCCAATCAACTGAGCCACCCGGCCAGGACTTGATTTCATTTTATGTACTTTTTTTTCTGATAATTTATTCCTATTTATACTTACCTCTATTTTATTCCACCCGTCTCTTTGAAAGCAGCCTCAAGTCTTCTGTGGAACTAGTGGGCATATTGTCAAGTTTGGGGGAACTCTCCCCTTACCCCTTTGGTCCTGGCTGTTCAAAGAATTCAAACACAGGAGCAGATTAACAGGAGAAAATCAAATTTTAATACATGCGCATGGCAAATTCACATAAGCATGAAAATTCCCAAGACAGGGAGATGAAATGTCATTTTGGATTAAAGAGAGGGAAGTAGGCAGAAGAAAGAGCAAATTTGGTAAACAAATTTTGGCAGGATCATTCAGGAACAACGGGACACAGAACTTCAGATTTCTGCTTTGTGGCCCCCCAGTCGGCCACACTTAATTCACGAGTGTTCAGGTGATTATGCTCAGTTCCCGTCCTGAAGCAGTTTTTTCTCTCTGAACCTCCTTAGGTAGTTAAGGGCGAGGGGAAGAAATGATCCTACTCCTCCCGTGTTTGTTGGCCTTCAGTTATTTTCGGCTGGAAATAATCTGTGTGCCAGGTTATTCCTCATTCCAGGTAGCCTTGCTTTGGACCCTCATGATATAAATAAATAAGGTGTTTAATAAGCAGTCATTTAATGAATTACATTGGGATGCCAGCTACGCAGATGTTGTCATGAAAAGAGATGCGTGCGTCTCTCCGACAGAGCACCTCACCGCTCGGGGCAGGCCTTCTCAAGCTCTCCAGGCTCTGTGGTAGTTTCCTCACCCGAAACCCTACACAGGAGATGTACCGAGTGCGTAGAAAAGAAGCTGCTCAGGTTGAGATGCGTGGGTGAGAGGTTGGGGGACCCCCCCCCATCTCCTGCTGGCCTCTGGGCACCACTCCCTGGGCCTTCCGTCTGTACAGAGTGTGGCCTGACAAACAGCTTGTCAGAAGGACCAGCGGGGTGTGGGGCCTCAGACCCAGAATCGCTGCCACAGTAGCTCATACCAGGCCAGGCTACTGCCACCCAGGGGAGAGGGACCCTTCCCTCCCTCAGGCCTGTCCGGGTCTGTCTGCCCACCAGCTAAGGGATGCCACCCCCCACCCCAAGTTGACCTTATCCCACCTGCTCACTTACAGGTCAAGAACTAGCCTCAGGGCAGACCCTTCCCCTGTCCACCTCTTGGGTTCCACTTGACCCTTTACATTCCCTTCAAGCTACTGCCAAATGGCAGGAGTGCGGATGGGACAGGGGCGAAGGGCCCAGGGGCTCAGCAGTAGGGGCTATGTGGAGGGAGACCCGCCTCAGGCCCAGTGTCTTCTGGAAGTTTCAGGTTCCAAGCTGAGACTCAAACGCATCTCCACCCCCTCCCACTGTTTGTCTAATAAGGAAACCTTTTTGACCTTGCCAGTTAAAAGTCCTGGCCCTTCGCCTCATTACTGCCAGGCCCAGAACTAAAGAGGTGAAAGCTGGCAGCCTTGGGCTGCCTTCAACTTGGCAACTGCCCCTCAGGGCCTGCGTCTCTGAGTCCCAGCCTCTCAATGGGGCTGTGTTTTCAGTCCCGGTTACACAAAGCACGTGGTCTCCCTCCTGGGCCTGAGCTCTTCATTGTCCTCCTTCTGCGGGGGATTAGGAGCTGCTCTCTTGTTTGGGTATCACTCTCCCTTTGAACCGCTGTGGCTTCATCTGGTTTCAGGCTCAGCTTCCTGCCTGGAAGTGGATTTACCTCTGATTTGTGTTACTCTCTCCACAGGAGGATTCCAGGGGGAGCAAGCCCCTTTCTCCCCAGTCACCCCCACCTTGTGCTTCCCCTCCTCTCCCCCATCTCTCTCCAGCTGAGTCCCCCAAGTAGTTTCCAGCTGCCTCCTCCCCCTGCCACACAGGCAAAGGGGGGACTCTGAAGTCCCAGGCCTGCTCACTCTGGGGGCACGATGGCCAGCGGGGTGGAGGCGGCCCAAAGGCAGGGTGTGTGCTGGCCAGGCTGTGGTGGGTCAGAGTCCTGGGCTGATGAGGAGCTGAGTTTGGCCCCTCTGGGGTTATAACTGGAGTTATTCTCGCTTGTTTTGAGATTCCCAGAAAATGGGTGAAAGGGATGTTCTGGCCCGGATGCTAAACTTACGCTGAAGCCAGTGTCTAGAGTGCAAATCCTGAGCCATTTCTACCTCACCAATTGTTACAGGTGTACTTTTACCTTCTTGTGCACCAGACAGCACAGTATAGCCACAAGCCCCGGGGGGTGTCAGTGTTGTGGGAAGGGGGACAGAGAACGAAGGCCGGCTGACCTTAGGCACACCGACATCCCGGCAACAGAGAGTTTTTTCTGGAGGGGAAGCTATTGTCCTTATTCTAGAAAAGTTTTTCTGGCCAAGTGCAAGAGAAATATCAGTGTAAAGTTAGGTGGACGTTACTTGCACTTTACAGAAAGCGGATGTCCAGCGGCCTTGTGGGTAACATGTTTCATTAATAACGAGGGAAGGCTGAGCTACGGCAGGAGAATCCCCACTGGCCCCTTTTTCTGGGAATCCTACTTGGGGACGGACCGGCAGGCACAGAGTAGTCTTGGGATAGCTTTCTAGATCTCAGGGAAGAGAAGCTTCGGGGCAGGTGTTTTTTCTTCTCTGTTTCTGTTTTAGGTGCTAACCCCCTACACTACCAGCTAAAAGAGAAAATTGCACTCTGAAACTAGGAGCGGAGAATCAAAGGTGCACTGAGATCAATAGACATTCAGGAGAGAGGGAGAGAGGAGATGGGTCGGGCGTGATAGAAAAAATCTGAAAAGCTTCGTGGGAGGAGGATAGTAGTGTAAGGCAGCTA
Organism: Desmodus rotundus; assembly: GCF_022682495.2. Lineage (NCBI taxonomy): Eukaryota > Metazoa > Chordata > Mammalia > Chiroptera > Phyllostomidae > Desmodus > Desmodus rotundus. The sequence continues at coordinate 22,122,912 of NC_071393.1, read as the reverse complement.
ACGTTAGGGCAAAAGAGCTGAAAAGAAAACTGTAGTTCAAGTGGACAAGCAGAGGAAAAGAGAGGCCGGCAAATGCACTACCCCCCAGGTCTGGCCCTCCCCTTCGTGCCAGGTCCTGGGCCCTAAGACCGTGCTGGCCTAAGCCCCATCTGCCGTTCCCCTCACAAAGCCCGGGTTGTACTCCCGGTGGGGCTGGGCCTCCCCGGCACTGAGGTCCCGGCTGGGGCCGCCGGCCCTGGGAGCCTCCCTTTGCAGCCAGAGGCCCCAGATTTGTCCAAGTGCCAGTTCCTAATGAGGAGCTCATTTGAATCTATGAAAGTACCAGGGAGCAAGGAGACATGCTAATTAAAGTGATTGCTGTTCTTTAATTAAGCAATAATTCGCCCAAAGAGGGCATTCTCATGCAAATGGAGCCCTCTCCGGTGAGGTAAGGGCCTTGGGCAACAGCTGAGGTCTGTTAAGAGGGCCCTGAACACGGTAGGGCAGGGGTCCAAAGTGCCCCACGGAGCTGGGTGATGCGGCCAGGAAATAATCCCCGTGGCCCAGAGCTGCCCTTTGTCTCCCCAGGCTCTTGGCTGCAGGGCTGTGGGAGTCTGGGACCCTGCACCCCCTGCTGCTCCTTTCCCCTCCTTTCCTCCCTGTGCCTTCTCTCTAAGAGCAGCTTTCAGAGCTGTGTGGGGTGGAGAGGTCTGTGGGACAATGTCTAGTCTGGGCCTTGGAACAATCCATACCCCAGTTGTCAGAGAATTGGCACAGAAGGGTCGGAAAGGGTTGGGCACGGGGGCCTCTGAGTGTTCACAAACACGGAAGATCCTGCAAGAGGATGCGCTCCACTCATCAGCTGCTGGGCTATAATGGAAAGAGCACTGAAATCAGCCAGCCGCCTGGGTGACCGCGGCGCAGCCACTTTCCCTCTCCAGGACTCAGTTTCCTCATCTTTGCAATGGGTCGCTGATAACTAAGGGCCTTGCACAGTTAGCATGTGGGTAATGGGTGTGAACTCACCAGGCACGGGGCCTGGCGCCTAACCCCGTGGTTCCTGACCTGGAGTGATGTGCATCCAGAGTAGGGCTGTCAGCTGAAATGCATCTTTATGTTTTATTTGCTGGATCTGTTAACTGCACCCCGGGCACACTGGCAATGTCTAGAGGTATGTTAGATTGGCACAACTGGAGGAGGGAGTACTGCTGGCATCTGGTGGGGAGAGGCCAGGGACACCACTGAGTGTCCTGCATTGCACAGGACAGCTCCCCCGTAACAAAGAATCAGCGGGTCCAAGGCACCAATCCTGCTCAGATTGAGCAACTGACATAAACTCAATAAACCAGAGTTACATGAAAAATAAATGAGGAGATGGCACATTTTCTGGTTGTAAACCAATCTCCTCTGGGACCAGATCCTTAAGGCACACTAGCCCCCCGTTATGTCCAGGACCCCCAGTGGATGTCTGAAACCATGGATAGTACCGAACCCTCTACATACTATGTTTCGTCCTATCCACACTTACCTATGGTAAGTTTAATTTATAAATTGGCACAGTGAGAGGTTAACGACAATAACTAATCATAAAAGAGGACATTTACAACAACACGCTGTAATGAAAGTTATGTGAATACGGACTCCCTGTCTCTCAAAACACTGTCCTGTGCTCACCCTTCTTGTTGTGGGGACATGAGACGGTCCAGTCCCCACGGGATGAGATGAAATGAGCTGAATGGCGGGGACGTATCATTAGGCGGCTATCAGGGTGACTTAGACACAAGCTCTGTGACAGTTGATCTGACAACTGAGATGGCACCCAAGTGACCGATGGGTGGGGAGCACCTATGGTGTGGACAAAGGAATGAGTTCCGTCCCGGGCGGGATGGAGCAGGACAGCGTGAGCTTTTAACACGATACTCAGACCACTGCAGTGTAAAACTTACAAAGTGCTTATTTCTGGAATTTCCCACTTAATATTTTCAAGCAGTGGTTGTAAGGGGTTTTCTCTTTTTTCAAAAGGAAAAGTTTGGACAATAACTGTGCTTTAAGTAACCGAACCAGCAGTCCGAGGCTGAATGGTCCTGGCTGGTGCTGGGAGCCCCACCCAAGGAGCAGGACCAATATCCAAGGGGCTTCAGAGACAGCCCAAAGCCAGCTCTGGTAGGAGAGGAAGGTGAGTCTTCAGAAGAGAGAGGGCCCCGCCCCAAGCTCAGGGAACCGCTGAGCTCAGGTTCTGGGGACTCGGGGCTATGAAGAGGGAACCGCACCCTTGACAATGCCAGCAATGCAGTCATCCCACTCGTTCTGAGCTGACTGTTCTATTCTCACAAAAGCCTCGGGGGCAGGGACTATTATTCCCCCCATTTTGAGGACATGGAAATTAAACGGCTTGCCCAGGGCACATAGTAAGGGCCGGGATTGCACCAAGGTCTGAGGCTAGTGCAGCCAAGTGCGTCTCCCCTGAGACGTCCCTGTGGTCACAGGTTCTGAGGTGTCGTCCTCTTGCCGCGTGGGAGTTGGGCCTTCAGCAAAGTGCCCCATGTGTCTGTGGAGGCTGTGGCATAGGCCCCAACTGAGTCTGTCCTTGGGGGCTTCGGCCCCCCAACAAATACCACGAGAGGAGAGGCAGGAAGGAGGATGGAGTCACTGAATCTGGCTTTGCCCAGCAGTCAGTCTCATCCGCAGAACGCTGGCTGGGCCCCGGGCGCCCAGGCCGTCTTCCTGACTTGTGGGGCCGTGGTGGGGGTGGTTGGGTGCTCCCAGAACGGCCCTCGCAGTGGCCTATGTCTCTCATGGAGCTCGTGTACTGCTGGGGCAGGAGAGGCAGAAAGCGGACCAACCAGGCCGCCCCGCAAGGCAAAGATCAAGCCTCTTGCTCCCAGAAGTCTTTGGACCCCTTTCAATTTTGTGTTCACTCACTGCAAAATAAATGTGTCGTGTTACAAGGAGACAGAGCAGGGACCTCACCAGCCCTACGAGCTCAGGGCCGCCTCTGCCAACCTCTCACTCCGCGCTTAGCAGGGGAGGGAGCGTGGAGAAAAACAGGACCAGGGTCTGTTTGCAAAGAAACATTTTCATCAGTCAGAAAACTGCCAGGGTTGTGAACATTAAATAAACCCTGACTCACGGAGACGGACACCTTGCTCTGCCTCGCTGATCTGCTGGGTACCAGACAGAGTTACGTTACTTCAGAAGTGACAGCTGTAACATTCTGCAGACTTCGCAAAATGGCTCTGGCTTTTTCTGAACAAAGAACAATCCACAAAAACGCCCATGGTTCGCAATGCATAGGAGTCTGTTTACAGGATCACAGACTCGAGCCCTCTCCTTGGTCAAAAGGGACCGGTGAGATCACCATTTAAGTGCCTTCCACCTCCAGGTGGGGCTGGATGGCTGACGCTCTTCTGCCAGCAGATGTAGTGAGTGTGGCCCAAGTCTCAGGCCCTTACCGTGAGTTCCCTAAGGGCCAGCCCTGTTTTTTCCATTGCAGAATTTATAAGTGGGTTTGAAATGAGAGCGTGGTGGTGCTTTGCCAGGAACAAAGGTTTTCAGTGTGTTACAGTCACTAACCTAAGACCATAATATGTCAGGCTCTCTCTCCCCAGCCCTAGCCAGTCCCGCAGCACAAGTTCATCCAAGAACAATACCAATAGCAGTAGAGCTAACACTTAGGCTGAGCTTACGAGGTGCGGGGCAAGGTTCGAATCCTCACAGAACCAGGAGGGAGCTGCTGTTATCACCATCGTTCTGCAGGTAGGAACTTTCCTATTTTCCTTGTTCGTAAGGCAGGCGAGACTCCCATCCTTAGCTTCTCTTTGGGCGTCCAGGTTGTTCCCCTCCTTCTGCATGGGGACAGTGTCTTCTATGAGCCTCGAAACATTCCAACCCAGCTCTTTCTATGGAACTTTTCCTAAGAGCCATTTCTTCCTTGTTCTCCGCGCCCCCCCCCCACCCCCCCGCCCAGTAACCTCACTCTACGCCATAACAAGAGTGTGTGTTTGTACACCGTTTGCACGGCTTTCTCATCGCTGCGGGGACACCTCTGCAAGGCTGCCCAGCGTAGGGGCTCAGTGTGGATTCTGAAGCTCACCCGCTCAGGTTTAGATCCAACTCTGCCCTTCCTCACTGTGCCACCTTGAGCGACTGACTCAGCATCCCGGCACCTGGGTTTCCTTACCCTCATGCAGAGTAGGAATAATAATGCCCACTTCACAAGAATGTTAAGTGAGTGCTTATAGAAAAGTGCTCAGAGCTCTGTGCCTGGCACTTAGTAGGTACTATATAAGTAAGTGTGTATCTTCTCTAACCCAAAAGACTAACTGTCTCAAGGGCAGGCATGCTCCTGTATTCTTTCACTGCCGCCAAGCTAGGGATGAGCACACAGAAAAGGCTTGATAGGACTTTGCGGGCTTGCCTGGTCTGTGGCTCCTCAGCAACGTGGTGGGAAGGCACCGGTCGACACTGACCTTTCCCGTAAGCAGGAGGCGAACGCAAAGAAGTGTAGAAACACTTCATTTTCCGTGATAATATCTTCTGGTGCTTAGTAAATGGCACTCAAAAATTCATTTCATTTAAAAATTCATTTCATTTCATTTCATTTCATTTAGTCAGCAAACTGACTAAAGTGGAGAACTCTGGCCATTTCAGTGTTTAAAGGGAGAGAGAGAAATGGAGGGAAAGATCGAAGAAGAGGGATGGTCATCTGTTCCCCTCCTTTGCGCCTTTGGTAGGCTCAGCATCTCCGAGCCATCTCTCGGGCTGCCTTGGGATAGAGGTATGCATGGATCCAGGATATAGAGAAAAAACATAGGGCTTCCGCTCCGCACGGGGGCTGCTAATGTTGCCAGAAAGAGAAGCCAGGGAACGACCGTCTGGCTGGTGACTCCCCGCTGCAGACAGCCCACAAGGCTCACGGAACCCTAGGGCGGGGGGAGGGGGTGAACATCTCAAAGAGGTCCTGAAACGTCTCCCGTGTCAGAGGGTGATAAAGCCAACCTTCTCAGCCTGGAAGGAGCCCTCGAGATTACATCCTCCTGATCAGGAGTGTAAGACGCTGACGTCTGAGAGAGAAGGGTCAAGAAGTGCCTAGCAGAGAAGAGAAAGCCATCTCTAAGCCAACCCCGTGTGTGGGGCCAAAGGACTGCACCTGTGAGCTTCAAAGGGCACACAGAATCCCCAAAGTCACGGCTCCCAGTGGTTGGTAAAAAAAAGAGAACGACCCCATTCTGGAAAAATGTCCACAGTTCCTGTAATTGGCCCAAAGTCCACGTGCCTGACACTTTGAAAGGCCAAAACTCAAAACATCAGAGTTTGGAGTAAGGATAGGTTTATCGATCTAAAAGACGCCCACAGGAGACCTGGGGGACTGCAGACTCGTCTTGCTTGCTAGACCAGGTCAAGGGGCGTTAGGGGCTAGGGGGACAGGTGTGCGGAAGTGCTGGTAGGGCAAGTTTTAACCGGAAAACTTTGGAATTTGCCATTTATGGTACAGAGGTGTCATCACTGGATCTTCCTGGACAACGGACCCTTGGCTTCTGAAGCATTCCGGTGTGCAAGTTCCAGCTCTGTGCCGGTCCTTTGGCTCTGCTGGGGGGTTGGAAGAGGTGAGACTTTGGTTCTGGGTGCAGCTGGAGGTCAAAGGTCTTTTCTCTGTGCATGCCTTGGCTTCATGTCTTCCGGTTTTGGTCTGTTGTCTGTGACTCCATATTCATTAGCTGGTTCTGTGGTTGCGTTCAGACATTTCATGATGGTTTGCTTTATTTCCATTTTCAGTCATCCCTTCCCTCGGTGGAAAGGCCCCTGCTCTTGGGCATTTACAAGGCACGTTAGGTACAGGACCTCCTCAGGCAACAATGCTTTCCTCAAGGTGGAAGCCCTTTGTAAAAGGGCCCAAGAGAAGCTGGACTCCACAACTGGCTCAGTATTGAGCTTTGGACACATCTGTGAGATGAATACAACAGAGCAGTGGGAAAGAAGTGTTCTGGGATGCGGGCGGGGAGGCTGAGGGGTCATGGGTACAGGCTCCTGTACACGTCTTCTCACCCTCCCCTCCCCAGGCTGGGGCCACTCACACAGGTGGTGGGGGTCACTCATCTCAGGCCCTAAAGCACTGCTGCCACCAGGGAGAGGACAGGAAAGCGCTGCTGCCACCAGGGAGAGGACAGGAAAGCGCTGCTGCCACCAGGGAGAGGACAGGAAAGCGCTGCTGCCACCAGGGAGAGGACAGGAAAGCGCTGCTGCCACCAGGGAGAGGACAGGAAAGCGCTGCTGCCACCAGGGAGAGGACAGGAAAGCGCTGCTGCCACCAGGGAGAGGACAGGCTTCAGGGCAAGCAGAGACAGCACGTTGGGCCTTGTCGGGGAGGAAAAGTTACCCTTTACTCTTCGAGGTTCTTCTGGCTGGACTAATCCAGTGAACAGAAGCAGATTAGCAGGAGGAAAACAAATTAAAGTCTAATAACGCTTGTCCCTCCTGCATGTGTGGGAAAGACCCAGGAATGCCGAGTAACTCGCCAACAGGGTGGATGCCACCACCTCAAATACCACCTTCAGCTAAAAACAAAAGACTATGTTGGGGGTGATGAATCAGTTATGGGAGGTGACAGGGTACAGCACAGTCAGTAAGGGTAAGACTGTTACCCATGTAAGTCCAAGCCTTCTCCGTTGACAGTGAGGGAGGCGCCCTTATAAATGTAAATATCCTTTGCAAAGGGTCAGAGCTTCTCCCACGTCTACTGGCTTTTAAAATGCACCAGCCTGAAATAATCAGTACCCCACGGTGGCATATTTTGAGGTGGTGAACTCTGCTCCCCTTCGGCCTTGACTGTAGGCAGGACAAAGAGCCCAATATGTGCCGTGATCTGAAAGGCGGAGGAGACAGAGGGTCCCCAAATTCCAAATATCTCCCCAGGGGTCCGCTTCAGTGTCTCAAAGTCTGCTCCTGGAGAATGGCCTCTTTAGATCCCGGAGAGCTGGTTATAAAGCTGTTTTCAGTGATTGGCACCTTCGATTGAATCAGTTCATTCAAGCCTTCTCAGCCTGCAAACATGCTGAAAAGCACATAGCCTGTTTACATCTCCAGCCCGGAGAAACCGAGAGAAGGATCTCTGTCTCTTTCCTCCACGGCACTCACCCCGTGAACGGAGGTGGTCCCCGACGCCTGGAGGCAGGAACACAGAGAAACAACTTTAGAACAGGTCAGAGGGTCTCCGGGGAGGCACAGATTGGAAGGGGAAGGGAAATGGCCCCCAATCTAAATTGCCTCCCATCCCTGCCACCTGCAGAAACTTCCTTCAGTCAGGTATCCAGCTCCCAGGTGTTCTCTCCCAACTTGCTTGCTCTCCTTTCCCAACATAGATGTATATGTAAACGCCTTGTCCAAAACTGCTGTGAGAAGCAGCCCCAGGCATCAGCCACCAGCTTCTCCAGTCTCCTATCTCTGCCCCAAGACATCTCTTCTCATGGCATCCTCGCCCTGCCTGGGCCCTGGTCCTGGTCTCTCGTGCCCATAGGGACGTGACAGGGCTGAGACAGCGACTCAGAGTCAGTAAAAAGGAGTTTCCATTTCTCCCAGGAGATTTGGTACCCAGAATCCCCAGGACTGGATGGACAGACAACGGCTGGTGAAGGTTATGGTCCAGGGGAGGGATGGGGCACAAGAGAGGGAAAACCAGGAAGCACAGTGGCTCGCACAGGGCGTGAGACTGGGGAAGACACAGGGGCTTTGGGAGAGGCCAGTTCAGAGCCATTGTCTTAAGGGGTGTCGGCACTGATGCTTTTCAAGTGCGTTTAACTGATGAAGAGTGGAGGAAACACTCGGCTGGGGAATGTAAGAGAAGATGGGTATTCGTCTCATATTCTTTTTATACTCGTCGTATAGGATGTCTTTATTTTGTTAGTAAGTACCATATAATGCTTACCACGTGCCCGGTCTATCTAGTCCAGTCTTCTAAATTCATGGTATTCGTGCATCATATCAATATGTAGAGCATTACCCTTGTTATTCACGTGCGAAAGATTGTAGCACAAGCCAATAATTCACGTGCATTCATCTTCCTTGGCTTGTGCAACGTAACCGTTGCTCACAGCTAAAACAACGAGTGGAAACTTTGGCCTGTAGGAGAATTCACAATGATTCTTACCATGATGGGGATGGGGATGATAAAAATAATCATAGTGGTGAATTTTTATTATTACTATGTCCCCGTCTCTGGGCTAAGTTCTTTACATGCATGATTTCACTTATCCTACAATAACCATAGAAAAAGGGACCATTATTACTATTTCACAGATGAGAACATGGATGTACAATGCACTTAAGTCATTTGTCCAAGATGCAAGTTGGCTTGCAGAGCATTCTTTACTTTCGATATAAGAACTGTTCACCATGGATCAGGAATGGCGGTTGTCTAAACGGAGCTGACGAAGAATCAGAACGACCATGTATGGCATGCCTTATACACCTTGAATTCTCAAAACAACCTGGCAACCTGTGGGATATTTATGCCTGTTTGGTTGATGAGGAAACTTACCCACATCCATCCGACCTATGGGCAACAGGACCGAGCAGAAGGCCCCCGGCTCCCGCAGAGCTGCCTGGTCAGAGCTTCCTTAGGTGTGCAGCATCCTCAGGACTTAACACCAAACCCTTCAAGCAGCAGCTGAGACGTTGCGGCAATTTTCTCTTATTGTTGTTCCTATGCAAGAGCTGTGAAAGTTCCAGAATTTGCTCTGACATTGCCAGCCCTTTAGAGACCTTGATGCCTTCACCCATTTTTTCCTCTCAGGGGAAGAAGGGAAATTCTACCGTAGAGACGAGGGGATTGTTCCAAGTTCACACAGCAGACGCAGGAGAGTGAGGTCTGGGAATAAAGTACACGGGACAGGGTTCCCAATCCTCCCGTCCATGCTTTTTCTATGAGACCAGCCAGCCTCAAAAGACTCATTTGTTCATTAGCTGCTGCCCTTTGCAACTATCCCAAATGCCCCATCATTCTCTTTTGGGCCTTTGGCTTCCTTTCACGTCTCAGGCCGGGCCTCCTGAATGGCAGGGAAGGTGGCATTCATATCTTCAGTGCTGGCCCCCGTGACAGACCTGTCTTCCTCTTTCCTGTAAAATTATCTCCACATTCTTGGCGAGTGCAAAGGAGACGTGTAAAGTCACTTTGTCCTGAGCTGGTGTGTGGGTAAATTAATCTAGCGTCACAGAACCAGTCACGGAGTTAGGTGATCTGTGTGTAATGGGCTTAGGCGGTGTGTCTCCGGAGCTTAGCCCGTCCCGCATAAAAAAGGCCATAGAATTCTCTCTCTCCGTGAAATCCTCTTGCACGCAGTTCAGGAAATGGACGAGAGAGTGAGAATACAGTCAACCTATTGGAATTTCTTGTGGAGGGAAATAAATCTTGCAGAGGAAAACTGTTGATTACCAACCTTCTACTCTGGGAGGAGAGTTATCCTGCAGTCATTGGAAGTAAAACCCCAAAGGCTTGGGGGCGGGGCGCGCCATTTAATAACATGTCAATATTAGATTACATCACAAATAATCAGCACGTCCTGCATATTTGACAGGGACTTTGTTGTATAAATTTGGAAATCATCCAAATGGAGACAAATGACTGCTGTTATTCGTTCGCCCTCTCGGTCCCCCTTATTGTGGGGGTGGTTGTTGTTTTGAACTTTGGAACCTTTAGCAGAGTAAAAAGAAAGGCCCTAAACCATCAATTGACTTGTTGACGATCATTTTCCCTTCCCTTGTTCAGGGTTAAATTCATTGTTTTCCCTTATGTAAATAAGATCCAGTAAACTCCAAAGCCATGGCCAAAAGCAAAACCTGTGAAATCACTATTTAGTTGGAAAACTTTCAACAGGACTGAGCCAGCTTGGTGATGTTCCACTCCGACCTCCCTCGCTGTTTCTAAAAGGGACACTTTTCAACACTAGCCCAAGAATATTTGAGAGGCTCATGACATTAATTTGGGTTCGTATCAAATCTAGACAATAAGAATGGAGTTTCTACCCTAAGATACGATACAAATATAAAGATTAATTATTATTATTATTATTATTATAAGGTCCCAAGTTCTTATCGACAATTCAAACCCTATAAGACCCAATTTTGTCTAACTTCATCGCCAAATGCTCTTCTGCACAGAACTATTTGCCCTGAGCCCACAGCCCGTTGGGTGCCCAGAGCCTTCCGCCTGCAATCCTGCCTTCCCACCTTTGCTCCCATTGCCCTTCCCACTCCCTTGTTGGGAAGGGTCCCCATCTCTCTCCTTCTCTCTGCGTCTTCTGCAGCCTTCAGGCTGAGGTTTAGTTCTCCTTCCTTCTTGAAGGCTTCCTTCCTCCACTGAGACTGGAAGTTATTTTCGTAGTTACCATTTACTGACCATCCTCCTGTGTCAGATACTAGGAATGTGCTAGGTTACTCAAGTTATCACACTGAAGCCTTGAAAGGTGGGTATTCGTCTCATATTCTTTTTCATCTTGTTTTATTTTGGATAAGTAACCCACTTACACGGTTCAAAAATCAAAATGTTGTAAAAAGTTATCAAGTAGGCTAAAGAGGTCTCAATCTTATTCCAGTACCTGTCAACCCTATTATTCACCTTCCACAGAAGTAATTTCTAAAGTTATTCTTAGGATCCTCTCAATGGTCCTTTATGCAAAAGAGCAGCAAATAGAACACATAGTTGTAGTTTCTTCTTCTTAGAAACTAGAACATAAGCTATATACACCATTCTGCACCTCGTTGTCTCTCTGTCTCTCTGTTTGGCAATGTGTCCTGTAGCACTTCCTGTAGCAGTTCTCTGAGAGTGCCCTGCTCCTTTTCCCAGCTGCATAGTATTCCATTGGGTGGCTCTAGGTCCTAATGACAGACCCCTGGGTTGGCTTCAATTCATTGTAAGCCATGTTGCAGTGAGTGGACTTTTTTCTCCAACATTTCATTGAGAGTAAGAATATCTGTAGGATAAATTACAAGCTGGGGACTACGAGATCAAAGGGTAAAAGCATGCTACGTTTTGCTAATTATTGTCAAATTTTCCTCCCTGGAGGTTGTACCATTTTTTGCCCTGACCATCAGTGTATGGCAGTGTGATGTCGGTATCCCTGTCTCTGTTTTATATGTGAGGAAGCTGAGGCGTGGAAAATACGAGATCACGTAGTTAACAATACTCAGGCTGAGACTCAGAGTTGAGCTCTGCTGCATCCTACTCTCTCAGTATTTGTCAAATAGCCCTTTCTATTGTCACTTATTTTATACAGCCACAGGCCTAATTCTTCTGAAGTGTTATACAGCTGCCGCATGTTCAGCGATGTTCTAGTAAACAGAGGTTGAAGCAATGGACTCGATCGTAGGTGAGAGGGAGGGAAAAGGAAAATGGGGTGGGAAAGCCTGGAAACAAAAGCCAGGTGACATGTTACCATGCTGGCCACTGCTTTTTGACAAGTCACAAGAGACACAGCTGGCCACTTAACAAGTGTTCTTGCTTGACCATGAGGGATGTGTCCAGATGAGGCTAGCTGGAAAACCACGCCTCAGGACAGGCTGCCGGGTAGAGGAGAAGGGAAGGGACCCATCTGTTGGGCTCCTCCCATTCCCTTCTCACATCCACAGGGAGATGCACCTGCACTTTTGGGTCTGGTCACTTGGCCCTCTCAGCAAATTAACACTAACTATTAATAATACTTGCTTTTAGAGTAAATATTAAACAAATAAATGATTTATTAATGAAAAATCATTTTGCACCTGAAATGATCTTTTTCACTTTACAAACAAGGCAGCAAGGGAGTAATCGATAGCACTAAACCCCGTGATTATTTATTTCTCAAGGTTAATTATGAGCATCAGGCATCATGATATTCAAAGGACACTGTGAGAGTTGGAGGTGTCCAGAGTCACTGGGACCCCGAGGGAGGGACCTGGAGGTGGTGGCAGTGGTGCTGCTGTGGCAGGGGACAGTCAGGGCTCTCACAGTGCCACAGAAACCTGCAAGACTCCCAACCTACTCACGCAAAACTCTCATTTCAGCGCATGAAAAGTCACTGACTACGCTTTGTTAAGAACATCCAGATTCTTGGTTTGAATACGAAAAAAATGGAACAATGGAGAACAAACTAGAATAAAAGGCCTTTCTCCCCACCTGTGCCGATTGTCTTAGGAACTGATGCTTTCGCCAAGACCCTGGTTCTGGCTAAAGTGGAAAGCTAGGCTGATTGAACACTAGCACACTTTCAAAGCCTTTCTTTGTGAAAACCAACTAAAAAGGTAAAGGGCATATTTCTCCTGAAGTTCAGTATTGAGAGTTTTTGAATTTCAGGTATCAGGAGGGCCCCTTCTGTAGGTAAAGTAATAGTAGGTAAGCATGTTGCTTTAAAAAATGAGCTAACTATTAATAGTAATCATCATGGTTATCTCGAAGGCACAGCCCACGAAAGGCTGCTCAGGGGCAGGTGCTTTACCGTAAGTATGGAGGGGGCCCCAAAGTTTTGCCACACCAAAATATACTTTTTGCGATATTGATTTTAACCTGATTTTTAAGGGGGAGGGGGGAAAGACTCAGAACCTTTGACACCTCGTCCTGCCTAAAGGAATCCAGATAGAAAAACCTGCTTCAGGAAGGGAACGTGAGCAATGTCGCCTTTAGCAGATGCGCCTTCCCACCGATGAATTGAGTGTGGCGGGGAGGAAGAAATCTAGCAAAGCCTGTTGGTTGAACTTCCTTCTGCATCCCATTGTTCTGGGCTGTCCAGGAAGAACTTATTTACCACATGTGGTGCACCTGTGAATTCCCGGCTTTCCTTTTGAAATCCCGGGCTCCCGCCTCACCCCCACCTTCCCCTTTGTCCTAAACAGCACATAAACCTCAGCTGCCCAGTGTGTCCTCGGGTCTCACACCTCACGGCACCCCTGCGTGCACATCCCCAATAATACACTTGGGACATTGTCTCCTGTTAATCGGTCTCTGCTCATCTCATTGGCTCAGGTAGGAGAATTTAGGAAAAGCAGATTTTTGTTCTTTTCGTTTGCGCCCCCTCCCAGTGTGTTCATGCTTCATGACAATCGTTTAAATAGAAGTTACTTTCGCCTTTTTCTGTTTGAACTGAAGTTCAGTGAGATCAGTGCACTTGGGGCAGGTCCAACGACAAGTTGGTCGGACGCTGGGGCCAAAGGCCACGCTGGCTGCACCGGGACAGAGCCGGTCTCCCAGTCGCCGAAGTTTTGTCGCCTGCTGGCGTGACTGCCAATGCAGGAGGGCGGCTTGGGAAGCCAGGGGAAAGTGCGGGAGAAGCAGAACGCTGAAAGTAGTAAAAAGGCGAAGGAACCACGGCGCCAGGAAGATGGAGCAGAGAGACACAGTCCAGGTAATAGCGGAGAGAACGGACAGCCGCGGGACTCCCGCGGGCGTGCGGACCTTTGTGGACGGCTCCGACTGTCGCCTCTCGGGGAAGTTAAGGGGAGGGGAGAGTCAGTGCAGGCCCTGTGGCAACCTCCGAGAGCTGCTGAGGCAGCTCCTCCGCACCTGCCGTACGCCAAAGCAGAAACTCCACTCCGTTTCTCCAGAGTGGCGTTCTTGCAGGCAAGCAGGAAAGGGACCAGAGACCTCCTGCACATGGTGCCTCCCTCCACCCCTGCGCAGATTGGTAGGTCCCGACCATCTGGCGGATGCGCGCGCACCCTCCGGCGGGGGCGGGGCGGCCTCGTGGCGCGCTCCCGCGCCGCGGGGTTACGCGCCCGCGCGCCTAGGCCTGGGAGGGCAGGCGCGGCCGCGGGGGCGCGCCCCGATCCTCCGCCCCGCCCCAGTCCTGAGTCGCGGGTGCGCGTCTCGGCGCGAGCAGAGCGGGGACCCGCGCCTCCGCCCCGCCCCCGCCCGGCGCGTGGAGGCCGCTCGGATCGCTGTCGCCGCGGTAGCCGCCCGCGCGGGATGACCTGGGACGGCTGTGGGAGCTGGCTGCCGCAAGAGGTCTGGGGGCTCCGCCGGCCCGCCGAGAGGTGCGGGGTGGTCCCGCCGCGGGGTCGGGGGACGGGCGATCGAGGCGGGCGGCAGGCGGGCCGGGGGCTCGGGGTCCGGAGATCGGGCGCAGTCCGGGGACGCTGGGCCGCCCCCCGGTGGAGGGCGGGGTGTCAGTGACAGGGACGCGCCGTGCAGGTGGGACGAGCCTGTCGGAGAGCAGGGGCGCTCGCCAGTCCCCAGAGAGCGGGGTCCCCGCCCCTCAGCTTCCACCCGCGGGGCGCCCGCGGGACGGTGATTTATGTGGGGTGAGCAGGAGAAACGTCCTGCACAATGTATCTTTCTCTGCCGTCCCCGGCGCCCTGACTTCCCAGCCCCAGGGAGTTCATTTTCCTTCTCCGTGAGCTTTCTGTGGGTTGCATTATCATTTCTAAATACATTGCAGCTCGCTATTGATTTCAGCCTGCAGCCTCCAGACCTTTTATTGCTTTCTCTCCGCATCTAGGAATTTCAGTCATAAATCACTGAGGGGGGTAGACGGACTCTGTCTGTCTTCCCTTCATTGTTCCTCCGAACCCCACTAAGTCAGGTGGAAGGCTCTCCAAAAGCAGCCCTTCTGCAGAATGCTTGTCTTTCCTGGCCGGGACTACAGACGGTGGCAGGTGCTTTAAGGGCAGGCTGCTTTCCAGCCGAGATCTGGAATTTAGAGAACCTCATTAACAGAATGGCAGCCTCTGTGCCCTAAATCAGACACCTTGGGAAGCAGAAGGTTGGACTGAAAGGGAACATGAGATTTATTCTCAGCCTAATGGACAGTGAAGATGAAAGAGGCCAGTTCTGATCCCATGCCTCACTGATGCCATAGCCCTCAGCATCTCAGCTGACGCTTGGCATTACCTAATGGGGCAGTGTCTGGGAGGAGGACGACGTGGGAGGGGGCTGAAAATGAAATGGGTTTGTTCTTAGTATAATTCTAAACATTCTATTACATTTTAGAGCTCTTTTTTAAATACTGATTTTAGAGAGAAGAGCTGGGGGCGGTGGTGGGGGGGGGAGAAATATTGATTTGTTGTTCCACGCATTTAAGTATTCATTGGTTGATTCCTATACTCGCCCTGACCAGGGGTCAAACCCACAACCTAGGTATGTGCCTGGACCAGGTATCAAACCTGCAACCTTGGCAGACAGCGGTGGCCAGGGCAGAGCTCTTGTTTTTGTGTAGTGTATTTTAGTTGTGAAGGGGGGGCAGGTGGAGGGGGAAGGCAATAGTTCAGCTTACAGGACAAGATGAAAGGAAACTTCAGAAAATTTCTGGAAATTTTAAATTAGTGCATAACTGGAAAGCATTCTTAGGAACCCAGAGAGGCACCAAATACCATAGTTTCTGTTACGCACATGTTGAAATAAGCTGCCTAATACGTTTAAGTTACACAAGGAGAATGGAGTGAAAACCTGTTTCATTTCGTGAAGAGCTGTCTGGGGTGCGTGCTTGGCAGCGTACAGAGCAGAAACATTTACATTTCTATGAAAAACACACACACACAACTGTGTATTGTTTAACTTCCATGCAACAACTCAGATGCAGTATTTAGGAAATGTGTCTTTGTTTGAATAGTGTAGTCAACCAGGAGAATCAGTGACTCCAGGTCCCGTTTGGGCAGAACCTCACTTGGGATGTCTTGATTGATGCCTGTGGTTCTCAGCGGCCTTCTCTTCCGTGGAGAGCACTTCAGCAGCTCCCCTCTCGCGGCGGGAGGTACAAAGAAGTCTCGGGGCTTGGAGCACCCTGACCTGGCCTGTCCCTGCTGGGTTGGGCATCACTCCTTGCCTTCTTTGGAGGTGGTTTGACTGCACGAAAGGCATAAAGCTCACTTTAAGATAGGACCCCCACCCCCTCCCACCTGCAAGGTGTACATGGACCAAGGCTTTGTGTGGGAATGGGTACTCTGTCGTAGGGCCCTGCAGAGGTCAGATACAATTTGTTGACTAGTTCTCTGCCTTCCTCTTGTTTTTCCACTCTGCCCTTTTGCTTTCATGGCTTTCTAGGCGATTTCATGTCTGGTTTTGTCCAAATAAAAGTTGAAGTAAGATTTTCCTTCTGTAGAAATGTTTCTTTGGCAAACATGTAGACTAAAATTCGGTGATGGCGTCTAAGTAAAATCCTTGGGGAAATGACTTCAGGGATTCAGCGTTATCTTAGTGCAATCCGGCTGGGGGGGGGGACTAAAAATAACTAATTAAAAAATGTGTTATGTATGACATTTAATTGCATTAGCTGTCACCTTGTTATTAGCTTTTGTACTTGTTATTAGTAATTGTAGAAGTGTAGGGAAGACAAGACTTCAGAAGAGATTTGTCCACCAGGTAGCATTTAGGTAGATGATTGTACCACTTAATAGCAACTAATTAGACTAGAAAGGGAATTCGCAGCCTGGTTGCTAAATAGATAGCTTTAAAGAACTTGATTTACAGTTTTCAATCGGTGCCTCTTCCTAAGAAATTCTGTTAACTTGGACTGAATTAGAGCATGGTTGGCTGCTTTTAGTTCGCATTTTATATTGTGTGTAAACATTCCATTTATTTGTAAACATTCCATTTATAAGTTTTTGTTGTGTACATGGTACTAATTCACTTTCAACAGAATCGGGAGGAGGGCTTTACTCGGTTCTTTTCTATTAAAATGAAGTGTGTGGAATATACTTAATGTCACTTTAAAAATATGGGATTACAATGAAATGAAAAACGGATTTGTTGGGGTTTTTTTTTTTTTTAATCCTTCAAGTTTCCCCTCATTGTTTGTGCTCTTTCCCCCATTGTCAGGCTTAAAACATACAGTATCATTGTCATCTGTCCCCTGAATAATGGTCCTGAGGTGATATTATTAATGTGGCTTTTTAAAATCAAACTAATTATACTTGCCTAAAAGAGCCACATGTGTGTGAGTCTAGCTGCCTGGTGCCTTTTGAGAGCCCTGGAGACAAGCTAGTGAATAGAGCTGAAAATTCATTCTGTATTTGATTAAATGGAACAGACTCGCTGCTCCTTACCCCAGCAGGAGCTATGAGATCTCTTGATCCCCGAAGCGGCTCCAAGACCCTGGGAATTCCATTAGCGAGCACCTGAGGAATTTCTGCCCTGCAGTGCCTTTTTTGTGTGTGTGTATGTGTGTGTGTGTGCAGAGGGAGCGGAGCCGAGCAGGGAGGGGGAGTGGAGGGAGGGGTCGGAGTGGAGCTGCATTGGAAGACTCCGTATTTTAGCAGATCTAAAATCAAGGCATGACTTAACAGCTTATCTCCTGAGAGCAGAGCCCAGCCCAGAGGCAGATTGCTAGTCAGGACTTCCCTGCTGGCAGGTCTGTGTGCCTGTAGCCCTGACGTGCACGCCACTGTTCAGTGCAGAAAGTCCCTTCCCTGCTTTCCCTCCGAAGCACAAGCATACACACGCTGCAGATTTGGTAAGTTTTCTCTGAACGGTCAGTTTGGTAAATAACGTAAAATCGTGTTACAGTTTGGTCTTGCCTGTAAGGGTGGGTGCATTGTTTTAATAACTTTTTAAACCGAGAGCCAAACCTGACCTTTAGGTGAAGCAAATCGTTTTGCAGCGGCGAAATGCTTATTTGAATAGGCATATTTTAGTTTGCTCTCCTGTTTTTGTATGGTTTTATTGTGTTTTTGTTATGTTATTATAGAATTTAAATTCATGTAGGGTATGTGTCTCTTCTGTTGTGTTTTTAAGAATTCTTTTTGATTTCTAGTATTTTTTTTTAAGGCGTTGCTTTGCAGACTTGCTAGGAGCCACAAGTAAATGGATATCTATCTACTAAAAGTATTCTGTAAAAACTTTTGGAGCAGAGCTTTTGAGAAATATTAGTGGATCTTCCTCCCTGGGCCCCTCCTATCCTAACCCAAATAATTTCTAGATACATTTTGCAGAGTCTTAGCCTAGATTGTTTCTTGTGTACTTTTTAAGGAAGGGCACTTCTGAATCTTGGATGATATAGTTAATTGCTTTTCATCTTCTGAGAATAGTTGAACATGTGTCTGAATTCCAATGCTTGGAGTTTTCAAGTAATGCAGAAGAATGCAGTAGCCTATTGGGTTGTTAATGTGACATTTTGTTCCTGATTAAAATCACGTTGTATGTTCCCCCTCTATTACCAGGTCAGGTAGTCCTACCAAATTCCCCTCACCGCTCAGTGTTTAGACAATAAAGGAGCCTTTTAGAGAATATGTTTTAATTTTTTTCTACCTTAATCCTGGGCGTGCCTTCTACCAGTACGGTCAAATTGAAAGGACTCGGGAGTGAATTGGAGTAAACACTGACGTTAGCGTGGTGCCTGTCTTGGCTCATAGTTGTTCAGGCGCTTTGCTGTGTGATGGATTTTGATAGCCACAGATAATGAAAAAACTACCCCAAAGACCATTTTGTTCCTCCCTGTCAGTTGGAATGTGAGTAGGGACTTCGATTCCTTAGAGCCAGTGATGTACCTTGAATCATGGAATGTGGGAGCTGTGAAGCTCGTTACACCTCACTTGAGAGGAAAAAATACATGCGGTTACATCATTGAACTTAGGTTACATATTCTGCTCACGTTTCGGGGCTTGGGGCTTGGAACTGTGTGTTTGATCTTATTTTTTTATCACCCTAATACAAACAGAGCTGAGAAGCTGACACTTAGCTTGCTCCTCAGCTATTCCCATTACAGACTGGCTCACCTCTTCCTGTGTGTGAGCCTGCGCCGTGGCCTTGACCTAGGCTCTGGTCTTCCGCTCTGCAAAGTGAGGGTAGTAACAACAGTATCTCCACCGCTGCCGTGGGGATTACAGGAGATAATGAAAGGAAAGTGCTCGACACACGGGAAAACCTCCGTGAATGTTAGCTGCTGGTGTTTTTAGTAATTCCTCCTGTATATTGGTCTACTGCTTTGACCCGGAAAGGATTTCTTTGAAGGACTAAATAATGAGGAGTTCTCAGACGTTAGTAATAGTGTGGCACGCGTAGCTGCTGTAGTTTGTGTGATACAGTTTTCTTTATTTTGCAACTGAAACTTGAAAGGCACTGGGAAACAATGTGTTGCCTTTTTCCCAATTGAGGTATCATATGAAAACGTACACAAACATACATTTAACGTACACTGAGTGAACAGCTAGAGGAAGCTTTGCATAGGCGCACACCTGTGGTAACCATCGCCCAGGTCAAGGTGTAGAACCTTTCCTTTACCTCACATGGCTCCCTGGTGGCTCTTCCCAGACGTCTCCCCTACCCACTGCAAGAACAACTCTTCTGGTTGGCCATTATTTTTCACCGTACATCAGTTTTGCCTGTTCTCGAACTTTGTAAGAACGGACTCATCCCTGGTTCCTTGCATGGCTCGTTACATCTGTGAGCTTCGTCTGTTATCATGGAGGGGAGTCATACGTGCATTTTTAATTGTCGTCGCGTCTTTTGTGTGCTTTGAGATCATTTTATCGGCACATTGGGTGGGTACACGGTCATTGGGGAAAAAATTAACAACACTTTTTCTAAATTGTTCGAAATCAGATCCCAGTGGCTAGCTTAGAAAAATAGCCATGACCTTATTTGATACAGAAAAATGGGTTGAAGGTAACTTAATCACCTATACTTGCAATTCCATTAGTCAGATTCTCTGATAACTGCATTTGTTTTATTTTTTTGTTTCTAGAAGGGAATGGAGGGAGCCTCAAAATAGAGAAGGACCCTCTGCGTTACGCACGTCCTTCATCTCTGGCATTTAACGCAGTAATCAGTACTTAGCGCTGTACAGAAGTGCCGTTACTGCAGCATTAGGGCAATAACCTTTTAGAAGCAAACGAAAACCACCACGTTATTTTGAAAAAAAAAAAAAAGTCCACCAAAAGTGGAAGAAGACGTAGCTAGGATGTTGCTGGGCTGCAGGAAAAGCTGTAGGCCAGGCCTGCTCACCTCTGTTGGGGTAGAGTCGTAACTGGCCGGCAGGCTGTGCCTCCACGTGTGGAATTTCTGCTGGTAGTGTCGGAATGCCCTCCTATGCCAAGTAAAATTTGTTTCCCCAAACAGTGAGTCCGGAATACAGGGTGATGTGGGTGAATCAGAAGTTTTTGTTTTTATTTACACTTTGGAGGGAGCTGTGGTCAAGGTTACTAACATTTCTGTTCTTGGAAATGTTGATGAAGGATTTTCTGGACGTTCTGCTTGAATCCAAGCCACTTCTCTCTCAGGAGACACTGTGTTTTCCGCATTTGTAATCTTATTAAGTCTATTATTCATAGCTCCTTGACACAGGTCATTCTTCATGTCCAGCCCTGTGCAGGGACCGGTTCCCCTGCACTCCAGAGGGGCAAGTTGTCCCCTTTTCTTCTCAAATCAGACCACCAGTGGCCAAGATTTCAATGGGGGTGGGGAGGGTTGAAGCGGTGATATATGTTGCGTCTTTTGTGCGATAGGGGCCCTCAAAAGATGCAGATTTTGTTTCAAAAGAAGGAAGAACTGTCCGACAAATAGAGCTGCCTCACGCTAGAAAACGCTCTTTTGAAGCAGCATGAGCGCCTTATTACTAGACGTGCTCAAGCGGCGTTTGCACAGGCACTGCAGACAGGGTCGCTTCCGTGGGTGACCGAGGGACCACGTGACCTGTCAGGGCCTTCGCAGCACCAAGAAGCCCCGCAATAGGCTTTGTGGGAGTCTGCACAACCACCACATACGTAATTTCAGAGGGGGAAAATACTTTAAAAAGTTTTAAATGGCCATTGGATAAATAAATTTTCTCAATCCAACCCTAGCATAAAGTTGAGGATGGCTGCTGCTTGCCAGTTCTTTCTTTAACTTTAATGTAATTCTTAGTTTTCCACTAATAAGTAAATGCTAGATTCTGCCTTTTTCCAGTACTCTAAGTATATGGGTATCAGAAATGAAAACACTCTACAGGTATAGTCTTTGCTCCCTTTCTAGGCAGGTACACGTACCCACATAGTCTGACAACTTATTTGAAGCCGTCCGTTGGCCCAGTTATTTATTTACCCCTACAAAAAATTATATACAAAATAAGAATTAATAAATGCACCTCTTGCCTCTCTACCTTTTTTCCTCCATCCAAACTTTTCTGCCCTTTGAGCGAGAACTAACTCATATGGGGACAGAGAGAGCTCTGTCAGTGACACGTCCAAGCAACGAAACTGCCCTCTGGGGACCCTGGTTGTTTAATCTGACTGTGTGCACATGTTGTATCTGTAAATATATGTTAATAACTTATGATAATAATTGATATTTAGAATTATCAAAAAGAGTATGGAATCCCAAATCACCAAAATAGTATTTTCTTTTTTTTTAAAGATTTTTTTAAATTTCCTTATTTTGAGAGAGAGGAAAGGGAAAGAGAAAGAGAGAGAAACATCGATGTGCAGTAGAAACATCGATCAGTTGCCTCTTGCACACCCCCAACTGGGGACCCAGCCCACAACCCAGGCACGTACTCTAAACGGGAATCGAACCGGCGACCCTTCGGTTCGCAGGCTGACACTCAGTCCACTGAGCCACACCAGCCAGGGCTGAGATAATATTTTCTCTATTTTATAAAGTAGAAGAATAAACTGAGTTTTTACCGTTTTGTATTTATGTCTACACATATACCCTTCTGTACCTTACCTGTAACCTATAAGATTTTTTATCTCTTCCCATACTGTGCCCCTCCAGCCTTCTTTTCAAAATTTGGGAGAAGGATGAGAGGAGATTCAGAACGTGAGACAAAGCAATCATTGTAACTCCTGCTGAAATTGCCTCTAGCTCCTCTTCCTGTCTCTAATCTTGGTTTTCTCCACCCAAATCACCGATTTTTCTACATTTTCCCCGGGTGATGATCTTCCTAAAGCATAAATCTGACCACATGACTGCTCTTCTAACCCCTCCCCCAAGGCCCTGACTTGCTCACTGATTGACGCCCAGGTCTACAGGGTGCCTCACCTACCTGGTGCTTCTGCCCTCCCCAGCTGCCATGCATCCTGTCTCCTGCAGGTGGGTACTGTCTGTCTGGGCCTCGTCTCACTCCTTAAGGACAATGTGACCCTCCCTTATGCGATCATTCCTCTCACCCCTTTCCTCACACTGTGCCTGCAAAGCAGCAGCGCTAAGCAGTGCTTTGCCAACTTGCCGGTGCGTTGGAATTTCACCGGAGACGTTAAAATGCAGATGACCATGTGGTGGGAGGGCGAGTCCCAGGGTTCTCCCTTTCTAACAGGTTTCGGACAATATTGATGGCTCTGGGTGGACCACACTGAGTAGCAGGAGGCTTCACTGTCACCTGGAGATCCAGGGATGATTTCAACACACAACTTGGTTCTTAAAAAATCCAGTGAAATCAGTGTCTCTCCATGTCAAGTTCAGGTGCACCACAGCTTCCAATGATGAAGATTAAAGGAAGTTATATAGATGAAGAAAAGACAGTTAACTGTTGAAGATACTTGGACATCTATTGTCACACTGTTGCTGGAACACTTGTCTAGTATTTCAACAATTTTATATATTTAAAACGTGTATTTTTGTTCTGTGAAACATTAAATGTCCCCAGAGAGCTGACGTCATGGTACGTGTGTTTGTTTTCAAACACTCAGTAATACAGGGGTTCTCCTGGATATATAGGGACCGAAAAGTACCTTCTGGCTTCCGTCTCTTGTCAGGGAGATTTCTGACAGTTACTGGCTTTTTATGGTATCAGCGTAAAAGTAATTAGTATTCTCTATTTTACTATAATACGATATCTGTTCAGTGAGTAATTGTACACGCCACCTGGTTAGAGGTAAAGTTGGCAAGAGGGACGACTGTTTAATGGATAAAAGACTACTTTTATCAGGCCATAAAATTACTGTAGTGACATCAGAACTTGGCAGCCTCTTTTATTCCAATAAAAAGAAAAATAGCATCATAAGCTAGGGATAAGGCATTTTTCTTGCCCATTTATGTTGGCTTGTTTTCATGGCTTTGCCTCAGGGTGTGTGTGTAACAAAATAACAACGCAGGGAATGCCAGGCAATAAGAATTAGAGAGTGAACATTTTCATCTGGGCTGGACATGCTGTTTATCACTGACGTCTGTTTCAGCAATTTGAACTGTTTCCCTCCATTGTTGACTACAAGAGTACACGAGTCGGTATAAAAGAATCTTTTTTCTGGAAAATGAAGTTAAGCTTCATTATTTGGCTTGATATTACATAGCTTGCAATATATCAAAAAAGTGAGATGATTGGCTTATAAGACGGCCACGCGAGGGAGTGTGCGCGTGTGAGTGCAGTTAGGAATGGGACAGTATGTTTTTTAGGACAGGAGTTATTTATTCCCCTTTATAAACACTGGTAAAATAACATCGTATGGCCAATCAAATGACTGTTCACTCTTGCTGTGAAATTAGATTTTTAGTGGTTAGCGTGATTTAATGACAACTCATATACCAGGACTCCAATTTGGTGTCCTAGCACCTGAGCGGTAGTTCAGGCAGCTCCTGGGACTGGGAAGACTGAGAAGATACTGTGATCGTTCTTAGTAGATTACTAAATTCCTGAGTAGAACTGCACTGAGGTC
The DNA here is from genome assembly GCF_022682495.2 of Desmodus rotundus. Taxonomy (NCBI): domain Eukaryota; kingdom Metazoa; phylum Chordata; class Mammalia; order Chiroptera; family Phyllostomidae; genus Desmodus; species Desmodus rotundus. The sequence goes on along the minus strand of NC_071393.1, from coordinate 22,099,413 downwards.
TCACTACTGTGTTGCATTCGTGATTTACTCGGGTGATCCTCTTACTGTGGTCGCCTTCTTGAACAAGTCGTTTGATGGTTTTTTCCAATTAAATCTTGTGTATACATCCAAAACGAAATCACAACTTTTGTTCTGCAGTAGGGAGGATTATTGTAAACCTAATTCGAAATACGTACTTCTACTTCAGGACGCATTTCAAGTCATAATCTGATTAGAAAGCTCTGATCTCTTAATCAGATCTTTTATTTCCCATTTATTGAAAATTGGGCATACTTTCTTTTTTATGGTCAAGCCCTTTTTGAAATTGAAACAAAAACAGGTCAAACATCTGTGCTGAGTTCCCAGTTCCAAGCTGTCGTCATCGTGTTTTAAATTAGTGTGTATTTTAGTTGCATTTGTCTTTTCAGAGAAATTGCAGTTCCCGTGTTTCGTCTGCAGAGCTGTATAGGTCTTTCATGGAGTTTTCATCAGGCAGTGTAGAGCTGAAGGTTTTTTTGCCCCGTGGCTAACGGAAGCCGATTTTGAGTTATTATATGGCGGGTTGTTAACTGTGGTCTCCTATTATTAGGCTGGCGAGCACACTTGTCATTATTTGTTATTTCTTTTGTGTTTGAGGATGCATTTTGAAAGAGCTATTGTCATAGTGGTTAGGTCTTAAAATAATTTCACATTTGTTACTATGACAGCAGCCACAGTGGGATTTTTAATCGCGCAACACAGCTTGTACAAAGATTTGATATCAGTGTTTTGTGGCACCAAATACATTTTAGCTCCGGGATTTGACTACATAAATCTTACTACTGTTAGCAAGAGTCTTGTAGCTAAGTCCCCAGGTGGGTTCCCAGATGTGAGCCTTGTAAGTCAAGGCTGTCTCCCAGCCCACGTGAAAACAGCAGGAGAAATTGAAGTTACTCATCCTGCATATTGGAAAGGCGGTACCTCTTCCCCTCCCATCGGCTTCTGGCAGCCAGCACACTACTCTTTGCTCATATGGGTTTGACTTTTTAAAGTTCCATCATTACATGAGTTCATGTAGTAAAAAACATAATAATAATAAAATAAAATAAAGAAAAATTGTCAATGTTTTACTTATCTTGGGATCTCTCCTCCAGATAAGTAGGTTGTTAGGGAAAAAGGTAAGGAAATTATTAGCTCTGCAGAGCAAAGACTTTAATGCTGGATCGGATTTATGTTTTCTTAGCTAGGGGGACATATGCACGGAATACTTAATTAGTTGTGGTTGTAGATGTCAGCTGATCATGGGATCAAATTAGCACCTATCACGTTCCTGAGGCCTTCAACAACCAAGAGTGAGAAACTGAGTTTTGAATTTTTTCATTGTGCAATTAAGGATTTTTACCCCATTGTGTGGAAATGGGAGTTTCCCGGAAAAACAATCCTCTCACGTGACATTTTGTAGGCAAAGTCCCCATTTGCTCATAAAAGTCCTAACTCACTGAGAAATACTAGCATCTTCTGTGTCTGATGCCAGCACCTGGAGTGGCTGTACTGCAGGTATCCATGGGCACCTTAATAAAGACATCGCCTGCTGACGAAGGAGTGAAGTGTTTATTGTTTTTGCAGAGCAGGGCCCTGTCTGTTGGGGTGTCCTTCAGACGTGTGGGATGGTGCCCCAGAGGACTGGGAAAGACATGCGCTGTCCCGGTCTGCATGGCATGCAGAGACAGGCATCCGGGAACCGTGGCACTTCTGGGCATGCGCAGCTCCACACAGCGGGGTGGTTAGGAGTCCAGTGACATCTCATGTCTCGTGGTTCTTTTTGTTTCATATACAGAATAATTTTCTCCTCCTCTCTTTCTGGTGGTGATCATTTCTTAGTAACCTTTACAGAGCCCATTCTACATTGCAGAGTGTTTTACAGGGTTTCTCTCTCTCTCTTTTTTTTCTTTTGCCATTTACCATAAATGATTGAGATGGTAAAATTTGCATGAAAAGGGAAATCCTGTAGAGGATCAGTGATGGAGCATTGGTTTCAGACACGAGTGTTTTAATGCAGTTCAAAGTTAGGTCATCTTCAAAATCTCTCCAAGATTGGAAAAGGAGGCTATTGGAAACTGTAGTCTTTTTAAACTTAATTTAGGTTATACTTGCACATTTGTCTGTACTTAGAATAAAATAGTTAAATTCTAAGTGGTTTTCTGTCTTTGACGATTGTAAACCACAAATGCATTCTAGATTGTCTTGACCTAATGGAAGGTACTGAAGTGAATTTTGCCTAAGGTAAAACTGACCCCCTGGTGTCTTGTCTTTTAAACCTCTTTCCTCTCAAGACATCATTTCATTCCCCGCCACCCCCCCCCCCCCAGCTGCAGGAATCCTTGCTTTCTAACACGGTTCTTTACAGCAGGTACTTGGGTGCTTAGAAATTCTTTAGCAGTATATTCCAGCTGAATATGAAGTTTGAAATCCTTTTCCAATTACATGTGAAGTAAGGATAGCCAAGGTGGCGTTTTAGAAATAAATCTCATTTTACATTTGTGTCTTTAGTACTTCAACGGATTTAAAATCTGAACTGGAATTGATATGCTCTTTGTCTTAACAGTTGTTCCATGGAACCCCTGTGGCCAAGACGTGACAGATGATGTTGAAACATAATCTGGTTTTTCATTTCTTGGGGGTGCTAGACAATGAGTACGAGTTTTGCAGTTTTACGTGATTCTTTTCGTATTACTTTTGTCCATTGCTAGCTAGTTGTCTTTCATTTTACATCACTGTATAATGTTGGATAAAACAAAAACCACTTCTAAAGCATTTAACGATAGCTCATTTGTTACTTCAGTGTTGATTACAACAGTTGTTAACTGTTTAATGAAGTAGTTTAAAAATGGTTCCATGACCAGTTTGATGGCCAGATTGAAAAGGAAAGAAAGAAACCCAGATATTTTTAAAGGCAAGGTTTGCTCCTCCTCTTTGGCTGGAGGGAAGACGAAGTTGTAATAGCAACAGAGTCCAGCTCCCAGTCAGAGGTGTGAGCTGTTTATTTTCACTCTGGAGCTGTATATGCTACAGAAGGAAAACGCTGGCCGTGCGAGCCCTCAGCAAAGCGTTACTTATCTGCGATCTGGCAGGCAATTTGATTAAGGTTGACAGAGCTCCTACAATGTCAGAACCAGGCCCTCTTCCTGATGGATGAGCCTTGGCTGCACGGTTTTTTTTTTTTTAATTTGAAAAGAGAAAAACCGGACATTAATGAATTCTTGTTCAGCTCTCTAATTGCCAAGTATAAACCAAGTCTGTAATGTAGTTTTATCTATAGTGATGAATGTGCATTAATTTGATGATTTTTAGGTTACAGTTAAATGCTTTAAAATAATGTTTCAGTGTCAGCAGGTTAATTTCACTGTTACATGATTAATTTTTTTTGAACTTTTAGAGATCTGGTTGTCATATTTTAATATCTTTCTTAACTTGGTTTTCTCTGATGTTCTATATTCAGTATAGTAGAAATTTTAACCTGTGAAGAGTTTTCCTCTTCATTCTCTAATGAAATTGAGTTATTTGGAAGCCTTGGCTTTAGTTTAAGGCAGTTTTAACCCCTTGCTCTCTAACTATATGAGGATGGTTTGGGCCGTTGTAACAGCACACCCAGGCCGTCGAGCGTAGCTGCCGACCACCTCGCCATGTTCTTTGTCCCTTCTCTCGTCCTCCCAGGCTGACACTGTGTGTGACTGGAATGTGCCAGGTGTCCTTGGCACCACTTCAGAATAGTAGTCTACATATAGGGCCGAGCCCAACTAAAGAAGACCGTTTCTTGTTATTTATGGCTCATATGCTGCTTAATAGAAGAGGGTATAGGACTGGGAGACCACCCCCACCCCACCCCTCCCAATTAATGAAGTGATTGAACTGGGAATGAATGAGTTTTCTGTGAACGCAATTTTGTTAACCTAGGACGAGGGTAAGCTCTGGAGTCCGAGCGCTGGGGCTGCATTCAGACCCTGTCCTGTTCTAGCGATGCAGCTTCTCCACCCTTTAGTCTCACATCGTGCGTCTCTGACGGGGTTGCCAACCCAGCCGGCTGGTGGGTCCTCTCTCTTAGTCCTCACAGATGGAGCGACTGGCTCTTGGTAGGTGCTTCTTCAAGGTGAGCATTCCTGTGCCTGTTGTTGTTCCTGCTGGCTATGAGATGGCTGGTGTGGACGAAGTATTCTTGTGATACGTGGCTCCTGGCAAAGAGAGAGAGCAGTTAGGCTGAGTGCTGTGTGGAACAGCTGATGGGGAACTTCTGAATAAATTCTCCAATCCCCACAACCTGGTACCACCTCAGACTTCCCTGCACTAAATTTCAACTTTGTTACTTTGACATCTCCCCTTGTCCTCCTCGTCTCCCCAAACTCAATAGAAACATATGAAGTTTAACACCAGGAAAATAAAATTTAGTTGATAAAAAATGTATTTTCTGCCTCGCCTACTGACATATTCTCAAAAGCAAGGGACTACTGTTGTCAGAATCCTTTGCTCACTTTCCAGTTGGTAATTTTCCCGCCAAAATCACATACAGGTGTTCTTATCTATGGGAAATCCCAGTGCTTTCTAGAACTTTTGTATGTATACCAAATAATCTTGATTCTTGGGTTTGTGCTTCAAATCTCCTACTGTGCGGCGGTGGGAGCTTACACAAGGCTGGGGCATAGAGACGTGTACTGGGGCTGGTGGCATTAAAGACCACCAGAAAAGTGCCACCCCCAAGTTGTTTCAAAAGCTGAAATGCGGGGTGGGCAAAAGTAGGTTCACAGTTGTTCGTATGGAAAGCCACGGAGGTCATGATTATTACAACAACCTGATTAGCTCTGTGTTTTGTATGCTTACAGCCGTAAGCCCACCTTGGCCCACCCCCGCAGAATAGACAGGGGGGTGCGTCAGATGTGAATGTCTGACTTGGGCGTAGACCGGTCGTGGATACCGTCGGCCCCACCCCGGCCACTGCCCAGTTTGGTCTCCAGTTGGCCTGGGCACTAAGTCCCCTCAGCCCCGCCCCGCCCCGCCCCGCCCAGTGACGGCGGGAGATTGAGAGTTAGTGGTGGATGGGATCCGGAGAACTGGAGCTGAGAGTTGGACTAGAACACAACCGATGGTGGGCCATGGTCCCCCATTTTCAGCACCATTGCCTCTTTATCCTGTAGTTTCCATCCGGCCCCTGCAGTGGGAGCAGTGGCACTTCAGGAAGGAGATGCTTGTTGTACGTTTTTTCTTGTTTAAGAAAATGTTTTAGGTAAGTGTTGAGAATTCCATCCTTCTCTGTCCACTGGATTGGCCCAATCATTGCATTTTTGTCACTGGAACCCGGGTTTTCAGGGAAATGAGGTCAATTTTGTGTCAGTGCGGAGCATCTCTGCAGATCAACGTGGTACCCCAACCCAGCGAAGGCACAGACGCCTGAGATATTCCATCGGGAGCCCGTAGCAGAGCGGATGCAGCCTGGTTGTGCTGCAGTTACAGTTTCCGGGTGGTGGTGGTCTTGGCGGCTGTGGCTCCACCTTTTTGATTTGGGGGAACGTGAATCTTGGATTTGGAACTGTCATTTTTGTCCTACACCCCCACCCATTATTCTCAGCCCAGGTTTGCGATTCCGTGGGATCGAGGAAATAGCTGTGTTTAAGGAACGTGATGTCAGACCTGAGATGAGTGTCTTGTGTTTGCTGATAGGGGGTTAGCACTCAAACTTCAGTAATATGTGACTTTTTCAAAGGAAAAACTTTTTATAAACTCCTAATGTTGATTAAATAAGTTTTATTACTCATTTAATTATATACAAAATAAACTAGACGCAAACTTTGAGTAACCTTAAAAAAGTTCAGATTGTCAGTGTTGAGTTTCACAGTAGGAAGATACGTTTGTTTATTTTATATTTGTGTTGTCTCTTTGCTCTGGCTGTTTGGATTTTAAGCAGGATTAACATTTTTCCCTTCTAATGGTGACCTTGTCTTTAACTGATGGTCCAATATTTTGTGGGCTAGTCCCTTTAGAAAGCACACCCAGTATATACCGTATTTTTCAGACTATAAGACACCCCCAAAATTTGGGAGGAAAATGGGGGCGCATCTTACAGTCCGAATGTAGCTTACCTGGCTTGCGGTGGGGGCGTCAGCGGTGGAGTGGGTTTTTTCCCCCTATTTTCCTCCTTTAAAACTTAGGTGTGTCTTATGGTCCTTTGGGTCGTATAGTCCAAAAAATACGGTAAAGCTGAACCATGAAAGCCATGCCATGAAGCGTCTGTAGTACTAACAATACTTACTTATTGCCTGCGAACCACAGCCACATGGGGTCTCGGCAGCACGTGCGTTCTCTACAACGCCTTACACCGTCCGCATGTCCCATGCTTTTCAGATCTGGTGCACTTGTTCTGCCCTGAGCCAGGCGGTGACTGGCACCCCCAACTGTCCTTTCTGCCTGTTTCACAACTTTCTCTGCACGGCATCTGTAACATCACTAGACTGCCAGGTGTTACAGGTATGACCCAGAAGCACGCACGCAGATCAGGCCCTGACCTCTGGCGGCGTGTCTTCCTCGTCTGGCCGACTTGTCAGAGTAGGCTTCCAATAACTTGTGTTTTGGCAGTGCAGAAACACAATGGAGTCTTTGAAAAATGACCTTCATACCCCCAAAAACCCATCTGCAGGCTAGAATAGAGGAAAAGAACAAAAACCCGGTGGGTCTGAGAGTGTTTTCCCAGTGAGAAGTGGTCACCGACTGACGCTGAAGTGAATGCAGGTAAAAGCACACCTGTGAAAGCCCTCCAACGGCCTCCTCTTCGGGAAGCTGCGTGTGGGAAGGACATTGCCCGAGTCCACCTTCCAGCCTTGTCACCTGTGAGCTGTGTCGTCTGCAGGGGCTGCTGGAGACTTCTGCACTTCGCTTCCTCGGCTGTGCAACAGAAATGCTGTCTCGCAGGCTGTGAGGATTGGCAGTGATACATGTGAAGTCTGTCACCCATAAATCAGGAATTGGTAGCTGTTGTTATTCTTCGGAATAATTAATCTCATGAAACAGATGCTGGGTGAGATAGATTGATATTTCCACACAAGCCCATTATTCTCCACTTAGCGGGAGCAAGAGGCGAGGGTGGAGCAGAGTCAGGGTTGTGTGGCGAGGTTTTCCACTCGGCGTGCAGAGCCCTGCGCCCCCCAATCAGCTCCCGGTGGCCCGCGGTGGCCCCGGGGCTGTGTCACTTCTCTCTCGTGGGGAGGCAGGAGAATGACTGAGGTCGACTGAGCAAAACATTCGTCTTTCTCTGGTAGCTCTGATTTAAATCCTTGTACAATGCTTTAAGATTTTAATTTTGTAATTGCTTATCATAAAGATGAACTTACTTATTTACCCACATAATTAGCAAGTTTGTATTGCCTAATAGTGACAGGAAGTGACTGCTTTACCTCACATGTAGGTTCAATTAAAGGAGCATTGTGGGAGATTGCTTAAAAAATGGACTTGATTTTTCTTAGGGATTTATTTACCAAATTCAGGACTTTAAAAAAAAGTGTTGTCAAGAGGTGGGACAGATTCCTTGATAGTTTTAAGGAAATTTATAAAACTATTTACCAGTTAATTTGGCAAATATTCTTTATGGCTTTTTAAAACTCCCCCTAGAGAGCTACCTTCCCACTTAGTAATAGCATTATGTGGTAGAACCTGGCCTCAACATGGCTTCCTATGGCAGGATTTTGACTGTGGGAAGTTGTATCAGCTTGCAGGAAGCGTGACTATGTACAATAAAAACACCTGATATTTTATTTTTATTTCTATTATTTTTTCTTTTTAACTTGGATTTATTGGGGTGACACTGGTTAATAAATTACATAGGTTTTAGGGGTCCGGCTCTATGACACATCATCTGTATGTTGTATTGTGTGTTCATCCCCCCAAGTCACGTCTCCTTCTGTCTCCACTTATCCCCCCTGTACCCTCTGCTGCCTCCCCCACCGCCTCTCCCTCTGGTGGTCACCCCACTGTGTCCACAAGGTTCTTGCTTAATTCCCTCACCTTTTTGACTCAGCCTCCCAGGCCCCCTCCCCTCTGACAGCTGTCTGTTCTCTATTTTTGACTCTTTGTTTCTGTTTTGTGTGTTAGTTTATTTTGTTCATTAGATCCCATATGTAAGTGAAATCATACGGTATTTGTCTTCCCCGACTGGCTTATTTCACTTAACGTAATGCTCCCAGGCCCATCCATACTGTTGCAAAGGGTAAGATTTTCTTTTTTCTTTTTCTTTTTTTTTTTTTATGGCTGAGCAGTATTCCTTTGTGTAAATGTACCACAGCTTTTTTATTCACTCCTCTCCTCATGGGCTCTTGGCCACTTCCACGTCTTGGCGATTGTAAGTGATACTGCAATGAACACAGGGGTGCATCTGTTCATTTGGATTAGTGTTTTGACTTTCTTTGAATATATTCCCAGAAGTACAATCGCTGGGTCATAAGGCAGTTCTGTTTTTAATTTTTTGAGGTATCTCCACACTGCTTTCCACAGTGGCTGCCCCAGTTTGCATTCCCACCAACAGCGCACGAAGGTCTACTTTCTCTCCTCTTGGCCAACACTTGTTTGTTGATTTACTGATGATGGCCATTCTGACAGGGGCGAGGTGATATCTCATTGTGTTTTTAATTTACATCTCCCTGATGATTACGTTGAGCATCTTCTCACATGTCTATTGGCCATCTGTATGTCCTCTTTAGAGAAGTGTCTGTTCAGGTTCTTTGCCCATTTTTTAATTGGGTTGTTTGTTTTTTTGGTATTGAGTTTTACCAGTTCTTTATAAATTTTCGGTATCCACTCCTTATCAGAAAAAAACCACTGATGTTTTTCATCTGTAAGGCTGATTTCTTTGTCATAAGTGTCTGAAGGGAGTCTGTGTTATTTGTTTACGCTACAAGTCCTTACAGTAATCTTAGAAGTGGAGATTTCCGTTTACGCACTGTTGCTCCCATGCCCGCAGATCACCGTGAGTGTTTTGTAGACTACTGAGTCATTTCTCTCGGTGAGCAAAGGAATAGTGCTTCTGCTGTCGGCTGTACTCTCTCCTTCTCCTTCAGTTTAGAGGGACCTTTTGATAATTGACATAATAAAAAATAAGTAAGTATGGTGTTACCTTCCACAGAAGACCAGATAAGCTCGGTGAATGTGTTATAAAGCATTAGTGCTGATTCTCTTAAACAAAACAGCTGTTGAATAGTGTTAGCTCATTCTTATAATTTTTCTCTTGGCTTACTACAGTGTTTTTAAACTTATTACATCAATAGTTTGTTAAGTAACTTCATGATTCCTAGAAAACGTTGCTGGGTTTCTCTGTGTACATTTATTCACTTATCAACATTTATTAAGCACTTATCTTGTGCAAGATACTTCCCAGGTATTTGCTGTATAAAATAAACACGGTTTCCCTCCCTTCCTACAAACCAGAGGCTGATCCAGATCAGGTAGAAATTTTTTACATTTATGTGACCTCTAAGCATTTAGCCTAGTTCTTCTCTTACAGGTTGACGAGTCAGGGAAAGTGAAATCCTGCACTTCCCCTTCGTGACTGGTTTCCACCTAGGGGAAATCAGATTGAAATGAAAGTCAAGGCTATTGCTGAAGAAGGAAAGGAGTTTTAAAACATGAAGTTTTAAGGTGGTGTGCAGACAGAGCAAGGGGCAATGGGAATTTTTTTAGTTGATTGTAGGAATACAGACGGTGAGGTTCCTGCCTCTGAAACACTGGTTTACCAACAAGGTCTAAAAGTTTGTCTCCTTGCGGGGAGTGTTCACAGTGAGGAGTAGGGATGACCCTCGGGGTCCAGCTGTGCCCTTCTGAGTGGCAGAAACCCACTGCACTAAGAGGGAAGATGCTGCTTCAGGGAGATTTGTTGGTCGACATTCAGGACCGAAGAAAGGCCACGAGATATCTGTGTTTAATGCTCCATTGGGGGCCACACGATTTAGCCTATTTTATAACCAGGTGTTGGTATGGAGCAGTTGGTATGGAGTATAATCTGCTGATTTAAGACAGTGAAATAAGCCTTTAGATTAGTTGCTTCTGAGTTTCTCAGCAGTGATTTTAAATGAGCATGGTTTATAATGAAGATTTTATACATGTCTGCAGTCAGATGAGAAACCACCAACCAAAAGGCACGGAGTGACTGTTTCCTAAAGCCAGACTTACTGTAATATCATTTTTTGCCCACTGTTTTGTTCTGCCCCAATGAAACAATGGCAGCAGTTGGCAGTTCTTATTTTGTTGTTGTTGTTAACACACATTCTCACTTGGCACGTTGTCGGCAATCCTACACAGGCCATACAGGTGTTTAGCTTCATTTTAAAATATTACCGGTTATTGCAACCCCAAATCTGAGACATTAAATTTAGTAAATTATTAGGATACAAATATCCATGTGGGGTATGGCCTCTTTGCTGTTGTTCCTCATGCTACATGTTTCTCCATCTATAAGGCTTATGGTCCGTCCAGATCAAGTAGGGTTCGCTCTCTTCCACAGACTTAAGATAGCTTTACATTTTCTCCAGCAGAAGTGGAAACGCCTCACTTAGTATAAGTGTACCTTCTGTCTATATGAAAGCTTTCAGATGTTTTATTAGTACTGCTGTTGGCTGTTTTAATTAGTAGTACGTGTTATTTGCACCCCACGGTTGTTCAAGCAAAGGATGTAATTCAATCAAACAAAATAATACTCGATGTTTTGGAATACCCACACCTGTCACTGGGACCTTTGCCTAAGGTGTCCTTCCTTACATTGGCAGGGAGGCTAGGGAGAGAAAAGGAAGGTGATGATGTGCAAGACGATGATGAAGAAAAGTTTTAGACGTAAATTCTTGGAAAGCCCAACACCTAGTTTTCAAATTGACCATGTACTGTTTTCTTTATAAGCAATGGTTCTTTTTTATGATAAGTGTTGAGTTGTCATGAGAAGACATATCTTTTCCAATGTTTTGTGTTTCTAACAGTGTTTCCAGAATTCTGGGAGTATCCTACAGATACTTTGATGGTAGCTTTCACAAAGCAAGAAAGTTTGCTAGGGAAGTTTCTCCAATATGAATACAGGGGCTGCCTCTCCAAGTTCTTACAATGAAGTGGTAAGCTAGTCTCCTACTGTTTTTTCTTTTCCACTTGGCTTTTTTTCTTTTCTCTTTTTTTTTTTTAGTAAACACAAACACTTTTTTATTTCTTGCAAACTGAAGTGCTGAACTCTGTGCTTTTGACTTGATTTTTAGAGCTGAAATTTTGTTGCTTTTGGATGCCTCTGCTGGGTCCCCCCACCCCTTCCTCCTTCATTAGTGAAGTCACTCATTTTTTAGAGTCTGCCAAAGATGAGGCAAAGCGAGAGTAAGAGGTGCACAAAGATTCTAAGTGTTTTTTTTTTTTCATTTAAACACAGCATTTGCAAAATGTTTGTCATAGAATTCTCAAGTTGGGAAAAAATTGTGGAGTTTTTTCCCCCCTTGCAGACAGAACGTAAGCCACACTAAATTAGTAAATGGTCAACATGATGTTCTTTAGGAAAAAGAAGTACATCAATTTAGAATACCAAAAACAGAAATTTAGACCACCATTAATTTTTAAAAATATACTTTAAATATATTTAATTGTTAAATATATTTAAATATAATACTTTAAAATATTTAAAAAATTAGGATCCCTGTCACTTCTTGAAACTTTTTTATACCACAAAAAAGTTTAAAATTCTATTGTATGTATTTAATCCAAGAGTTACAGACATCAGAGATTTACAAAATGAAATCGAGGTCTCTGTTTTCTTACTTTACTTTATCTCCCCCCACTGCCCCCACTACCTTGGGTATAGATACTCAATACATTTGTGTTGAATAAGTGCATGAAAAACTGCTTTTTGTGTTACTAAGCTGCAGATTCCAACTCTACTCAGAATGTATCTCAGAAAATGGGGTGCAAAGAGAGACCTTAGAACACTAAGCAAAGGGTCCAACCCACCGCGTCCTTATAATTCTAAGACCCCAATTTTACGACATTGTGTAAAGAATAAAGTTACAGCTCCCTTCAAATCTCACCAGAAAACAAAACAGGATGCTCTCATGTTGCACGTGGAACATGCAACATGAACGGTCTGGTTCCCAGGGCATGTAGGTGGAGCGCCTTCTGACAGCGCATTTGCAGATGTACGGTGGGGCTAGTGTCGTGTGCCGAGGAAACCCGAGTATGGTGTGATGTGAGAGATTTAAGAAATATACGAGGACTCACATATCTCTATGACAATTGTGTCCTTCAAGAAGTCGGTCGGCGTTGGGATGCTGTGTGGTTAGTCGCACGTTGCTGTTATGTGCTAAGAAATTTGGAATTCTTTTGGGATCATCTTATGGCACTTAAAATTTTTTTTTGGTGCTCTTGATTTTTTTGGATGTAGCTGTTAATGAATAAATTGGGTGGTTATGTTGGAGTTAAGACTGACTAACTCTATAGGGCAGAAGAGGGTATGGGGGATATATGGTGATGGAAAAAAATAAAATAAAAATCAGGTGCTATCAGAACATAATGAGAATGATTTTTATGCCTGGATTATACATTGGCACGGAAAAGAATTAGTAAAGGATTTCTCAGAGAAGTTTTGCACAGAGGAACGCCAGTGGAATAATGAACTTCTTCTGGGCTGGGTCTGTCGGCTGCTCTGGTTTTCCCACAGTGCATGTATGTACACATGGCGTGTATGTATGAACATATGTTATGTGTGTGCATGTGTGTCTCCTGCATCAGTGTGTCCTATTTCTTTTGGCCGTCCTGTTTACTGTGGTCCAGCGTAACGTCACAACGCAGCAGCTGCTGTTCAGGCGAATGCCGCCAGCAGAGTTGTTCCAGTGAGCTTTGCTCCATTTCCGGGAGCCAGGGGAGACCTAAGGCTAAAACTGCTTCTCAGGCCTTTTCAATTGGACTAAAACCTCATGCTATGTGGTGCCGTTTACAAAGGTACTGTGATCTTAATTGACTTACTTTTCTCTCTTCTTCTTCTTCAGGACATTGTATCTTGGTCATTTCTTTGATTTTTAGTGCCTATCAAAGTTTCCTGGGGTGCGTATTTTCTGCATACAGGCCAGTGCGTGTGTTTACTTATCTTTAGATGTATTAATCCATTTGTGGTGATTAGCTACTGCCTGTATAGTAATCTGTGATTGATTTGGATAAGGGGAGCCCCATTATCAGCGCAGGGCCCCTGTTCGTGGTGCCGCAGCCCGCTCCGGGAAGCCCTGTCTGGCCCAGCCCCACCACCAGTTCACGCAAAGCAGGGACTCCTGTGAAACCTAGACTTCTGCAGGTATTTTCATGCAGCCAAGTTTAGAGGTGGGATAAGGCACTTGGAGACTGATGCCACTCTGTTTCAGGTCTCCAGGGCACTTATAACCCAGCAGGTAACATAAAATTCATTGCGACGGGGTCCTGTGCTCATCCAGAATTGATTCCAGTTTCTTAAATTTCTAATTTTTCCTTTTTTCACTTTTTCCTAAAAGTTGGACCACATATTAGGATGTACATTATGGATATGAGTTTCTCCATGAGGTTTTGTTTCCTAGTTATTAAAATGAAATCTAAACCAAACTCCATGAGGTGAGTCTTTTGTCATTGTTGGGGGAAATGTGTTTCCTTCGGGAAGGTCTAAGCAAAGCACTGGGTTTATTAGCAACTATGTTAATTTCGTAACCTAACATTTTCCTAGAGCTCTTTGTCACGGGTTTTCATATTCCTTCTTTTCATTCTCCACCAAAGAAGTTTGGCCAAATGTCTGTCTGCACCATTATATGTCTGTTCGAGTTTAGCTAGTTCTCAGCAAACTTTAAAACTTTGCTTTTAGCATTTGTTTTGTGGTTACCATAACTCTGTTATTTTTTCCCATGAAACCAACTCCAGGGACAAACTGGAAAATCTGCTGAGTGTTGGATTCACGGCATGTGTTGACTCTGTGATGCTTGCAAAGTAATCCCCTTGAAACTTGCTGTATTTTGTCTTTTTAGTAATTGCTCCCAAATCACTTTAGAATTTCACTGTTTGTGTGCAGCTGCGCTTTTACACATGTGCAATGCCCCCATACGAATCGCTGTAGAGGCCAGAATCATCTGCCTCCACCGTGCTGGGCTTCCTGTGCCGTAGGAGAGGAGGAAATAATCTGCTTGAGAGACAGTGAACGGGAACACTCGACTTCTTTTGTTAAACACACCGATACTGGCAGTGGAACCGAACTCCGCTCTTGCCCAGGCCCCTTCCTTCTCTTCTGGTGGGTAGTTAGGACCACGCTGACTCCCACCGCAGCCGGCAGCCCTTCAGGGTTGCCTTTTTCTGCTCGTGACCTTTGATCTCCGTGACCTTTCCTGGGGTTAGTCCTAGGCCCTCCATTGTGTTGGAGCTGAAGTGGTTCATGTGGAGTTGATTATTTCTCTGCTCACTTGGCCTTTTTGGTGCCATAACTCCCAGTCACTTCCATTTGCTCCTCTACTTCTGACGCTCCGCAGTGAAGGGAAGTGCTTTCGCAGGCAGTGGGATCCGTTTGTACACCCAGTGGAGCCGCCCGGGGGGGGGGGGGGGGGGCAGAGGGCTGTGGAATCTGTAGGTGTGAACATTTTTTGAGAAGTCCTATGAATGAATGGTGGCATCACTGAAGAGCTGCACCGCCTAGTGAGGGCTCCGAGCTCCGGTGAGAAGAGAGAGGCACAGGTTACCCACCTGGGCCTGCCTGTTTGATACCCAGGCCGCCCTACTTCTGGACGTACGTCCAACTGCCTCAAGCTACCAGAGCCTGCAGAGAATGCGGCGCCATCCACGTTGCACGTGTCTGCTCTAAGGGAATCTTCAGTTCCTGAAAGGACTGGGAATAACCCCGAGCCAATGTGCTCGCTACCTGTTGGATGATGGTATATTTGTTGCAACTAGATTTATGGGGGCACTTGCTTCGCCTCGCCTTTCCTCACCCTCCTCCTCCCTTACCCACTCGTCCAGTAAAATCGCTGAAGGATGGAGGCCAGCTGTTCCTCTCATTTTTCAAGACCCCATGCGGACAGCGTGAAGACTGCCACCGATCAAAGGCTTCAGTGGTCACGAAGGAGTCAGCAGTTGAGGAATGCGTCTGATGACCCCAAGCTGTAGTGCTTTGGAAAGAGATATATGTGTGGGAAAGGCAATGGCATTTTGAAACTCATTTTTAAAAAGTCTGTTTGATTCCATCCCTAGAATACCATTTTTTGTCTTTTATATATATATATATATATATATTTTTGCTCTGACCCATGTGGCTCAGTGGGTTGAGCGGCATCCTGCAAAGCAAAAGGTCGCTGGTTCGATTCCCAGTCAGGGTACATGTGTGGGCTCTGGGTTTGGTTCCAGACTGGGGGCGTGCGAGAGGCAACCAATTGATGTTTCTGTCTGACATCGATGTTCCTCTCCCTCTCTTCCTCCCTTCCCCCTCTCTAAAAAATAAACAAATAAAATCTAATTTTTAAATATATTTTAGTAGTATTGACCATGCGAATTATTTTGAATGAAAAATTGCCACCCCTTCCAAGGCTGTGTGCTTTAGAAGTCAGCCTGAGGCCCCTCCTTGGTAGGGAGTGTCAGTCCTGTCTGCCTGCCCTTGCTTCCCAAGTCGCTCTTCAGCAATCCAGACTTCTTCCTGTTGGCCCCCTAGATGCCCACACGGTTCCCACTTGTGTCCGAGCCAACTCCTTAGCTCCACACCTTAGGATACACTCTCTCCACTCCTCGCCACCCTCACAACGGCAACAACAGACCACGGGAAACCCTGCTGCTTCTCATGTATTTCCTGTCTTAGGAAACGCACGTCATTCACTCGCTCACTCGCCCGAGTCAGAAATCTGGGCAGCAGCCTCAATTCCTTTATTAATGGCAGAAGCAGCGGGGAAACAGAGAAGCGGACAGATAATGGATTCCAGAGACGTCTAAGAGGTGTATTCTTTCCCAATCCAAGCCGTTCACTATCCAAGTTCTACTTCTTTTTTAAATATGTCCTTGTCTTTAAAAATATTTTTTAATGTCTCCCGGATGGTTCTCCGGTACAGGTCCCCGTCCACTTTCCCCACAGCCTTCGAAACCCTCTTCCCCTCCCCAGCCCCCCTCCACAGCACAGCGCACATGCTGTTTGAAAGGCACATGCCTGATCTTGTCCCGTGCCTACTTAACAGCCATCGGTGCTCCCCTGAGGATAAACACCAACCCCCGAAACCTGATTATAATGTTCTTTATACTCACGCTTTCCCTCACCTCCATGGCCTTCACTCTCACTACCTACAGTCCTCCAGTTCTTGCTCTGCTTTCCAGCCTGTATTTCCGCGCTCTCTGCCCCTGATTCTGCACACACGCCGTTCCTTCTGTTTAGAACACTCCCCTCTGCTTGCTTTTCATCCCTCCCTCCACCCCCCCAAACGTATCATTTGAGTCACCTAAACGTCTCCTTTGAGAAACCTTCCGTCCTCCAACTCTATGGTAAGCGACGCTTCCCTTTTTCCTGTAGCACCTGTGTTTGCCTTATTCTGTTGCTTTCCCACCCCTCCCTCACTTAACTACTTTAATTGCAGAAAAACTTTATTTCCTAAAAGCACTGCCTCTTAGCAAAAACCATTCCATTGATTTTGATGGAGGCATGATGTGTGGCCCCAGTCCAAGAACTTGAAACAGTCTCACAGACAGAAAAATAAATCAATTAAGCAAGAAAAACAGATTTCTATAGGTGATAAGCAATGTTTTCAAAGTAAGTAAATGCTGTTTGTTCCTAAGTGTCTTGCAGTGAATTTATTGTGCTAGGCAAAGGAGAAAGAAGACTTGGGGGTGAAGCAGGGCTGGTGAGGAAGCCCTTCCAAGGTGATGGAGAGGCAGGGAATCAACTTTCAAACAGGAAGTCCTCCTAAGATACATAGTATCGTGCACTCACATTGCCCTTGAAACGCAGTTACGGCACAGAAAACACGTGTGTGGCGGGGCGAAGGGTCGGCCCCCGGGTGTGCTTCCGAACCGGGGGAAATGGCTCACACGCGCCTCAGTGCAAGAATCAACCAAGGGCGGAGGAAATGCTCGCTGCCCCCCTCGCTCAGCATCTAGACGCAAAGGACCCTGTTTTGGACTCACCCAAACAGAGCAGGCCATTCAAATTCTTCTGTATTTTCTGACCAAATACCATGATGTCATGTAAACTGATGGGCGTATCTTTGCCTGAAGCTATAATATCGAAGTACCACTTCTTAGTTTCTAATGGACACCGTTGTGATACTGGGTAAAAAGAAGCCATCCAGAAAGCGGAATAATTTTGCAGGAGCCCTGGGGCAAAAAGTTTAGTCCTGTGGGATAACCGTGTGTTTGAATGCCGCCTTCCCTGATGTGACCGTAAGCCTCGGGAAGGCAGGTGTCCCGTCTGATCTGTTCGTGGCTGAGTTCCCAGCATAGCACCGTGCCTGACACATAGTAGGCATGCACTAAGCACGGCTTGTGGAATAAAAGGTGAATTCCTCTGCTTCGAACTTTTAATACTTTTTGCCCTCTCATTGCACTTACTATGCAGGACACTCTTCTTTATTCCAAAGTTAATTATGTCCACAGCCTCTTCTCTCGATGAGGCTGCTGTAGCCTCGAATTCAGGAATTATGACTTCTTCATCTTCCTTATCCTTATGCCCCTCCCAGGATCTTGCCCAAAGTTGATGCCCTGTTGTAGGGAATTTCTCGACTGAATATTTCCTGGGAAAATCAGGATTCTTAGAGAGAAGCCTGCAGGAAATATTAGCTGCTTTGCTAAATTGTTCAGATATCCAGAATGAAGAAAACTTTGACAGGAGATTTAAAGTTGGATGTGATTAAGGTCAGCGTAGTTCAGTGGGTTAAAAACCACATGTTGCGTGTTTGACTTCCCTAATTGAAATCGTGCTGAATTAATCAGTACTTAATCAGAAATTGTTCAGTAGACATGTTTTATTTTTTCTTTTGTAGTGACTACAGAAAACATTTTTTTCTCAGCCTATTTTGAAATAGATTGAAAATAAGGGTCAGTTCTCTTAAAGAAGGAAGTTACTGTTTCATGAGGAGTAAGATGCCTTTACTTTACAAAAGGAAACTAGAACTTTCTATTTTGAAGAACAGTACCGACCGCAAAGCTGAGTTTTTGTTTACAAATTAGTCACAGTTACTCCCTAAGCCTGAAAGGAAACCTTGAGAAAGTTTGATATAGGAGGGTGGGGAGGGGATAACCGGGAGAGACAGTCCGTAGGAAAGCAGAGGCATTGCTTCAGAAACAAAGAAATCAAATCTAGAAATTCAGGAAAGACTTTTCCCAAAGGATTATTCTGGCAGCATGTCGAAAAGGGGTTATAAAAGCATTAAGTTCACCACCTGAACAATAAGTTAAGCAAATGTTAGGGAAGTATTTCCTTTCTTATTACCTTTAGCTTCCGTTTGCCCGCAGAAGAGCTTCTGAGCCTGGGATGGCGTATAAGTATAGTTTGTTAGAGAAGACAAATTGCCTTCTGTGTGGATGTGAAGGGAAGACTTAGAGAAAGCCCTGTGATTTTGGAAACGCCAGCTCTTCTTCAGGAACTTCAGGCCAGGACTCCAGGAGCAGTACCGGGGGCACGTGAAAGTGGGGAGCCCTCCAAAAATTTTTACAGCTTGAAGGATTTGTTCCCTGATTTGCAGGTTTCTTGGGGATGCTACACTTAGCTGTTCTATTTTGTTTTTACTTTTTTCACCCTAGTCTTCCTTCTGGGGAGACGGTACTACCAGATACTTTCTTGGGAGCAAAGTGACCGCTAAGCATCCTCTCAGACACTTCAATCAGCCACTCAGAACTGCAGTGAAAATAATAGAATCTTATTGGCTGTTAACTTCCTCTGAAGATGTGAGGGAGGGAGAAGAAGTTCCTCGTGGTCATGTTAATTTCTGCTGAGACCAGTGAGTTGGATAACCCTAAGCCTTAACAGTTCTGGTTTTCACTTGGGAATTGATCAGGTCCTTGCTGAAGTCCACCAGTAAGGCGAGACAGAAGCACTTTAAAATGTAGCCCCTTGCGGTATTTTGCTACCTGCAGTGGTTTAAGGGCATGGAGCTGTGTGCGTGCTTTGTGGACAAAAGCATTAAGGAAGGGAGAATACAATTTTGAAATGGTTGGTAGTTTACTATTTTGAGTGCCAACAGATATTGCCAAAAGTGCCATCAGTTTTTGCATACAAAATTTTTTAAGAGAAATACATATTATAAATTAAAATCACACAGTATAACAGTTATCTGCTATCTTACTTTAAAATAAATTTGGGGTAAAAAGCAGAGATTTTTGTATCCAGGGCACTTTTTTGTAACTGGATGCTCCGACGGACGAGGTTTGCAAGCGTGTCAGGGCCAGTGCCGATTCTTTCGCTCTTTTTGCGTTACTTTTACGTAAACATAGAATGTTGTTGGAAAAAGCCTTGCTGGATGAGACAGTGAATGCTCCTTTATGACTGAGCAAATATTTTAATTAATTGCTTGAATTCATGTTTTATAGTCATTCTGCTTGGCACAGCGTGAGGATTTAAACCAAGGCCTAAACCGGTGTAAGGGTCTAGACCAAGAACTTGCGCCAGTGAGTGGGAGTCCGCTCACGCCGTGCTGATGGGGGTTGTCAAGGGTGGGGCTGGAGAGGGTTGCCATCTTCTTCTTTGTGGAAAACAATTCGACTCTCTATTTTTAAAGAGTCTTAAAAATGTTTGTACTCCTTGACCTAATAATCCCATTAAAAAAATCTCTCCTAAGGACATAATCAGAGTGAAAGGTTTATGGACAAAGATGTCCATAGCAACGTTATTCGTAGTAACAAAAAACATATACATATGAGGTCTGTCTGGAAAAATGCAACCGTTGTTACCGTATGGTTTAGTATATGGTTAATATATGGTTAGTATATGGCAAGAACGGTTTGCTCACGTCTCATGCAGTTTTTTGGTGAAACATCCAAACACTCAGGTGACTCAGCACCCCTATCGCCAGATTTGGCACCCTGCAACTTCTGGCTTTTCCCAAAACTAAAATCACCTTTGAAGGAAAAGAAATTTCAGACCATTGATGAGATTCAGGAAAATGTGATGGGGCAGCTGATGGTGACTGGGAGAATTGTGAGGTCCCAAGGTGCCCACTTTGAAGGGGACTGAGGCATCACTGTCCTATGTACAATGTTTCTTGTGTCTTCTTTAATAAATGTCTCTATTTTTCATAGTATGTGGCTGGATACTTTCTGGATAGACCCCCCCCCCACACACACACACACATAGCCCAACTACCCCAAAGGGAATAGCTAAGTATCTATAGCTATTACAAATTATATTATTTTTATATTTATGAATGCTTTTAATAAGTAAAATTAATCATTAGATAAATGAAGCAGGAGTTACAGCTATTGCATACATGTTACGGTCTCAGTTATGTAAAGATACACATGTGGGAAGGATTAGGAGGAAGAGCATCAAAATATTGATGTATTATCTTTAGGTGATGGAATTGACATGTTTACTTTTTTTTGTCTATTTATTCCACATTTTTGATGCTGAATGTTTTATTCTGTCAGCATTTGTAGAAATATATTAACAACGTTCTACTTGTAAAAGTAACATATTAATTGTAGAATATGTGAAAAAACTTGAATATTTTGTTTGAAATATCAACTGGCATTATGTTAACCACATTGAGTGCTTTAAAAAAATTCTACGGGAGAAAAACACAGATGTCTAAAAAAAAGGACAGTGTGATGTAAGTCAGAATTCCCTTCCATATGATTGAAAGCAGAATTCTGTGTTTAATTTTTGCATGCGAATATTTGAGTGTTATGTGCACTGGGGCAGAGGTCAAACAGCAAGTTATGTGCCAAAGTGATGAGTGGTAGAGTGGGCTGGGGTGCTCCTACCAGAAGCCTTTTCTTTGCTGGCCACTGCCCTAGTCAGAAGAGAGGATGAGAGGGGGAGGGGGTAACTTGTATGCAGAGGAAATTAGGGCCGTTGTTTCCCTTGTCAAGGTGCTTTTTTATGGGTAAGAAAGGTGACCTACCTGTTAAGGCCACTGGTGTGTGTGTAAGAAAAGGGCAGGAGCCTCACTCAGTTGTAGTAAACTCGACCGACCAAATTGTTCATTTGGTAGAGCAATGCAGGACACATATACTTATATATAAATTACAAATATATAAAATGTACATATTGCCCTGGCTGGTGTGGCTCAGTGGGTTGAGTGCCGGCCTGCAAACCAGAGGGTTACTGGTTCGATTCCCAGTCAGGGCACATGCCTGGGTTGTGGGCCAGGTTCCCAGCAGGGGGGCGCATAAGAGGCAACCACACATTGATGTCTTTCTCCCTCTCTTTCTCCCTCCCTTCCCCTCTCTAAAAATAAATAAATAAAATCTTTAAAAAAACAAAATAAAATCCACATATTATGTACATTTTATGTAGTTATATATAGGTATCATATATATGTTTTCCGATAACTTGCTGATCAAATAGCATTAACACTAATATTACTGAGTTTCCTTTTTCGACAAAGAGTACTTTTAAAAATGACATAGCACAGAGCAGTTTTCCAGTAGTGTGAATGGATATACCCTGATTTATGCACCATCTAACCCTCCTCATGGTCAGTGGCATTTATTTGGGAGGTTGGACCCAGGTTGCCACTGGTGGCTGTTGAACATAAGTTCAAGCTGTGTGACCCATATAGTAATAGAACCCATGGCCTTGTGTTCATTGTCATAGTTTTCTAACAAACGGAGCAAGCTTGCCGTGGATGCATATAATTATAAACCAAATCAACAAATATTTAGTGAATGACCGCTATGGTCATACGTTCTTTCCAACCTCCAAAATCAACAGATAGCATGTTGGAGTTCCTGTCGAGGTGGTGGATGGGTAAATGTCCCACCGGCACACCAGAATTACAGAACAACCGTCACTGAGAACCACCTGAGGTCTAGCTGAACAGAAGTCCTACAACTAAGGCTATAAAGGAGAAGCCGCATCGGGGCCGGTAGGAGGGGCAGAGGCGCAGAACGGGCTGGGCCCACACCCATGTGAGAGGGATATCTCAGCGGTGGAAATCCTCCTGAGGAGTGAGGGGTCCCAGCCCCACACCAGGGCCACCAGCCCAGGGTTTCAGTGCTGGGGAAAGAAGTTCCCATAACTTCTGGCTGTGAAAACCAGCGGGGATTGTGGCTGAGTGAGACAGAGGTTTCTGGAGTCCCACGTATTCCTTTTAAAGGGCCTGTGCACAGACTTACTTGGACTCATTCTCTTGGGAGCTCAAGTTCTGGGGCAGCAGCATGAGAGGCTCATCAGGGACACATGGGGAGAAACTGAATTATCAGGCTTTGGGGTGACGGCTGAAAGGCCAGCTTTTTCCCAGACAAATGCTGGCAGAGACTGTTGTTGCTTTGCTGAGCCATTCCCCCCATATCGCTGGCATGTAGGCACCATATCTGAGTCTCCATCAACCTGGCTAATGCTGTTTACTCTGCCCTGGCGACTCCCTGAGGCCCAGACCCACCCAACTTGCAGACCCATGCAAGCGATTTCCAGTGGCTTTTCCATGCAAACAGCCTGTCTTGGCTCATTCTTCAGACTTTCCTAAAATCTCTCAGTCAAAGGTTCACAAACCCCAAGTAAGCAGCATCTGGCCTCAGTGTGCCCTGTATCTCTTGCTAAGTGGCCCCAGGCCCGGCCCTAGTAGTAGTCAGCCTCAGTTCACAGTGTGGCCTCTCCTGGGCACCTCCAAACCCAGCACAAGTACCAGCCATCTGCATATCGCTTTGTAGCTCATGCCAGGTGACCCTGGACAGGGCTCAGGTGGCAGCTGATCTTGGGCTATGCCTCCCGGGGAGCCCCAGAGGAAGTGCACCTGGTGGCCAGCTTCAGACCACACCAGAGCACCACCTGCCACCTCCAGCAGAGACACACTTAGGGCACAGACTCGTTGGGCACCAGAGCCCTGCGGAAGTGACTCCTGCTCTGGGGGATCAGCCCATGCACAGCAGCTCCTCTGTTGGGGTTGCAGCTAGTTCTCTCAGCCCACTGGCCTGGGGTTTAGTGCCTCCCGTTGATGTACCAAGAGCAATGAAGGCTCAACCGTAACAGGCACGTGGACACATCTTAACCTGGGGGTGCACCTGGAGTGCCCAGATTGGGTAGCTCGGAAGGCTGTGCCGCTGGGCCCCACAGGACACATCTACTACGTAAGGCCACTCTGTAAGGCTGAGAGACATCGCAGCTCTGCCCAATATGTAGCAACAAACACAGGGAGGCAGCCAAATGAGGAGACAAAGAGACACGTCCCAAATGAATGAACAGAACACAACTCCAGAAAAAGAACTAGACGAGACAGAGGCAAGCGATCTGCCAAATGCCCAGTTCAAAACATCAGTTATAAGGATGCCCAGTGACCTTGGTGAGAACTTTAACAAAGAGACAGGGAACAAAACGGAGTTAGAAAACATAAAAGAGAACCAATCGGAACTGGAAGAACTCAGTAACTGCAAGGAATACTTTACAGGGAATTACAGTAGAGTTGATGAAACAGGATCAGGTCAGCGACTTGGAAGTTAAGAAGCAGAAAACAGCCAATCAGAACAGCAAGAAGAAAAAATAATTAAAAAGTGAGGATAGTTTAAAGACAACTTTGAGCATGCCAACATTCTCATCATGGGGCTGCTGGAGGAGAAGAGAGAGAGAGCAAGGAATTGAAAACCTAGTTGAAGAAATAATGGCGGAAAACTTCCCTAACCTGGTGAAACAAAATGAACCCAAAGAGACCCACACCAAGACACATCATAATTAAAATGCCAAAGGTTAAAGACAAAGACTCTTAAAAACAGCGAGAGAAAAGCAGGTAGTTACCGACAGGGGAGCTCTCATAAGAGTGTCAGCTGATCTCAACAGAAACTTTGCCGGCCAGCAGGGATTGGCATGAAATATTCAAAGTGATAGAGGGCAAGGACCTACAGCCAAGTCTACTCTACCCAGCAAAGCCATGATTTAGAGTTGAAGGACAGATGAAGAGCTTCCCAGAGCAGCAAAAGCTCAAAGAGTTCATCCCCACGAAACCAGTATTACGAGCAATATCAAAGGGTCTTTTTCAAGAAGAAGGAGAAGAAAACAATAAAAGATATAATAAAATGGCAATAAATAGGCGTCCATTAACAATTACTTTTAATGCAAATGGATTAAATACTCCAATTTAAACACACAGGGTGGTTGAATGATAACAAAATGAGACCCTATATATGCTGCCTACAAGAGACCCACCTCAGATCAAAAGACACACACAGACTGAAATAAAGGGATAGGAAAAGGTATTTCATGAAAATGAAAACAATAATTGAAGAGGTGGGGTAGCAATATTTATACTAGAGCAAAAAATAGACTTTAAAACAGAGGCTATACCGAGAGACAAAGAAAGACCCAGTAATTTCTTTCACTCCCGGGTGTTCACCTGAAGAAACCCAAAACACCAACTTGAAAAAAATATATATGTATCTTACATTCATTGCAGCATTATTTACAACAGCCAAGATGTGGAAGCAACCTCAGTGTCCACCAGCAGATGAGTGGAGAAAGTAGAAGTAGTGCCTATGTATAATGGAGTGTGACTGAGCCATAAAAAAGAATGAAATCTTGCATCTGTAATGACAGGGATGGACATAGAGGCTGTGAAATAAAAGACAGAAAAAGGTAAATGCCACACGTGTTCATATGTGGAATCTATGCAGCAAAATGAATGAACACGGAACAGAAACTGACTCCTAGAGAACATCTTGATGGTCGCCAGATGGGAGGGCAGTTAGGGCTCCGGGTAAAAACGGGGAGGGGATTAAGAAGCACGGACAGGAAGTCACAGAATCGTCCCGGGGACGTACAGTCCAGCAGAGGGAAGATAGTCCACAAAATTGTAGTAAGTATGTGTGGTGCCCTATGGGTACTAGACTTGCCAGGGCGATCACTCAGTACGTTCTATAACGTCTAATTACTGTGTTGTCTGCCCGAAACGTCAACTGTCATAGAAAAACAAACGTCCCATTAAAAATGGACAGTGTGCTATGAGAAACCTAACAGATACAATGAATAAAGTCTATCCCTGTGTGCTGATACTTAGGTAGCGATAATGCGCTGTGACAGTTTAAAGGACAGCTGTCGAGTAGTAACTCAGTAGATCACGTGCTGGGGTTAAAGGTGACTCCGGAATTTCCCCGCCCTGCTTCTCAGTAAATAAACAGTTGAGGAAAGACTTGGCAAAAGGAAGAAACACTCCTCCTTGTCCTCATTCTCTCAGGAAAGTGGCTCCTGTTAGCAAGTTGTTCGAGTGTTTACTTTGCTTGTCTGCTCAGCAGTGGCGTGTCAGTTCTTACCCTTGACGCAAATATGAGTTCAAATAAACCCACAAAAAAAAGTTTCACACAGATGGCCCTTGCTTCCCACGAGCGGTAACCAAAATATCCTCTCTTGTTTTTAAGAAGAGGTCAGCAAGAAAATAATGGAAAAGGCAGCGCATGAACTGAGAGCCGTGAGCGGGATAGAGTGCAATTTGCTACTCGTAGGTTTCGCAGCACGTGGCGTGGAGAAGGAAGCACTTGCTGAATTGCTGTACTATCGCTGTTTGAAAACGCCCGCACAGACCAGCCTTCCCTTGGCTGCCTTCATCTCCATCAGTTCTCCCTGTCCTTCTGCTGCCTTTTTGTAGCGAAACCCTTGAGTTCCATGCCCGCTTTCTTCTCTCCCTCCCCTCCTGTTCCGCTGTGAACCCACTGCCAGGCTTCCCTCGCATCCCCATGGAAACCCCTCTCATCAGCATCACCAGTGACCTCCGTGGTGCCTTCCCCGCGGTGTCTCGTCTCACTCCGCCTCACAGAAGTGATCGAGAGAGTTCATGACTTCTAGAAATATTTTTAAAATATTTTTCGCCCCGGCACAACCTTCTCCTAGATTTCTTCCAATTTCATTGCTGACTTCTCAGTCTCCGTTGCTCCGTTCTTCCCTCCCTGTTCAGTCTCCGAAGGCTGGAATGGCCCAAGGCTCCTAGGGGGTCTCTCGTTTTCTCTCATTTTCCGTAGAGAGAGCTCATTCAGCGCCATGGTTTTTGTAGGTCTGTCGTCTGCATTGCCAGCTCCGACTCCACAGCCCCAGGCCCCAACATGTCATTGTCAACCTTCAGTAGTCCCAGGCCACCTAACGGATATCTTAGGCTGCCCGTGGCTTAAAGCAGCACTGTTGACTAACCCCCGTCCACTGCCTCGGTCTTCCCCATTTCGGTGAACACAGCTATTATTTTTAAGCCAAAGCTATGAGCACATCTCTCTCTCACATGCTGTCCCCGAGGCTTCAGCAAATGTTTTGAGTCATATTACTTTCCACCACCCCCACAGCTGACTCCCTGGTCGAACCCACCACATTCTTCTGTCTCTCCCGAGGGATGGCATTACTCTACTTGCTGCCCTTTTTCATGCCTGCCCCGCTTCAGTCTGGTCCCTTCCAGCCAGCGACCGCTGTAAAGCGTAAATGCGATGCCGTCACCCCCCTTCCCGTAGTCCTCTCAGGGCTTGCCCCCGAGTTGCGAGTATTCCAACGTTTTCTAAATTTATTTTTCAATTACAGTTGACGTACAATAGTGGATTAGTGTCAGGTGTACAACATAGTGATTAGACACTTTATACACCTTGCGAAGTGGTCACCCCTATTGGAACCCATCCGACAGCGTACATAGTTACTACAGTGTTTTTTTACCATATTCCCTATGCTGTGCTTTACATCCCTGGGACTGTTTCCATAACTAGCAATTTGTACTTAATCCCTTTCACCTTTTCACCCAGTTCCAAAATCTTTACTGTGTCTTTCAAAGCTGGGTAGGATCTGGCCCAGTTTCCCTTCTGTGTGCTCTTTTCCTGGTTCACCCCGCTCTCGCCACCCTGGTCTGCGGATGCTCTGCAAACGTGCTAAATAACCTGCACCCCCAACACAGGCGTGCACTTGGTGTTCTCTGTTTGAACAATCCACGAGCCCGAGCCCCCATCTGAAAAAAGGGAAGAAAACCAGTAGTTCCTGTTTCATAGGGTTGCTGTGACGATGAAGTTAAGATAAAGTAAAATGGTGTCTGGCACATACTAAGCATTATGTAAATGTTAGCTATTTGTTTTTTTTTTTAATTTCTGTTTTAAGGAATGTAGAGGAGCGCACTTTCATTGTGTTGAGTTGGAGATGCTTGTGGGACATAAAACAAATGCACACAGGCTGGTGAATGTATTCCTTTGGAATGATGGCCTCTGTGTAGGAAGAGGCATCCTAACACCTGGGAAGAATGAGCAGAACTTCTCATTGTAATTTGGCGTCTAGAGATGAGTTTGCGAGTTGGGGAGATAATAATGGATTATGCTCACAACCCTATTGACTATTCAGAGTTCAGCTGTTTTTGTGGTTTAGAGTTCTTCTCTTTGACTGTTTTTCAGTGAGCCAAGACCTGGATTTTGCTCTGGAAATCTGTCCCACCCGCTTCTGTAACCTGGCGCTATGCATTCGGATCCCGGACCCTTCCACACGCTGCTCTGTGGTATTCTTCTGATTCTCTGCTCTTCCGTGAGTTCAGGTAAGAGTAGAAGAATGGTAGTGTTGTAGCTGGAGATTTTCCTCATCTTAATCTAAAACAAACAAACGAACAAAAACCTCGACTTCAGTATTTCACTGGTGGTAACGGATTCTAAAGGCACTTGTCAAATTCGTTCGACCAGCTGAATGAGTTAAAAATTCCGTGAATTTGACAGTTTAAGGGTCTCTTAGTAGTGCCGCTGGGACTTTAGCCGGCCTTCCCATCAGTGGCCTTGAAACTTACTCTCTCTGTTGTCTTAAAAGTAATTATTTTCCAATTGCGCCTTTTTCAGTAAGAAGATAGGTTTCAAATTTCGGAATTTGGACGTTAAAACAGGAATAAAATGCTGACTGCATACGAACACAGAGAAGTTTTAGAATCAGCGTGTAACAATATGCAACCTGGACGGAGAGAGTTGGGTTCAATGCTAGGACTCTGGTGACCTTGTCTAGCGTATCAGCTCCCTCTCCGGGTTGCCGCCCAGCTGCCCTGTGTCTGTTGTTAAGTGCGCGTGCCAAGGCTGAGCCTAACAGTGGTCCGCATGCATTTCTTTTTCTTCTAGGGTTTTGTGAAGATTTATCTGTCATACACAAGTGCGTTGATGTTTGTTCACTAAGTGATAGTTGTTTTCCTCTGCTAAGTGTGCTATGCAACTGTATTACATTTAGTACGGGGAAATTGATGTTGTGGTTTTATTTGTTTGTTTATTTTTGCTAAACAACCACCTCAGATTTACTCAGGAGAGGCACTTTCCTGAATCTTCATTTCTGATAAAATGTCCTGTAAAAGTAGAATTAATGATTTATTGATTTCTTTACAAAAGTATTTTATTATGCCAGAGTAACAGCATTCCTGTCCTCTATTTTGGGTGGAAGACAGGGCTCTGTTTTGATACTTAAGTACAAGACTCCACCTCCCCACCCCCCCACTAAGTTCCTAAAGGAACAGACATAACAAATGAAATTCTTCCAAATACCAAATGAAGATAGTCAGGTTGATACCCCGTTGAGCCTTCTAGCCCAAAATAAGGATAGACTTCATAGTTCCGTGCGGCTTCCTAACTTTCTCCTTCCGCTTCCTTAAATGTTGAACGTGACTTCATGTTAAAGGGAAGTGTTGAAGTAACACCATAGGCTTGTCTGTCAAACCCCTTGCTCTTGAAAGTCCAGCCCCGTTGGTTACAGGGGAGGGAATTATTTGTGGTTTGAAAGGCATCTCCACTTTGCCAGATTCTTAACTTTCTTTTTAAAAGCCCCTCCCTTACATGAGCAACTTGCCATTTCTCATTTATGTCATAAGGATTCTTACCTGTTCTACCCTAATTGTTAAGTCCTAGGTTATTAACACGTTGCCTCTTTTTCTTCCAAAAATTGACTTCGAAGACTTCCTGGAACTTACACATGCATTAAGAACCATAACATATATAGATCAAGTAAGGGATTGTCTGTAGTTACACAGACTGAGATGAGACGTATTTCATGTATTTTCTTTCTCGTTCTCCCCTTCCTCTGCACACGGGGAATGTTCCCTTGTAGACTTGGCACCTCATTTTGTTTCTGAGCCACTGCCTGCTGTCCAGAAACTTGGGGGACCTGTAGTTCTGCATTGCTCTGCTAAACCTGTGACTGCTCACATCACGTGGTTGCGTAATGGAAAGAGATTGGAGAGACACTCGGAACAGATTAAGATTCATCAGGGGACCTTGACGATTCTTTCTCTCAACCCCTCCCTTTTGGGTGACTACCAGTGCGTTGCCAACAATAGCGTCGGCGCCGTTGTGAGTGGCCCTGCCACAGTATCCATTGCAGGTGAGTGTCATTTTGTCCCTGGTACGTACGGGGCTTCCTGGAGTTGCTGGCCGTACTTGCATTTTGGGTAGTGGGAAGACGCACAGGAGCTCCCATCCCAGCCTGACTCTTGCTCTGTGTTTACCTGGGGGAGTGTACTTGAACCTCCGGGGGGCCCAGCCTAGTTGTCTTCATCTGCAACAAGGGTGTGGAAGCGATTTTTGTTTTTTTTTTACACAAGACAGTTTTCTAAAGGGAATTCTGAATTTTTTTCAGGGGGGGGGGAGGTGTTAGCATTTGAAAGTCCTTAATAGGAGCAGCAACAAGAAAGCTATTGTCTACTTTGACACTCAGTGATTTTATGCAGTCCTTTATCTTTCTTTCACATCTAATTGTTTTATTTGCCTGATTACGGAGTGCTTTTAATTTATGTAATTGAAACCAGGCTAAAGAAACAGGAAAATAATAACTGACTGTAAGGAAAGGAATGTTGAGTGTCGAGCTTGGGGAAAATCTGGCTTCGCGGTTTTCTCAGTGCGTTTGAGCCATCTGCCTTTCAGACGGTGACGGCTTCCAGCCCTGGAAACGTCTTCGTAAGGGCGCCCCTATTGACAGAGCAGGTCTGGATTCCCCAGGAGTGGCGAGTTTGTCATAACTGAGAAGAGTAAATGTTTTTGTAGAGCTGTGACCCATGGACAGCTCCGAGGCACGCGCTGGAGGGCTGGATTCCCGGCGGCAGGCTGCCGGCTGCTGTGGGCCCTGGAGAGGATAGAGCCCTTCCGCGCAGGCTCCTCTGCAGGGAACCTAACCGAGGGGAATGGAGACTGCGTTAGCGTTTGCAGAAGAGTCCAGTGACACACAGCTTTGTTTTCGAGGTCCTGGGTTCGTCCTCAAAAGCCTTCATATGGAACATGAGTTCAGATAGAACAGTGACGTGTAGGGGAAGTCAGTGTTGATGAGGGACTGGGCTGAAAAGGGCTGATCCGGACAGGAGGGGAACAGTTACGCCTTATAGCTCCCCCTCATGTGTTCAGAGCAGCTGGCTTTTCTCCAGCTCTCCCGGAGAAGGGTGCCATGACTTGGCTCCCACCCTGAACCATGCACCCCTCCCCCGGCCGCCTTTAGAGATAAGAAGTCCCCTGCCTGTGAAGTGGGATTGGCTGCCACAGACAGCCAAGTCGCAGATGGTTTTTTTCCAGTTTTTAAATTTCCTTCAGGAAAGAGAGCTCGAATTTACATTTGTCTCTTTCTCTATTTATTTATTTTAGTTCTCGGTGATTTTGATTCATCCGCAAAGCATGTTATTACAGCGGAAGAAAAAAGGACCGGTTTCGTTGGCTGCCAGGTACCAGCCAGCATCCCCAAAGCCGAGGTGCGCTACAAAATCCGGGGCAGATGGCTGAGACACTCCACAGGTGAGAGCTTTGAGGAACAGCCTCTGGCACCCACAGGTCAGAGGTTCCTGAAAGGGCCTCCTATGAAGCTCCGTGTACTGGGGCTTGCGGATACCAGAATCCGCAAGACACGTGTTGTCCGCTCTCAGAAATCAAGGGCAGGAGACTAGCGGACGTGGTTACGTTACAGAAAGGGTTGCGGGCCACGCTCCGGTGCTCACCCTCTCAACTCACTGGGTCTCTGCTCAGACGGACTTTCCTCTGAGGACACGGCCCCCGGGGCCCTTTCTAACCTAATCAGCCTGCTGCCCTCTGTGCTCTGCCTTCGGCTTCATTCCCCCAGCATTGTGTCAGACGACGTTCTGTTTGCCGCTTGCCCTTCCTCTGCCACCCGCGTCCCAGCACTGGAGCGTCAGCAGTACCTTC
The DNA here is from genome assembly GCF_022682495.2 of Desmodus rotundus. NCBI lineage: Eukaryota > Metazoa > Chordata > Mammalia > Chiroptera > Phyllostomidae > Desmodus > Desmodus rotundus. The sequence continues at coordinate 22,068,207 of NC_071393.1, read as the reverse complement.
CTCTGCATTCTTCGTTGTGCCTGGGCCATCGCTGGCAGAAAATAGTCAGAACGTACTTGTTGAGAAAAAATGGGTGGCTAGACAAGGCAGAATGCCGGGTGACGGACGAGCGTGACAGGTGCAGGTCACTGTGTCCTCGTCTGACTCCGCCCAACCTGCCGTCAGCTCTCAGCCGGCGACCTGGGGCCAGGTGTGGCCGTCGGGCTGGGTTTTGTTACTCTAGTACCACCGGCTTCTTTGTTGCCTTGACTTCCCCTTTCCTTCGGTTCAGTGATCTCTCCCTCAATTGCTTATTTGCTGCTAGTCTGATGTCTGAATGTAAAGCATAACTATCAAAGTTGATTAGTTTTCACGGGTGTCCTTTGTAAAGAGGGAGGCTTGACTGCATTCCCTTCGTTCCTCAGAGAACTACGTAATCCTCCCGTCGGGAAATCTTCAGATTTTGAATGTGTCCACGGAGGACAAGGGATCATATAAATGTGCAGCTTTTAACCCCGTCACGCATGAGTTGAAAGTCGAACCCACTGGCCGAAAGCTCCTTGTGAGTCGTAAGTATTTGGGACAATAATGGTAACTAGGGAGAGTCCTCGGAAGCATTCCTCATAACGAGTTGAAAAATGAGAGTTCATTTTTGTTTTTGATCGTATTTGTTTATCATAGGAAAGTCTTACAAAAATTAAATACATAATGTATTATAGAATGGTACTGTACATGTTTTAAAAATGTAATGATTTGCCAGAGGAGAATTTGGGTCAAGATCACAGAGTGAAATGCACGTGGAGAACTTTGCCCTTCGCTCAAATGAGAGTAAACTACAGTGACAATATGACTTGGTATCCGTGGTGATCAAGTTTGTGGCTCACTGGGAATTAGGAAAATACACACCTCTGTTCGCTTTCCTACCTGATGGTTAGATGGCGGTAGTTGAGCGGAGGTGGCGCCAGTGGCCAAAGCTTGGCGAAGCGCTGGCTCGTGTCCTTGTCGAGAAGTCTGCATTTCTAAACTGCTCATTCGGAAGTAGCCCTGAAGTATTGCAGACCCTCTTGATTGTAATTCTCTATTAAAAATGATTTAGCTACCAAACAGAACCTGTGAGTGTGAAGAAGAATACATGGGAACATGGGAGAGCTCATAGATTTGCTAAGGACGAGATTGGACATGATAGTAATTTTTTGCTCTCTCTTCTTTTTCCAGGCCCTTCTTCAGACGATTTTCACATTCTCCACCCCACCCTTCCGCAGGCACTAGCCGTGCTCTCTCATAGCCCTGTGACCCTGGAGTGTGTGGTGAGTGGGGTCCCCACTTCTCAAGTGCGCTGGCTCAAGGACGGTCGGGACACCGTGGCAGGAAGCAACTGGAGGAGGTTGGACTCTCATCTCGCCACGGATGGCATTGACCCCGCAGACGCCGGAAATTATTCCTGTGTAGTGGGAAGCACGTCTGGAGACACGAAATACGTGACTTACACGGTCGACGTGCTCGGTAAGATGTTGCGCAGTAAACGTCTTCCCGTCCTTGAACTGAGGTTCGAGCAGAGGGTCTGCCTGTCAGCTGGGTATGAAGCGAGGGCTGTGAAGAAACACCCTCACCCGTAGGCAGAGCAGGCTCCCTATTCCTCACCGACGGTTGAATTAGACGGTATTCCCGGGTGTCACAGAACGTTTCACCCGGGGCGTTCTTGGGGGCCTCACCCCAGCCTGGTTACATAGTGCAGAGCTTGTTTTTCTTCATGACCCGGAGGAAGGAAACTGGAATTCAGTGGGATGGAAGGTTCTGGGCTGTTGGCAGGTGTCGTCTCCAGCAGTAGTAACTAAGGCAGGGACTGACTAGAACATGGCATCTCACAAAGAAATCTACTTCACTTCACTTTCCCTTTTGGAAAGCCGTCACTATATCCGGCTTGTAGAATTGGCATTGTTGTCACCTGCATTTCTACAGCTGCTCTCTATGCCAAAGCTGTTCCTCCCTTCCAGCTGCCTATCTCTCTCTCGTGTGTAGTTGCAGAGAACGTTTTTCTTTATTAAAACAGGCTTTCATGAGAACCAGCAAAAACAGATAGTAAGTGGTCTCCCAGTTAATACAGTTTTTGTAAAGCTGCACGTGTTTAATTGCAACAAGGGCCCGATGCAGGTTACACGGGAATGAAGTGTTCGGCAATGGGCTTTAAAGCTTAATGAACACTAGGCCTAGAGTAACATGCATAGCTACTTAGCGTGGGCGTATGTTGCAGTGTCGATAAAGGATTTGCTTCGTCCAGGCAGAAAGCCCACTTGATGGACAGAACAGAAGTGTTTCTGCCCAGTGTCCACCTAACCTCAGAGCAGAATTGACCGTAAAAGAACTTCACTTCTGAATAAGGTTTTCTTCTGTTTTGGCTCTCGTGTAGTATGAAATCCAGGGAAACTATTACTTTATTTCAAACAAATCACCTGAAACGAATGCTAAGAAAAGCCCCAAATTAGAAACTGTGTGTGTGTGTGTATTTGTGTGTGTTCAGGGAATTAAGTGGGTGGAGAGTTCTATAAAAAGAGGTTACAACGTATTAGTAACATATGGTTTGTCGTGTTAAAGGAAAGTTAAAATACATTTCTAATTTTTTTTCTTGACCACAGCAGATGGGAGAATGCGAGTAAACAGTACACTTTGGTTTTAACTCGTTACTGGGAGATAGAGAAGATTTTATGTGACTCGTGTGGCAACGTGTGGTTTGTTTCCAGAACAGGCTTCCATTTCTAAAGGACTGCAGGACCAGACCGTGTCTCTGGGCGCCACCGTGCAGTTCACGTGTGAGGTTCGTGGGAACCCGCCCCCCACCCGCACCTGGCTTCACAACGCACGGCCAGTCCGCCCTTCCCCACGGCATGTCACCAAAGAGGGCGGATTGAAAATCACTGACGTCACCGTGGAAGACTCTGGCCTGTATCAGTGCATAGCGGATAATGGAATTGGCTTCATGCAGTCTACTGGGAGACTCGAGATTAAAAAAGGTAGCCTCTAGATCACGTAATTAACTGTAGGAAAGTTTACTTTACAGATAGGCTTTTGTTGTGGTTAAAAGGTAACTAAAGGGAACGATCCTATCACCATGATAGAGCTGTCTTCATGTTCCCTGGTCCCTTCTCAATGCAGAAACAGCCTTATTTAATCAAGCTCATTAAAAAATTTTTTAAAAATATTTTTCAATATACTGTATATTGAAAAGGTAATAGGGTAAAAGTTTCTCATTCCATGAAGAAACAGCCTTATTTAATCAAGCTCATTTGAAAAAGTTTTAAAAAATAGTTTTGAATACACGGTGTATTGAAAAGGCAGGTGGTGAAAGTCTCTCGCTCCCGTGCCCCAGCCAGCCGATCTCTCTTTAGAACCAGCGAGTGGCATCGGTTTCCGAGTGTCCTCGCACGTCACACCCACGATGCCCGCACCACGCAGCTGGCAAAGGGCAGCGTCTGGCGTGTACAGAGAGCTCTGCCCCGTTGCAGGAAGGATAGGTCCCAATAGAAAAAGGGACAAAAGGCATTGCACAAAGGAGGGGAGTACGTGACATGCAGACTCGTGGAAAGGCGTTCAGCGTCCTTAGTGCCCAGGGACATGCAGCTTAGGACTGGTGAGATGGCAGTGAGCACGTGAGGGTTTGGCAAAATTCCGAAATCTGACAGCAGCGAGTGTTGGTTGGTGCGTCAAACATCGGAAGCAGGACTAGGGAAAAAGAAAGCCACGCTGCAGAGAATGTCTTTTGTCATCAATACTCCATTGTAGGCGTCCTTAAAAATAGCCCTGGGGAGTACCTGGGACCAAAAGCAGGGAGCTGGTGCCACTTTCAGAAACAAAAACGTTTTCTGTGCACACGGTAAGAAGTATCTTTATCAACTTTGACTCAGAACAGGGTTTTCTCCCAGGATTTTATAATCAGGTCCCCTTCCCCGCACCCTAGGAACTGAGAATTTTCATGAAAAGATACCTAGTGTTCTCCTACTTCATGCCTTTTTCATGTCAAAGTCTGAGGTTTTAGCTCCACACGTTCTACACTTACAGCGGCCAGATGTGCATAGGGTACCTACTGCAGGGGTCTCAGCAGATTATGTCCATTCCCTTCTTTCTGAGAGACGGAAAGTCGGTGTGGGGAATGTCTCGGCGTTCCTAACTGCGAAAACTCCTAACGGCGGCGTCCCCTGGTGCGGGTTGAGGACTGACGAGGAGGGAGTTGGCCGTGCTCCAAGCGTCACCGTCCTCATGGCTGTGTCATTCCTTGAGCGTGACGTCGCGAACGTGCATTTCAGTGAATGGTCACGTTCTTCACACTATCCTGCGTGTAAAACACTTGTGTGGAGACACATGTACAAAAGACGTTTCTGCCTGCGTCTGGTGCCCGACATCGGGAGCATTTGCACACGAGGGCGAAATTACTTTGCATCATAGACACTGATGTTCTTAACTCTTTGTATGTGAATGCCTTTTTAACAGACGGTGGACTCGAGCCGGTCATAATTACAGCACCAGCGAGTGCCCAGGTGGTGGATGGAGACTTCGTGACTTTGGCCTGTAACGCCACTGGAGTGCCGGTTCCCGTCATCCGTTGGTACGATAGGCATGGGTTGATAACCAGCCATCCGTCTCAAGTCCTTAGATCTAAATCCCGGAAACCACACTCACCAAGACCTGGGGGCTTTGACCTGGAGCCTGTCCACTTCGTGGTGTCCCGAGCGGGCTCAAGCTCCCTGTACATCCGGGCCGTCACTCAGGAGCATGCTGGGAAGTACACCTGCGAAGCTGCGAATGAGCACGGCACCGCGCAGTCTGAGGCTGTGCTCACAGTTGGTGAGTTGCCGTTAGTATTCTCCCCAGGTAAATAGTTGTCTGTGATCATGGGGGATAAAGTACTTTAAAGTATTATTTTACTGAATCCAGAAATCTCTAAAGACATATTTTTTCCCAGTGAGTGATGTGTAGAACCATCGTTTTTGGTATTTGGCCTTAATGTGAACTGCTCGAACCTTGGTCTCCATTTCTGATGTGTTTGCTAAGCTTGTAGTTGTCCTATAGACGCTCGCATTTGGGAAGCCCAAGGTACGACGTGTGGGGAGGCACTAACTTTCCTGGCCCCTCAAGGTTCTTCTGGCTGGCCTGATAATCAGATAGGCATGAGACAGATTAGCAGGAGAAAATAACCAAATTTAATACATACCTATGTCCGGGAACCGCTCATACATGAGCGAGCCAGAGACCGCGCGTGCAGGGGAGGTTCAGAGAGAGAGAGAGGGAACGTGGGCATTTAAGACATCCTGAGCCAGGGGTGTGGCCAGGTGCCGTGGAGGCTTCAGAAAGTCATGGCAGGATAAGAAGAGCAGACCTGTAGTATTGGGTTGGCCAAAAACTCTGTTACGTTTTTTCCATAAAATAAAAGACACATTTTTCATTTCCACCAATAACTTTGTTGATTTGGACATTTTGATAGGGCTGTCTCCTGCTGTCGGCTTCCAGTAGGTAGAGGCCCGGGTGCCGCCAAACATCTTCCAGTGCGTGAGACAGCCCCACAGCAAAGAATCGTTTGGCCAGAATGTCACCAGTGCCAAGAGGCTTTGCAAACCACTTGTGACACGTCCGATCAGTCACAGCACCTTCTCCACACACGGCACAAATGTTTTTGTTGTTGTCGCACTTCAGTTGCGTTTTGGCCTTTCTGAAATAATAAGGCGTAATACACTGAAAGTGTGGTGTATCTTCTTCCATCTCCAGTATTGAAACGGCTGTGATACGTTTTTTTTTAAATGCACGCTGACATGACAGCTGTCACAATACAGTCTAACAAAATTGTTTCAAATCAAGTTAAAGACAACTAAGCACTACTAGAACCATCGTATGGAAAAAACATAACGGACTTATTGGCCAACCCGATACACAGAAGTGTGCCCTGCCCTGCAGGCTGGTCAGAAGAAGTCATCTCTGATAATCTCTTCAGGCAAGGCCTCTAATTCAGGTTCTTCTAGGGAGTTAAGGTGGGGGGCAGTGGTTTCCCTTGAGCCTGCGGCTAAAGCTGCCTTGAGCTCCCAGCAATACCACAGAGGCACGTCTTAGAGTGACTCACCCTGGACCCCCACAGGCCGATCTTTGTGTTTAAGGCTTTTGGTTTTCTAAGCTACTGAAAATGTTCCTGCAGCCATTTTTAAGGCGAGCCCTCGATGAGTACAATGCCCGCAGCCTGCCGGGCTGGCTTTCCGGAAGAGTGTAGAGTCACTGGGCTGTGAGACCACACCTGCGCGTTTCCCCATCTTACCCGGGAATTTCTCTAAGGGGCTGTGTGACAGTAATTCTTTATATTTACGCGCTGTTTGGGTGATGATGACTTAAAGACATTCTATAGTTTTTGAAGCACCAGTAGTAGAATTTTAATATCACTGGAATCAATTCAAATTTGACTAAATGCGAATCCCAGCCGCACGTCGGTGGTACATAGAGAAGCGTGCCGAGCAAGTAGTCACCGGAGTGGAGATCGCCACCAGATTGTCCTGTGAGAGTAAGACTGCCATAGAGCCGTGCTGCCCTTCCTCTCGGCCACGGAGGCTCCTGCGCTGGGCCTCTGCCTTCGAGGGCTTCGTGCGGCCCTTTCTGCCGGGGTCCTCCGGTCCCACAGGTCCGTGGGGTCACGGGGCTGTGCTTGCCCAGTGACCGGTGACCGCGTTCCTCCTCCTGTACCCCGGGGCTGGGGCTTCAGAACCCCCTGGTTTAGTTAGTACACAGGCTGACCCCACACAGGCCTTCTCCCTGGTCCGGCCTGCAGCGTGTGGGCCACACCACCGGTGCACAGGCGCCCTCAGCCCGAGGAGTGGCCACGCGCTCTGTTGCAGAGGGGTGACAGTGAAGTGGGCAGAGGGCGGGTGTGCACACTGCACTGGTCTTTCCATTTGCACGCACACAAGGACCCTAGCGCTGGATGAGGCTGGAGGGAGGAAGAGGAGAGGAGAAGGCCAGGGACTCCGTTTACACTCTTGTGCCACTTACTCTGTGAACGCCAGAGGTGGTCATGGCGTGGAGTCGAAGCACACAGGCTGTGTTTGAATGTGGCTGTGCCACTCAGGGGCTTCGTGCGCCAGGGCAGGTCACTAAACACGTCTGTGCTTGTCGTCTCCTCTGCGTAACAGGTGCAGCGAAGGGGCCCCCCTCATGGGGCCGATGGGAGAACTCAAGGAGTTAATACATGTGAAGTGCTTAGAGTGGCGTCTAGCAACAGAAATCCTTCAATAAATACTGAGTCCTAGGTTAAATTGTAATTATCCACGTGGTGATTAAGGAAGGAAGAAATAGTTACTGATTTTAGAAACCTTAGGAATCTTCAAAAAAAGGTAGTTGAGTGCTGTGTAAGTTTATACGTATGTGTGAATATGCGTGCGTGTGCATTCATGTGTCTGTTCTGCTAAGCGAAAGGAAGAGCGGCTCCACACAGGATCCTTCGCTGTCTGAGGCAGGTGTCGTGCAGGCGCCGCGTGGGTGGTACTCAGCGGAAGGGACTCCTTCATGTGAACGCAGGGTAGAGGGAGCTGTAGAGGTCATGGTCGTAGCTGAGGAAGCCAGATATTTTGTCTAAATGCCTCGCTTTAACCATGACCTGAGGCCCCTAGAAGATGTGTAAACTATCTTGTTTAGATTGGATCTTCTTAGGCCTTCCACATCCGCCCTTCAGGATTCTACGTCTTGCTAAATACCATGTTTCTGTATAGTAGCCCCGTCGCCTACACCCTACCTAATTTAGAAACTGAGGCGTGTGGCATTTAAACTCTTGCACAGCCGGACACCTCTTCCCAGCGGTGACCTGCCCAGAGGACCCGCAGCTGTGGTAAAGAAGAAGGTCCTTCTCCACTACCCTGAGCATGGCTCGTGACCTGGGCCCCTCGAGTCCGTCCCGGCCCAGCAGGCACCAGCGCCCACCCTTGACATCAGCCCACATTCTGACTCACGAGATAAACACGGCTGTTTCAGAAGCACTATTTTGAAGTCCCACTGAACCTAATTAGCTTTCTATATTATTTTCCCACTGGCTTCTCGTTTTCTTTGATGGAGGATGCTTCTGGGACAACTTTTCTGTCTTTTACACAAACAGAGAGCTGACCTTACACTGTCAGTCCTGTTTTTGTTGGTTTTCTACTAAACTGCAATAGTTGTCCCCCAAACACACCCTCTCCTTTTATCAGAAATCTGAATTCGCTGGGGAAAGAAACTCTAACATGGTTTCCTGTGCTCCCTTCCTCCCCAAAAGTCGTCGGAAAAGGAGACGTTTGGTCAGTGCCGACAGTGCTTTCGAGAGCCCAGGCTGCCCGTCCTGAAGTTCTTTGTGCTGGAGATACATCTGCTCTTGTATGTCATTCTCTCGCTTTTCCACAGCCGCGCGGCTGACGCTCGCCTGCCAGCTGTAGTCACTTAGCCCCAGAACCCTAATTTCTTGCTAAGTGGGAGTACTGTTACTATCTAAGAATGTCGTTTTGAGAATTAAATGAGACTGTATGTGTACTAATATCTCGCACGATGCCTGGCGCATACGTACCCAGTGACTTTTTGATATACACAACCTATTGGGTATTTCAGTGCAGATAAATCGTTTTTACCTTCCTCTGTGTATTCCACACGCTTCTAGTAGTAAGTAAGTATCGAGGCTGTCTGCGTTTTCTTTCTAGATTGGCAGTGTTTTTTTAACCTTCTTCAGTTTTGCCCGGGTACAGGCCTTGTTTGGAAACAAGTCAATTCCTTTTTCTCTGCTGGTTTTGTCTCACGTCTTCCCTCTTCTCGAGCGGAGATTGTTCTCCATGTGTAAGATAGGTGCACTGGTTAGCTGTCTCTGAGTACCTGCCCCCACAGCTTAAAGACACAGAATAGCAGCCGCTTTACTCTCCCTTCCAGTCCCGTGGGTCACCCAGTGCAGCTGGGCGCTCTGCTGGCCTTACTTGGGGTCCCTCGTGCCGTTGTAATCAGATGGCACCAGGGCTGGGACATTCGGAGTGGCTCCACTCCCGTGCGCGGCACCTCTGTGAGGACCGGAACCACCCCCGACTCCTCTCTCTGTCTCTGTGCATGTAGCGAGTCTCCCACAGGGCTGGCTGGGACGTGTGTGAGGCAGCACAAATGCAGAAGGGCCAGGTCGTCTTCATGTTTGTGCCTGGGAGAGCACAGCCTCACCTCTCCCTTCCGCTGGTTGGGGCCAGTCACAGGGCCAGCCCGCACTCAGCATGGGGGCGGGGGGGACTGTCCAGGGGAGTGCATCATGAGAGGTGTCCCTGGAGACCGGCTACCTGGTAGGTAGGGCGTAGCTTCCTTGTCCCGCGGGGTTGCAGCTCCTGGTGTTGCACGTACCAACAGAGTCCAAGCGCCGCGTTCTCCACCTAAAATCTTCTGAGGCTGAGCCAGCAAGTTGTAAAAGACGAGGGATGCTAGTGTAGAGCAAGGAAGAAATGGCGTCCTTTAAACCACGGCACTACTGCATCACCTAATTGATTTTCTACGCAACTAATTTGCTCCTTCTTGATTACGAGGCAGCCACTGGAGGTTAGACGTTTCCATGAATCGTACATTGAAATGTACCTGCTTTTACCTTCTCGGGCTCAAATTGTATCAGTGTGCGCAGGCGGTTAGGTAGCTGTGTGGCAGACACCAAAATAATGCGTTTCTTCAAGCTGTCTCCCCTCTTTCTCTCTCTGTCTCCCTGCCCCCCTTTCTCTGCAGTTCCTTTTGAAACCAGTACAAAATCAGGAACAGTCACACCTTCTGATGCCACCCTGAATGCTAAAAGAGGTGGTTTGGCAACTGAATTGCTGAGCTCGGTCCCGGTGAAGGAGCCTTCCAGTGCAGTGGAGTCGCCATCAGAGAAAAACGCTAGCGGCGCCTCAGTCCCCGACGCCCCCATCATTCTGAGCCCCCCACAGACCCCCACGCCAGACACGTACAGCCTGGTCTGGAGGGCGGGGAAGGATGGCGGGCTGCCCATCAACGCCTACTTTGTGAAGTATCGAAAGGTAATGTTTCTACACCCCCACAGCGTGTAGCATATACTTACTGTCTTACTTCGGAGGAGTGGAAGGAGAGAGAGCAAGATGTTTCAGGAGGGCGAGTTAGGGAGAAATACCGCAGCTGGATTTACAAGCGTAGAAAAGTATTAAGAATGATATATAAACCATTTCCCCCCAAATTGGGATTCTAAGAACCTGGTAACTTCTCCACATTTTTTTATCAGACATTTTATTTATACCTCTTGGGTATAAAGCTGTATAAACTACTTCAAAAAAAAGTCAGTCCCCCCTCTACCATAGTAGTATACAGTTTATTTACCAAATAAAGCGTTTTCTTACTGAAAACCACTTTTTGAACAAAGTCCTCTGGTATGAGCCCCGACAATTCTTTGCTTTTCACGTTGTCTTCTCAATAGTATTAGAATCTTACATTGTCTGGTTCTCTATTATGGTGAACTTTGGTCCCCACGGCTGATTTTTCAGCTGTTTTCCACCAAAGGCGTGTATTAAAGCAAACTGAGAGACTCTCTTCGGTTTGATGAGACGAGCAGGTAAATGAAACGGAAAGAGATGCACTCATTTAAAACTAATACTCTTTGTTCAAGACGTTTTGGTATCCATCGTTTAATAGTAACATTTTTAATATCTGGACAACTCAGCATCATGAGATTTGAAAGTTTATGTGCCGTTTCTAACCCGAAGGTTTTAGATGAAGGAAGTTTCTCTGGCATTCTCAGCCGCACAAAGACTTCCATATAATGTGGTGTCTTGGTCCCATTAACGGAGACACAGTGGATCTCTTTGAGATTTATTTATGCAACACGTATTGAACAGTGGCAAGACGTGAAGCAAGAATGCTAGAAATATATAGTGCATAATTATATAATCCACATATACACAGACATATATGTTCTAATTCATTATGTACGTTACGTATTGTCGTTAATACACATTATTATATACTTATTGCATTCTCCCATTTGGCCAGTAAGGAAGGAGTATTGTTTCCATTGCAAGCAAAGGAGACAAACTCGGGGAGACCAAATAGCTCGCTGGAGGCCCTAAGTTAGTGGTGAGGAGCTGGGAGTCTTTACAGGGAGAATTCCTGAGTCCTTGCTGCAGGTCTGCTTCTGTTTCTGAATATGAAGAAATATTGCGCCTCATATTTAAAATGGTGTATCACTTCCCAAAATTCAGCTGGAACTGAGTGACTTCTAGCTTTTATCAAGTTTGAATGGAAGGGTTTTCTCCCTGTCATCTCCTTTTTTCCAATGGCCCGTTTTCCCTCGAGCAGCTGGACGACGGTGTCGGCGTGGCGGGGAGCTGGCACACCGTGCGAGTCCCAGGAAGTGAAAATGAGCTCCGTCTGACAGAGCTGGAGCCATCCAGCCTCTACGAAGTGTTGATGGTAGCGAGAAGCGCGGCCGGTGAGGGGCAGCCTGCCATGCTTACCTTCCGAACTAGCAAAGGTGAGCGTCACCTTCCCTAAGAGGGAGTGAGCCGGCTGTCTTCATGCCAGCCCATTAGTGAGTACCCTTTAGGGGAGTATGTGTAAATTCATTAGATAAGCCAACTATGGTGCCTTTTGGGGCCACACTGGCTGGTTGCATTATTCCATTTCGCCCAATATTCCACAAACACTTTTGAGAGCTTATGGTGTATGAGACCTTAGGGTAGGTGACGCAGGGAGAACACAGGTGATCAAGACAACATCCATCCTCATGGAGCGTCTGCTTTGCTAAGAAAGCAGGTAACACGTGCATGAATACCAAGTACAAGGCAAAATTTCAGTTCAGCTAATGTTTACCAACGCCTTCTGTGTGCCTGCCCAGCAATAAACAAAACCGGCAAAACTCCTTGCTCTCATGGAGCTTACATTCTAGTCGGGAGAGACGCATGCCTGAGTTATAAGTATGTTTGAAGGTGGTGAATGTTAATAAGGAAAATAAATTAGGGGATGGATATAGGACGTGTGTGGCGTAGCAGGTGTCACCGTTTAGGGAGGGGGCAGGAGAAGTCTTCAGTGAGCAGTCGACAGCAGAGCAGAGCGTTAAGGCGGCGAAGTGGAAAGCCACGTGGCCGTCATGGGAAAGGACATCCCAGCAGTGAGAACAGCAAGTACAAAGGCCCTGAGGTGGGCTGTGCTTGGTGCACCCTTGAAACTGAGGGGGCCACCGTGATGGGAGCAAAGGAAGTGAGAAGAACACTCGGGGAGGTGACAGAGTGGCCAAGTCACACAGCACCTCGTCGGAAGCATGGCAGGAATTTGAGCAGAGTTGTGACGCAACCTGCTCTGTGTTTGAACAGACGCTTCGGGCTGCAGGGCAAGCAGGAGGCGAGAGCATAGGCAGAGGCCGGAAGTGATCAGTACTAGGAAAGACTGACAGAAGATGCCAGCGCTGCACAGAGCAATGGCGGTCTCCCTGTGGGTAGGCTGGGTGGACGGTGCCCTCGTAGCTTGGCCATAGGTGATCAAGAAGAAGACTTCAGGGAGCGGGGGCGGGGGTTGGGTGGAAGAGAGATTTACCTTGGCACAGTAAGAACAGGCGGTGTGAGCGTGGAGAAGACGTCACCCACTGGCTTTTGAAAAAGGCCCTTTCGTCTAATTACTGCGACTGGCCAGAAGAATAATGAGGATTTCTTATTTGAAACGTATTTTGAGTTAATTTACATAATTAGTTCTTAGTTGTTTATAGAAGCTGACCTAAAATACCGAATAATCATGTATTTCAGTTTTAAAATAATCACCCAATTTCACTGCTTGCCTCCTGAAATTTTCAAACTTAACGTGACAATTTTCCTGTGAAGAAACTAATCAGAAGCCCTTTAATAATGAATTTTATGTTTTAGAATTAAGAAATATGTCCAGTAAAAAGAAAAACGGACAGTTTGAAAACCTTTATCCTCATCACTCAACTTTTTCGTGGGTTGATTTTTCTATGTGTAAATTAAAGCTGCCTGCGAAGAAAGACACATTTTCCTTTTCCCTTTAAGGTACTAGAAAAAGATAAATAATGTTTAAAGTCAGTGCCTCCGAGTAGCTGAGTATTTACCATGTAGGTCTTCCGTTTAGATACCGTAACAGCTGAGTTCATATACCTGCCTCTGCGTGCCAGCTGAATTTCACGGTGTCTTTTCTTATTTCACATGCACACAGCAGCTTATGTTACAGTGTATTGTTTTAACCTTTCCAGAGAAAACGGCCTCATCGAAGAGCACCCAGGCATCCTCTCCCCCGGCGGGCGTCGTCCCTCGGCGCCCGGTGGTGTCGGAGGCAGCAGAGCACTTTGGGGCGGTCCTGACAGACCCCTCGAGGCACAGCGGAGGTGAGGAGGGTCTTCTCCTGCTGCTTCTGTTTGTATGACACTGTCACCCACCTGGTTCAGATTCTCTGGGGGTCCGAGTGGGCCCGGGGTTTTGTTTATCATTCAGATTCTATTCTGCCACGTAGCTCCTCTAGGTCCTATTTCAACCCTTTTCTTAAACGTCCTGTTGTATTCAAATCCTGGCAACTCATTGTCATGCCTGGTATTTAAGATAATACACTCAGATCCCAAACATGTGGTACTAAGTAGTTATAACTCACAAAAAGGATTTTTCTGTCTCCTCTCTAGCAAGGAGACCAAATTTATATTTTGAATTCTGCAAGTCTGCCTTTTTTTTTTGATGATTTATCAAAATATATGGTGATACCTATAGTAAGATTTAGGTGTTTTTTTTTTAATCGAACGATTATAGGTCACACACAGTTTCATTGCTCTTTCTTGCCAATCTTATGGTTTTTAAATACTGTTACAGTAGAATCTTCGAAAAATGTCTTTTTAGTATTTAAATTTCACAGTTACGAATTCTGCGTTACAGTCAGTGGCAGACACTGTACTAAATGCTGGCGCAGCAGAGATAAAAGAAATCTTGCCTACGAGAAGTTTACAGGATGATATCGGTAACTAAACCAGTAACCATGTCGTGGGTGACCTGGAGAGATGAACTCCTGCCAGTGATTTTGATTCATTGTGTCTGAGATTCCGCACTTGATACTTTGAGCTCACAAGAGAACTATCGGAATCACCCATTCGATAGAGAGGAGGCCACGTGTTGGTAAGAGAGCCTCACCGAACTAAGCCTCAAAGACAAAGCTGTAGCTGACAGAGAGACAGAAGAAGAGGTTCTAGGCAAAGGCAGCTCTTTGTGCAAAGAGACACGTGAATGACATGTCCCATGTCATTCAGAGATCAGAGGTGGGAGATTTTATTAGTGTGACCGGTTGCTGTGCAGAATGATGGTAGAGCGGAGGAGGCAGGCGGGTGCCTTGTGTCCTGTGCTGAAAGAGGCAATCTTTCCCTGAAAGCTGGAAAGAACCCTGAAGAATTTTAAAGAGGGCGACGGGAGGGAGGAATGGACGGGAGGAATGGCTAACGATGAGGCTGGGATGTAATGAGGCCGGTGACGGTGTGAATGGAGGAGGACTAGAGGAAGGTGGCAGGATCGAGTCCACACTGAATGAGAGGGAGAACTGTGGGGTGTGGGCTTGGGCAGCGAGGGCCCACTCACCAGATAGGTCACGAGATTTGTAGGTGAAGACGACGAGGCAACGGTGGAGATCTTGAGTCTGGCGTATCCAGCAGAGATAACTATAAGAAGTGATCTACTTAATCATCACAACCACCTCCTGGGGAGGTAGTGTTCTCTGTTTTACCAAGTAGGAAACTGAGACTCAGCGTGGTTACGCAGCCTGTCTGAGAGCATCCAGAACCTGGAAGAACCGCTCCTCAAATTCAGGGTGTTAGCTCCAAGCTCAGGGTTCCTTCTTTTCCCCTTTAACTGTCCCAAGCTGTTTCTTTTGGATATTGAAGATATCCTTGTCTGTAGAGATTTTTCCACCTAATAACTTTCTTTTTCTGTTCAAACTGTGGTGTTCTTTGATGCCTTTTAACCCCATATAAATCAACATAAGGAAGTTCTGTGGTTACATAGTATTTAAAAAGAGATTCACTAACAGTTCTATCCGTTCTGTTTCCATTGCTTTCTGACTTGAAAGGACTACAGTAAGTACCACTGAAAGTTGCCTGCTTTGACTATATTCCTCTTTCTATCCATGAAGCAATTTGTTTTTAAAATGCCACAATTTTCTCCGGGCAAGTACCATAGGCAGCGTTATTTTGTTCTGTATTTGTGTCTGGGTTGGAGAGGTGTTGAGACAGAGGGTGCCACTTGAAGAGTGTGGCACAGGCTTAGACAGAGCCAGGGCCGCCTGGTGACTTCACCTAAGAAATGTCACCAGGGCCACAGGGAGCCCTTCCTGTTCCAGCTCCAGAAACCTGACTCTCAGCACACCAGAGGAGAATCAGCCTCTTGAGAATGAGCTCGCCTTTACCAAGTTCACGGTTGAGTGGGAGTATAGTAACTTGTGATGTGACTGTCACACGACGAGGTTGTTCCTAGCAGCATCCTCTCCTTGTAGGAAAAAGTCAGAAAGCCAGTTAGGAGCACACCATTGCTTGGTCAGCAGGAAGAGTTAGGCACATGGCCCAAGTGGCCGGTGTTTCCACATGCCGCAGCATCAGACCGTCTGATCCGTGGGCCAGGACGTCCCCTCCCCTCGGCAGTTTGAACTGGAGACGGCCGGACATTCGTTCTCTGACCCCCCGTTTCTACACGCTCACGTGGATGATCCTGTGGGTCATCATTTCCTCATAGCACTTTTCTTCGACTACACGTCCTGTCTCCCCGATTTTATCCTGAGCAGCATCCTCTCCGTTGTTATCAGCGTTGATTTCCTTAGTCACGTTTCATCTGTGTACTGCCTGCAGTCTGCTTTGGAGTCCCGTCCTGTAGCCTTGAGGGATAGTAACAACTAATATAATAATCTGTAGGTTGTTTGATGAAGGTGTTTTGTGTAGCTTGGATGGATAAAGAAAACATTTACATAAGATAACATAATTTTGAAAATTTACTGTAAATTATAACCACAACCAGAGTTGAAGCCCGCAATAGTAATTACTTATACACAGTTTCAGCCACAAATCCAAATTGGCATGATCACAATTACCATACCCATTAATGTTCAGTTTGTCAGAGGCAGTCGTCAAGTGTGTAGGTTATTTTTCCTTTCCTTCCGTGTGTTTCCTGTATTTGTCTATTCCATGGCCTTTTAACAGAGGACAGGAAGATAGTCACATTATTAACTCTGGCACAGTTTGAAGAACCTTTGATGAAATGATGGTGGACACCTGGTTTATTTGAGCTGTTCTTGTCTTTGACACCGTGGGTTATTGAAGTGAATGTTTCCACTTTCAGTTCCAGAGGCCCCTGATCGGCCTACCATCTCCACTGCATCAGAGACGTCCGTCTATGTCACTTGGATCCCACGGGCCAATGGAGGTTCTCCAATCACTGCCTTCAAGGTCGAGTATAAACGGATGGGGACTAGTGATTGGCTGGTGGCAGCTGAAGATATCCCTCCTTCCAGACTCTCCGTAGAAGTTCGTACTTTAGAGCCAGGTAGTAATATTCAAACATTTCCTTTTTTTAATCATCAATGCTGACTTTTGCCACTTATTTTCAATAATCATATAGTTTTAATTGTTAAAATAATGCAAGTTTATTGCATAAAACTTTGAAAATAAAGAAAATAGGAAGAAGAGAGCAAGTCACCTGAAACCCACCTATCCAGATATAACCATTGTTTACATTTGGGTATGTGTCTTGTTTCTCTTTTTAATATAAACTGGGACCATGCCATAAACATTGCTTTGTGACTCCACTTTCCCCATATTGTATCATATAGGCATCTTTCACTATCATTAAAAATTCTTAAAAAACTCAACTTTCAATAACCGTGTATCTGCCAAATAAGTATACCATAATTCACTTAACCCCCATTTTTTATTTCTGGGTTTCAGGTGATTTCTACCTGCAAATGAGTAGAAGCCGTGTAGTGATGGCGTCTTTGCACGTGTGCATGTGATTTGATATGAATGAGTATTTTAAGAGGAGAGTTGTTATTTGGTGACGGTTGTGTGATCTGCTGATGCAGGTCAGCGTAGTTACGCTTGGTGTTTATTCGCCTGGAGACGAGGCAGCGCCGAACACTTGGTCCTGTATGTTTTGTTCCAGCAGATGAGCGCTCCCCGCCCCCGATATCCCGAGGCTACGTGGAAAAATTAAACTGTGTCTGTTTACGTCTCATGACCACTCTTGTTTATGGACCTTTCCACGGACGTTAGTGGCAAACGCCTGCGTTTGTCTAACAGGCAACATGAGAACCTAGGGACAGGATGTAGTGTAGTTGGGAGAAGGTGGCAGGTTTCTTAAATAAGTTTTTATTTTTCAGTTACAGTTGATATGCAGTATTATATTAATTGAAGGTGTAAAACCCAGTGAGTAGCTATTTATATAGCTTACGAAGTGATCCTCCTGATAAATCTACTACCCGCCTGACACCATACATAGTTCTACAACATTACTAACTGTATTCCCTACGCTGTGCTTTCCATCCCCATGACTGCTCTGTGACGACCCATTTGTACTTCACAATCCCTTCACCCTCTTCACCCATACCCCCAATCCTCACCCCATTCGGCAGCTGCCAAAATGTTCTCTGTTTCAGTGAGTCTGTTTCTCTTCTTCTTGTTCACGTATTTTTTTTAGATGCCACATAGAAGTGAAATCATATGGCATTGTCTCTGTCTGACTTATTTCACTCAGCACGATACCCTCTAAGTCCAGCCGTGTTGCTCCATATGGCAAGATTTCATTCTGTTTTGTGGCCGAGTCAAATTCCACCGCATACACGCACCGCTGCTTCTTCATGCGCTCATCTCTCGGTGGGCACTCAGGCTGCTTCCGTGCCTTGGCTATTGTGCGTAGCGCTGCAGTGAACAGGGGCACACGTGTGTCCTTCTGATTTAGGGTTTCGGGTTTCTTTGTATAAACACCCAGAAGTGGGATTGCTGGGTCCTTTTTTGTCTCTTGTATGTCCTTTGTTTTAGGGTCTGTTTTGTCTGGAATAAGTATTGCTACTCCACCTTTTTTATTTTGTTTCCAGTTTCATGAAATACCTTTTTTCATTCCTTTGCTTGTTGTCTGTGGGTCATTTGGTCTGAGGTGGGTCTCTTGTATGCAGCGTATGTGTGAGGGTCTTGTTTTGTTTCCCCTTCAGCCACCCTGTGTCTTTTGATTGGAGTAGTTAATCCATTTGCATTAAAAGTGATTGTTGACTGATACATATTTATTGCGATTTCATTATTTATGTTACTTATCTTCTTCTTAAAAGAGACCCCTTAACATTTCTTGTAATGGCTTTTTCTGGCCTGGGAATCTCTTCATCTGCCTTCAGTTGTAAATCATAGATTTCTGGGTTGAGTAGACTTGGTGGTAGGTCCTTGCTTTTCATCACTTTGAATATTTCATGCCAATCCCTTCTGGCCTGTAGTTTCTGTTGAGATATCAGCAACTGGTCTTATGGGAGCTCCCTTGTAGGTAACTACCTGCTTTCCTCTTGATGTTTTTAAGGCTCTTTTTGTCTTTAACCTTTGACGTTTTAATTACGATGCGTCTTGGTGTGGACCTCTTTGGGTTCATCTTGTGTGGGACTCTCTGCACTTCCTGGACTTGTGTGTCTTTTTCCTTCACCAGGTTAGGGAAGTTTTTAGTCATTATTTTTTCCACTAGGTTCTCAACCCCTTGCTCTCCATCTTCTCCTTTTGGTGCCCCCATAGTGCAGGTGTTGGTATGTGTCATGTAGTCTCTGCAGCTGAGCTATCCCTCCTGATGTTTAACCACCACACGTGGATGGGGTGCAGCCTGTTCCACGTCTCTGCTCCCCATACCAATCTCAGTGTGGCTTCTTCTGTGTATCCTTAGTTGTAGAACTTCTGTTAGGCTAGATTTTAGGCAGTTCTCGATGATGGTTGTTCTGTCGTGTAGTTGTAATTTTGATGTGGTCACGGGAGGACACTAGTACTGCGTTTACCTACTTCATCATCTCAACTCTAAGCCCATCGAGAAGGTGACAGTTTTAAATGTGCGTGAAGCTAAGTAATACTTTTCAGATGGAAAACATTGTCTCCAGAAGCCCAGTGGTTATCTTTGAGCTATTATGACCCTTGCTTTAATGGCCTAATTTATTTTTTAGACTCCATATTTTCAGAAACTCACCACCTTTAGTGGTTTTTTTTTTAAGTTCTTAAATCTAGTACAAATAAGTATCTTCTGTTGTAGTTTAAATCTGCTCCCTTTCACCTTGTTACTGGTGAAATCAGAGTGACATAACCCACACGGCACCTCTTCATAAACGGATTCACCATATTAAACTCACTTCAGTTGCTTCTTTCAGAGAGAACAGAACCTGGGTTTGCACACAGGCACTTCAGCTCCTACTGTATTTGAGGGGTGTGAGCACTGGATGGTAAAAGGATCAAATGTGCTCTCTCCTCTTCTCTGCCCGCCCCTTCCCTACAGACATTATAGGTTAGGAATTTTGAACGCAGTCTACTGAGTACCTACCAGCAGTCCGTAGAAGTTGGCAAGTGGTTGGAATCTATTTCCCATACAGGCCCCAGAGGATGTTATTGTTACAGCACAATTGTCTCGTTGTGAGTATTGTACCCTCAGTTGTCTTATCACAGCTTCTTAAAGTTCTGGGTGTTTTTCTCTCCTCCAAAGGTTCAACATACAAATTCAGAGTCATTGCTATCAACCATTATGGGGAGAGTTTTCGGAGCTCGGCCTCTCGTCCTTACCAGGTGGCGGGGTTCCCCAACCGTCACTCCAGCCGCCCGGTGGCCGGCCCTCACATCGTGTACACAGAAGCCGTCAGCGACACTCAGATCATGCTCAAGTGGACGGTGAGTGGCACGTCCTCTCTGACACGCAGGTTCTGTGGTTCGGCCTTGTTGATGAGTTCACGTTCTCGTCACGTGATCCAGTGAACAGCAGAGTTTTGCACTTTTAAGTGAGGAAATTGAAGGGCACACATATTTGTCTAAAAAACACATGTTATAAATGGGGCATGTTACACATAAAATGATTGTACCTCAGCTCTCCTCCAAGTGTTAGATTAACTGCCATTTCATAATTTATTCATTCTGAAACAAATGTGCTTTTATGCCTTTGAACCTTGTGAAATATATTGCTTTATTTTTTATTAGCCCTGCAGTAAACTAAATGTCTTTAATACCTTTGAGTACCTTTGGTGCCGTTAAATTTAAAATGGCACCAAAGATATTTGCGAAACAAATCTAGAGAAATACTACCACACCCATAAATAAACCCTAATGGACTCGAAAGTTTAATCTGCTTTTGTCTTTGACAAGCTTTTGCCTCTCTCTTCTAGTACATCCCATCGATTAACAATGACACCCCCATTCAAGGATTTTATATTTATTACCGGCCGACAGATAGTGATAATGACAGTGATTACAAGAGGGACATTGTCGAAGGTAAGGTCCAGGGGCAAGCTGGAGTCCCCATGAGGAGCTTTGGAGGGAGAGGGTTTATAAATATGAAAAACATTATCTTAGCTTAAGATACAGTAACAGTGAAATGGTACATGTACCATTACTTGTAATATTTTCTAAAGAACCATAATTTTTTCAACTTAATACATATAGTAGCTTACATTTTGGTTGTAAAAACTGTCAGCTACAAAAGTGTGGGGGAGGTAGGATTCGTCAGTAGTTCATCTGAAGATACTTTTTGTTTCAATGAGTGGTAGCCTGTGTATAAAAATCAGCTGCAACTGCTAGCTGTACTTAAAAAAGTGAGGTCTCGGTCTCCAGTTCCATTGGAGTTTGTGCTAGAAAGATCGCCTCTTGAGCTTGTTATCCTCTTTTAGAGATGCTGGGAAATTGGAATGTGTGCAGAGGAAAAAACAGCCACGCAGGGAAGGGTGGTGAAACTGCTTACAATGTAGTTCAGAACTTTGTGTGCGGTCTGAAGGCCCCAGGTGACCTGCTGGCCCCGCCCACACCCGCAGCCCTGTCTCACGCACCTCCTCCTTCCTCACTGAGTCTTCCGTCACACTTGGTCTTCTTCCAGGCTCCTCGAGTTGCACCGCGAGGCCATCCCCGCTCCTCTCCCGCGGCCTCCTCTCGGCACTTTTCTCTGCTGTGTGCTCAACTATTTCCTCCTCAGACACCCTCCTCCCACTTCGTTTCTAATCTCAGGGAATTTATCATAGATCTGTGTGTGTATGAAATTATGTGTGTGTATGAAATTATATGTGTGTGTGTATGAAATTATTTCCTTAAAGTGTGTCCCCTACTGAATGTTAACCTCCTGCGGGTGAGGGGCCTTTCTCCCAATGCTGTATCCCCAGTTCATATGATTGTGAAGGGTTTAGCATTGAATGCATGAATGAATGAATGAATGGAATGAATGAAGCCAGAGAAAACAATGGAATGTCTGGGGTGGTCCGCCTGGGGAAAAGCTGACTAACGAGCAACATGAGAGTCATCTTTGGATATTCAGAGACTGCCAGGTGGAAGAAGAACTCAGGCGTTTGGGGGAGAGGCGGTCGAGAGGCAAGAGTACAAAGGAAGAACGGTCCCACATAGCATTTCTAACTCAGGTTTTCTTGTAAAATAACAAACCCCCTAGTTTTGGAAGTGCTCTCAGTAATATCTTGGAAGGGATTCTTGCTTTGGGAAGAAGGCTTCTTTCAAGGCTTTTTTTTTCACTCCAAGATTCTGATTCTTTGAAATATTAATGCCCTAATGGACCATGTCAGAAAAATCGCCCTAGGCCAACCTTATTTTCATATGCCTTCATGTCGTCTAATAATACTGCATATAGTTTTTGTTAGAAGTCGTCTTACAATAAATTACTTGAAAGATGCTCTACATATCACGTTTCTTTACATATTGTAGCATTCCTCTTGGTGTTTATCCAGTGGAGTTACTTTTGTAATATAGTGAACAATGTTATCATCTGAGTTTTAATTCCTGGCACATAGTAGGTGCTCAGTAAATATTTGTCGAATGAAATTGTTTCTCTTAATCTGAAAAAATAGAAAAGAAATCAGTCCCTAAAATTTGCTTTAAACATAAGGAATTGGGGAAATGTAGAAAGATAATTGTTTTTAGCACAGCGATCTGTGAAGTCAACACAGGAGCCACCTTAAGGGGGACACGCCTGGAAGAAGCAAGCGGAGGGCCCTCGGTGCAGGTAATACCGGCAGTACGCTCAGTCTGTGGCCGTTCGGCGAGCTGTGCAGTGGTGGGCACTCCTCCTGATGTATTCGACTTCCCAAGAAAGCTATTTTAAAAAAGAAGCGGAAAGAATTGTTAATTCTACATTTTAGCCCTCGTGAGCCTTCATTTTAGTTGAGCCGGGGTAGGAGAGCGGGCTGTCAGGTTTTTATTTTTAAAATCTTTTGACAGAGGTTAAACATTTGCTCTAAAATAGTTTTAAACAAGGCAAATGTAAATCCCTCTCCGTCTCTTTGTCTCTGTCTCCCGCTGGCTCCCCACCCTTCCTGGTTCTCTCTAGGACCCCTGATGAACGGTTTCCAGCCATAGTCTGTAGTGAAATCTGTGAACTTTCACAAGCTGCTCTGATGTGAGTATTGAGCGTGGCACTGGGCATTTACTTCAAAGGAGCTTTTGTGCCCAGGAGTAGAGCCTGCGAATGTGCGTTCAGCCCGACGTTCCCCGGTTCCCCGAGAGCTTGTTTACAAACGTAATAGATGGAGCAGTCAGATGTTTAAGTGGGCTTCACTGTGCTGTGTAATTTGCTTATTTCTTATTTTCAAGTTTATGCATTTGACATTCTTTTGGTGGCAGTTAGCAACTATGGGCCCGTTCTCCCAAACCAAGAGAAAAGTGTTTATCCTTTGGATGTAAAGCTATCTTTAAAGGAAAGGTTTTGATTACTTACGTGTTTTGACTCAAAATTGTTTAAGCTTTTGAAAAAAAAAGTGAAACTCACGTTGTTAAAGAATGCAGCAAGAGGACAATTACATTAAGTTACCCTCTTTCCGAATTAAGTTCCACATTTAGACAAACTGTAAATGTGTCTGGCATCCCAATGCTTTCTTCCTGGATATTTTTATCTTACAAAGTGAAGTTGAGTTCCAAATAAATCGGAGTAATCAGCCGTTTGATCTTTAAGTCTGTGCTTTTGGCTTTTTCACCTTTTGTAAAATCTCCTTCAAGGAGAAAATTGCCTCTTGATTTTCAGCCTAATAATGCAATGGAATATTAATCTATTATTTTAACTTTTCTCTTATTAGTAACATACCAGAAGCTTAGTATAATTCCATTTTTACAACTGCTATGAAAGGAAAACTTTCAATCTAGTGTAGTAAATGTTCAAGAGAATGTTTATAATTAGGTAAGTGTAGGGCTGAGCTAGGCAAGACCTAGGGGTAAAGTAAAAAACAGAAGTTTTTAAGAAAGATTTTGGAATTTAGAAGTAGGTCTGTTCTAGTCGCCACCAGATTTTGAGTCACGTATCTTTTAAGGTTCCCTTTACCTTTATAAATGGGGCGTAGATTTCCTCACCTGTGGAGGCTCTGGAGTCCCTTGACCCTAAAACAAACAGGTTCTTCATCTTATAAAATGTGGGTCTTCAGGAGGGAGGGGGTTTGTGTCGGCGGCCTGGGGCAGGGGCTGTGTCTTCAGATAGGAACGTTTTTGTCTGTGTTGAATCGGAAGGGAGCCTGGTGCTATCCGTCCCGTCAGCCAAATAGATCTGACCTGTATGTGTGCAGATTTCTTTTCCTGCCCCTTCAATTGATTCTTAACTCAGTTGGTGCTATAGCTGAGTTTCTAAGGCGTCGCGGAAACAGTTTGAAGAGGCATTTTCTAAGAGGGATTAAAGGTGCTTGAAGAGTTCATTAAATTTGGCAGAAGTGTCCCGTTTATTAAAGTTTGTCACGGGCCCGTAGAAGTGAAAATGGAGAGTGATTCATACCGGAGCGTTCAGTGGGGGGGTGTTTCTAAATGGAGCGCTGGCCGTGCGCCACGAATGACAGAACCATTCTGCTGGAGAGGCTCTGTGGTCTGGGGACCCTGGCCCAAGAGAAAAGAAACAGCAGGAGCAGGAGCCAAGAGCTTCCTGCGGCGGACTTTGCTTTTTGATTATTCTGAACTATTTATTCAGGCACTTGTTTGTACGTCAGTTCATGTCGCATCCGTTACAATGGAACGGAGAGTGTGGCTAAGGCCTGTCTTCTGGACGGTCACATGTTCTGGGAAAGGCACCCTTGGCCGATGTCACATGTAACAGTGCTTCCTGCTGGGCGGACAGAGTGGATTGAGTTGGGCCGAAATAGAGGATCAAAGTACTTGGGTTTTTTTGTTTTTTTTTTTACCTGTGTAAAATGTTAATACGTCTTTTGCAAAAGGCTCACCAGTAATTATTTGTAATGAAACCAAGTTTTCCTACCAACACACAGGTGTAGCTTTAATTCAGTTTATCTCTTCATCACTGTTTTTCATGCCGTGTAGTAGAAATGCGATTTATCTCAGTGCATTACTCAAATACTTTCATTAAGTGCATTTGTATTACACACACTGACTCTGGTCGTGGACGCTGCTCCAACCTCGTTTTGAAGGGATTAAGTCATTATATTGAGGGCACCCTTCAGGCTGCGTGGCATGTGAAGCTCATCTTTTATGTTCCCGTCTAGGCTCAAAGCAGTGGCACGTGATCGGACATCTGCAGCCGGAGACCTCCTATGACATTAAAATGCAGTGCTTCAACGAAGGGGGCGAAAGCGACTTTAGTAACGTGATGATCTGTGAGACGAAAGGTGAGCGGGGCCGGGAACTCGTGCTTTCCCCTGGACGGGGCTGGAATGCCAAGCCCCGCGTCACGTCGCTCCTTAGGAACTGCGGCTCTGGGCCTTTCTCTCTCTGCGCGCCCGTAGACTGTCCAAACAAGAGTATAATGTGTTGGCTAGAGCAGGTGTCTAAAAAGTAGTTTGCAGTGGCGTCGATCACCTCATTAATTTCTCTGTCACTCTGAGTAAGCCACTTCCCTTCCCTTTTTCCCCGTCAGGAGGCCAGAAATATCTGCTGACTAGTTTCCGAGATTGCCGTGAGAATTAGAGTGCTACACGACATATGGAAGAGTTTTAGGGATAAGTGCAGCCTGTGCTTAAAGGGGTTTCTGGAATGGCAGATACGGGTAACACGGCTTGCGTGATTAAGTGTAGTAGTGAAGTTCAGAATTAGCGGTCGCAATTGAAATTCTCAACCCGCCTGTACACACAGAGGAACTGAAATACTACCATCCTTAAAAACGGAAGGTATCATAGAAACAACTGATGTGGATATTTACAAATCAGAAGCACTCGTGATCAGTCTCAATTAATCTGACAGAAAAAGAGACGTTTTCCCCTTGTGTCTATTTTTAAGAACCGGGGTAAATTTCCCAGAGTCCTCTAGTAGTTGCCCCAACTCCCCCAATGTCTCATTGGCCAACACTCAGTCACGTGCCTCCCATCCTATTCCCTGGATGGATGATGGATCAGGACCTGCTCCAGAGTTCTGTGGGGTTCAGGGGACACCTAAACAAGGTTGGGGGCCTGCGAGCATGGGAGAACGAGGCTGTTGTCTGGGCCGGGCAGCCTTTGGCATCTGCCACAGGTGACTTTAGTATCCTGATTAAAAATGAGGAAACAGAGGGTCCAAAAGATTGAACTATTAAGCTAAGCTAGTTCCGTCTTTTAGTTCTAAATCGTGCGTCTTCCTGCTGCAGACCCACACATCACGTCAACATTTAAGCCTGTACATATACAAAGACCTCTAGACTTACCTTGAAGTGCATTTGGTGAGCACATATTTAAGTGTCTTTTTGTATCAGACACTTCGCTGTGTTAATGGGGATTTCTTACTCTCCTGAAATTTATCCTCTCTGTCCCCAAAACATCTAAAAATCTAGCCACGCAAAACATAAAACACAGGCGGCAGGGGACTAGCTGTGTTGTTTAAATAATATTATAGCGGAGCCGGCTCTCTCATAGCCTGCCTCGCGCACTGGCCTTGCTGGGGAGTCAGAGGCCCTGCCCACAGATGCTCAGGTCAGCGCAGAGTGAAAACCTTCTGTAAATGTTAACTGTCTCTGTTGAACGACTTTCTGGTACGTTACACAGTTCCTAGCCTGTTTAAATAGAACCTATTATACACAAGTTCAGCTTTGAAAGAAGGGACTCGAGGTTCTCCTGAGCAATGATTGTCTTATCTTTGGCGACTCAGGGAGGTTTGGGGAATGCCCGAGGTGCTGAAGGCCCGTCCTTGCCCCCCCACCCCCCAGTGATCAAAGGCTGCCAGGGTTTTCTTTAGTTCTGTGACTCTCTTTCTGTTTCCTGTGTCAGCTCACGTGTGTGCACAGCTGCGTTCCAGTATCTTTGTTTTTCACGTCACCTTATTTCTTATTTCACATTCTGAGCCGTCCCTTACTGATGTTCACGGGCGTGTCTGAGTCTTCACTGCAGAAGTTTTTAACTGTAGCCAGAGGCTGGCAACCAGATCATCAAGCTTGGTAGACTTTTTGAATAAATTAAGGGTAAATAAAGAGTGAAGAAACCCGAAGGACTTCCCTGTGAGTCATCACGGACTTTCATGCATAATCTGTAACATCCATTTTGCCTCAGAAACTTGTTTGTTTTCTTTAGTGTTGGCAGGGACGTGAGAATTGTTCAATCCAACATACCGTAATTTCCTTTAGAGGCTCTGCCAAGTCGATGTGTAGCTTTCGGGGACGCAGCGCTCTTTCCTCAGAAAGGCGGCCTCTCCTATGCAGTTCCCAGCTCTGCTCTGTCTACTTCAAGCTGCTAGAAAATGGAACTCGGGTATAATGTTGGAGTAGATTCTTTAAAAGCCTACTCCACTCACGTGGGTTGCTAGGTGCCGTAACAAGAGACACAGTGTAAGAAGCCATCACCCTAACAGAACTGAACACTGCCTTGTGCCTATACTCTCAGCACTTTACATGGATGAACTCCTTTCCTCTTCCTTACAACCTTGAGATGGGGCTGCTCTTACTACACCCATTTTCCACACGCAGAGACTGGTCCCTGGGAGTTGAAGGCAGACAGCCGCGGATACGTGGTGGAGCCGGGTGTAGACCTAGGTGGCCTGCTCCCAGAGACCAGGCTGTCACCCCTCCGCCCCGCTGCTTTTCCACGACATTTAAGGCATGAAGACCATGTTGTCTGGGGACAGAGAAAAAGGGGTTTGAGTTCCACCTGTTGTTAGCTTTTGCTATCACTCCTATATCAGTGAAGTGGGGCAAAGTACTTCATTTCTCTGAGCTCCAGAACTTTCTGGTGTTGGGCTCAGTGTTTTTGTGTGAGGTTTTGTGTGAGGTTTGGGGGGATTGTATATAGAGGTTCTAATAGTCCAAAGTCATACCTACTAATATTAATCACATGGTAGAGGCATAAAATATGTAATTCGGAATGTTACTCAGCTCCAAGTATGCCAGATAGAAAGGAGTTTTTGTCCCACCCATGAGCTGGAGTGCTTTTGTTTCGACTCTCTGGGAGTCTCCTGCAAGTACAACGGAGCAGATAATCAGCAGTTTGGTTAGACCAAGTGCGTATGTTTCTCTGATGTTCTGTTTTCCCTAGAGTTTGTCGACTACGACTCTGGCACATCAGATTTTGAACCTTCTGAGCCCTCCTCGTGGCTCATTGGTGGTCAGATCGTCTCAGTCAGTAACGAGTATAAACAGCCTGGCTTACATTCCCAACCAGACCTCCTTCAGAGAGTAAACCATTTCATAGAGTCTGTATGCACTCTGACGTCATGTTTCCCTTTATATTTCAACTAGTGAAACGTGTCCCCGGAGCCTCGGAGTATCCTGTCAAAGAGCTGAGCACCCCTCCCAGTTCTTCCGGAGGTGGGGGCCACTCGGGGCCTGCGACCAGCCCCACCAGAAGCAGCGACATGCTGTACCTGATAGTGGGCTGCGTGCTGGGTGTGATGGTGCTCATTCTCATGGTCTTCATTGCCATGTGTCTGTGGAAGAACCGCCAGCAGAGGACCATCCAGAGTAAGGCATTCCCAAACATTTCCTTCTCCTCTTTCAAAGCGACGCGTAGACAAATATCGTCAGCGTAAATATTGATTTCCAACCATTCTGTGTATTAGTGTCGTGGCATTAAACACATTAGCTGCTCTTCGTTCAGAGGAGGGGACTTCCAAACCGTTTCGGCTGTCAAGCAAAGTAAGTGGAGCGTCAGATTAAATGGCCCAGGAGAAATAAACAACAGAGCCAAAGCTGAGCCGGCCTCTAAGTAAATAGCTGGCTTCGCGCTGGGAAACTCCGGCTCGGTCAGACCACCAAAGAGCCCGAGTCTTGCAGCGGGAGCTCTGCCGTGGCCGCAGGAACTCCTTCACACCGTACACAGCTTGTCAGCGGGGAACAGAACAGGCATGCTGGAAAGGAAGAGAGCACTGCCCCCAATGACACAAATTAAGGTTGCATGGTCCCATTTTGGTACCGAAATGGACACAAACTACCTCCGTGACCGTCCCTCCCCCTAAACGCACGTAGTGACCGGAGAGCTGAGGTCCGAGACGGCGCAGTGCTAAACCCATAATGTCGAGCGCTTCCCCCTTTCCTTTGCCCAGCTCTCTTCCTCTCACCGTCCTACCTGTCCTGTTCCCCCAGCTGTTAATCAGCAGGGGCCACGAATCAGCCAGAGGCTTTCGTCTTCGATGGGAGGAAGTTTGGGGGGGTTCCCTTTGGCCCAGAATAAGAGAATGAAAGCAGAGCGGAGGAAGACACCAGCATCTGTCATCCAGTTCCCACACACGGTCCCGCTGTAGTTTCTAAATTGGGGGCTGGGGCTGGAGGGGTTTTATTGACGCGGTGCCGTCCAGGAGACAGGCGGGGCAGAGGCGGTGTGGTGGCGGTGGGAGGCTGCATGGGCCAGAGGTCATTTCATCGGGGCTTTTTCTCAATGGCTTTAATGTCATTGACTTTAATTGGGTGAGTGTGTGCTGAATTATTAAAAGGGAAGTAATGATTTGGTTGCCTGAGCAAGAGGAATCTGGTTAAAGTCACTTTTTGGTGACTTGATAATACGTTGAAAGATGGAAATTTAAAGTAGCAATGTTCATTCAGCCATTCATTCAGAAGGTATGCGTTGCCCGTCTGGTGTGGGCCTGGCGCAGGGCTCGGCAATGGCGGTGTGGAGGTCAGTGAGGTAAACGTGGCCCCTGTCCTTTCGGTGTGCAGACCAGGGAGGAGAAGAGCAGGCAGACCGGCAGCAGCGCGCCGGGGCGGGAGGTTCGGCCGCAGGAGGAGGGACGCCTGATCCGGTCTGGGCGCGACTGCTGCGGTCGAAGAATTTGTGAAAACTCTGACGACAAATCCTGGGCAATCTAGACACTGTGCTTTCTAAAGGATATTTTAGTTTTTCTAAGTACACCTCTGGAAATCAGAATTTTGAGGCAGTTGCTTAAGTGGTTTTAATATCAGATAATGGAAGAATTAGCCCTTTGGCTTCAGTACCTCACGACTTCCACAGGGGCTCCAGTAACCAAGGAGCTGTGAATAGTCAGTCAATGCACGCGCAACCCCATGCTTTTCCTTGTAAGAGTTACTTGTTGCTATTTGAATTGTCCTGCCTGTAGGTAGCTTTTTGTTGCTTTATTCCATTTCCACAGGGTCTTAATTAACTCATAGTTCCTAGATCCCTCCACATGGTAAAGGAAACAGCAGCAATGACTTTATCAAAGCATCTCTCACAAGAAGGCTTTCACCGAACACTTTCAGAATGCTTGATTTTAGCGTGTGTGTCGTTTCTTAGTGGTTCTGTTAATAAAACTTCCTAAGCAAGAAGATTGTCCTTTTCAGTATCTTTTTGTTGTCGTTGTTCTCTCCTAACAGAGTATGACCCCCCAGGGTACCTCTGCCAGGGCTCAGACATCACTGGGCAGCTGATGGAATACGCGGCTCCGCCTGGCACAAAGCGGATGAACGGGAGTGTGCACGGCAGCTTCCTGAGCAACGGCGGGCTCAGCAACGGCTGCTCCCACCTCTACCATAAGGTCCCGAACGGAGTCACTGGCATTGGGAACGGGAGCCTCAACGGAGGGCTCTACTCTGGGCACGCGAGCTCTCTAACCAGGACACGCGCGGACTTTGAGCATCCTCGTCGTCTAGTGAATGTAAGAGACCCCTTCTGAGCGAACCATCCCTGTGCCCCACGGTGCCGCGGCACGACAGTGGTGGCCAGGCTGGGCTTTGCAGTACGGCGAGCTCGCTGGTTCACGGGAATGGGGTTAGTCTGTGTCCCTGGCAACCCCTTGATCCACAGTAATCTTTGTAAGATGTCTGTTAGCCGGTAATAGATATGTCCTTCAGTTTGGTTTATATTTTTAAATTATTAAGCACTGCAAGTAGACCATGTAGCAAACACACTGGATTGTTCTTTTTTTTGGAACTTGTTCTTGAGGTAAAATGGAAATACCATTGGGTGAAGCCTGGACTGAAGTCTTTAAATTCGATTTATTTAGAGCAAAGTCTGAACACTCCCGGCGCTAGAGGAGTCAGGCAGATCGTGATGCCGAGTGAGTAGGTGGGAAGGAGGCAGCAGCCGTGGAGGCGCCAGCTCCCCAGAGAGCAGGTGCACAGGGGTGGGAGCAGCCGCTGCGGCTCAGCTCCTGCTGTGAGCATGCGGGGCCCTGTGTGGCCCAGCCTTTTGTTTTTCCCAAACGTCTGTAAATGGAGATGAAACTGCCAGATTTTTTACAACTCCTGAGTTTTGGGAACTCATTCTGGTTCTTGATATCACTGCGTCTGCCATGCAGACCGCGTCTGCAGGCCACCAGACCAGCACCCAGCACGCTGTGAGTTGCTTCGGTTTGTTTTCCCAGCATGCGCTGTCGTGGTGGCCTGGGAGGCTTTTGCATTTTACAGTATTAATGCTCTTTGCCACGAGAGGTGATAAGCCTTTAAAACCACTCTAACTCAGGAATCTCGCGCTGGTACGGGTTTAATTTCTGAGATGGGAACAGAATGAGAAGCATATTTTGAATTTATTTTGGTTGAAGAGGTTCTCTGCACCAGGGAGTTTGACTTACGGCATGGTGTGGGGACACATCCGCTCTCTTTTTCAACCAAATGGATCATTTTAGTTGATCAGATGTTATTTTTTCTCATTGTTCCCATTACAGATAAATTTGCCATAACCCACAATGTGCTAAAATTTGAAGTTTAGTTTTCTTTTTATCGTCAACTTTAATAAAGATTTATTAAATATTTCAAGAACAAAATGACAATATATATATCTGTATCTTAAAGCTAGAAATCGAATGGCTTTAGTGTGACCTAGCTTTAGTATGTTGCATGAAAAATACTGAGTTTCCTTTACTGCATCTCGTTACCAAAAGAGGATGATGATTTCATGATTTCGTGCGGAAAGGCATGGCTTACGTTCAGGCTCCCTGAACTGTTTTGTCACCGTTGCTAGTCCAAACTACTAACGTTATCCAAGAACCCGGAGGGGAGAGCATTCAAGTCTGGATAGCACATGAGTTTGCACGAGAAGGAAAAAATAAGCCTGACGTTTGCTCTAGCGTTTGAACATGGTGCTTTGGGTTGTGAACAATGAATTGCTGTTTAAGTAATAGTCACCCATTAGGAGTAAAATTTCAGAGGTTATCACCTCTAAATTAACTCATTAGTTTTCTTCCTCTCCTCTTGTGGGTGGCAAGAAATCTGGAAATTTAAAAAATGGTGGTTATCATAAAAAATCATTAATTAACTTTAATATGGTTAATGATTCAAATAAGTGTAATTATACCCTGTAGCTGTTAACTTGATTTTCTGAAGCTCTTACGTTTACCCACCGTGGGCTGAATATAGCCTAAGAATATTCTTTCTCTCAATGTTTTCTTAACAATTCCTGCTGCTCGTTGGATCAAGAATGTTGAGAGAAATTTGCAGTGTTTTTGGTTTGCTTAGATTCCGGCTGTTGGTCTGAGATGGATGGCAATGGAAAGTATTCTGGAAAAGACAATTGCCTGAACTTTTCCCAACCTTGAGGGCCCGCTCTGAATTTGGGTGCAGTGTGACAGACCGCCCCCCCCCCGTCCCCCGCCCCACCAGCCTTATCAAATTCACTTCTGCCGTTTTCCATCTGAGAGCAGAATTTCAGCCCTGACCGCACGGCTGGGTCCAGCCTCACCTCCGGTTGTAAGGACTCTTGCCCTTGCGATGTCCCGCGAACATTTTACAGTGAGGTATGTGTTAATCTGGGCATTTTTCTTAATTGCTGGGCAGTGTCCGCCAAAAGCAACACCAAAATATTAATATTCCCCTCCAAGTCACTGCTGGCTGAGAACCCGCTCCATCTGGAAAAATAGAACATGTTTTAACACTTAGGGTAGTCAAGCGAACAGACCCAGTCGAAGTAATTACAGGAAGATGAAGATGGGTTTAACTTACGACATCATGCAGACATTTCCACCCAGTTTCTCCAACTCGCATCGCACAGAATTCTTCCGTGACTGCTCGGCGAATGGGCGGTTACGATGTACAGCGCATGCCGGGCCCTTCAGGGTTAAAGCACGGAAGGGAAGTAACTAACCTCCTCCATTTCTGTGCCTCCTGCCACTACGAAAATACCCGGGGCAACATGGCGGTGGCCTTTTGGGAGTACAGCTTTAATGGTGTGCAGAGCTCCTTTGTGAATATAGGTGAATCGTGACAAGTGTACCATTGCTCAGGGAGTAGGTTACATTATGCCGCGTGTCCCTTTATTGCTGCATGGCTTTTGTATTGCGGAGAGTTGGGTTAGTGGCACCTTCAGCCCTCTCTCTTCTCCTCTTCTCTCCTGTGCTTCTTCCCAATCAGGGCGGTGGCGGGTACACAGCAGTCCCGCAGACAGACCCAGCGGAGTGCGCGACCTGTCGGAACTGTTGGAACAACAACAGGTATGCTCACCTGTATTCGCACAGGTTGTTGTGAATAGGTGTATGACCCCTTTTTTTTTTCCCCCCCTTTAGCAAAAAGAGTTCTCCAAATTTTCCCTGAGAAAGATATAGAAATCTCTGAATAAGGGGGGCCCCTGCTCTATAATTTTTATCTTTCTCTGCTTTGGTTTCTTTAGCAATAGTGACAATATTAAAGACTTGTTTCTAAGTTATCAAAGGGTTGATGTTTTTGAAATCTTTAAATTAGAGTCATTCTCTGTACGGACTTCACCATTTCTCACCCGTTACTTTCTCCGCTGTGTTGCGGGGTGCTTTCTACTCTATGTTATGAATGAGGGCATGGTGGAATATTGGGGGGCAAGCCCCTGTGTGTATAGTAATGTTTTTTCATAGTTACATTATTGAAAATTTCTTGCCCGATTATTCAATTTTTTTTTAATTCTTGAAACCTTAAGACAATTAAGCAATAAAATCTTGCTTTATTTTAATCGACTGTAAAAAATATTAAAAGTGAAATGTATAGCAATATTTCACGCAAGACAGAAATAGGTAATATGTTTAAATTTTAACAGTATTCAGAAAGCTTTTGTGCTACCCCTTAAATTCAGGGAATATTAAATGTTTTTGTTGTGTTAAAGTTGTGTCTGTCAGAAATCGTAGTTCTTTCTGTTATATAATGATAGTATTGGTTTACGTGGTCTCACAAGTTTTTCCGATCTCTGAAACTCTACAATTTAAAAATTATCTCACTGGAGTTTCGGGTATTTCATTGAAATGGCGCTTGACCCATATTTTAAAAATGAATTAGAAGGTTAAGTGTTATGTGTGGGAGTCACCAAAACCAGAACCGGAAAGATGATCCTGTGGACCGTAGAATTAAAAGTTTACTGTTTCAACATATGTTTTAAGAGTTGCAAAGCGAAAGCAATAAAGTTTCCTGGAGATCTTTTACTTAACCCATCTTAGGGCTTACATGTTAGCAGGAGCATCCTTCTTATTTTGTGCACTAAGCTTTGCGTGTTACATTTTTAAGTTCTCTATGCCCCTAGCTCAATGTGAAGATGACCGTGACTTTGAAGCCATGTTTTTGCCCTGAGCTTGTCATAGGCTTTCTCAGTTTGTTAGTGACATGCCAGAGAGCCGGTGACGGTATTTCAGATACCCGGTAGGTAATCAGATGGATTGATGAGAACGAACGGTGTTGCCTGGATACATACTGTTTTCCTTTGTGGCCCCCGTGGCCACCAGCAGATCTCACCTCCGTGTAGGCCTTAGAGTGATGTTACGAGAGGGCCTCCCGTCTAAGAAGGAGTAGGTGTAGGCTTTGCTGCTGCTTAAATCTGTGATCGTGGGCAAGGTATGTAGTCCATCCGGGGCTGTTTCTTCTCTGAAAAATGGAAACTTGTCTTAGGTAATGTACAGCTGCCCGCAACGCGCTCCGATTGTGGATTTGGGCGGTTTGCTGCCCGTCACGTCTCTACGATGAGCTGCCATCCTCGTACCCACAGTACCTCCCACTTCCTTGAAAGAACTTACATAGCTTGTGTTATCTTGCATTCATGGCCGTTTGTGTGGGGGGTGAGTGGGGGTGAGTGTGTGTGTGTAGTATTTGGGGATTTTACATGGTTTTTCCCTTTAGACATTGCTCAATTGTATTTCTGTTTTCAAATCAGTAACTTATTGCATTTCATGTTTTGGGATTTTACATTTGTTTTTTTTGGAAACAAGAGGCATTCTCTTCAGCCTGAAAAAAAAACAATTCTGTTTCTTCCTGGCTTAAATCCTCCTCCCACGTGAGGGCGCACCTGTTGGGGCACGTCTTTGCTTGCCTGCGTTGCTTCGAAGGTGAGCCAGTGCCTGGTCTGGCTCCCAAGAGCCATCGTGTGATTGGACAGTAAATAACTGGCCAGATAAATATTAACAGATACCTCCCTTCAGCTCTGGGAAATTGAAATCATTAAATTTAAAGCTTCTAACTCTTTTAACTTTGCAACTGAAACAATGATCTCCTCTCAAGAGCCCCCAAAATGGAAAAACTTGTACTAAGTTTCAAATGCAGAGAGGTAGATGGTATATGATTTATTCCCAAAATAGGCTCAATGTTATTAAGTTGACACTTTTGGAATATCAACATTATTGCTAAGAATAAATCTGCATTTTCTAACGACAACTGAAATAATGTGTACACAGGAAGAGTATTTGGCTGTTTGGTCATGAAAAGTCACTGCACGCCTGCCGGGCACTGGAATGGGTTCTGGGGTGTTTCCCGGAAGAAGGAACTGCAAGTCGTGGAAGTAGGAAGGATAATGTTTATTACACAACAGCGGCTAGTCTAAGTCCGTGGTTTTCCAACTTGAGCGTGCTCTCAGATCACTTGGAGTGCTTGTAAAAAACACAGATTACAAGGCTCTACACCTGGAGTTTCTGATTCAGTTGGTCTAGGGCGGGGCCTGAGAACTTGCATTTCTAACGAGCTCCCAGTGATCCACCGCTGCCGGTCCTGGGACCAGGCTTTGGAAACCACTGGGATAATTTGGCTGGTGAAGGATACAAAACTGGAAACCAGCTGAGCGACCCTGAGTGCCAGGGTGTAGCAGTTTATTTAATGCACATTTACTGAGTGCCGCCCAGGTACTCCGGAGAGCCCCCTAATCTACCAGTGAGCTTGAAGTCTAGTGAGTAGAGTTTGAAGAAGCTCATTGAATCTTACACGGTTTTACATTTAAGGAATGAGAATAAACCTTGTTGTTTCTGTAATATAAAGTGCAGAGGGATATGAGATTTTTACATGAATCAAAAGGGGTGTGTTAAATGTTGAGAGACACTGGGCTTGTGGCAGCATAATTCTTTCCACAGCTCCTCAGAAGGGGAGTGACCCATTCAGAGATGCGTTGAGGCTCGATTGATGGCGGGAGGGCACACAGGTGGGGCCAGAGGAGGAGACAGCATTTCTGTACCGAAGCCTCAGCCTCCATGCGAGGAGTGGAGGGAGAGGGGAGAGGTGAGTGGTCCTAGAGCTGAAGTCTTTAGAACTTGGCCACTGACTGATGGGGACCCAGAAAAGATGGCTCAGAATGAGCAGAACATGTCAAACAGGGATGACCTGGTAATTGCCATGGTTGTGTCATAGAAATAAGAAACTTAATACGATGCTGTATTGAGGAAAGGTGATGAGTTTGGTCTGGGGCATTTAGAGTTTCAGATGCCATTGGGATAGCCAGGCCAAGGAGACAGGTGGAACTGCTGGCCACAGACGGGTTCAGGGGGGAGACTGGGCCTCTGATACCTATTTAAGAGGTATTTGTATCAAAGTGATAGAGCTTAGAAATGGGTGGAATCACCAAGGGAGACAGTAGACTCAGCTGAATATTTTTCTATATTTAATTACTTAAGGTATTTGCTTGCTCTATTTCTTAAGTATTTACAGTGATTAGACATTTTCGGAATATGTCCTGCTTTTTATTATTGTTTTGTGTACTGCCTTGACATATCTGCAGAGAGATGAGGAAAGATGTGCGATAAAATAAGGGGAATGAGAAGGAAAAAGGATTCGTCCATTCATCTACTCGGCAAACACTCACTGAAGTTCTCAGTGGGCCGAGCACCCGGCTGGGTGGTGGGGATACAGTGGTGGGCCTCACAGGTCCCCGCTTCACCGAGCTTGTTTGTGGGGAGGCATGTCTTTTTAAAAATCGCATTACTAAATCATAAAGTGAATATCTAAGTAAAACTGGATGCTTTAAAGGAAAAGGAAAAACTGTCTTAGAAAGGAAAGAACTCCTCCTAAGCAAGTAACATTTTGCTCTGAAGCTCTGAAGAATTTAGAATCTAGGTGAAAGAGGAGATGGTCAAAAGCTTTCCGGGCAAAGGTAAGGTCCACCTGTGCAGAATCTCGGGAGCTGGGTGCCGGAGTCCTCACAGAACCTCAGGAAGGCTGGTGTGGCAGGAAGGTAGTAAGCAAAGGGGCCAGAGATAAGTGACATCAGGTAACACAGAAGCATGGCGAGCCAGTGAAAGGTTTGAAGCAGGGCAACATCGTGATAAGACCCCATGGGTAGAGTTCAGAGGATACATTGGATGGGGCGAGCGAGGACTCAGGGGACCCGTGGGGTGGCGGCTGCAGCAGTCCAGGTGAGGAGTAGGGCGCTGGGACAGCTGCAGTAGATGGGGAGGGAGGTCGATGGATTTGAGAGATTTAGGAGGTGCATTTAAATAAAATACAGGACCAACTGGTCAGTGAGGCAGGTTGAGGGAGTGTCAAGACGGCGTCCAAGTAATAACGACGCAGTCCCTGAGCTAGGGGAGACTTTTGCCCCTCAGCGTGCCTTTGGGATCATCCTTTTAGACCCCTGTCACGCCTCACCACACTCACCTTTGCCCGGGGTAGCCCCTAGTCCGCAGATGCCAGAGGACTGGCGAAGTCTTGCTGCAGCCTTTTCCACGTGGACCCTTACCTGCCCTGTGTTCGGCCCTCCCCATTCTTCTCCGACTTCCTCGGTTTAAACTGAAATGCATTTCTCAGAGTGGACTTTTAAGAAACAAGTCATTGCCAGCCTCAGACCCCCTTCCCATCCCTCTGTTTTAACAATGAACTATCTGGAGAGAAAACTTTGCCTTTATTGCCTCAACTGGAGTATTAACATGGAAATTTCAGAACAGGTTAGAGGGGAAGGTGCCCCGGAGTGGTTGGTGGAGTTTCGTCTGGTGCTAGGGCCTCGTGCCACACTAGCGTCGACTACCCCACGCTGTTCAGTTCATCTGAACCCTTTGCAGGTTTTGAGAGTCGTGTGTAATAGCTCACTGTGGACAGCTAGAAAGAAGCACACCCAGTCATCTTTTCGTGGGTCCAGTCCCCACACTGAAGACTTAGTTGAGAAATCCTCGGGCAATATGGGTATTTCAGGAGTTAAACAGACTGTAATCGAGTAAATCGAATGCTCTCTACCCTTCTCTCCTCTCCTCAATTCAGAAGGCAGAGTTCGGTTCTGGATATGTGATCAAGGGGGGGCTGTCAGTTGCCTGGCGAGGTCTGTGGGGAGGGATTGACGCTGAATCTGGACCACTCACCCTCGGTCCCAGTAATTTGCAGAGCGGAGAGGATGCTGATGGAGTTCGCAGACGGATGAACGGAGAGGTCCCGTCAGGAGGGAACAAGAAATGAACTTCAAGGGTCCAAGATAGGTTGGAACTGAGCAGGAAGCAGCCAAGTAAAAATCAGCTTGGAAAAATGTATACAATCCACCTGGGGAAAGTACCAGCTGCCCACGGCTGGCAGTCGAGGGGAGGCGTGAGCTGTTGGCAACAGTGCCTCAGGAAACCCAGCTACTACACACGATCTCCGCGTTTTTACGCAGCGATGACTCATGTCTGTGTCGTCGGGTTGGGGGATGCGCTGTCACCAACGGGAACCTTCCACCGATGTCAGGCACACTCAGGCAGCAGTGGCGTGCAGAGGTGAATGTGACACATTTTAAGTAGGAGTTCTTTCAGGCCTGGAGTTTGACCTTCCCGGCTGGTTGGCTGAGAGTGAAAACAGTTCCTTGCCTGGCACACCTGAACTCTTTCCTCTGGTGAGCGGATCTATGATTGAGTCCCTCTCCTATCCCTGATTGCTAACTACTTCGGAACAAAGGAACAAAACACACAGAACCTACGATTTGGTTTCTCTTCCATCTGTGGTGATCTGTGTAATGCCCTGGGAACTAAATTCAAAGCACTGTGTCTAGTTTTGTAAACTGGTCAGTACCTTCCTTTGGGGATGTTCTGTATCTCCTCCTCCGGACGTGGAGAGCGAGGGCCTGTTGCCAGGGGGCCGGGGTTCGGATGCTGCTTTTGGTGTTTTACCTGTAAGGTTGCGCCTGTGTGTGCTGTGTGAGCATGCCGTGTTCAGTAACGTGCTTAGTCACGTATTGTCACCAGTAAACCACGCCCCGATAGGAAGCTCCCACTCTGAGGCAGGGGTCATTGCAGCCTCTGA
The DNA here is from genome assembly GCF_022682495.2 of Desmodus rotundus. Classification (NCBI taxonomy): domain Eukaryota; kingdom Metazoa; phylum Chordata; class Mammalia; order Chiroptera; family Phyllostomidae; genus Desmodus; species Desmodus rotundus. The sequence goes on along the minus strand of NC_071393.1, from coordinate 22,029,340 downwards.
CAAAGAGGGGGCAAGGACAGTGGCGGGCGGCCCGGTCCTGGAGGAGTGTCCTCAGTTCATAGTAACTGATGAACTCCCCCAGATAAAGGCTAGTCAGCCAGACACAGACGCAGCGGTAAGAGGAACCAGCGAGTGTGAACTGGATAAAAGCAAACCACTACCAAGATGGGACGGCTTCAGAAGTCTCAAGGACATATTTGTGAACCTAAGTATCTGACGTCCAAGCAATTCGTGCGTCGTTAGTCCTTGCCCTCCAGGGATAATCGAAAGAGGAGATAATGCAAAATTCATGTGACCATCTAATCAGAGGAATTCCATATATACTTCTGCTTTACAAATGTCCAACTGTGTAATCCTAAGTGGAACACTTCTCCAGCGAATATTTCAGAGGTGCTACCTAGTTGCACTGGAAAATCCAAAATGTGTTTAGTCAAATAGTAAAGCAACATATTCTTCCAAACTGAGTCCTACGCTGCTGTTCCAGTCTGTGTCCCAGTCTGTGCGACTCAGAGTATCGGCTAAAGAATGTTTTGAAAACTTTATGGCGCCGTCACAGTCATTTTCCTATCCTGCAGGCTGGTCAGACAAGTCTGTCCTGCGTTTCATAAGGTATTGGTAAACCAGCAGGTCCCCGGCACCCTGAATTCTTCCAAACAGTACGACTTCTGTCTGGAAAGATGCACATTGTCCTGTTCACTGGATGTTGTTTAAACTTAAAGTTAAGAAACGTAGTTTCTTTGAGCCAGAGACAGCTCGATGAACACTTTCCCTCCCGCTGAAGTCGACAGCAGCTGCACCTGGAACGTTATTTGAAAAGCCGAAGCTAGTGAGACGATAAACTGCAGTGAATAAACTGCGTGATGTGCGTTGCAAGAGCATCTCAGTGCATGTTACGTGTCTGCGGACACAGACTCCGTCCTCTCCTTTCCGCCCCTTGTAGACGTGTCTGCCAAGTTTACGCAGAGACAGACAGTGTTTTTGTGACTGCCTGATTGCTTTGGAAACTTTCGGTGAAGCATTATCAGTAAAATTATTGTATATGCTATCCACCTAATTGTATGCCGGGCAGGCTTTGTGTTCCTTTTGTGCGGACTGTGTCTCTCTGCTTGTTTCTCAGCACGTACCCCCCGGTCAAAGCCATTTTAATGCCGGCTTTTTTAACTCAGATTACGGTCCTACTGTCTGCACCACTCTGTTACCTGAGAGTCTCATTCAGAATGTAAGTAAGTGCTGCTGCGCCCCGACCGCTGTGGCCCAGTGGGTTGGGCAACTTCCTGCAGAGTGAAAGGTCGCCAGTTTGACGGCCAGTCAGGGCGCGTGCCTGGGTTGTGGGTTCGGTCCCTGGATGAGACTCACGCAAGAGGCAACCGATTGATGTTTCTCTCTCACATCGATGTTTCTCTTACTCTCTTTCTCTCTCCCTCCCCCTCCAATAATAAATAAAAATCTTTTTTTTAAAAAAACTGCTGTGATTTTGTGTTTCACTTATTGGAAAAATAGAAGCTAAAGAGCAGGTAGTAGGAAATTGTGCTTTTCTCTTGCTCAATACCCGTCATTTCTTTTTAAGCACGTTTGTTTGTGGTCACTCTGCTCGGTTACTCCCCTCCACAAAGCCAGGCGGCGGCGACAGCACTTGGTCGGCGTCAGTGTCGCTGGCCCTTTGGCCCCAACCACTCCTCAGCCCGCCCAGTCCAGATCGTCCTCCCTCCCTGTCCCTCGCACAAAGGAGCCTTGTGCTCAACCTGTGAGAGCCCCCTGGGGCTTCCTTTAAAATGCTCGTCTGTGCTTTAAATGAAAGAAATGAGCAGGAATATAAAGAAACAGAAAGGAAAGAAACAGAAGAATTTAAAGCATCTTAGTATCTGGTGAGCCTTCGTTATTTTATGCCAACATTATGCCACTTCATTCATGTGAGATTTATATGAACAAATTATTAATTGATAATATTTCATTTTTAGGGAACTGCCCTGGTTTTTCGAATTGTAGCAAGTTTTTTTTTTCCTCCAGATTAACTTTACTTCTTTTAAACGAAAACACTTCTTTCTGACCTGGTACTTTCCGCTTTTAGGTTTCGTGTACCTTCTATCACTCCAGACTCACAGAGAAACGGGACACGGAGCCAGACGCTCCCTTCCTTTGTTTTACAACATCACCGTAGGGATTTTATTAAGTGCCTGTCTTGGTTCTGTGACACTGGGGACAGTCATTGCCTGTCCTTCGGGAGACTGAAGGTCAAGTCAGGTTACGGTGAAGGCAGCAGATAGAAGGAAAAGTAGACATCAGGACGCATATTGAATCAGAACAGGGATACTTGCTATTGTGTATGGTAATGCAAAGATCTGAAAGGGTAAGTTGTTCATTCTCACTTTAGTGGACATGCCTGTTAGAAGGCACTTCCAATAATTAGCGTAATTGTTGCCGTCTAATAATAAACTTACTTGCCTATGAAAATGGGCGTGAAGATGTCTGGTGTGCTAACATTTATTGCTTACTTAACGTTTTGTCACCACTGACCACGTGCTTGGTGCTGGGCGTCCTGCCTTTAGTCAGAGTCCAATGTACGTGGGTGCCCTTACAACTTCCTAGACAATAAAATACTTTAGAGCGCGTTACCTCCATTTTCTTTCCATTGTTTTGTGCTGTTTTTGTCACATGTCTTAACCTACAGATATTCGAGACCCTCCAAGACTGTTACACTTACTGTTTTTCAGCATTTATTCAGAATTCCTGACAGTACCTTTTTGGTTGCAGCTTCTTTCTGTGTTTTCTTCCTTCTGCCACTCATTTTCCTTCAACTTGAGTCCTCTTTAGCTCCTTCTAGTGCAGGTCTTAGGGTGGCGAATTCTTCCAGGTTTGGGTCTGAAAATCTCTCTAATTCAGCGTCCTTTTTGAAGGGTATTTATTACTGTTTACTGAACTCTGGGTTGGTGTTTACTTTCTTTTTATACTTTAAGAATGTTGTTCCATTATTTTATTGCTTCCATCATTTCTGTTCACAAATCATCTGTTGCTGGTTGATGATTTTTCTCTTTGTATTTTCTTTCCAGCAGATTAATTATTCACATTCAAAAGTGTAATTTTTTGTATTTATTCTCTCTGGGGTTCATAAAACTTCTTGAATCTGTGGCTCCAGTTATTGTCAGTTTTATGAAATTCTCAGCCTTTATCTCTCCCAGTATGGTTCTGTCCCACTCTCCTTTCTCTCCTTCAGGGAGACTCTAGTTACACATATTTTTTAGTTTTTCCCTGTGTTTCATATGTCTCTTCGCTTTTAAATACATTTTCCATCCTTTTGACTCTACGCTTCAATCTTAGTACCTGGCAGTGTCCTGCTTCGTGTTTGCCAAACCTCTGCCCCTCTGTGCCCAACTTGCTCTTAACCCTATGTAATGAGTTCTTAATTCAGTTATTCTGTTTTTAGTGCAGAAAAACAGAATAAAAGTTAAAAGTTATTATTATCAGATTCCAGTTCTCTGTTAAAATTCTTTATCTTCCCATCTGTTTTCTTGAGTATATTCATGCAGTTCTTTCCAAGGGTGTATCTCCTAACTCAATAACTGTATCACTAGGTTTTCTGCTTGTTCCTGTCTGGTAATTTTTATTATATTCTGGACATTGCATACAAAAACTGATATGGGCTCTGGAAGATGTTTTCTTCCTACAGAGAGAATTGACTTTTGCTTTTGGCGGGCAGTTAGGTAAAGGGTAGATCACTTTAATCCAATCAGGAGTTGAGTTAATTAAATGCTGGTTCAGTCTTCCCTGTTGCACCATTATCTTTACAGCTGTAACCCTTTAAGGGTCTCAGTTAAAAGCCTTGGGTGTTTACTGGGCCTTCTCTCTCTGGGAGCTCTGAATTCCAGTTTCTCCCTTCCCAGCCCCACAGAACTGCCAGAAATGTTGCTCAGCCTCTTACCTACCACTTTCTACCTTCATCTCTCAGTGTCCATCCTGCATGGAATTGGGCAAATGCCTCAGGAAAGAAAATGGTACCAAAACTCAGAGTTACATTTACCTTCTCTCTGGAATCGCAGCCACTCGAGTGTTTTGGTAGCTCTTTGATGACTTCAACAGATTTAAAATGAAATCTCTCTTTTTTAGTTGTTCTTGGCAGGAGAGTTATTCTGATACAAACTAATCAGTCTTAGCCAGAAGCCAGGAATTTAATTTTTAAGCTTTACTTCCAGGAAATCACAGTAGCCATATAGATTCCCCTGACCAGAGACATATTCCTGGTTTTTAAAAATCAGAATCCTTCTTATTCTCTAATTCTATAATCACTATCTAGAGTAACTTCATAGATTGAGACAATTGAGTCTGAAATAGAAGAATATACCCCACTCTCTAGTCGGTAATGTGGGAAGCCACACATCTGTAATTCATGCTGAGGGCTCCCAGGGTCTTCTATAGCTTCTTATGTAACATGTACTACATTCTCTTGTGGCCATGGCTTTACTTCTCCATCTCCTCTGCTAGCCTGGGAGCTGGAACTCTGATCTATTTACTGTTACATGTTCAGCGTCTAGCATTTAGAAGGTATTTAGCAAAGGTTTTTAGAATAAAGACCTCTTCTAGATAAGGTTGCTCTTATGTAGATGGATAATATCCTTTAAATTCCCATTACCAGTAGTTTGAACTCAGAAAGGCTTTTTGCCCACGTTTTGGGTGTGTACCATATTTAGTCTGTGGATCCCCATGAATGGAGTGCACACAGGGGGTTGGAGGCTCTCTGGTTATTGAGACAGTGGAAGGGACCGGTGGTGAAGTATCAGAAGGGTGTCAGGGACATTTAAAAATGGCCGTCAGGAGACTGGTGCTCACCTTGCCAACACCCCAGATCTCTGAATCTAGAGCTCAGAGGTGAGTAAAATGTAGGACAAAACACAGAAGGAATGCAGTACTCTCCTGGAATCATGCTGCGTCTAGCCCCGGGCTCCGGGTCTGCCCCCAACAAACTTCCTTCCATACCAGTGCTTCCTTTATTTTATGGGCTTAAGACATGCATGGAAAACTTAGGTTTTGTTTGAATCAGGTATATGAGAGTATTTTTGCTATATTGTTAAAGGTTAAAATATAGTCCTATTAGGTAATAATGTACTCAAATTACTCTGTACAAACAAATGCCTGGCCTACTAGGCTCTCCTTCCAGATGACTGGTATCTGAATTCCACTAAATGTGTAGTGAGAATATTTCTCTGTATGATTACAGTTGGACTTATGTAAATTAATGGCTCGTTTGACAGCCATTATCTCACTCTCTTTCAGGTTCAGATCTTTCTTCCTGCTTAACATTTGATATTTGCAGTAACTTGCACCAACAGAGCTGGTAGTAGCAGTCACCTTAACCTCCTTTCACTGATTCTCATGTGCCCCAGAGACACACCATGCCATGTTTAAAGGTTGGAGATCCAAAGAATTGGATCTCCCTGACATCGTCTCCCTGCAGCACACCACTGCTCACTTCTGTGTGCTTCCTACCCAGCACACCCAACTCAAAGCCAAATGAAATGTCTTCTCCAAACTTTTCCTTGCTCCCAATTTTAGAAATAGAAAATACATTTCTGAAATTACAGCTTCTGATAATGGTGGAATAACTTGATTATCCACAGGCAATAATGATGAATATGGACAATACCAAAGTATTGGAGAGTCACCAGAAGCAGGCTGAAACTGAATAAGCCTGACCTTGAAAGACAATGGATGGCAGTTGTTATGGGGTTTTTCTGAGAGTATTTTTCAGTCTTGGGCCATAGACCCAAACAGAAGGTGTCAGAAGGTGGAGTTCAAGGCCAACAGAGGAACTAGAAAATTAAAGGCAAAATATCCAGTAAAAAAAATTTACTCTACGTCTAAACAGAAAAATGGGATACTTCCTCAAGGGGATAAAAGTCAATAGAAATAGACCCAGTGGGAACTCAGATGTCACAATTAGCAGACCGTGACTTCAAAGCTGCTCTTAAAAATGTGTCCGAGGATTTAAAGGAAGAAAAACACACAATGAATTCACATATGGGGAATTTCATCTGAGAAGTAAAAACTGGAAAGAAAAAAAAAAAAGACCAAATGGAAATTCCAAAGCTGAAAACAGCAGTAACTGGAGTGGAAAATATACTGGATGGGTTTAGCCACAGATTGGAGACAGCAGAGGAAAGAGTCAGTGAACCGGAAGACCAGCAGAAATTATGCCTTCAGAAGAATGGAAAGAAAAACAAAACACGTACCTTAGGTGAAGACGAGAAATAAAAGTATAGCAGAATTGAAGTGAATGCTCAGTGCTAATACTAGCAATTAATTCTTGAAATAAAACATTTGCAAAAGAAACCAGACCTAGATTTCAAATATCTAATCCTGGAGTGTTCCTTCCAAGGGTGGGAGGGAACCTGGCGTCTGATATCAAAGTAGTTTGTTTTCCTTGGTTTTCCTAAGGTCATTTCTCTGAATCTGGACGTCAGTGTCTTAGCTTCAAGTTCTCTTTTTTCCCTCATTTCTTCCGGTGGCTAATGGCCCTTTCCTTCTGTGTGCTGTGTTCAGGAGCCAGTTAATTATGAACTAGGAGACACAGCCTTGGACAGTGGACTAGGGCATCATAATAAGGGAACAGGCATCATATAAGGTCGTATTCTTAGGCGGTTTGCCTTTTGATTTATTTTCCTGTTGTATCCCACTTTAACCATAGTTTTGGAGTTCTTGATATATCAAATCACAGCGGAGCATTTATTTTTAAGCACCTGTCCCTGTTAAGAATCTGTGATACAAATACCAAATGATAGTTCAAAATAAGTACTTTAATTACTGACCCCTCTAGACAAACCTGTGTCTTTTGGTTTGCACTTTGTAGGTGTTTCACCAAAACGAACGGCACTTTCAGCAGCAGCCCCCTTTCCGTGGTCCCTCTGGCCGCACCTTGTCCCCAGGATGGCTTGGAAATGAAACCCCTCGGTCACACGACAACACCTGTGTGTCAGGCTTCAGCAGCTCCCACCTGCAGCCTGTCACCTGAGGAGAGCAGCAAGGATGAAGCGGTGACGAGACCTGCTCACCTTGCCTGCTGTCCCGACAGCAGGCACGGGGTAGACTCTGAGGCCACAGAGGGTGCAGCAGAGCCCGGCAGAGGTACTGGGAGACGTGATGAAACCCCCGTTTCTCTATAGTCTGCACTTAGCTACAGTAAGGGACATGAGGCAGATGCGCTCGCTCTGTGATCAGCTCACATGTTTCTCAAGAGACTGGGGGTGGGGGGGTGGATACTTCAATCAAAGGTGACTAGGTGAATTTTGAGGTTTTCTTATTATTCACCTTCTTCATCTCAGGCTGTTAATCCCATCACACCTCAGAAAATAAATCCAAATGGGCCCTGATTCAGTTTGCACCTGGACCATAGACTTGCTTGAAGAATGTGTTATGTGGTCATGGGCCTCTGTTTCTTTAAGGTGGTTATTTTGGGGCTTTTCGTGGTTTTGCTTTAACTCTCAGAGGAGCTGTATAACTTCATGCGAGCTCAAGCTCCTTTTAAACCTTTTATACCTTTTGTCTCCTTCAAATTCAAACCAAGCGTCACTGGGCTCTGCCTCCTCTCATCACGCTCTCTTTACTGCTCCAAGTAATGTGTTTAGACTGCTTCGTGAAAATCAGCCTTTATGACTTCATAATGCTCCCAAATCTCTGTGTTCTGCAGGAGACAGCTACGGCCATTCAGAAACAGAGACCAACATTTTAAGTTGGAATCCTCTTATTTTGCCACCCACTTCAAAGGACTGTACTGAAAAGACAACATGGTCTCCTCCCGGCATTCCTTTAGACAGCCCTGCTGGGGTCCTTCAGCAGCCGCAGGAAACCTGAGGACGTGCACAGGACAAGTCACTTCCCACTTCAAGCCGGTCACTGCACTGAACAGGCCTGGGGATGGACCGCGTGAAGGACGTTAATTCAAATCAGAGAAAAGTCATTATTTATTTTTGTAGTAGTAACGTCGTATGAATGTATCTTAAAATGTGTGCCCTTTTATATTATTTATGCCTTAAAATTTTTCCTCCCTTTCCCTTCCTCCCCCACAGTAGGGGACAACCTAGTTTTGCATAGTTTTCCATCATCCCAGAGCATTCCATGTCTTCCAACAACTTCACTGACAGACCAGCCTGTGGCCGACCCAGCGAGGAGGGAGCTGCGCAGGCCTCTGAAGTTTTCAGATGGAGCACTATCTTTCAATAGTACATTACCAGGCTTTCTGAGGACGTTTTGAAACAGCCACAGATGAAGCCTGCTGTTTCTAACAGCAGACCTCTTAGGAATTTTATTCGTGCCTTCCACAGAAGTTGCAGCAGCCCCGTCAACTCACTGTCTGCACGTGGGCCCCAGTTCCATCCCGTTCCCCAGGCATCAGCTAGGCATGGGCGCACGGGCAGGGCAGAGGTGGGGTTGGGTCAGTGCAGTCCCAGGAAGGGAACCAAGGCCAGAGGGCAGAAGAAAGCCGTCAAGTTCTACGGCTTTAAAATTGCACGTGTTAATACAATGGTCACCATGGGCCCCTTTTTAACTCTTCCTAAGAGTAGGGACGAAATAAGACTTTAAACTGATGCCTTGAAGAGAAAGATTTACATTTGGAGAAGACAGAGGAGGGTTTGCAGGGAGCCCAGCCTGGCAGAAGCTCATTATTATAGGTCTGTGCTGATGGCACCCCCCTGCCACCAACCCCACCCCCACCCCGCCCAGACACCGTCCTTGCACAGCTTGCAACATGGGGTAGAAAAGACCTCATTGGGAGGGTGAGGACGGGTGGTTTGAAATTCCCTGTTTTGCAGAAGGTCGTCATTGTAGACAGGCCCCGAAAGCTTTGGTTAGCAGAGCCCATCAGTCACAGTAGCGATGCCTTGGAGTGACAGGGTATTTGCAGCTGCCTTTGGAAGGCTTTTCTTCTTGGAGTCTAAAAAAAAAAAACCGCAAAACACAAAAACACTGCGTGTTGAATAGCTCGAGCCCAGCTTTAATGGATCATTGCTCCTTTTTGGGCTGTGTGTCCCTTTGGGGAAAGAAACTGAAAACGATTCTCTTCAGAGTCAGCAGTTTCAGCATAAGTGAAAAAATTTTACCGCTTCCCAGAAATTACAGTGAAATAGACTAGGATACTATGTTAATCAACTTTCTATATAAGTGCATCAGTATTCCCTTGCATACGTTTATATATTTTATAGATAGAACTGTTAGCGAAATGTGCTGTTGAAGCTGAGTCCCTCTGCAGGAACTTCCGGTAGAATGCAGTGCGTAGGATGTCACGGGCAGGTATTGGGGATGCTGTAGGGTCAAGTTCTGCATCCCAGGCATCCGTGCCTTTGCTGTGCGGGATTTCTTCATGCTGCGTAGATGCAGTTAGCTTTGGCAGGGGGGTGGCTGCATCCCTGACTTCTGGGACTAGCAAAGGACGAAGTCCTAGGACACAGAACACGAGAGCGTGCCCCGGTTGGCCAATCACGTGACCGCAGTGCTGTCACCAGGCGAGTCTTAGAAAACCGGGGAGTGAACGCTGGTCGGCTGTCATTCTGATTCAGGAAGCAGGCGTGTCAGCGTGAGCCTAGGTCCTGAACTGCTTGTAAAGATGAGGTTGAACATGGGATCTGTCCACCAGGCAGAGAAAACGACTCTACCTTCGGGGCAGTCCCATTGGGGACTGCTTTATTTATGTTATTAGTAACGCTGTTTTAAGTGTTATCCCTCTTATTGTATTTTATTTATAAAAAATGCCTTTATATATTGAGATATATAAATATAAATATAACTATATATATAATTGCCTTCATGTTTAGGAGTTGTGAGTTCCCCCTAACCATGAGTTGTTCTGAACTTCCACGTCCTGCGTGATAGTCACCAGAATAGCCCTGCCTGATGTCACGTCACCTGGAAGTCGAGGGCCGTGGTGCCCTGGGGGAGACAGCACTAACGTGAGCGCGGTGACCGCTGTGTCCCAGGCACCGGCGCACAGCTGGTTACTGCTCTCTTATTAACCCTCACGACAAGCCCACAAAGTACGTGCTGAAGTCCGCGAGTCTCACAGTGAGCCGCAGAGCCCGGATTTGAACCCAGCTGACGCAGAGCTGTAATCTGAGCTGCTTCCATTTTTCCATGCTGCTTTCCAAAAGCATGTGGTTCCCTCTTTGAATGGAACCAGTCCAGCGCTGCACGCTCGGTCCGCCCCTGCTGCGAGTCTCCTCTGACGCCCCAACTCGCAACGAGAGAGGCGGCCCCTGTGTGCGTGGGCGGTTCTGCGCTCGCTCTTCGTCTTCCCGGAGTCCCGCCTCTCCCTTGAAGCCCCTACGCCCCGACCCCCACCCGAATCTGATCTTCACGTGGCTTAGTGATGCTGCAGTTGCACAGGCCTCTTCATGTTTCCTTTCTCCCTAGCGTGCTCTGTGATGCTTTGTTTTCGCATTAAACATCCCCATTTCTATTGTATTGTTTCACTATCTCCTTTATTTCCTTTACGCACCAGCAGTCTGGCGATGGGTGACCGTCTGGTGGCACACGGGGTGTCAGTTAAATTGCAATGTTTTAAACCTTTTGAAGCGGCCTTTTAAAACATTTCTTCCCGGGTTTCATTTCTGTCGTATGAGTCTGAGGATCAGCGTGTCGCTATGCGGGGGATCGTGCCCCAACTCTCGTTCCAGGTCCAGCACTGCCGCGAAGTCCATCCATGATTGGGTTTCGCCTGCGCTGCTCTCTTTTAAAGCAGGGACGATGAGATGCGTGTTTTTTGTATCATAGTGAAAAGTATGTTTTCTTTTCCTTAAAGTTGTACTAGTGTGTTTGAAATTGTACATATTTTAAATGGTGTACCTTTGACAGGTTTTATTTGGTGGGTATGATTTTATAGGAAGAGAGAATACCACTTGTGTGGGGAGCGGCTGTGGAGACGGGGCCCTCAGACATTCCCCATTGGTAGAAAACCTGCCTGTGGCTCGTCGCTGGGGTGGGCATGGGTGTCCCTCGCAAACAGTTTGGAGCCTCCACCCCGCAGCCCCCTGGAAAGCCCCCTCCAGTGAGTCCATCCCTGCTGTTCTGACTGCAGGGAGCCAGGCCCTGAAGCAACAGGATCTAGGACAGGTTTTTTTTGGGGGGGGGGAGAGAGAAATACCTGAACCGTGGAGCCGTGTCAGAGCAGGCAGACGCCCCCCCTTTAGGGGGGCTCAGTACTTCTCTGGAAGGAAGAGGGGAGTGGGAGAGGTTGAAGAAAATGGGCAGGAGCGGTCCCCCCTCACATGTCTCTGGTTTTGTTTAGTCCTCACCCAAGGATGTTTATTGATTTTAGAGAGAGAGAAGCATCGCTCAGGTGCCTCCTGTTACACACCCCTGACCAGGTATGGAACCCGCAACCCTTTGGTGTACGGGACGACGCTCCGACGCACTGAGCCACCCAGCCAGGGCCACATGGGCTGTTTTTTACCATCACCTGGAGCAACATCCCTGTGAGCTCCAGGGTAGAATTTGGCCTCCTCAAGGAGCAGCTTTGTTTTACTGCCCTAAAAAATAATAATAAATAAAAGTGTCTGGGCTGCTTTGACCAGAAAGCCAACAGGGCCTTTTGCATGGGATGAGGTCTTGTGATATCTTATTTTCCATGTTTAAATAAGGCTTCCCCAAACCTGAGCCCCAGCCCTGAGAGCGCTGAGGGAACCCGAAATCCCTTTTCTAATAAAGTCTAAATCTGCGAGAACCCAAGCAGCAACTTCAGCTTCTGTCACTTTTCCCTCTCCTCTCAGGCGCCACTTTGCTCATTCCTGGCGAGACTCCGCTCTGTGCCGTTTCTCCCCGCGGAGCCAGCTCTGCGTCGTCCCTCCCAGCCAGGGGAACAAGTATTCGTTTGTGTTTCACCCACGTTGCAGGCACGCACACACGCGGAGCCAGTGAGTCATGCTGGCAGCCTGCGGAGTGTGACTTTGGAACAGCCAGCGTCCCCTCTCAGCCAGCTCCCCAGGCCTGGAGGCAGGAAGCCGCATCGGCAGCACCTCTGCCCTGGCTGGTTGCCACAGACTCCTGGGGGCCAGCGGCTGCGGCCCTCTGACCCCTGCAGATACTCCTACACCCACAGACGGGTCCCATGGTAGAAGCTTGTGTACTGGGGAAGTGATTTGAGACGTGGAAAGAACTAGAGGACCGCGTCTCTCGCTACAGGTGAATGAAGAGCACGCATGCCTGCCTACCTCCTAGCTTCCTCCTGGTAGGGAAACCGGGGGCCTGAGCCTAGGCCTGGGCTGGCTTTGCCCTGGGGGAGCTCCCACTACTTTGACTGCCTACTCATGAGAGCGCCAGGTGTGGTTTATTGAGGAATTGCTCTGGGAGCAGCTGGCTGCCCACCAGGCAGCACCCACGCTCTCAACGGGCGCTCGCACAGCCGGCTGGGCTGCTCTCCAGCTGTGTCTTCCTTGTCTTTCCCCGGCTGGGCCAGGGCTCCTCTTTTAACCAAGTCACTCCGAGGCCACGCGGCTGGGCCTTGCACCGGTGGTGAAGGCTGGGCATGAAGTGGGGAAGGGGAGGTCGTGCCTCAGCTACCTGGCTTTGAAGACCAAGTGTGACAGACAGAGGGGCTCTTTCCACCCCTCACCTGTCTCCCTGAGCACCGTCCTCGGGGCCTCACGGTGTGGCGGTCACCGTGATGGTGACGTTGACTGGAGCATCCATGGGTCTTTGTGCAGGATCCGAACCAGGTGTGGCGGGGGGTGTCTCAGTGCCTGAAGAACAGACATGAGCAACGGAGAGAGATGCCTTGGGGGTGTCCCAGGTCGGTCTTGGAGGACGACAGACACCTAGCCTCGTGCATGCAACTCAGGACTGCTCCCCTTACACGGGAGTGACCTTTGGGAGAGAAGGGGGCTTGCCTGCCTGTGCCTCTGGGCCTCCCGTTGAGCCCCTGTGTCGGTGACTTTGCTCCCTGAGGGGGAGAGTGAAGTTAGTGACATCCACACTTCTCCACCCCTCCTTCCCAGTGAGAGGAAAGCTCTGGCCCCCAGCCTGCCGGGTTCCGCACTCACATGGGAACAAGCAACTGGCCCAGGCCTGCAGAAAGGAAAGGAAAGGTGCATTACTCAAGCAACATGGCCAAGATCGCAGGGGACACCCCCCTCTTCCCCGCAGGCTCCGTGCTGGGACCAGGGACCAGGGGAGCCCCGGCGGACATCTCTCATGAGGACATGTCACGTACAGGAGAGCCCAGATTTCCTGCCCAGGGGGTCCTGCCTCTCCCTGGGATGGGTGCAGGCCTGGCCATCTTCTAGGGTCACGCAACCCTGCAGTTTCCCACTCACGGGGGCAAGTCTCCGGGTGCCGGGCAGCGTACTGGAACACCAGCAAAGAGGCCACCGATGCCACCACCATCCCTGTGCCCGCAGCACCCAGCACAGCTGGGTAGGCGCTGAGAGGGGGGTCCGCTAGGAGGGGAGAACGCTGGTCGCACGCGGCCGGTTTGGAGCCCCGGCTGCACTTGGCAGGCGGTGCCCTGCTCACCCTGTCCCCACCCCCTGACCTCGCCGCCTGAGGTGGGGGATCACGAGCAAGGTCAGACCCAGGGCGTCTGGAGACCAGGTCTCTCCCGGGGGAGGAGGTGCTCCGTGCACCTGCTGCTTTTGAGGTCTGAGTCCTCAGCCAAGTCCCGTATGGGCGCAGAAGGCAGCGGGACTGAAGGGAAGGGGACCATAAACTGAGGGAGTTCCCGGGACGGAGAGAGAGCAGCAAGAAGCCGAGAGCCCACCTGTGTGCCCTGGGGTGAGGCTGAGGCACAGAGTGGCACCTGTCCTTCTTCAACCCCCCTTCCCTCTTGTGATTTAACCCGAACTATGGCTGCTACGCTTGGCCTAGGGCCTCCCGGGGAAGGGTGGCTGACGGCAGAGGAGAGGGTGCCTGGGGAGAAGGTGGAGGAGAGGACAGGGGCGGGGATGGAGGAAGAGGAGCCAGGGCTGGGCTTTGTTGGGGAAAGCTGAGCCTCGCCATGGCGCTCGCCCCGGCACCTGGTATCTTCACCTCAGAGGGGTGCCCAGCTGTGCGGTGGTTCAGCGCCAGCACGCGGAAGGCATACAGCACCCCCGGGTCCAAGCCCCCCAGCCGCCAGGTCCTGCTCTCGGGCCCGATGTCGCCAGCTGCGGTCTCCCAGGCTCCGGCGCCCAGGCCTGCAGCACCGGGCCTGCGCTGGACCAGGAAGCCGGTCAGGTTCCCGGGGCCCTCGGTGGCCCACTGCAGCTGCACTTCTCTGCGGTGCCGCCCGTAGGTCAGGCGGCTGATGGTGACGTTGGGGGGAGCTGGGTGCCCTGGGGGGAGGGGAAACCCACGCTGCCATGCGCACACCCCAGGTGTGGGTGCAACGTTGGTCAGCTCCGTTGACAGCTGGGGGAGGCCCTAGGCCAGGATGTGCAGACTGGATCGATTCTGCGTGGTCTGGGTCTGTGTGACCCTGGACTTCATTTCTAGGCCTCAGTTTCCTCATCCGTACACTGAGCACAAGGGGCTGCCTGCCTGTGCTCCAGAGTGCGAGCCAGAGATTGGCCCCACACAGCCCAGCCAGTCCCGTGCCCGAGGGGCCTGACCTGTCCAAATCCTGCAGTAGGAACCCAGCGCCTTCCACCTGCAGGGCCCTGTGGGCTGGAGGTTCTCCGTCCCCACTGCCACAGAAACGCACACTGCCCCCACTCACTCAGGACCTCCAGCAGGGTGCTGCGGCTGCGGCTGCCCAGGGCGTTGCGGGCCACACACTGGTAGGTGCCCCTGTGGCGAGCTGGGTCTGCACCTCGGATGCTAAGGTGGAGCTGGGCGTCCTCCAGGTGCAGCATGAATCCGGAAGTGCCCTGTTCCAACGGCTGTCCCTGGGGCCCCAGCCAGAGGAGGCGGGCAGGTGGTGTGCCCCCCTGGAGGGTACATCCCAGCCAGGCCTCTTCCCCCTCCAGGACTGACACCTGGGGTTTAGCCACTGCCAGCTGGGGGGCTTCTGCGGGGACAGAGAGAAGGAGGCTGAGAGATGCCCCTGCACCCGGACTAGTGGGAAGGCCTGGGGTAGGGGGAAGGGGAGGGAGAAGCCCTGAGCTGTGGAGTTGGCAGTGAAACTTGTCTTGGGCCAGTCTGCTCTCGCTCAGGCTTCCATTCTCTGCCCCGTTCCTGTCCCAGTCTGCCCCAAGGCACAGCGGTGACAACAGTGTTCCTCCACCCAAGCCCCGCTCGGCTCCTGCGGGTGGGCCCCGCCGTATTCACCTCGCCACCAACCACCTCCCTCTCAGCACCTGGCACAGCGCCCCCAGTGGCCACCACCTCCCTCCCCGGCGCTGGGCTGGGCCCGCAGCAGGGACCCCGTGTTTATGGGCTGACTCCCAAAGACCCCCTTGCAGGCATCAGTGAACCCCTGATGGAGTGTCCAGCCCTGAGACTAATAAGGGGGGGAACATTTTAGGTTGAGCAATTCCCCAGAGGCCCTGGACACAGGCTGGTCACCAAGGCTCTTGATAAGTGTTCCACGTAAGGGCTCCTCTGCCAGGTTGCCCCACCTTTTTTCCCTCCACGTTTCACTCTTTTCCTAGAGTCAACCACAGATGGGACCGGCTGGAAGAAACCTGACCAAAGACGACTAGAGGGAGTGAGAGACATAAAGACCTCTGACACCTGAAGCGTTAATTCAAGTCAGGAAGATTAATCAGGCCCTTCTCATGCAAATTGATGCAAATGAGGCCAACAGTCAGAGCCCCTCATTGGCTAAATAGGTGCAGCCCAGCCACTTGTGACTACTAAGCACTTGAAATGTGGCCTGTCCACCGGAGGTGGGCTGTGACTTGTGATACACCCAATTTTGAAGGCAATAGGGAAAGAAAAATAAATGTAATATATCTCATTACTAATTCTCTATTACAAATTGAAATGATCATATACTGAATATATTGAGTTGAAGAAAATGTTCTGCTTATTTCTTTTTGATTTTTAAAATATGTCTATGAGAAAACTTAATATTAAACACATGGCTCACATTATATTTTCATTGGACAACACAGACCTACACTAAACTTCCTGATTTTATGGATCAGAAACACTTGAGTCCCTGGGAGGTGAGGTGACTCACTCTGTGGACTCACTTTGCATTCCAGCCGCACCCCAGAACCCCTCATCCCCGTTGCAAAGGGTCACTCCTCCCATCCCAGCCCCTCAATGCAGCCACTAGCCCCCTCTCACCCAGCTGGAGCCGGCAATGGGGGCCGGGGGCCCTGAGTGGGTGAGAACCCCGGCAGGTGAACTCTCGGCCAGCCAGATCTTCCCGGGCCCGCAGGAGGTAGACGGCCCGAGAGGAGCTGCTGCCGCCCAGGGGCTGTTGCTGTGCATCCAGCCAGCTCAGCAGGGCCGGGGGCTCGCCTCCAGCCCACTCACAGCTCAGCATGATGAACTGGTCCCCCGTTGTGGCCGCGGTCCAGCAAGTAGGGCTCTGGAGGGGCTCCCCTGAGTAGGGAGCAAATGGCTCAGCATGGCCCTAAGGGGGAAGAGGGACGCAGCAGGCTCGCCCTGTCCCTCCGTCCTTCACTTACTGCCTCACTCACTCATTCCTGCACTTAGTCAGCTCATTGATTTTCTCAATCATCGCTTATGGAAGGCTGGCCACGTGCCAGGGAAAGAGCAGGAGCAAACACTGAGCCACCAGTGACAACACAGTGTGATAATGCGGGACTACAGGTAGAAAGTCAGCCCTCTGGGGATTCAGGGAGGAGGACATTGAGAACAGGATGACCTTGGAGCTTGGTCCTGTAGACAGAGTTTTCAAGGTGGAGAGAAAGGTGCAGGCCCAGACGGAGGCCAGCACACATCGAGCGGTAGAAGTAGAGCGGCAGGGGCCGAGAGCCGACCCACCCCAGAGGCTGGGGGACAGTTAGGAGGGTCTCCGGGCTCCAAGCCTGAACTGAGGAGGACAGGCCACTGTGCAGACGGAGACCTGGGCTGGGTGGACAGACGTTGGGAGGCAGGCCTGAGCAGAGCGCTCCTTGTCACATGCCAGGTCCCAGAGTGTGGAGCCTGGAGCTCCCTTCTCGCCCCTGACCCCTACCCACTCCCCGGCCTGGAATGTCCAAGCCCGGCTGTGTCCACTTACAGAGCGCGATCCTGCAGAGGGTGGGCGCCAGGGCGGGGTGCTGGCCAGTGCAGGTGAAGGCGCTGCCGTTCGGCAGCTGGGCAGCTTCGAGTCTCCAGGTGACATTGCCAACGGCGGTCGGGCCAGTCCCCTGGGGCCCTTCCCACTGCAGCTGGGCAGTCGGAAGCCCCCCGGGCCAGGCGCAGACCAAAGTCACAGCCCCCAAGGTGGGGAGTGCTGTACAGGAGGGCTGCCCCTCAGGGGGGTCTGGGGGAGAAGGGGGTCCAGATGGGGCTGGCCCAGGCATCACTGCCAGTGATCTGGAGGGGCTGGTGTGGGGAAGTCGGGAGAGGTGGGGGAGCAGGGAGAGACTGATTCCTGGTGGGGGGGGTTGGTGAGCAGAAGGCAGAGCTCTCAGGTCAGGGGCAGTATTTTGGGGGTTGGGCAAGAGGGCAGAATCACTGGGCAACCCCAGAGGCTCCCACAGAAGCCCCCAGCAGGGACGTGTCCCCGTGTCCCTTTCTCATCCTTGGCCCTGGGCACTGTCCTCCCTCTACCCATCTCTGTGCCTCAGCTCAGTCCCGGGACCGTGGGAGCAATTGCTTCGAAAGGGGGCTGTCTGTACAGGATCGGGGGCTGTCCTCTGCCTGCCCCTCCCCTAGGTTTTTCCAGCCTCTCCCCCTGCTCTGTATCTCCATTTGGTCCCCCAGCCCTGCCTCCCCCCAGCTCCCACATGGCAGTTCTGACGTGCAAAGGCTCCTGCGGGAGGGAGGCCCCTCCCCACACACTCACAGTAGATGGTGAGCCGGACGGCAGCCTGCGTGTGGGTGTCCAAGCGGCTGTTGTGAGCCAGGCAGGTGTACAGGCCGGTGTGGGCGCGGCTGGCACTGACGATGGTGTAGGTGGGCCCAGCATGGACCTGGGTGTGCTCATGCAGCCACACGTAGCGACTGGGCGGGTTGGATGCAGCCAGGCAGCTCAGAGTCACTTCCTCCCTCTCACTGGCCCAGAAGCCCTCGTCGGTGAAGCCTGGTGGCTCCACGGCGATCACAGGGTGGTCTGGACCATCTGGAGGGCAAGGGAGGCCCGTCACGCCTCCCTGGCCGGTCCTCGTTCCTGCACTCGCTCATGTAATGATCGCTGAACTTACTCCCCACCCGGCAGCCATGAATTAGGCACCAGCCGTGTCAGCCACTAGGGGAGGCCCCTAAGGAGCCCTGAGTCAGGAGATCAGGGTCTGTGAGGTGAGCCCCCAGGCTATGGGAGCCCAGAGGGCACCTGCAAGGTTTCCCTGGGGTACTGGTGGGTTGGGCTGAGGTGGGGGCACAGGCAGAGTCAGCCAGGAGAAGGTACATAGGGTGCCCAGCCCTCTCCCATTGCCTGGCATCGAGGGCTTTCTTGGTTCTGTTGGTCCCTCTCACTGGAGAGGGGAGAGAACAGGGTGGGAAGATGCACCTGGCGTGATCCCAGCAACCAACTCTGTCCACTTCTAGGGGTCCCCGCCTCCCCCTCCCGTGTCCTCTTCCTCCCTGACTCCTGGACAGCATCATTTTGCCTGCCTCCATTCTGCTTCTACATCTTTCCGAGAACTGCTCATCTGTCTCCTCCACCGTCCTGGATTTGCAGTGCCCACCAGCCATCTCCAAGGCCAAGAGGACGTGGTCAGTCCCTGCTGTCTGACTCCTCTGGCCCCACTGCCCCAAGGTACAGGTGAGCTACAGGTGGTAAAAACACCCAGTAGCCAGATCTCCAAAAGAAAAAATACCCACTCAACCAAGCAAAACCCGGCAATGGGTCTTAATAATTTTAAATTTTTTTCCTTAACCAAATATAATGAGAATATATATTATCATTTCAGTGTGTAATCCACATAAAAAATTACTGATGAGCTATTTTGTATCCTTTCTTTAGACTACGTCCTCAAAGTCCAGTGTGAATGTCACACTCTAAGCACATCTCCGCTGGGCTCAGCCCCACCGCAAGTGCTGGAAGCCCGCGAGGGCTGCCGTCCCGCTCAGCGCTGCTCTAGCCCACGCTGGTCTTCACCCTTCACACAGCTTCTGATCTCGTCCAGAAGTTCACCGGCATTCTCTGTTCTCTCTTTACTAAAACAACTGTTCTGGCCTTTTGTCCACTTCTGCGTGGCTTGTGCTTCCTCCTCACTGGCTTTCTGGGAGTTCTTTGCATATTCTGAAAATAATCCTTTGCTCTCAGAAGTCCCTCAGGGGACCAACTTGCTGCCCTCTCTTCCCACAGGCCCGCTCCCTGTTTCCCCAGGTGCAGATGGTCCCTCGGAGCCCTTCAGGGCTAACCCAAAGACCTGGGGTAAATTGTGATATGAATCTACACACATTTTCCTGGGAAGAGGGGCCTGCGACTCTGGCCAGGTTAAAACCCCTTGTACCGGAGCCGCATTGGCCCGGTGGGTGCAGGGCCCCAAGCTGGGGCCCTCCTGGGGGCCTGAGGTGTGCCAGGGGGCCAAGTGCAGGTAGGGGATGGGTGCCAGCCCTGGCCACCCTCCCACCCCCCCAGGCTGACTCACAGATGACGTCCAGGAAGGCTCCGTCACTGCTCAGCTGGTTGACGGCGTTGCGGGCACTGCACACGTACCAGCCCAAGTGTGTCCGATTGACAGGGTCCAGCCGTAATAGCTGCTCCGTGACCCCCAGCAGGGCCTCCCCAGGGCCTCGGGGTGCCTGATGGTTCCAGGCAAAGATCACGGGCTCCGTGCCCTCCCGCACTGTGCACATGGCCACTATAGATGTCCCCTCCACGGGGGACGCCTCAGTCAGCCGCACCTGAGGCTTCGATACGGGCACTGGCCAGAGAAAGAAGAGGCTGTATTGGTTATTGCAGGCCCAGGAGGTACCCGGTGGCGCCCGCTGGCCCGGCCCTTGCTAGCTGGGGGCTGGCCTGCCCGCTGGGTTCCTGAGCACCCCAGGCCTCCCCCTCCCCTGGGGGCAGGGCTTGTAGAACCTGGGCCCTGCAGAATACATCTGGAAGCACATGCAAAGGGATGCAAAGCAGTAGGCTTGGCAGCTCCAGCCAGGGCCCCGGCCTGGGCCACTCACCGAGCACAGCCAGACTGAAGTGGGAGTAGGCAGTGTGTAGCCGGCCACCAGCCACCTGCAAGGCCTGGCACAGGAAGTGTCCGCGGGCACCCTCCCGCAGCTCCCCCAGCACCAGGCTGCTGTTCTGCAGGCTCACAGTCCCCAGAGCGGAGGCCCCGGCCTCCACCTTGACCTCTGCTCCATTGGTGACAGCCACAGGCCGGGGAATCAGTGATCCCATGGGGGTGAAGCTCCAGAAGACCGCCAGGGGGACAGGTGGGGAGCCACAGGCCAGCTCCACAGAGCCACCCCTCACTCCCTGGATGGATGTCACCTCCTCATCGGGCTGCCCTGGGGACAGAGACAGCGCAGGGCATCTGAGCCATCTGAGCCATCCTGGGTTCTCCTGCTCCCCCTTTCCCAGAGCCTCTGGGCCTGTTCTGCAGGTGGGGCCGGCTAGGCAGGGTTCGATAAGACAGAGAGAGGGCAGTCGGAGGGAGGGATCAGAGGCAAGATTCGGATGTTCAGTGAATAAAGGACAAGAATCCAGAAACTGACTCCCTCCAATGCCAGCAGCTGCCGATGCATGAAGACCCCCTGGCATGGAGGGAACTTTATGAAACCAGATCTAACCGTGACACGTCCATGCTCGGGATAACCCCCCTGTTTAAGGTAATGCGGAGGGCTGCATGCGGGCCCTGCCTCCCCACCCTGACAAGTCGCAGTTGCTCAGTGCGCGCCGGCTAACGGCTAGCAGATCATTGAAGTTCACGGCCGTCACTGATGGCTATGCACAATGGCTCTGCCAAAGGATCCCGAGGAAGACAGGGTAGAGATAATGGGGTGTGAGTGGGAAAGGGCTACATGGGGTGGGTGGGGGTTGAGTATCACTCACCTGAGGCGCCCAGATACAGAAGGCAGAAGGGCGGCAGCAGCAGCAGGCTGGGCGGTCTACACAGGGCCCGCGGGCTCACCATGGCCCCATCCCCCTGTGTGGCTGCCTGTCCGAGATGGAGCCTGCCTGGCTCTCGGGCTCCGTCTCTACAGAGCAAAGCCCAGCCTTGGAAGGACAGGGTTCCGGCTCAGGTTGCCCACCTCAGCCCTTCCAACACCTTTGCCCCTGCTCTCCTGTTACCCTCACTGCCCTGATTACGGGTGAATTATTTACCAGATGATTCACTCCATCCATAATGCAGAGTTGGGGGAGGCAGGACCTGGCTGGGGCGCACTGGGGGGAGGCCCCCCAGCCCCCTGCATTTTTATTTCATGTGTCACCGAGATAGAGCTGAAAAAGGCCCCAACCTCATCACGTCCAACCGCCTGCCCCATGCAGAACCCCAGCATGCAGCCCGCGGGCCACAGGGACTCCGAGACTCAGACAGGCCTGTGAAGGGCCCCATGCCCACTGTCTCCTCCCGGTTTGCTCGGACAAGCAGGTGGAGCTGTGGAAGGGGCTCTGGAATCAGAAAGCTCCAGTCTGGGTTTGAACGAGGAACTGTGACACGTTAGGACATTTCTGAGCCTCTTCTTTCTCGTGAAGACTATTATGACCATTAAATGAAACACATTAGCTCGTGCAGGGCTCCTGGCTGCCAGTGACGTCCTGTTTCTTGGCGTGAGTAGAAGTTATAGTTCATCAGGGTGTACTTTCATTTTTTTATATACTTCTATATGTGCGTGATAAAATACACACACACATGAACAGCGCCCACACGTAGCTGGTGCACCATCAACCCCGCTCCTGTCTGGATCTGACCTTCGAAGTTTAGGACCCCGGAGCTGGACTCCTCCTGACCAGGGCGGTCTGAATCCCGGTGCTCCCGCTCTCTCCCTCTCTCTCCCTCTCTCTTAGTCTCTCCATGTCCTGCAGCCCTATGGCTGTCTTTGCATGACAGCCTGAGATGAGGTCAGAGTTTTCCATCCTCTGGTGACAGGTTGAGAGGGTGAGAAGCCTCGACCCCATTGACACTGGGGATCTGATGTCTGGTGTCAAGTTCATCAAGGGCTGAGCAGGGACAGGAGATTTCAGAGCTGAGCGCCAGGCAGCGGCCCCATATCCAGAGGTGCTCACGGTGGCCTCTCAGCCTTGAACTTGTCATGAAACCATGCACAGACCCCTGCCTCACTCCCCTCGACCCGTGGCCGAGGACCCTCCATGCCCTCCTTAGGGTCCAGAGCCCCCGTTCGGCTTTAAGCAGAATGGCAGAGGGTCTCTGGGAGTTGGGTTCCCATGAAGGGGGCCAACACGTTTGACGGACCCTATTGTCCAGGCCAGAGGGCCCACTCATGTTGCCCCTCCACCCTGAACTGAGAATATCTTCAGGACTCTATTGGATGCTCCTTTGGGAGCAAAGAAGGAGGAATTGACCCTGAGGTCTACCTCTGGCTGGGCAGCAGCCCTACTCTAGGCAAAAGTGAGAATCCAGGCAGGTCACTTAGGAAACCCTTAAAGTGCTCTCCAGCTCGCAGCGGGCGTTGTGCTGGTCCTGCAGCTAATCTGTTCTGCTTGTGGAGTCGGGCCCCTTCTCACCCAGGATCCCAGGGTAACGGCAGACAGGAGGTGCTTCTCAGCCCACTCTGTCTCCTTAGCCAGGGAGACCTTGGGAGGGAGAGTCGGGGAAGGAGGTGTATTACTACAAAGGATTCTCCGGATAGACAACATTGCCAGGATGTGTGCACACATAAAAAGAGACACAGTATAAGAAATTGTCCCCCTGGCTGGGTGGCTTGGTTGGTTGGAGCGTCGTCCACACACCAAAGGGTTGCAAGTTCGATCCCTGGTCAGGACACGCACAGGAAGCAACCGATGGATGTTTCTCTCTCACACTGATGTCTCTCTCTCTCAATTCCTTCCTCCCTCTCTAAGATCGGTAAACACACCGTTGGGTGAGGATTTAAAACAGAGGAATGGCTTGCTTGACTGTGGGGGTGGCAGTTCCACGGGCTGTGGTCGGTCGGCACGCTGGTGCCCCAGGAGGGCGATCGGGGAAGTTCCCGGGTGAAAGCTGGAGAGCCTGAGACAGGGAGAGCGGGTATTCCAGTTCTGGTCCAGAGGCGGGGAAACACCTCCATCCTCGCTCAAAGCAGCCAGGCGGGAGGAGTTCCCTCTCGTTGCGGGGGAAGGCCGACCTTTTGGGTTCTATCCAGGCCTCCCACTGATTGGACGAGGCCCACCCCCAAGGGGCGGGGGCACTCTGCTTCATTTGGTCCACAGAGTCGAATGTTAATCTCACTCAGAAACACCTTCAATGACACACTCAGAACCAGGTTTGACCAAATATTCGGCACTGTGGCCCAGTGAGGCTGACACATCGATTAGCCAGCACAGAGGTGAGTGGTCTCAGCCGAACTCAGAAAAGAGGAGGCTATACGGATGGACTTGGGGGTCCAGCGTCTAGAGCAATGTGAGGCGAAATTTTGGAGAACCAGGCTAGGGAATCTCACTGGGTCCGTGGAATCTCCCTCATGGCCCAGGAGGCCCCTCAGCAGCCTTTGGAGCAAGCGCCTGTCAGCCTCTCCTTCGACCTACATCGGTGAGCCTGGGCAAGCAGCTCCCTCCTCAGGCGGTTGGAGAAGTGGGGGCAACCACACATGTTAAGCGCCTTGCAGGCACCTGGCACCTGGGACACGATCTCTTTCTGTTTAGGGGGAACTGGAATGGGCTTCCCTACCCCTCCTACACTTGCAGTTGAGTTCCACTGAAGCTTTACAAATTATTCCTATCTCTCCTCCCAATGGAAGTCATCCCAGCCCTGACCACTCCGGCTCAGCTGGCTGGATGTCGTCCTGCAAAGCACAAGGTGCCGGTTCGATTCCCAGTCAGGGCCCACGCCTGGGTTGTGGGTTCTGTCCCTGGCAGGCCACTCGATGTTTCTCTCTCACCTCAATGTTTCTCTCCCTCTCTCTCTCCCTTCCTGCCCCTCTCTCTAAAACCAATAAATGAAGTCTCTAATTAAAAAATCACCCCACATTTCGAACAGCGTATCCAGCCCTTGTTTTCTCCACCGAAGTAGTCGCGGCAAACCGTGCGCTGCCGTCCCCGTGCTGGGTGTGCTGGTGTTTCCAACCCTCCGTGAGCCGGTACAGCTCTCCACAGCTCACAGAGAGGCTCCAATTCTCTGCACTTGCCCCCGACAACTTGGCTCCTGTGCCCCACGTTGCTCCCCACCTTCGGGCACTCTCCAGCTTGTCCCCCTGCACCCGAGGCTGTGTCCACTCCGGGCTGGCCAGGAGCCTGACACCACTGAGCCCCTTCTCTCTGACAAGGGGGCTCAAATCTTTCCCACTCATGTGCTGCGTTAGGGTTTGTTTATCCAGCTAGTTGGCACGTGTTTCCTGGCCACTGGCTGTGCTCTCTCTGGCTTTCCGGGGCCCTCACTTGGCCCCTGAGGAGGCTGGCCAGACCTCACTGTTCTGACGGGACAGGCAGCCCCACAGCGCCCCAGTCTTTTGACCAGGTGTTGGTGTGGCTGCAACAGGTGCCCAGGTTTTTGAGGACCTTCAGCTTGGCTTTGGGCAGCAGTGCGTTGGACTGTGTCAGACTTGGGGTCAGATGACTCAGCCCAGCCCCCTCCCGCCTTGCACTCACATCCCCGCCGCTCTGAGCCGACCCACAGGGCCCTCCGTGCATGCTGCCGGGTTTAACGCAGCTGTGACCTAGCCTGCTGTGACCATGTGGAGACCTGACTCTGAACCCCGGGGCTTCGGGAGGAGCAGAGCGTGGAAGGAGAGGGATTATTGCTGGGCGGCAGTGGAGGAAGCAGATGCTCCTGGAAATAGATGGCTTTTCCACCTGTGTCCACGTGTGCCTTTTTGGAGGCCAACTATAGGCCCTCGGGAACCCCAGCAGGAGATGAGCCCCGGGCTGGAGAGGAAATGGGCCAGAGGCTCAGCAGCCCAGCACACAGCTCCTGCTGTGTTTGTGGCTGAGAGGAGGAGTGGGGAGGGCCAGAGGGCCAGAGGGCCTGCAGGGGTCACCGCTCAGTCACTTTGCAAACTGTCCCTTGGAGGAAGTGAGGGGATGAGTGAGGCTCTAGAATGAGAGGTGAGGAAAGGGAGGCCGAAGATTAGGAGAGGAAGGAAGGGCAGAGGAGGCTGAGGAGGCTAGAGCCCTCCGGGGGCCCGAGGGCAGGAGGCCTGGCTTCTGCACCAGCTCTGCCTGGTAACTTCCCTCTTTCCTCTGCTCTGCGGTTCTGAGAGCCCCTTCACAGCCAGCCCGTGGGCAGGACACCCCACCGGGTCTCCATTTCCTGTGGAGTTAAAAACGTGATTGTAACAACCTGCCCAGCCGCCCCTGCCCCTCCGAGTGCCTGTAGGAGCTGGAGCGGTGGACGAGGGGCGAGGACAGGGCACAAAAGACAGGGGGTGGGTGGGGGAGTCCAGCTCAGGACCAGATCGGCTCAGATCCTGGCTCTGCGGCTCAGTAGCTGAGTGACACCGAGCAAGCGACTTACCCACCCAAGGCTCAGTGTTTACCCTCTGAATGGAGGCAAACTGTTCATCGGATAATATTAGAAAACTGTTTATGTGCGATGATAGTTTTGTGATTATGTAACACAATGGTTCTATTTTTGCTTAAAACGCATACGACAGTATTCAGGGATGAGATGTAGTAGTGTCTGTAGTTTACTTTAAAATACTTCTGCAAAAATAAAACCGACGGAGCTTTAGGCAGGTCTTCAGCTTTCCCTGCCTCACAACCGTACGGGGCAGAAGCGAAGCCCATGTCACCATGTCCCTATTTCTGCAATAGCCTGAATTCACTGAAAAGTTGCGTGCAGTGTCTCCATGGAAGTGGCGAGAAGGAGAAAGGAGAGTGACCTTGGGGGCAGTTGGAGTGGAGAGGAAGAGGTTTCCCTGAGTGTGCGGACAGGTCAGAGGTCACCAGGTCCCTGGGAGAGGATGAACCTCAAAGGGCCGGGTGCGCACCCGCGGCACAGAGAGGCAGAGACGCCCGAAGGCCAGCAGCAGCCGTGATGGACGCATGGCCAGAGCTGCTCTGTGGGCTCGGTGCCGCACGAGCCTCCTGGATTCTGGCGGGACCCTGGGAGGTGCAGGGGCCCCAGTCTTGGAGTCGACTTGGGAATGGAAACAGAGGAACAGGTGCACACGCTCACGTGAGAAGAGTAAGAGTCGTACTGACCTCACTGCTGTCATTAGCGTCAGCGTTGCTGTTACTCCCTTCAGGAGGTGGGCTGGCACTTGGGCCACTGCACGAGGTCTCTGTGTGTGCGGAACTGAGCGAACTGGGGGGCACAGGCCCAGGCTCCTCCCTGCTCCTGCTGGTGACGGGGGCTTCTACCTTGTGCACAGGGGCGGGGCTAGGGCAGTTTTCTGCAGTGCAGGGTCTGGCCGGAGAACGGAGCCCTGGGCTGGGCCCAGTGGGTGTCTGTCTGCACAGGGCTGACGGGGCCAGGCCAGGCCCTTGAGATCTGCAGAGGAAGCTGGGCCCAAGGAAAACTCTTGTCTCCCTCTCTGTCCTCATGCCTGGTCTGCTTCCCTGTCCCCACTCCCAATGTTTCCCCCACCTAAGCCGGCCAGATCCTCCAAGTTCCTTGGCTGGGCAGCAGGAGGGAGTAGGGAGTCTCCAGAATGTCTTTGTAGAGCTCCAGGGGGAGGCTTGGCAAGTGGAAACTGTCGGCCGTCTCCTTGGCGACTAGCGGCCAAATAATTCTGGGAATGGAGGCGGGAGGGGAGCTGTAGGCAGGGCGGCCAAGAGAAGCAGCCTTCGGCCCTCACGATTCCTCATTACCTGTGTCAGTCTAGGCCTATCGGGGGACAGCAACCACACCAGGTATTTGAAAAGGGAGAGCTGACGATGAAGAACTGGTAACTAGGTGATAGAAGGGTGAGAAAAGCATGCTTCAGTGTGCGGAGGCTGCAGCCCCTCTCCCAGGGCTGCAGAGGGTAGACGGATTCAACTGCAGGCATTTGGGGAGGGGACCCAGAGCCTGGCACCCAGACCTCTGAGGACAGGCTACCTGGTGGCTAGAGCTGGGGTCTCCGGGGCAGGGGTGTGGGGTGGGTGCTGAAAAGACTGCAAACTGGATTCAACTTTAGGGTGGGCCTGCTACTGCTGGGGGGACAGTCGCTTACAGGGAACACAAGGATGAAATAAGACAAAGCATGTCCAGCCTTCCTCCTCTAGCCTGCAGCCTCCCTCCAGCGGCCCCTACTGGGAAACCTAATAGGGAACAGATGGCAAAGCAGAAATGGGGGTCACTGCATCGCTAAGTGGGGGTCACTGTATCGCTAAGCAGCACAGAGGGGATAGGCCTGGAGCTGAGAAGCAAGAACCTCAAAATATTGCTCCCTGTCTTCCAGCCCAGCTCCAGTGGAAAGATCAGTGCTGAGCACATAGTAGGTGCTCAGCTAATACCACTGTCTGCCTTGGTTGGTTCCTGAAAGGCACGTGGACAGGCCTTCTGGAACTTGATCTGGCTTTTCCGGCAGAGCCCCTCCCAATCCCGGGATCTGACAGCTGGAAGGAGTTCACATCGTGGCAATGAGGAAAACCACACCACTGAAGACAAATTTAGGTGCGAGCGTCTCAGGAGAGCTAACCATACATCGCTGTGATCAAATTGTACGGTAAGGGCAAAGGACAAGCTGAGTTGGTCTATGGGACAGAATGCGAGCCAAGCGCAGGTACACGCCCCAGTACGTCGGGTGGCAGTAGGGCACGTGTGCCACGTGGCATCTCAGGCCGGGGGGGAAGAGGACAGTTTATTTAACAGACTGTGTAGGCACAACCGGCTCGCTCTCGGAGCAAACACGGCTAAACTCTCCACCTCACAAGTTCTGAAACCCACACTCCAAATAGATGAAAGATTTGAAGGTATTTAGATTTAAATATTTGGAACCATTTAAATATTGCTTTTCTATTTAAACAAATTCATAAGGAAATATTTAAAACCATTTTAAACAATATTTAAAACAATTTAAATATTTAAAATAATTTGATGACAAAAATTAGGAGACTATTTATATAACCTAGGTTTTCTAAAACAGAAAATCCAGAAGCTATGGAGGAAAAGCTAGGCATACAATGTTTAAATTGTAGAAGGATAAAAGATAACATATACAAAGTCAAAAGACAAATGGTAGACGGGAGAACACATTTCAGCGTATACGCCTGATGAAGAGTGAGCCCCTGTCGTCGCGGAGAGCTGCTACACACAGCAAGAGACGGAAATCATCTAGTTGGAAATGGACGAGCCTGTGAATTGGTGACTCATGCAGGAGAAAATCCGAATGGCCAACACTCTGTCCAAAAGACAGACTTCAGTACTTGTCAAGGAAATGTAAATTTTAAAAGTGTGACGCCACTTTTCATTGATCAGAATAGCAAAACTTAAAAAGAGTCATGATCCCTGGCTGCTGTGGCTCAGTGGATTGAGCGCCAGTCTGTGAACCAAAGGGTTGCCAGTTCTATTCCTGGTCAGAGCACATGCCTGGGTTTCGGACTAGGTCCCCAGTAGGGGGCGCAGGAGAGCAACCAAACATCAATGTCCCTCTTCCTCTCTTTCTCCCTCCCTTCCCCTCTCTAAAAAATAAACAAACAAATAAAATCTTTTTTAAAAAAGACTAACAATAGCTAGGGCTGGAGAAGGTGAGGGGGAAATAGCACTTTTTATCACAACTGGTGGAGATACCAGGCACCACCGATTTTTGAGAAAGGGATCTAAAAACATATACAAATGAAGAATATGCCTCTCTTTGACCCAGCCCTGTCATTCCTGGGCATTTATCCTACAGAAAAAAAAATAAAACAGCAACAAACTCCAGTATGCAAACACATGCGTACAAAAACTTGTACAGCATTTTTTGTGGTGGCAAAAATACTAGTAACGGCTGCCTGATAAACATATATCCATACACTGTAATGTTACACAGTATAAACAAGAATGAACTACGACAAGACAAATGCTGCCTGACTCCACCGGGGCTGCCTCTGCAGTAGTCAAACCCACCGAGACAGAAAGGACACCGGTCGCCAGGGGCTGCGGTGCAGGGACCATGGGTGCCGAGGCTCCATCGGGCACGACGCAGAGAGCCCTGGCCGCAGGCCGCACAGAGATGCGAACATACTCAACACCCCCTAACTGCACACTTAACAACGGTGACGATGGCAAGGTTTACATCATGTACATTTTACCTCCGCTTAAGACAGAGTAGATTGGAGGGCTTGTCATGATGTAAAGCGAGAAAGCAACTTGTGGAGAAACCTGTGTGTCCCCCATCCTTCCCCTCCCCCAAACACCAGGCCCCAGCTCCGGCACAGCCAGCCAAGCCCACAGCTGTTCCCAATACTCTGTACAAACTATTGGTGAGAAGCCCGGTTCATCATCCCCAGGCCCCAGCACCTCCTGAGTAGGCACTTATGAGCTGCCCTGCCAGCAGGGCCTGAAGCAGAAATCAAAGAGGAGACTATGCTGGCCCCGGCCGGTATGGCTCAGTTGGCTGGAGTGTTTTCATGTAAACTGAAAGGTCCCTGGTTCGATTCCCGGTCAGGGCACAGGCCTACGTTGTGGATTTGGTCCCCAGTTGGAGCACATATGAGAGGCGGACAATCAATGTTTCTCTCCCACACTCTCTCCCGCACTCTCTCTCTCTAAAATCAATAAACATTAAAGAAGAGGCTGTTCTGAGCTGGGAAGTGAGGGGGCAGGAACCTGGGGGCCTGAGAAGGGCCCAGAGGAGTCTTCATCAAGCCTAGGGAGATGGGGGGGGCGGGTATTCTCAAGCTGAGGGGAGTAAATTCTTTAAGGGCTGGGGGTCTGCTCACCTTCTCAGGCTATGTCTTCTCTCTCCGGTCTCCAGGGCTCTTCCTGAGACATACCCTCTGGTGGAAACACCCCCCATCCCTAAGCTCCAAACTCAACCTCAATTTCTCTTTCCTTAATTTCTCAGCTGTACCAGGAAAACCCTCTGGACACAATAAAAAAAATTAAAAAATTTTTAAAAAGCATCTCTTCACAGCTCCACCCCTCTTAGAGCTACAGAATCATGAAAACTCGAATACTGAAAACAACCTGAGATCCCTTAAGTCTCAACTCCCACTCAGCCTAGACTCTCCCTCAACAGCACCCGACCAACAGTCACGTGGTTAACGCTTTGACCTTCTAAGCCACGCGGTCTGGTACAGCAGCCCCCAGCCACACGGGTGGGGCTACCTGAAAAAGAATCCACTGTATCTGGGTGTATGGCTGGCCCTTGAACAGCGCATGGGTTGGGGAGCTAACTGCCTGCACAGGCGAAAACCCACATGTAACTCGCCGGCCCTCCGCCTGCACGGATTCCCATCAGCCAGTCGACGACCAGGCAAGTCGGGTTTGCACCATGCGGGTCCATCAAAAACAACCCACACATACGGGAACCATGCAGTTCAAACCTCTGTTGTTCGCGGGTCGACTGTGTATCCAGAAGAAATGAAATTGGTATCTTGAAGATACAGCTGCACTCCTATGTATGTTCATCGGGGCTTTATTGACGAAAGCCGAGACAGGGAAGCAGCTTAAGCATCCATCGGTGGGTGAGTGGAGAGGCAGGATGTGGCACAGAGAGACGGTGGGATGTTGCGTGGCCGTAAGAGGAAACCCTGTCGTCGTGACAACACGGATGAACCCAGAGGACACTGTGCTACGTGCAATAAGCCAGACAGAGGAATGCAAATACTGTGTGGTATCACCTCTAAGTGAAACTTTTTTAAAAATAAAAGAAAATCAAACTCACAGAGACAGAGAGCAGGATGGTGGTTGCTGGAAGCTGGGGGCGGGGAAGGAAACGGGGCGCTGGTGCCTGAATGTAGACACTTTCCGTTGTACGCGAAGCAAGCTCTGGGGATCGAATGCACAGCACGGTGATGATAAGACGGATAGGTAGTGATAGGTAACGACGATAGGCCATAATCCTGTGCTGTATACTTGAAATTTGCTGAAAGTAGCTACTAGAAGTTTTCACGAGAAAAGGTAAGTGTGTAAAGTGATGAGCATGTTAATTAACTTGACTGTGTATGCGTATATCAAATCACTACATTGTGCACTTTAAATATATATAATTTTATTTGTCAATTACACCTCAGTGAAGCTTGGGGAAAAATTAACCGAAGCTGAAATTCAGTTCCGAGTCATAGTAGCCACATATCGAGTGCTCAATAGCCGCGTGTGTCGGGGATGTGCAAGAAATGCACAGGACCT
This sequence comes from Desmodus rotundus, assembly GCF_022682495.2. Lineage (NCBI taxonomy): Eukaryota > Metazoa > Chordata > Mammalia > Chiroptera > Phyllostomidae > Desmodus > Desmodus rotundus. Next base: position 21,998,024 of record NC_071393.1, on the reverse strand, counting down.
CACGTTTCACCCTGGTCGTAAGCTAACGACTAACCTGCCAGTTTCACGGATGCTGACGGAAGACACGCAACTCCCAGGTCTGAGACAAAGGGCGTTACTACATGTGGCAATATCAGCAGCCAGAGGGTCAGCATTTTCTTGCTCCAGTCTCCCGAGCTCCAATACCCACAGGGAGCTGGGAAGAGGCCCAGGGGGTCGCGGCCCAGGCAGTGGGTGCAGTGCAAGCGAGGAACCCTGAGTTTAGGGAATCCGGCTCCTTTCTAACGGGCAGGAGGCATCCTGCTAAACGCTCTAGGGGAAGACACTGCCTTGCCTCCCAAGGCTGTTGGCTAGACAGGCATCCTTGAAAAGCGTCCAGGAAAAAGGCATCCTGCAGCGCCTCTGCTTCAAAAATGTGCAGAAATGCAAGAGACCCACGGAGAATTGTCTTCCAGCACAATGCAGTTGCTGAACTTTTCCCTCACTCCAGAAAGTTCTGTCGGACTGTGCTGCTCTAAGCCACAGGGACTGGCCGCCTCACTAGGCCTTCCCAGCGTGTCTGCACTCAGCCCTGAGGCGTCACGGAAGTGAGGGTGACTCCTACCCACATACCTACGTGTGCATTTCACAGTGTTTTCCTGGGTGTTCATTCGCTTCCCACGCCTTGTCCTTCATCACTAAACTGTGAAAGCGGGGTCTGCCCTAACCTCTGTGGGGTGCTCCACCTGCAGCTCTCTTCTGCTCCGGGCTCCTGAGGACACTGAGGGCCGATGGCGGGCAAAGGTGACACCACCAGGACACTCTGGAACGGCCCAACCCTCCAGTGCGTGGGCAGCCAGACCCCAGAGTTCACAGTCCTACGGCCTTCTCAGCAGAGGCCGATGAATGCTGCCGACATGGGGACCTCACTGTGACACCGTTGGTGACGGCAGTGCTGCGGGCGCATTCGGGTGATACATAGGTGACCGCGTTTATCTTATTGATATTTACGCTTTAGTGCACATTGAAGAAGTATAACCAGCACACCAAACTAGTTCTATTCTTAATCAAACTGATTTAAGGATGTATGTACATGTATTCACAGGACAAGGATCGCCTCTGCCCTTCATCAGCACCAGCCAGAGGTCAGCCACTCTGAGAGCACTTCCCCCATCTTTGCCGCAGAGAGGATTCAGAAGGGCCTGGGCCCGTGTCAGGACCCTGCTCTGCTGTGCGTGCAGACCACTTCCTCTCCGCCCCTCCCACAGTGGCCAAGCCACTTTCCAGTGGCCAATTTCCACGGGATTTTCCCAGGACTTGTGAGCATCGCCTTCCCACCCTTTCCCTCTTCTGTTACTTCCTTCCTTCCTTGTTTCAAAAAAAGAATTTTTATATACACATATATGTTTATTGATTAGAGAGAGAGAGACATCCATGTGAGAGAAATATCCATCGGTTGCCTCCTGCGTGTGCGCCGACCAGGAATCGAACCCGCAACCTAAGTACGTGCCATGACGGGGAATCAGACCCACAGCCCACTCTGGTGTACAGGACAACGCTCCAGTCAACGGAGCCCCCTGGCCAGGGCAAGGCCCTGATGCTGTGGGCCTGGTCTTCACGCTGGTGGAGCAGCAGGGGAGACACAGTGTAACTAACAGGAAAGGAAAGCAAACAGTCCATGGCCATGAGCTTGCGGAAACCTGTCGGGAAGAGCCCCTCCGCGGAGGCCAGGTCAGATCAGCTGGTCGTGCCCTTGTCCACTCGACTGACCAGTTCTGGGGGACGGGACACCTCTCAGTGAGCCCCTAAACCCACGCTTTCGGCCAAGCCCTGCAGACTCAAGGGCGGCTCCCACCGCACCACTCACCCCCCAGTCTCTCTGTCCCCCACCCTCCCGTCTCAATGACCTCAGACAGACATAAAAACAGCTGAGCTCAGCACAAGTGACGGAGACATGCCTCAGGGTCCCCGCGGGCCCCAGCTGGGTACCGTGCCGCCCTCGGCTCCGTTTTGACGGGATAAAGTGAACTCATTTATTCAGTTGTTTTAAGTGAGCTCACTCTAGGCAGTGCCAGAGAACAGAGACATAAATCTCTCCCAGCGCGCAGAGTCACTGCCAAACACCTCGGAGAGAGCTTTCTGCCTGCCGAAGACAGTTTTTCCTCCCCTCTACAAATGAGGAGGGGGAAAGAACTCAAAATCCAAGGGGGTGGGGGGAGGGTGTTAGTGGATTCTGGGAATGGCAGACTTGTCAACGCTCTGGCCTCATAAAACGTCTTCCAGTAAAGAAAGGCAAACTCTTCACCTCAGAGATTTCCCTGAGCGCTTTCAGGGGCAGGGGAGGGCGTCCCTGGTCATCTGGTCTGGCTGTGGGTGACCCTGGTCGAGGAACGAGGGGTTTTCTCCCATCTCCGAAAGCCGGAGCCGCTGGTCCCGTTTCACCCCCCGGGCTGTGGGCACAGCCTCAGATGCTTCGAAACCAGAGCAAACTCAGCGGGCTGTTTGAAAACTTCCCAGCCAGGGAAACACTTTGCCTTAAGACTGCAGAGTTTCCCTGGCCAGTGCGGCTCCATTGGTTGAAGTGTTGTCCTGTAAACCAAAAGGTCTCGGGTTTGATTCCCGGTCCGGGCACGAGCCTAGGTTGTAGACTCGGCCACAGTTGGGGTGCATGCGAGAGACAACCGATCGATGATTGTCTCTCTCCCTTCCCTTCTCCCTATAATCGATACACAGGTCCCCAGGGGAGGGTTAAAGACGAAAGACTGCAGAGTCACTCGGAGAAGGGACGGTGAGCGGGTGGCGTAGCTGGCTGTGTGGCAGCAGAACGAAGACAGGTGTCAGTTTCCCTTCACTAACAGATTTTTAAAGAGTTTATTCTTTGCAAACACTGTAAAGCAGCAAACGTGCAGAAGCAAGTCGCCCACCACCTCGTTATCTCCTAAGGTCGCAGACGGCTTTGTGCCTCCAAGTTCCTCCTCTGTCATGGGACCAGGGCACCTCTGCCCTCCTCCCCATTTTTCAGCTGGGAACTCTCACCGAACACCGCGCTGCCCCACATACGGGCCGCAGAGAACAAGCCCCTGCGCCTCGCGGCCCTGTCCCCTCGAAGCTGCAGTGTAACTCGGTCCCAGGTGGTTTCTGTTCACCCTCAAGTCCGAGACGCACCTCCTCTGTAAACTGGGATACACGATGTCTTCCTTCCCTCCCTCTTCCCACGGGCATGGAAGCCCTTTTTAAAAAAGATCCTCACCTGAGGATACATCTTTATTGATTTTAGACAGAGAGAGAGAGAGAGAGAGAGAGAAAAAAAAAGCATCGCTGTGAAAAAGAAACATTGATCAGTTGCCTCCTGTACACACGCCGACCAGAGATCAAACCCGCCAACCTAGGCGCACACCCTGACCAGGAATCAAATGCACAAGCCTTTGGTGAATGGGACACCACTCCAACCAACTGAGCCCCCTGGTCAAGGCACGGCGTGGGCCACCTCTGAGGCCCCAGGCAGCGGCTGGGTGCTGGGACTGGCAGAGAGCAGGACCCCTTAGAAAAGGTCTCTGCCTCCCCACCTCCAGGTCTGCGAGAGGTGAAGCAGGAGCAGCACGTCCGTGTCTCCCACCAGAGGAAGCGGAGACGAGAGGATTTTAGAGCTAGAAGGGATCTAGGTGGACAAGGCCGTGGCAGGTGACTTGATTTTGTCCTGGCGCAGAACTGACTAATAACACTCACAGTGGGTCTGGAATCCCAGTCTCTCGACCCCTCCGAGACACACCACGCCCCCCCTCCCTCTGGCATCTGCATCAGCACCTGGGCCTGCAGGGCCCCACCTGAGTATAGCAGCTGAGACAACCCAGCCACAAAACCTCCCCCTCAGCAATCACAGCCCCAGGCCCAGCTGCACCTACTCCTCCTGCCTCTGCCCCAGGCTGCCTCCCGGCTCCCGTGAGTCAGGAGAGACCTGCCACGGGATTAAACACTGTCCAGGAATCGGTTCCCCACAAATTAATGTACGGACTGGACAAATCCTTGCTGCCAAAGGGATGCAAATAACAAACCAGAGGGATTTTGGAAATTGACAAAATGGATCTAAAATTAATCCTTGAAAAAGAAAACTGGTAACAATATTTTTAAAAAATAAGAGGGAGTTAAAGTCGTCAAGAGGAGGAACAAGCTCTCAATACACATAACAAAAATACTCAAAACTGTGGCTCTGGCATCAGAATAAACTGGAATTAAGGAGCTACCCAGAACCCTGTTTCATAGGGGTGTTGAAATTTAACATGATAAAGGAGATATCGGAAGACAACGAAAAAAGAAGATTTTTGAATAAATAGGGTTATAACTATGAACATTTTTAAAAAGGGAAACGGTGAACAATTTTATGGACCTCACACCAGAATAAATTTCGGATGGATTAAAGTCAAAAAGCTTCTTAAAGACAAAATCACAGTACTCAGAGCAGCGCTAACATTCTAGAGCTGGCAGCCAAAGCCTGCAAAATTATCAATGTATTTCACTACAAAAATTAGATCATTTCGTGTGTTAAAGCCACAATATAAATAAAAAAGGCCAACGGGACACTTCCAGTAAAAAATGTTAATATCTTCATTTGGAAAAGTTAATTCACACGTGTGTTTCACACAACTCCCTAAGGACAAGGACAACATTAAGATCTCCTAAGATAAATGGGCATGTACAAAAAAATGAACCATATACAAAAAAAAAAATTCAACCTTATTCGTATCTAAAGAAGAGTAAACCAGAAAAAGTTACCAAGCAGTTTTAAAATAAAAATACCCCTTGCCGACCAGGTGAGGTGAGATTGGTGGGCAGCGGGCACCGATGGGGTCAGAGCCTTTGGAAGCAATCGGCACACCCATCAAAAGCCACGAAAGTGCTCCTTTTTTTTTGACCCAGGACTCAAACTATGTCTGTAATTCCAAGAAATAATTCAAAATAATGGGCAAGAAGGTTTGCTGTAGCGTTATCTATAATTATAATGTTGAAAAACTGAACACCCCATAAATGTTCAATGAAGACAGTAATATATATACATTGTGTCATATTTACCTGGTAGAATAATCTGATCAATTATTAATTTTAATAATTCTAAAGACTATGTACACTGGAATGTTGCAAATAAAAGGGTATCATAATATATATAAACTAACAGTACAAATAGTTCTTCCTATTAAGATGAAAAAGACTACATCAAGAAAATAATTGTGATGAAGTGAGATTTTTGATAATTTTCCCCTACTATACTTGTTTGTTGTTCTATTACTTTTAAAATAAACATATTACACTAAAAAGAATGCATATTCTGAATAAGCTGATGAAGACACGTATAAACAGAGGGTCACATGGGGGAAGAAGCCAGAGAATCTAAAAGTTAAGGCGGCACAGTTAGGAGTTCACTGCTCCATTTTCTCTTCCTTTGCTGAAGATGAACTTCCTGTGTGCAAAGCGCCTGTAGCTCATGTTCACCCACGTGTGCAGCTCCGCTGTGTGGGGTCTTGGAAACATGGTGTTTTAGAATGGGCTGAGTCTCCAAGATCATTTTATTCCAAACTCCCAGCTAATTCAAGACCGAGAACTACAGCATGCACTGCAAGTCCGTGTGTGGGATGCTTCCGATGACGGAACATTCCCAGGGATGGGAGGGAGCTTGGGAGCTGGGCACCTCGCAGAGCAGCGTCCAGGCTCTGCCTCCTGGGTCGCGCCTCTGCACCTCACATGGAGCAGGGCTTCCCAGTCAAGCCCTGCCTTCCGAGTGGGATTTCAAGCAACAGATGACAAAGTAAGGGACTGGAGTGCAATTGCATTATTTTTCCTAACAAAAAAAAGAGAATATTAAGCTCAAAATAAGAGCATAAAAATATTCTAGAAATAGGAATATAGAAACTCATTTTTAGATAGGCTATTCTACGGAACTGGAAACACTATGGGCAGCCCTGGCTGGTGTAGCTCAGTTGGTTGGAGCATCATCCTGAATTGGAAGGTTGTGGGTTCGATTCCCGGTCAGAGCACATACTCAGGTTTCAGCTTAGATCCCCTGTCTGGGTGCATCCAGGAGGCAACCAATCAATGCTTCTCTCTTGCCTCTTCTCTTACATTGATGTTTGTCTCTTTCCCCTCCTCTGAAGGCGGGCTGGTGGCTCACACAGGCCGTGGCTCCTCTGTGGGTGGTCAGGACACACCATCAGGTCTCCTACCCAAGACTCATCCCGCATCAGCTTGCTTCCTGTAGTTCCTTAGGCAGAAGAGTCTGAAAGTGTCTTGTTTAAAGGCGGGGCAGAAAACCACGTTAAAAATGGACGCTGTTGCCTCAACCCCACCCAGATTTTAAAACGACAGTTTGCAAAGTGCTGTTTGGTGGGCGGGGCAGAGTGGTTGCCCCCCACCCCAAATGCACACATTGAAGCCCTGACCCCCCAATGTGCTGGAGTTCGAAGGTGAGGCTTTGGGGAGGCAGTCAGGTCATGGGGTGTGCGTTGGGATTTGGGGATCAGACACCAGTGCCTCTCCCTGCCTGCTGAAGGCACGCGGTGGGCAGAAGAAGAGTCCTCACCAGAAACTGAGCCCTGACGGCTTCTCATCTTGGACTTTGCAGCCTCCAGAACTATGAGGAAGGAACTTTGTTGTTGAAGCTGCCCGGTCTGGGGGATTTTGCCATGGCTACCTCAGCTGACCGAGACACAGAGCAGCAAGGAAACCCACAGGACAAGGGCCATGTCTGCACACAGTGGCTCTGACATCTGCCTCAGGCCAGAGTCTGGCTCATTCATTCGTCCTGAGACAGAGGGAGCCCGGAAGTGCCCCCAGCACCTAGATGTGCAAACACTGGCGTGGGGCGGCGTGGGGCGGTGAGGGGCGGTGAGGGGAGGCGTGGGGCGGCGTGGGGCAGCCAGGGAAGTGAGCAGCAACTCTGAGGGCGAGGAGGGATTCAGCCGTGCTCCTCTCAGCCATGGGAGAAACGATGGGCAGAGCATGCTGGGGTCCGTAGTTTTTGGACCCCTCCTAGAGCAGAAAGCTGGTGTTCCCTGCAGCAAGGCTGTGGCATCTCACGGTCCAGGGGTTCTATGGTGCCAGGAGGGTCTTTAATGCATGTACACCTGGTGGTTCCCTCCAAGTGCTGGAGGGGTGGAGTGGGGCGGGTGCAATCCAGGAGGACCCCACTCTTCTTAGTCCCTCGGTGACACTGGTATGTGCCCACCCGCTGGGGCCTGGGTGCCCTCTGGGCCAGCAGGTGTGGGCTGTCTATACAGCCGAAGGAGGGAGCGGACGGAGGCCCTGGTCTCAGAGGGCAAAGCGCATGCCCGTGGAGTAAGCAGTCACTGCTCCGGACTCACACTTCAGCTCCTATTCCCACGGCTGTGCTACGTCCACCTGGGTCCTCTTTCTGATCCGGGCCCCTCCTTGAATTGAAAGGAAGGAGACGCAGCAAAACCAAGACTGGCCACAGCTGGCCTCTCTCCCCAGAGTCAGGAAAGGCACTGCGCCCCTCAGCCCTCTGAGGTTTTCCACTGTCCAGCCCACGTGTGGAGGCTGCCAGCGGCTTTCGTGGGGCCGAGCCTTCCTGAGGTGGGTCAACACCTTCTCACCACCAAAAGCATTAGCGCCTCTCGGGGAGGGCCGTCAGACCCCCCACTGGCGAGGACTTTTCCCAGTATTCACAGTTGCCGCAGATCCAGCGCCTGCCATCACCCCGGGCCGTGCCCAGGTGAGGCGCCCACTCCCACGCCCTCTGGAAACCGCGGCCCTGCCCTACGTAGCCGTGAACGCCCGCAGGCTGACGGAGCTACGCTGGCCAAGACAAACCTCACGCGCTGGTGCGGTGTCGGGTGCCAAGGAACACACAGCTGATTAAGCGGGCGCACAGATGCGCTGAGGTCATCGGGCTGTTCAGGGTCTCCGTTTCCTTTTCTCCGAGGCAGGCATCGACCCAGAGAGAGGACCGTGGCCAGGCCACGAATGCACACGTGAGGATCACTTGCAGTTTCGGCAGGGAGCTGCACCCTGCCACGTGGTCTTTGGATTGTTGACTCACCGAACCGGACAGTCCGGGTTCAGACCCTGCGGCTCACGGACCACAGGCTCTGAGCCTCCTCGGCCGCCAGACAAAGGGATGGGAGGAGGGGGGCAAAGGGCAAGGCGGGAGAATGCCCACTGTTTGCAGACCCCGTGGGAACAGCGGCCACACAGGAGCTGCTGGAGACATTTGTGAGGGGAACCGGTAGAGAGTCTCTCAGCCTGGAAAGGGAGGGGGTACAGTTCTATTTAGACTCCCCTAGCCCCCAACGCTGAGCTGAGCATGATGGAAAAGTCCGACTTAATTCTCTTATGGTACGATTGCAGCACATCTCGACACACTTCCTACGTTTACTCATCCTGCCCCATCTAGATGGAGTTCCCAACTAGGATGGAAAACCTCAGCGAAGAATGTTGGCGCATGAAGAAATGGCAGAGGAATATTTACTCACCAAGAACAAACATTCATTGAGCTGCGCGCTGAACCTATTATGTGCGGGGTGCTGGGCTGGGGGTGGGTACTGAGTGGGCAAGGAGGCCAGAGGGGAAGGCAGGCACGGCGTAAGGAGAGGCTAAGAGGGCGTGTGGAGGTGGGAGCTTCAGTTTTCAGACTGTCTCAAGACTCCTTAGCCTGGGTCCCCTCCCTCATTGCCCCCACTTTACCTGTGCCTTCAGCTCTGGTGCAGAAGGGCGTTTCTGGGCTCTTCCTGCAAGAGTCTGGTTTTCCTGCGTGGGGAAGGAACCTACGTTTTGCCCCAAAGGGTCCAGGTGAACCCAGTCACAAGCTGGATCTGGTCACTGCCCCGGTGGACCATGCTGGACAACTGCACAAGCTACCGGGATCTACCCAACCCCTTTCTCTCTTGTGACAGGCGACGCAGAGGGTCCTGTCCTCTGGGAAGCTGGCCCACAGGGTGGGAGGGGCTGCTCTGTGCTCCCTGGCAGCCCGCACGCCCACCGTGAGCCCAGTCTGTTAGAACACTGGCTCATTCGGAGCCTCTGCTGTGGGCCTCTGGATTCCGAGATGGCTGTAGCATTCCGTGACCCTTCCCCTGGGGTTGGCACAGTGGGGACTCCGTGAACACTGCTGGGGTTGGGGGAGGCTTCCATGTATTCCTGAGCCCTGCTTGTGGGGATAAACCACAGGAAGGGCGAGGGGCGCGTGGAATGCATCAATAGAGGGACGGTAGGAATGCCCTTCAATCCAGGATGGCAGGATGGCAGGATAGCAGGATGCTCACGGGGCTGCTGGGCGTGGCCCAGTGATGGGCTGGGGCCTGGGCTCTGGCACTCGGCCGCGGAACCTGCTCAAGCCTCCTGGGAGAGCGTCGATCTCCCCGTTTTCTCAGGTGCATGGGCTCATTTTTGTAGCAGTAAATGTGAGAAATAAAAAGTATCTCATTGGGACTTGCAGGGAAATGTCCAGGATTCTCAGATATAACTTTAAGTTCTTAAAAGCAAAACCTCTGCCTCCCTGAAACGTTACTTCTTAAATAAAAATCCCCCCCCCACTGCCTGTTTTAAAGAAATGACTACGATAAAGCCGTATTTTTGGAGCCTATTACAAAACTGATGATGGAGTAAATCTCTAATTTGAAGACATTTAGAAGCAAAATAGAAAAACTTTTTGAAATTCCGTATGTCAGCAGAAACATTTAAAAAAGCACAATGTCCTCCCTTCCGAACTGGTTTACTTTGTAACTGTTTCAGTGTGTGGGCTTGCACAGGGGGGGCCTCAGAGGCCAGAGGCTGCAGCGGGAGGGAGAACTGAGGCGTGTGGCTCTGCAGCAGCCCAGAATCCCAGGACGGCGAAGCTCTACTGCCATCTCGTGGCAACATGACATGTTTACAGGAGGGGTGATCTCAGACTATAAACTAACTTCAAAAACAACCCAGTAGCCCCCACAAAGGCGATTTCACCCATGAAAAGATTAGAATAAGAAATAATGTTGCTTCTTTATTCAAAAGTATCATGTGCTTCACATCAGTCTGGTTTCAAAAAGAAGTCAGGTCCTTAATACTAAGGCTACCCCATTTATTTTTGCCATAAGCAACACTTTCATGTTGAAAAAGCTCCACATTAAAAAAAGATACCTTTAAACCCCACTGGGACATTTTCACATGAACTAGGAAACGCCACAAATGACAAAGTTGTTTCTTCAGTACTCAATCTTTTCGATTTCATCCAAGTCTTCCGGGTCGAGCTGCTTGATGCTGCTGTCTGAAAGAACAGGGAAATGCCCTTCTTCCGGGGCCCCCTCGCGCTTCCCCTCCAGCCCCCCTCCGTCTCCCAGGCAGCGACCCTGCGGACTGTGGTCCCTGCAGCCTGGCAGAGACAGCCTGGAGCAGGGACGCCCTCTAGTTTAGAGGAGGAGGAATGCAGGACCGTCCCACTTGGTAGGGTGGGGCAGGAAGAAGGGAAAATGTTAATGAAAGAGGAAGCTGGAGACAGAATGTAATCTCCAAGGATGTTCCACTTTGCTTAGCCTGGTTCCCCATTCAGGACACGGAGACCCGCTCCAGGGCCCGGAACAAGCAAGGACACGAAAACCTAAGCTACCATTGATGCCCCTTGACTTAAAGTTTTCTATTTAACCACTATGTGCAAACCGACCGACTGTCCCGGACGCGCGTCCTTGCCGTCAGCGTGGACGCCCACGGCGCCCACTGGAGGGACGCTACTCACTGAAGTGGTCCTGGATCTTCATAAGCAGGGGCAGCTTATTCACTTCGATCATGTTGAAGGCCAGGCCTTTCTTCCCAAAACGCCCGGTCCGCCCGATGCGGTGGAGGTAGGTCTCATAGTCTGGCTCCTCCAGCTGGTTCACGGGGAGGTCAAAGTTCACAACGATCGTGACCTGCTTCACGTCAATCCCTAGAGGAGGAGAGACAGTGGGGGGTCCTGCCACTTCTTCCTCAGGAGAGGGCTACCAAGACCCACACTCACCGAGGGAGGTGGCACGTCACAGGCCTGGCTGCACGTGAGTGAAAGGGGCACCAGGTCAGGCTATCTGCTTGCAGAGCACGCCCACGACACTTGCTGAGTCCGTGGGAGCTACTCCTACAGACGTCTGAACACATACAGTGTGTGCACATGTGTGTGCGTGCACAGTGAGAAGGGCTCTTCCCTGCAGCACACAGCCACGCCGCCCCCCTGCCCCTGCTGTGCCGCATCGCCAGCCGCCCCCTGGGCCGCGTGGCCCCTTGGCCGTCATGGGGCCCAGCTCCGCTCATTCCATGGCCATTGCTCCAGTTGGGCCTTCTCAGCCTCGCTGCCACGTCCCCGCAATTTCCGGACAGGTTTCCTCTCTCCTCCCACCTCCAAGCTCTTGCCACGAGCACCGCAGCCGTGCGCAGGGCACTGTGCTTGCACCCCCGCCACCCGAAGCTTGCAGCACCAAGCACAAGCTGCTCAAGGCTTCCAAACAAGGGAGCCCATCTCATCCTCTCCCGACACACAAACCCTGAAGTCCAGGCACGCGGTCTTGACATTTCCCAAGCAAACTGTAAGTTCGCATCGAGCTGAAATCTGCCCTTCCTTCGAAAGCTTCCCAGCCCATGTTTCCCAGCACCACCAGTGTGACCCCTGGGGCCCCCACCCCCACCACCGACGAGCCGCCAGGTCCAGCCTTGTGCCCCTTGCACTGCACTTGGGCCCTGGGGCTCCGTGTGCCCTCTTTCCTCTGGGGCCCGGAGGTGTGCTGTCCAGATGGGAACCGCTGGCCTCACGCGGCTGTTTAATTTTAAGTTAATTCAAATTAGAAATTCAGCTCCTTAGTCACACTCGGCAGCCACATATGGCTGGTAGCTACTAACTGGCCAGCGCAGAGCAGGCCATTTCCACCCACAGAGAAATCCCTCCTCCATGCCGTGGACTAGACAGTCAGGGGTCGAGGCAGCACCTCCCCCTTTCTCCGACCACCCTCCCCGAGGGCCAGGCTCAGCTCCCGGGGCAGGTCCTCAGGCCTGTCTCAACGAACAGTGGGGGATAAACAGGGTGTGCGGCCGGGTCTAGGCGAGGACGCAGGAGGGATGAAGCAAGCAGGAAATCCCTTCTCTTGAAAGCACAAACATTTTCCCAGCAGCCAATGGTCTTTAAAATTAGAAACACCTCAGAGATGAACACCATCGGTCGTCAGGAACACGAGCTGCAATGCGAGGCCCCACACGCACCTACGAGAAAGGTGGGAACGGAACAGCGACAAGACCAGGTGCTGCCAAGAAGGCAGAGCACCTGGAACGCTCCTGGACACCAGTGGAAAGGAGAAGCGGCACAGCCACTTGGGGAAAACGTCTGCACTTTCTGAAAAAGCCTACGTCTACACGAGACCTACACAAGCGTGTTTATTCCAGCTTTTTTCAAAGCAGCCCCAAGCTGGAAGCCGTCCAAAGGCCTGTCCGCGGCTGAGTGGATGCACGAACCGTGGCACATCCATCATGGGAACACTACTCAGCCACGACAAGGGCTGGACCCGAGCCCAATGACAGCACTGATGAATCCAAAGGCATTGTGTCAAGCGGATAAGCCAGACACAAAGCCTACCAACTGTATGACTTAATTCTTACGGGACCTGGAAGAGAAAAGAGAGACAGAAATCTGACCTACAGTGGCCCGGGGCCGGACGTTGCAGCGGCTGGCCACAAGGCGGCACCGTTTGGAGGGGAGATGGCAATGTGCTGTTTTCATTAGAGTGACAGTTACAGGACTGTGTGTCTGTCAACTCATTGTACACCGTACACTTTACATGGCACACTACACACTGAGCCATACACTTGAAGGTGTAAATTTTACCACCCATAAAATACACCTCAACATGACTTTACATCCACACGCTTGCACGTACACACCTCGAGCACAGACATTGGTGGTTATGAGAACTTTCTCTTTCCCATCCCGGAAGCTCTGAATGATGCACGCTCGCTGATCCACGGTCAGCTCTCCGCTTAACAGAGCCACCTGGTGGCCATCCTGTATCATCGCCACTGTCAACCACTTGGCATTTTTACGAGTCTACAGGATGAAAGAAAGAAAGCAAGCTCAGCACCGCAAGCTAACGCCCACGGGCTGTGCCTGCAGTGCTCCCGTGCACAGGGAGGGGGCTGGGCAGGGCTGTCCCAGCGGCACCTGGAGTGGGGCACTGGGTTCTTCTAAGGGCCACGCCCTGCTCAGCCCAGAAACAGGCAACAAAATTGCTCTCCCTGCCTCCCCTGCTGGTGTGATGGCAAGCGAAACAACGTAACAGGGATACATCAGACTCTCTCAGAGTGAGTGCTCCATGCCAGGCGAGTCGCTGAAGTCTTTCCACGCAACAATTTGATGAAGCAGTTACCTAATTTCATTTAAATAATTTAAGAAAAAGCTTAAAAACCTGGGTAACTTGCCCCAGGTTACACGGCTAGTCCAGGGCGGAGCCAAGCTTCCCTTTATTCTACAGACATGTTTTCCGTGCTGTCCAAGTGCCAGGTGGGCGCTGTCCTAGTGCAGGGGACAGGGGAGCACGGCAGATGGGCCCCGCTGTCCTGGAGCCTGGAGTGTCCACGCCGCAGTGAGAAAATAAAACAAATACATAAGCACTAAGAATGTCAGGTAGCAAAAAATAAATAGGAACGTAAAAGCAGCGGGATGCTCACAGTGACAGGTGCGTGGCTGCTCGCTCACAGGAAGGCAGGGACAGAAGAGAACGTTCTCAACCTGACGAAGGGCACCGGTCGAAACCCCACCGTAACTGGTGACCCACAGGGGAGAGCATTAGAAGCCATCACTCTAAGAGAAGGGGACCTTCTGTTCAACACACAGAAGGCCCCTTCCGTGACTTCGTCTTTCTAAGTTTCACCCACAAAATACAAGTCATTTGTACTCGCAGTTACTCTGAAGATTAAACTGCACAATGGACCAAACGTGCTGAGCACAGGGCCCAGCTCCCTGGCGCCTCTGAGCGCCACGGCCCCTCCCTCCTCCCACAGGGAAGTGCGGGCCTGGCGAAGACAGTCCCGGCGGTCACCTGGCAGAAGATGATGGCCTGGCCGATGGTAATGCCGCCATAAATGTTGCACAGAGCGTGGTACTTGTCCTTCTGCTCCTCACACAGCACGTAGTACTGGCGGATGTTGTCCAGGGTCAGCTCCTCTTTGCGTAACTTGATCACGTTGGGGTCAGGAATGATCCGCTCCGCGAACTGCCACACCGAGTCCTCAAAGGTCGCTGAGAAGAGGAGCATCTGGCACCCGGAGGACAAAGCCCTGTGACAGGGACAGGGAGAAGGCTGTGAGCCACTTACTACCACTCGTGCCACTCGCCCTGGAGGCAGCCTCAAGCACCTTGTGCCCACCACCGTCGGCTGCTGCCCACACCCCCGCTCCAGCGTGAGGAGCACAATTTACGTGTGTATTCTGGGGGTTTCAGGCTTTCACACCCATTTTTCTCTTCAGGAGAAGCCAAGCGCAAGGGTCTAGGCACTGTTCACAGCGACTGACTCAAGCAACCTTCGTGGGGGAGAGGGGCACAGAGGCTGTCCTTCCCAGGCACGGGCTCTGTGTCTCGGGAGGGAGAGAAGAGCAGCCACAAAGAGCTTGATTTGCAATGGGGAGAACCCGGATGTCAGTAAAAAGGAGGGGAAAATGCGACTGCATGTGAACTGTAAAGTGAAGCCAAAACGAATACAGGGCTAAGTTTATATAAAGTCCCAAACCAGGAGAAATGCGTCCGTGGAGTCAGCAGTCAGAACGCAGGCTCACCCCGGGGGGAGGGCGGGGGAGGGGCGGGTGCTGATGGCAGGACGGGCTGGGGGGCAAGGCTAGGCTGCTGGCGAAGCTCCCTTTCTCCGTCTGCACAGCCCTTACAGAATCCCAGCCTGTCTGCGGTCGCTCACACCGCTGTACCTGCTCTATACATCGGTACAAAGCTAATTTCCAAAAAACAAAAAAGAGGGCCCAGAGAGCAATGCCCCCGTCTGAGAAGACAGAGCACTTAAAAACTAGGGGTTGGAGAGGGAGGGAGAGCTCACAGTGCCCAGGGACCCCCGCCACTACTGTAGGCCAGGGCCTGGCTCATTGCCGAGCTTTTCAAGTCAATCCCACAGACTTCAGTCACGGAGGGTGACCTGTCTGCCTGTGCGACCTCCTCAGCCCCCCACACCCCCTGGTAGGCTCCGCAGAGACAGAGAGGCACGAACCCACACAGACACACCAAGCGCAGCGCTGACAGGGTACACTGATCAGCCGGGAGCGGTATTTCTGTCTAACGACAGCAGTAGGTCCTGGAAATGGCCAAACTTACACTGTAAGCACAGGGAGGCCTTAGAGGGGGCGGGAAAAGGAGAGTGACTGGCGGTTACGGAAGCACTGAATGCCTGCCTCCTCCAACGGAAAGTCGGCAGACAATGACCACCCATGGAGAAACAGCGGTCCAAGCACATCATTTAAAGACAGGAACGTTAATATGCCAACAGAGATGTGTTCCTGGAGGGTGGGGCAGGGGGGTAATCCTTTTCTCTGCAAGTCTTTCGAACACTGTTATTTGAATACTATTCGAATATAACACTAAACGTACAAATGCTTTACTTGGAAAGAAGTGACACAGAGTTCTGAAGCCCACTCCCAGAAGTTGTGATTCAGTCCATCTCAGGTTGGGGCTGGGGGTGTGTAATTTTCAGGCCCCCAGGCAGTCCCGAGAGAGAGGCCTGGGGCGAGGGCAGGATTCATTTCACAAGTTACAGGCAAAGTCGGGACCAGACTACAGGGCTCCTGCTTGGTTACTGTCCTCTCTGTGACCTTATCTACCCACTGTGACCTTACAGGAGCCCCATCAGATTTCAATAAATTCTCTTTAGAATTTTGGCCCAAGTGTAAAAAAAAAAAATTGGCAAATTTTGGGGCAAAACCGAGTCTGTGCATTCATCTGCACGGGTGGTGCAAAAGGAAAGCAGCCAGGAAGGTGGAAATTCCCAGCAGCCTGAGGCCAGGGGGCTGAGGGAGCAAGGAAAATGCATGTTTGTTTCTATGGTGAAGGAGGCAGGGAACTGGGCGGGAAAGACGAGGAGGAGCAGCCGACACACGGAATTTCTCACCTGCACAGAAGGCCGGGAAGGAGGGTGAATATGAAAGTTACCTCTGAATTCGAACGCTTTGATCGGAGAATCCTTGCGTGTCGATCATCACATCTGCTTCATCCAGGACGAACACACGAATCTTGGTCAGATCGAATAATTTTCGCTTGAAAAACCAATGCAGGACAGTCCCGGGGGTGCCGATGATAATTTGTTTGGTGAGGTCGGTGCTTCTGGGAACTGGGGAGAGACGGGTTTGGAGGGCTGCTTCAGGAGCACACAGCCCGCGGTGCGGGGCAATGCGACACAGGACTCTCAAATCAAAGTCCATTTCCCAGCGCAAACCCTGAGGTCACCGTGGGTTTTAAAGTGGCAGTTTTAAAATAAACTCCCGAGGTTCTAGTTTTACGCTGATGGTCACATCCTGCTTAGTTGAGTCACTGCAAAGGCAGCCTCGCAGCTGCCCCACCGCCCTACGGAAACACGGGCACAGCCGTGCAAGCCCCACGAACCCTCCCCAGATGGAAGCCGCCCCCGCGCCCACCGAGAGGTTGCAGCGAGTAAACGGCGGCATCTTACGCAGCTGGTCAAAAGAATGAGGTGGGACTCTATGCCCTGATGTGGAAAGACACCCCAAACACGTAAGTCTTTGAACATTCTGAAAAAATAATCCTGGTTTTGTAAACACTGTAACAAATGCATGGATGTACGTTTGTAAGTGTGTGAGTCCCAAGCGAAGAACAAAGGGCTGCTAACAAAACCGCAGTTGTCTCTGGAAGCAGGTTTCTGCAGGACAAGGAAGAACAACTTTCCTTTTACTTCCTGATCTGTGTTTTAAAGACTTTTGTTCCTGCTATACACATGTAACACTTTAACGAAAAAGTTAAATGCAAAAGTTGCTCTGCGCCCAACAACTGAGCTTCAAAGAAAAGAACACGCGAAAGCCTCCGCCTGCGGGGAGTGGAGATGATGGGAGGGGGGTCCTCGTCAGGCACCAGGGCGGTGCAGGGCTTATCTGTGTCGCTCCATTTCATCCCGACACTGACTCTGGGACAGGTGCCGTCACAGCCCATTTGAGAGATGAGAAAGCAGAGAAGTCATAGAACAGGCTTGTCAGTGGCAGAGCCAGGATTTAAAACGTCAGCCAAGCCCGGCTTACTGGCACATACTTGGGTTCCCACGCACGGCGTACATCACTTGAACATCCACGCAGAATTTCCCCATCTGCTCGACCACACGGCCCGTCTGCAGAGCCAGCTCGTAAGTAGGAGCCAGGCAGAGGCACTGAAGTGGAGAGAAGGGGGGAGGGGTGAGATGCCTGTAAGC
Organism: Desmodus rotundus; assembly: GCF_022682495.2. Taxonomy (NCBI): domain Eukaryota; kingdom Metazoa; phylum Chordata; class Mammalia; order Chiroptera; family Phyllostomidae; genus Desmodus; species Desmodus rotundus. The sequence goes on along the minus strand of NC_071393.1, from coordinate 21,980,667 downwards.
CACCACGCAAGTCTGAAATCCAGCTAACATTTGTACAGGGAGAGACACAGAAGTGAAAGGGGAGGATAGAACGTTTTCAGTTGAATACAGTTTTAGCAGCTGGTGGATGTGAGGTGGATGCTGAGCGTGGTAGGAGAGAAGGAGCTGAAGGATGGAGAGTGAGCTGCCTTTTATATGCTCCTCACTAAGGGTCGGCATCCTCGGATTCATGGGTTACTGCTTACACTTTCTTGGGGGGTGGGGGAGGAACGGGATGTAAAGAGGCTATCAATCAAAAAGAGGAAATGCGACAAACAACAGCTTGAGTGGGACCCTCGTCACTTCCTGCCGGCCATGAAAAGTCTGCCCGTTTCCAGGGCACTCCCTGCTTGACCAGATCCTCCTTGTGCATCTCTGGCAGAATACTCCCCCCACCTCTCTCACTGGTACCTCCACCCCCTTCTGAATGGTGGCTGCTGATGAGGAAAGATGTTGAGGGAAAAAGCTGGTGATATTTAATGCTTCAATTAAAGGTGTGTGATAGGAGAGAGGAGAAGGAAACAGAGTTAAAGTGGTAAAAATCTTTTCTCAAATACAGCTTTTCCCGAAGAATTTTTATTCATAGTATCAAACCCCAAATATACATTTCACTGAACTTGTTTTTTAGATGAGATCGGGTGCATTCAGGGTGGTATGACCAAGGAGTGAACTTGTCTTTTAAAAAAAGTGATTTCTGCCCTGGTCGGTGGCTCAGTTGGTTGGAGTATGCACCAAAAAGTTTTGGATTTGATCCCCGGTCAGGGCATGTACAGGAGGCAACCGATTGATGTCTCTCTCACCAATATTTCTCTCTCTCCCCGCCCCCTTCTCTCCCTACCCCTTCCTCTCTCTCCAAATCAAACACATCCCTCAGGTGGGGATTTAAAACAAACAAACAGGCGATTTCATACGTCTGGCTTCAGCTACTCACACCCGCAGCTTCTCCTGTCAAGGAGCAGAGTGTAAGCTTCCCCGCCGCACTGGGCGCGCTCAGGACTTAGGTACTCAGCTTGTCAAAATAGTGGAGGGTAACGGTTTGGAGAAAGGGAGCAATGACCAGGTATCTTCCACAAAGGAAGCTAGACCAGGGGCAGGACCAGTGCCGTTCTGTCCCCTCTCCATCACTCTCCGACACTTGTGACCTATGTGAGACGTTTCCCTCTCCGAGCCTCAGTTTCCTCCTCTGCGAAAGGAGGGAGGCGGGCCAGAGTTCTTCACGCCAAGCACAGTGCCGACAGTGTACACTGCCTCCTTCGATCTGCACGACGGTCCTCAGAGGCAAGCTCCTTCGCGCGTTCATTCGCTCGCTCATGCAGTGTTTAACGAGTGGCTTCCACAGGCCAGGCCCTGCACATGGCGTTCAGATTCAGGGAGGGCAGACAACGACAGCCCATGCCCTTACGGATGTCATCTTCCACAAGGAGACAAGGGAACGGCCTCTCATAAGACACTCAGCTACTAAGGAGAGAGGCTGGGACTAGAAAGCTTGTGCTCTCCATCACAGCCCCATACTTCTGCCCAACACACCGATTTCATGGAAGGTCTACTGGAAGTGTATCACTGCAGTAATGCCACGTGTTACTGACATATCACTGGCACTGAAAGCCATCCCGGCTCTCTCTCAGCCTCTCTTACCTGTGGGAACAGGTCCGAGGCGTTAACTCTGCTGAGCATCGCCAAGACGAAGGCAGCTGTCTTCCCTGTACCAGACTGGCTCTGGGCTATGAGGTTCTGGGGGCTGTGGATAAGAGCAGACCGCTGGGCACGTTCCGAAGACGAGGGCCTGAGGGTCAGACCCTCAAAGTAACCGAGTGGAGCGGCACCGCCCTGGAAACTCACGGGTGCGCCAGCATCATAGGGAGAGCCATCTCTTGGATTTTGGATGGTCTGTTAAATCCCATTGCATAGATCCCTTTTAGCAACTCTTCCTTTCTGTCAAAAAAAAAAATCAGACACTGAAAGCCTGTGATTGGTCCGTAGCCTCAGAAATACGAACCTGAAAGGTTCATTTCTAAATGAAGCCACTCTGTAGTAGGAGCTTCAAAAGTAATATTTAGAAATATATAATTCACACCTCACCTCCAAACACATACAACCCTGCCTGTACAACTGGACCCCTAAAATAACGCCCTGTGCTACATGCCTAGGATGAGGACAGAAATAGAACCTAATCAGGAACTTTCTGTTGAACCAAGTGAAAGAGGAAAAACTCATCTGGCAGAAGCGTATCCATTTGCCAGGAGAGTTTTCTTTCCCACTTAAGCAGAAAACTACGTGAGGTTATTTAATTCTTTTTAATGAATGACAAACTGATGTTTTAACAGCTATTTCCAGAGAAGACAGAAATGTACCCATCTGTCGAGTCTGCCCAGGACCAGAAGACACTCTCGGCTCATCCTTCTGCGCCAGTCTTTTTAAACGCTTCTCTCCCGGCGTCTCACGGTCAATATTAGAAGGAGGGTGAAGTGAAGCGGGCTGGACCGCTTCCACCTTCAGCAACGTGCACGTTTTGGATGCGCTTACCGGCAGCCAACTCTTAATCATAGCTAGGCTTCCCCTTCAATTTAGAAAGTGTCTGGGCGTTAGGATTTTGGATCCTTCCCCTTTACGGAAGTCCCTCTCAGTAAAATGCACTTCCTTAACACCAAGTGATAAATCCCTAGGAAACGCAGACCCCGTCTGGGAATGACATCCATTTTAATGCCCGTTTCTGGGTTCTGGTTACCGAGAGTAGTGATACGGCTGTGTCTGGCTTCGCTATTTCCCTCTGCACAGCAAGATTAAAATATGTCATCACAAAAACATTCTCAATTTGCTGAGCAAGCAGATACCCCAGTGTTCCTCTTTCAGCTGTATTTTAATTGACTGCAAATCTCATTTCCATCTATTAGAACCCAGAGGAGAGAGCCTGGCGGTTTGGGGGTTAGCAGGCTGGTTTGGTCTGTGCTATGCTTGCCAACATTCCCCTCTAAAGGGTAAAAAGACTCACAGCCGCAGCTCTTCAAATGTTTTCACGGAGTAGAGTGGAGACTTGGGATCCTTTTGTAAGACTTCGACCTGGTGACTGGATTCTACTAAGGACTGCCGGATTAACTTGTTTAAGAGTGAATTCGCTGCCAAATCCACTAAAAAAGCAAGAAGAAAAACAGGAGTATTGCAGGGGGAAATTCAGGCTTCCTAAATGACATCTAGTAAGTTGCTCTGTCCCATCTAGTGGTGGGACAGCTGCTCCTACTCTTTCTTGTCTTTCTTCTGAGTAAGTTTCCAGAGCCCTGCTGGGCGTGGCTCAGTTGGCTGAGCGTTGGCCCACGAAACAAAAGGCTGATGGTTTGATTCCGGGTCAGGGTGCATGCCTGGGTTGTGGGCCCATCTCCGGTTGGGGTGCGTGCAAGGGGCAACCAATTGACGTTTCTGTCCCTCTCTTTTTCCCTCCCTTCCCCTCTCTCTAAAAATAGATGAATAAAATCTTTTCCAACATATTTAAAACAATAAATAAGTTTCCAGAAAGAATGACACAGCGCTGAGAATTCCCTTATCTCAGGAGGACCCAGTTTCTTATGCTCTGCTGCTGCGCCAACCTCTAACTTCAAGCAAGCCTACTGCCATCAGTCCTTGCCGCTGACATTCTTAACCCATCGCTACGAATTTCATTCCAACATCCTCTAAGAAACGCGCTCCACTCCTAAGTCAGTATCTCCCCTGCCGTGCACTATTTATGGAGAAAATGCAAAGTCAGTTCTCCGACTGAGATCACGGTATTCACATGCTGAGGCTCACGATGAAATGAAATGGTGCAGGCCGATACCTGCAAATGAATCGATCTCTTACCTACGTCTTCTTCGTCGTCTTCCGTGTTGTTAATGGGATAATCTAAAAGGATGGAAGAGAAAGGGTAAACGTAAAGGTAAGGGCCGAGCAGAAATGTAAAGTACTTTATCCCAACTTCTCTTTCCGGTTCTACCTGTGCACTGACAGTTGGGTCATCCCGTGGAGGGTGGGTAAAAAGGCTGGGAAGGTAGTGGGGGGCCTGAATGTTAAACTAAGGAAGCCAGAGGTACTCCAGTTGCCAGGAGCAGAGGAAAGCAATGCTCTTTAACGGAGGCCAACCAGCTCGTCCCTACAGCACTTACCTAGGTTTGGGGCTGCGGTGGTCTTCACGCCCTGAGGGTTCTGGTGGGGGATGAGGTTTGAAAACTATTGAAAGACACAATTTCAACCAACGTCAGGAAGCAAGACTTCAAGAAGCACAGTGCTACCCCTAACGGGCTGGAAGGGATGCAGGAAAAACCGCCCAGCTATTGTTCCCTTCGCCATGTCAGGTATAAATGGCTTCCTTTCAGGAACAGTTCTTCTGTTTGAATTACCCTAAAACTGGAGGAGACTTTGTGCTGCTCCTGTATGGGCAGGGCCTCTTCACAGGCCTCTAGTCTAAATGTGGCCGCCCTCGGGGGATCACACGCGATGTGAGGAGGTGCTAGGAAAGCGCGTGGTGGAGACGGAGGGAAGCTAGCCCCGGCTTAATGGTCAAATTGGGGGAGTAGAAAACTCGGGGTCTGCTTGGTACAACCAGCTGCTTTCCCTTCGAGGACTTACAGGTGTCTTCATGTTGCCCTTTCAAACCAGAGGTCTTGCTCTCTAGGTCTCCCTTTTTCGGAGCCTCCTTCCAAGTCCTTGCCACTCCCCATCTCCCCTCCACGATTAGACACCCCACTCCCCACCCCCACCGCACCCCATAGATGTCCCCTGGTTGTGCTGTCCTAGCCCGCGCCCCTCTGCCCTCCGGTCGGTGGCGGTTACATGGCTGTTTACATGCTCGCTCTCCGCTGCCCCCGGGTCGCCTTTCCAAAGTAACGACGCCATGGCTGCGATCACCGCTCTGACCCCAGCACGTGCCTCCGTCGTGGCGTGGAACGTCCGGCCCCACCCTGCGGCCAATGAGCTCCCTTCGGGGGCAGGGCACGTGCGGGGACCACCAGGGGAGCAGCGCAGGCGCCTGGCTCCGCGGAAGGGGGAGGAGGGGGGAAGGGAGGGGGGAAGGGAGGGGGGAAGGGAGGGGGGAAGGGAGGGGGGAAGGGAGGGGGGAAGGGAGGGGGGAAGGGAGGGGGGAAGGGAGGGGGGAAGGGAGGGGGGAAGGGAGGGGGGGGGCAGTGTCCCGGGGGTGAGGAGGGGCTGCGGGAGAACCTGTCCATCAGCCGGGCTGCTCTTTGGCCAGCCCCACACCACGCCAGGTGTTGGAAGCCCGGGACGGGCGCTGTGGCAGTGGACATTTGCCTGCAGCTGACCTCTGATAAGACAAGAACAGCTTAGGTCTCTGAGCAGTCACGATCTTCGTACCTACCTGCCTTACCCCACCACGCACTGGGCAGGTAATTCTCCAAGTGTTCAGGCTGGACCCCCGCCCCACTTCAAGCTCTCAAGCTCACGTTTCCCCCCAAATTTCCACTTCTACTCGACGAAAGTCAGAAAGGCTGCGAATTGCTAGGAAAGTGGAGGGTCAAAATGGGTACGTTTCATCTGACAAATGAATTCGAACGCGAAAGATGTGGAGAGGAAGTCAAGTCGTTCAGGTCCTAACTTCCGTCCCTGTTCTTAAATGCCTGAGAGGCCTCCACGGGCTGGCTTATTTTAATTCTGATTCTGATGTGTGCCCCTTGCTAAAGCAATCCTCAGAAGACTGCTCTTGAGGTACAGCCTCCACCCCCTATCTGCACTGCATTGCTGGGATAGATTCCTTCTATTACTGACTGCTGAACTTGGACAAAAGAACCAGATTCCACCCCCCCACCCCCCAGTTTTTCTAACTGGAAGCTTAAGATTTGGATCAGTCTCTAGAGAAACCTACCAAAAAAACCCCAACCAAACCTAGTCATGCTCTCTCCGTGGTACTGAAGCCACGAGCAGGTTCCCCGGTCGTTTGTTTTGAGGTTACAGTAACCCCTTTCAGCCCTTACATATGGGTTCTAGTAGTAAAAAAATTTCTCTGACTCACAATAGTAACTCTCTACGAAATTAAATAGGTATAAAATTGAGCCAGGTTCTTTAATCTTAGTTTTCGTACAACGGTGGCAGACCTTTGAAAGTTACTTATTATTTTAGCGCACTAGAATGTATCCGTTTATTCTTGCACCGCGCCAGGCTTAGGTGGAGAAACAGCGGCCAGACTTGAAAACGCTAGGCTGAATGCCACGCTCTTGGAACTACATCTCCCACAAAGTGGGACTACAACTCCCATGAGCCCCCGAGAGCGCCCGGGAGACGCAAACTGACAGTTTCCTGTCTCGCAAAAAGCCTCCCGGCGGACGACCGGAAGGTAAGTGTGGGCTTTTAGCAGTGGGCTGTTTTCTGGGGTTTACAAAGAGGAACGGGCAAATGGACAAATAGTTGGACGTTTCTCTCTTCCCAGCCTTCTTTTCGTACCTTGGCCTTCTCAGAAAAGTGCCAGTATGTGGGAGTGGGCTCTCGTTTAAGAACCTGTGTTTAAGTGCTTCTTGGAGCTCCTGGCGGAAACTCGCAGCAGCAGGGTTCTGAGAGGGCCCTTGGACTGTGAATCCTCCGCTGCCTCGGTGAGGTTTGCCCGTAAAACTAAGTACTATTAAAGGTCGGGATCCCAGTAGGTTGTGGGGTGGGAGGAAGGCGTGGCGACATTTTTTGTTTGGGGGATGCTTTGTAATATTAGTGATCACGGGTTCGTGTTTTCTGATCCTGTGGGTATGAGTCCTCCTCCCCTCATTGGCTTAAAATGTATCGTGGGAATGCCTTTCCTACCACTCCACTGGTAGGAATATTTTCGAGACCGAAACCGTTTGAACTTTTAAAAATGTGTTGAGACTAGCGAGGCTGTTTGCGTGTTTCGGGCGATGCGTGGCGCACGCACGAACACCCACCCCCTTTGTGGTAATGTGGCGGCCCCCTTCCGGGAGTGAGACGTCTGCCAGGGACCCACCGCACCCATCCCGAGAAGGGAACGGGGTGCTGGACGAAGCACACTGTACTGACTCAGGAGTCGGGCTCAAGTCCTCCCTTTGCTACAGAGCTTACGAGCCCGCCCCAGGCTGGTTCTTTGGTTAAATAAGGGGTTGAACTAGATCATCACTTTGAAAACTGTGTGATTTGGTAATGCTGGTCTTTGAAATACTTAGAAGGTAAATCATTGGAGCGTGAGCTGTAATTTGCATGCAAAAATGTCATATGGCTTTTAACTTTTTAAAAAAATATAAAGTAAAAATTACCTTTAATCCCACTACCCGGTGCTAGGTTTTGATCTTTCCTTGTACCGTATGAATGTAGGACTGAGGTCATCCTGCATTGTTTGCAACACATTTGTTTCACTTAATTGCATTTTTCCATTAGCTTCCCATGATTCCAATGACTAATTTCTATTTAATCGCCTATAGTATAATTTGCAGTTTTTGCTTGTTTGCTGTTAATACATCCTATACATACATATCTTTGAGTCACTGATTATTTCATTTTGGTGATAAATGCCTGGCAGTGATACTGGGTAAGTGAATGATGTAACTTAAATATTATGGAGAAAATCTATTTTAGCAGAGAGGTCAAGGTTATTCGTTTTTATGTCACACAGCCATTTTTCTTCGAAAGAGCAAACTATTTGTGCTGTCACTCTTCCGTCTTCAGATGTTAAAACCGACAACCCTCCGTTTGTAGATGTTCCTCACTGGATCAGAATCATCAAGAACAAGGAGATCCAACTTAAGGTGAGCAGAACTAGTGTCTGGTCTGTACACAAATAGGCCAGATTCATTCAGTGTTTATGCCACATCCGGTCCCAGATGTAAGCAGTTTGAAGTTCCTCTGCAGAAAGGGAATAGCCTTCAAGTGACAGGCATCGTTTCTAAGAAAACCTAGTGGCAAATTATACAAAGCATGGTATTCTAGAAGCAGCAACTGGAGGGCAATATATTTAAACCACTTCAAAACAGAACAGTCTAGAACTCTGTAAGTCGCACAGTGCTGCTGTCGAGCATCTGTTAAAGAACAGGTATCTGTATTTACCAAGGAAGGCAGCTGTGCTGGTACTTTCCCCTTCCCTTAGGTGTGGGTGTGTGAGGAGCAGGATTCGCTCCTTCCCTTCTTCGGCTCTCATCATTTAGGGGGCAAGCATATGATGGGGAGTACAATTGGAAGCAAAGTCATGACTCAGGTTTGAAATCATTTTACTTTGGGAAGTATTTAAGTAAAAATAAGGGCACGTCCACAAATGTCCAAAATTCTTTAATGGATAAGCTTAACGCCCAGCAACTTTAAAAACACACTAATAAAAACAGCAACTCACATTGGCCGAAGGTAAAGAGAGTACAGAACAGAACGGTGCTGGCTGGTTTTGCTCACTAATCTGTCAGGTGGAGAAGACCAGGTCTGTTTTCCTTCCTCTGCCGTGACTCCTCTTGGGCTTTTACATTAATTGTTTCTACTTAAATAAAAGGAAAGATGTAGACAGAGTACCAGGTTATAGCATCATGGGAAAGGAGACACAGATTTAAAAAGGCCCTAAGAAGGGGAAAGAGGAAAGGGAAGCTTCCTGGGCATGACCCCATTTGCAAGGTCACAACGAATGCCCCAGCGAAGGGCAGACCTTTTCTTCTCCGTCGGTACGAGGTAATTGTTGGGGACATAGATGTGCTGCGGCTTGGACTGGGGTTCCGCTCTCTGACAGAGCATCTGTTCTCGGACGCCCCAGCGTAATTCCTTCCTGTGGTCCTCGCCAGGTAACCGCATCGAATCCCAGTCTCGTTTGTACTCAAAGTAGCGGGCCACCCGGTCTACCTTGCCCCGGTTTCGGCTTAACTGATCCAACCTTGGGAGAATGAAGGACTTGGGTCGGCTGGCAACAATCAGGTCTTGTTCGTAAGCCGGAGGGCCCATTTCTTCTCTTTGTAGATAGCAAGTGAGCTGATCTTGAGAAATTCCTTGGTATTCGTGAGGTAGATTAAATTTTTCTGGAACATCAACAGGGGATTCCCCGTCCTGGAACTGCAGGTTCATCAACCTTTGTCTTAAGTCCCAAAGATCTGTATCATTTTCTGTGCCAGTCTCTGACTCACTGATAACGGACTCATCTGTCACTAACACTTCCCCATCCGGCTTCCTACGCAGCACCTTTCTCTTCATCACCGGCTTTCGGAGTCTTTGGGAGGCCTCCGAGCCCGTTTCTGGGGTGACGTTACTTTTTGCATGTGGGTACTGCAGGTGCACAGGAAGACCAGGCCGCCTTCCCGGGGTTACTGAAGCTTTGCTGTAGGGATCGTACTGGGTGGACTGGGCCTCTCTCCTGACATCTCCCTCACCCTGCCCTGCACAGATGTGGGTGAAGGCTGTAGCAGCTGCTAACATTCGTTCTTCTGGATCCATGTTGGCCCAGTTTTGTCCGCTAGGTCCCATGAGTTCCTCCATAGCTTCCCCTACACTGTAGGACCTTCTGCAAGAGAAAACGCTGATCAGTTTTCTGATAATAAATTCCCAACTCACAAATTGTTCATTCCCCTCTTGCCTATTATTCTCTAGCAGTGAAATGAAGAAACAATGGCTAAGGCAATCATAACTACAAGTTATATAATAAAATGTAGACAGTATAGGAACTTTTTTTGGGGGGAGGGGCATTAACTCAGTTCTAGTTAAGCTATTACCTGCTTTCATTCCCATTATTTTCTTACTCACTCCCGCCTTCTACTGCCTAGTAGTTCACTTTAAGTAACTAAGACAGGACAGATGAGTTCTGGCATGAACAGACCTTGAGACACCGTGATACAGGGCATAATACTTAATATGCACACGTACACAATGTACATTTGTGCTGAGAGGGACACTTCAAGTACCCAGCATTGTTCTGTGTGCTTCACATTCATCAACTCCTGCGATCCTCACAACTGGGGGACAGGCACTCTGATGATCTCCCTTTCACAGATGAGTAAGACCAGGCGTACAGACACGAGGTAACTGAGCCCACAGTTACACAGCTAGTAAGCTGCCTAGAATTCCAGTGTACGGATGTACTGTCATTTTTAAACTAGCCCATGATTGATTTATTTTATTTTAGGCTTACAGTCTTTTGCTGTTAAAAAAATATTACAGTGAGTATCTTACGATTTTTTTCATACTTGTGCAAGCATACATGTGTTAAATTTCTAGAAGGGGAACAGGTGGATCAAAAGGTGTGTGTGTGCTCCGTTTTGACGGCTGTTACCAAAGGCCCTCTGAAGAAGCTGTACGAACGGTGTGCTACAGAGCTTCCGTCCGCGTCCCTCTTCTGATGTGGTGTGCCATCAAACTTCCCAGTCTTCGCGGTTAGTTTGGTTAAAAAAAATAGGTCCTCATATAAATTTGGTGTTCATTTAAACTGAATAAAACTGAGCATCTTTTCATGCATTTATAAGCTTTTAGCCCCTCCTCTTTGTGTAAAATGCTTGTTCTTTTCCCACTTACTCGCCAGGTTGTTGGGACTTTTGCTTATTCATTTTTATATTAAAATTGATTTATATGTTCATGAAGTACTTATATATTAAGGAAGTTGAAGTTCACCTCTTCCCATTAATTTTTCTCATTAATTTTTTTCTTCTGACTTTGTTTTTTACTGGAGGAAACTTTTCCTTTTAAGGTAGTCATATTTTGGTTTTCTACAGTTTCTGGGTTTCTGTGGTGTTTTACTTAGAAATGCCTTTACCACTCCAAGATTTTAAGAAAGTTATTTCATGTATTCTTCTAGTACTTTTATAGTTTCATTTTTTAATTGAAATTTTAATTTTTCATAGATATAGAAACTCAAAGGGCAAAAAACTAAATGAGTTACCTAAACTTAGTTAACATAGTCAGCCTTAGAGCGGACGTGGAAATGACCTTCCAGTGCTGCAGTGATCATCAGCCACAGGTTGTCTAGTACCGGTTTTAAGGATGTAGGACAGTTGTCCTCAGATTACTGAAATATGCCAGGGATTTCAACACTGACATCTAAATTGCATCCTCTAACTTTTCTAACTGCTAGAGGTAGAGAACTTTTTCCAAAACATGCATTAAATTTGACTTTAAAAAAGGAGCATGCTGTTTAGTTACCTTCTTTCTGCCATCCAAATTGCTTAACGTGGGAAAATCTTGTCTCCACTTCCCTCTTCCGATAGAAAGGACAGTCGTCGACAGATTCCCTCAACGCGACCAGCCGCTATCGCAGCCCCTTTAAGACAGAGCTGAGTATTAGCTGACGGGACATACAAGCCGCTGGTGTCATCTGAGACCCTGAACGCAACACTCACAGCAGACGTGTATGTTCTGTATCAGCAGGTCAAGATTAGAAAATTAAACAAACGTAAGAAGTCAAAAGGAATGTTTTAGGGGAGAAATATCGATAACGTTAGTCCTTAATCATCTCAGCAAATGAAAAATAGAGACATGAAATCTACAATTGATTTTTCTAAATTCTACTTAAACCTTAACAATGGTAGCTAAATATTTTTGATACTACTTTCCCTTCCCCCTCTGAACTGGCCACACAGGATGGAAAATAGTAGTATCTGGATGGTCAACCCGTAACTATTAAGGTAATGTATCCCTGGGAACAGCAGAAGTCCGCTGAGGCACTAATTTACATCTGAAACACTATTTGAGTATGACATGACCAAAGGGACCGGCACTGAGTCCTTTTACTCTCCCCTCAGGTGGTGCGGACCCACGTGATGCGTGTATTCCTGGGGTTGTCTCATCATGGCTGAAAATGACAGAGACACGATCCAGACCGACAGACTCCTAAAGAGAGTACAAGAACTGGAGCAGGAGGTAGAACGGCTTAAAAAAGAACGGGCCGATGCCAAGGACTCAAATACCAGAGAAAGCTCTTCGGGCGCCGGGAAGGCTAGGCGTGCGTTTGATTTCAGCGCTCACGGCCGGAGGCACGTGGCCCTAAAGATAGCCTACCTGGGCTGGGGGTACCAGGGCTTCGCCAGCCAGGAAAACACGAGCAATACGATCGAGGAGAAGCTGTTTGAGGCTCTGACCAAGACTCGACTAGTGGAAAGCAGACAGACAGCCAACTATCACCGGTGTGGGCGAACGGACAAAGGAGTCAGTGCCTTTGGTCAGGTAAGAGTCACTGCTGTTCCTCAAAGCGAGCAACACCGACACACTCTGGATGCACATGCTGAGTGATGCAGAGACTGTGCATCTCTTAACACAGTGTCTTTCTCTGATTCCACAGGTGATTTCTCTTGACCTTCGGTCTTACTTCCCAAAGGACAGGGATTCAGAGGATCTTAATATCAAAGATGGAGTCGGCGATGCTGCTAAAGAGATCCGTTATACTCACATCCTCAACCGGGTGCTGCCTGCAGACATCCGAGTACTGGCCTGGGCCCCCGTAGAGCCCAGCTTCAGCGCTAGGTTCAGCTGTCTGGAGCGGACGTACCGCTACTTCTTCCCTCGTGCAGATTTAGACATTGAAGCCATGAACTGTGCGGCTCACAAGTACGTTGGCACACATGACTTTAGGAACCTGTGTAAAATGGATGTAGCTAACGGAGTGATTAATTTTCAGAGGACCATTCTGTCTGCTCAAGTGAAGCTCGTGGGCCAGAGCCTGGCTGAGGACGGGTGGCAAGCACCTTTCCAGTTATGTCAGTTTGAAGTGACCGGCCAGGCATTCCTCTACCATCAAGTCCGCTGTATGATGGCGGTCCTTTTTCTAATTGGCCAAGGAATGGAGGAGCCAGAGATTATCGATGAGCTGCTAAATGTGGAGAAAAACCCCCAGAAACCTCAGTACAGGTAAATTTAAAAAATAATAACGAAACAGCTATTGCTTTAGATTATTTTAAAATAGTCTGACACGTCTTTCTCTCCCCACAGTTGTCTAAATAACTAAGTTACCGAATTGTTCTCCATGAAGCTTTCAGTCTAACCTCTAGAATGTCATGAACTTGTAGGAGGGAGCGGTATCCTTGAACTTCCTTCTGTCGCACTGCTATCCCAGTAGTAAAACAGGTGTTTGCACCGGGCCCTTAAGTAAAAGCACACTTGTTTCTACAATTTTTCACCCTTGAATTTATGTTAAGAGGTATTAGGTTCTGCTACAGTTAAACAGTGGGCATTCCAACTATTTGTATGAAATCTCGCTCCCTTTGTATCATGGAGTAGTCATGCCACTGTACCTTGGAATTTCTCCTCATTTTCAGTTGCTGAAATGGTAGGAAAAGTAGGAAACATACTCGGCTTTCCTTTTCAGAGCAGGCCGAGGTCAGACAGACCAATAATTCATTCCTAAGCAGTGAATCTCTAAGTTTTTACTTTATTCTACACAAGAGTTTGGAAAAACACCATCAGCTCTTTTTAATTTTATAGCCAATATGGTAGAGCCAAGTCAGCTCACTTCTAGGTGACTTGTTACCACTGAAATTTACCCTCACATAGATCAACTTAACCAGTTGGCTCCTGGTTTGTTATTTTTTTCCTAAGTGATAAGTTGTGCAAGGTTAGGGATAGTGTTGTGTGTTATTCCCTGGTGGATACTTAGTATTGACAAAGTTCCCCTCCTCTTAACCCAGCCCACCCTGTTTTTCACAAACTGTGGGGTGGCCGCTGTGTGTCCTTGCGCTCTGTTCCGTGTCTCTGTAGCATGGCTGTAGAGTTCCCGCTGGTCTTGTACGACTGCAAGTTTGAAAACATCCCGTGGGTCTACGACCGGGAGGTCCAGGAGTTCAATGTTGCCCATCTACAGCAACAGTGGGCGGACCAAGCCGTGAAGACTCACCTGCTGTACAGTATGCTGCAAGGACTCGACTCCGTCGCAGTACCCTGCGGGACAGGTACGACAGGGACATCCGCGGATGAAATCACTTACAGAACCACCTCATACAGGGTCCTGGGGCGGTAGGTGCACATGAAGTGCGGAGGGGATTCTGTGGTGGTCAGGCATCCGTGTGGTGACCGACCGTATGTGTTGCAGGAACAGAGGCGGAAGGAGTGATAGAATGGAGAAGCGTGAAGCCCCCCGTCATAAAGCACACCAGTGCCTTTGTAGAAGGAGTGAAAATGCGCACATACAAGCCCCTAATGGACCGTCCCAAATGCCAAGGACTGGAGTCCCGGATTCAGCATTGTGTACGTAGGGGACGCATCGAGTACCCGCGCTTATTCAATGAGACAGAAACAAAAGCCAAAAGGGAATGTAACGACGCACTAGAGGAAGGAAATACTGTTTTGGAGAAACCAACAAAGAGAGTCTGTGTTGATGCAGAAATTAAAAGCATCATTTAACCACAGTAAACTCACCAGGATCTAGGAGGCAACCGCTAGCTAGTGATAGGTGGGTGGAAAGGAAATACAGTATTTAATGCAGCGAGTCTTAGAATTCAGATGATCAGCTCTTAAAAAAACCGGGAAACCAAAAAGATCACAGGCCCCCATTTCAAGAAGTTCTTGCTTGAAAAGCAGACCATCCTCTCATTCCTGTCCAGAAGGATTCAGAGATGGAAGAAGCAAGCAGCAGACGTGAAGTGGAGAGTATTTACATGCACCCGGACACCGGGGCCTCGTGTTCAGATGATTAAAGCCCGCCTGCAAGTGTCTGATTTGTCGTGCTGTTCTTTATAAAAGCAAGTAAGAGGTTCACTACCCATGTGAGTTTGCATAGAGAGCACTGCCTCGGCATCTTATTTTCTAGGACAAATTAAAAAAATGAAATTTAGCCAGCTAAAAGATTTTATTTATTTTTTAGAGTGGGGAAGGGAGGGAGAAAGAGAAGAGAAACAATGTGTGGTTGCCTCTCGCACACCCCCTACTGGGGACCTGGCTCAACCACCCAGGCCTGTGCCCTGACTAGGAATCGAACCAGCTACCCTTTGGCTCACAGGCTGGCACTCCACCACTAAGCCACTCCAGCCAGGGTTTAGTCAGTTAAATATCTGATAAATTGGTGTAGTGCCAGGCACAATACTAGGTGACAGTGACCTGAGGTGCAGCATCTCCTACAAAGCTTAGCAGTTTGGTGCTGTGTGCGCCACAAATGGTCTCTGCTGTGTACTTTTTCTCCAGCCTTTTACACAAGTAAAAAACAGCCCACAGGCCATGGAGTCTACCAACCCCTGGCCTAGTGGTGTGAGGAAAGCTCTTTAGAATCCAAGCTAAAGCTTGCAGAGCAAATGGCAGCCAGCTGAAGTGGAGACCAAGCAGCAGAGCTGTAACGTGGCTAAGGCAGAGATGCAGCTTGTGTGAAGATTGCCACACTGCACTCAGGTCGCTGCGGATACGTAGTATGGTTTGAGAGCGGCAACAGCAGTTTAGAAAGGTAAGCAGGGGTCGTGGCTGGAGAGCCTTGCAGACCTTCCTAAAAAGAGTTTTATCTTGAGGCACCCCTGAAAAAAAAAAATAGAAGCCAGAATTGCTCTGTGTACACTGTGGACCAGGAGAAGAGGCAAGCCAGTGGGACCAATTAGGAGGCTGTCGGAGTAATTCAGGAAATGACGGCTTAGCCTGGACTAGACTTGTCGAAAGGGGAACACAGAGGAGTGCGTGAAGTTGAGATTAAGAAAGGGTCGGTAGGACTTCCAGTGAATGTATGTGAGGCTCAAGAGTAAGGAGGCTTTCAGAACTTCCATGTTTCCAATTTGAAGCCCATCTGAAACAGGGCAACGTGGATGGACCTGGAGAATACTATGCTAAGTGAAATGTCACACAGAGAAAGACAAATGCCATGTGACTTCACTTACACGTAGAATCTAAAGAGCAAAATGAACAAGCCAACAAAGCAGAAACAGACTCACAGATGCAGAGAACGAAGGGTTGCCAAATGGAAAGGGGTCGGGGGACTGGGTGAAAAGGGGGAGGGATTAAGAAGCTACAAAGTGCTCAGGAGGATGTATAGGGAATGCAGACAGTAAAACTGTAATAACCATGGCGCCAGTGGGGTACCAGAATAATCAGGGGGCCACTTTATAAGTTACATCATTGTCTAAGCACCATGCTGTACACCTGAATGAATGTAAAATAATAGTGTCAACTGTAACTGAAAAAAATAAATCACTCCTGATTTTTAAAAACCAACTCTAAAGAAACGATACATGGAACAAAAAAAGCACTAAAAAGTCACACTTGGGAGAGTCTGTAGACACAAAGAGTAGAGGATCAGGGGCTTAAAGCCTTTCGGGTTTACCTGGGTTACACTATCAAATCTAGAATATGATTGTAGCGACATTATCCTTGGTGGTTAAGGGTAGAAAGCAACTCAGGACAACCATCACAGAAGAAGCAAACAAGTCCCAAAATTTAACTTTGCCAATTATTTCAGTTACGTGAGGTAAAGTTTGTATAAATTCCACAGGCTCTGAGCCAGGGTAGGGACTAAATGTTAGAAGTAGGGCTTGCATCTTACTTTCTTTACTGTAAAAAAGAAGGAATTATTGCAATGGGTTTTGAACTGTAAATGAGATTTCATGTGTCCATAAATATATATAAACAAAATGGAGCTTTTCAATGTTCACGGAATTAAAGATGAGCAGAGAACTGAGTAGGGGCAGCAATGGAGTCAGACTGAACAAGGAGGAATTCCAACACTGATATATGACAGGGTTCTATGATGTTCTGTAACATAGAGCAGCCATTTTCCACCTTTTTCATCTCATGACACATGAACGAATTACTAAAATTCAGTACACCAAAAAATAGTTTTGCTGATCTGACAAAAAAATAAATATAATTTTGATTCATTCACACTGGGTGGCTACTGTTGTGTTTGCTGTTGTCATTTTTGTATTTGACAATCAAAGGGAGAAGAGGTCAATGTCCCTGACTAGTCAGGTATTGCATGTTTTAAAACTCTTGTGCCCTGGCTGGTGTGGCTCAGTGGACTGAGCACCAGACTGTGAACCAAGAGGATGCCAGTTCGAATCCCCGGCAGGGCACATGCCTGAGTTGCAGGCCAGGTCCCCACCTGGGGGCCATGTGAGAGGCAACTGATCAATGTTTCTCTCCCTTTCTCCCTTCCCCTCTCTAAAAAAAAAGAAACAAAATTCTTGGGCTGCAGTGATTTTCATGTATGTAATTACTTTATTTACATTTAAATTAGAGCACACTCCTGTTCTTTTTTGAACACGAGGGTAGGTGTTTGCAAATGATAAAACCTAAACTTTAGTGAGGTCCAAAAGTAACTGTCAAGAAACGCTTTCTAATATAAAGACCTGATAGCCCTTTCTCTTTACTTTCATATAGAGGCTAGAAGACCTTTTATTCTGTAGCTAAACATAGACAATATTAACCCAACACCCTACAGTACCCTCTTCAAAAATCTTCAGCGATCTGGTGTCCCATGTTTAGCTAGTTTCGGGTGGAAGGGTTTGAAGGGTGGAAGGGGTCAGTGGGGTCAGTGCCTAGATTCCAGCCATTACAGGGAGGCCCTGCAGAGTTAAAACACATTCCTCCACCTCCGGGGAAGTGGACACACAGCTTAAAGATCCACAATATTAGAACAAAACAACAGGGAAAAAAAAATACCCTAAAGAGGAACCCTAACCGAAAGAAATATTTGTACCAGGTTCCAAATCAGTATTTCAAATTCCTCTTAGAAAGCTAATAAAAAGGTACACACACCCACAGAATAAAGAAAAGACAGATGATTTACCAAAGAAATAAAAGATGTTTAGTCTCATTAACAATGCAAATAACCACATCAACACATCCTTCTAGCCTGGCAAAAATGTTCAATGCCCCGCGCTGGTCAGTGTGGACAAAGGAGCAACCTGGCACTGGGTCTGTGTGTGGGGGTGGGGTGGAGAGGGGATATCGGTTTTTCTAGAGGGCAGTTTGACCTTATGAATCAGAATTTAAATTGTGCCATCATTTCTAAATCGCCATCCACTTCCAGGAATTATTCTAAGGAGACAAACTGGGGAAGAATGCAAACGAGTACACGTAGGAATAACCACTACCATGCTATTCTATGACGACGAAGGACCTAGAAAAACAAACGTCCGTCATTAGGGGATCGGTTAGATAATACACGGTAGAGTGCAGCCACTGCAAGAAGTCCCACGCATGCATTAAACGTGGTGATGCATAGCTATACTTGACAGACGTGTTCCTAACATTACTAAGACGTAATCCGCTTTTTAAATGAATATGCTTTATTATGTTCAAAATACACAATTACATAAAAATACATTTCATAAGTATAATCGTGTACATATATATCCATAATGAAGAGGTCTGCAATAAACCCAATGTGAAATTTGGGGATTGATGGAATTTCTAGTTCCATCCTTCTTTATACGTACCTAACACTGCTCGATCTACTTATGAAGACAGTGAGATTGTGTCATTTTTATAATCGGGGAGGAAAGGTTACTTTCATTCTATGGTAGGACTGTGGGGTTGAATTCCACACTCCATCCTAACACAACAAAGAGATGTTCGCACGGTTACACCCGTTAGTTCACTAACGCGTCACTAGAGGATGAGAAGCCTTTGGTCCCTTTACAGAAAGACCGCAGCGGCACCACCTGGCCCACGTCCGGTGTCGCCCGTCTGCGACACTCGCGGCCTCAGGGGAGGCCAGCTCTCTCACTGCGCCCGTCCACCTCGCTAAGCCCGGGCCACGCTGACTTTGGGGCTCGGTCGCCCAGGGCCGGCGCGGCGCCGGAACGCGCACCGGAGGAAGCCGCGTACCTGGGCGGTCCGTACGTCCCGGCTCCGGTCTGCTCGCCAGGGAATCGGTACCCCGGCAGGTCGTACTCAGCCCCAACTTCTCCCCATCAGCCGGGCAGCCCTCGGGGCCGGGCTCCACCCGGCTCATCCTACCTTGCTTACCCGCCCCGCGCAGAAACGACCGCCACCGGGTCCTGCAGCCCTGCAAGCGCCCGTTGGCGTTCCGCAGCTTGCGCAGGCGTACTGCCCGCCCACTCTCGGAGGCCGCCGAGGTTTAAACCACGGGAACCAACCGGCGCCCTCAGACCCGCCCTCCAGCCATTCTATTGGTCCTTAGGATAAACGCCTTCCACTTCTACATTAGGATTGGTTCATGTTTTTCTTGGCCCGCCCCTCAGGCGGGAAGAAGTTCGGGATTTGCGGCAATGATTGGGAGACGTCCAAGCCCCGCGGCGTCCGAGCGCGAACCCAGAACCGTTGCTTTGTCGCCATGCCAACCAGACGCACAGTCCGGGGACGCTCAGGCCTTCGTTAACCGCGAGGTAGCTGGGCTTTTGGAAAGGCTGTCTTAGCTCTCCGCCTACCTCGCGGTATCAGTCTTCATTGTTCCCGACTCTGCGAGGCTGCGGGGCCGGTGGCGTCGGGTGGTTCTCGGTGTGGTCGGAGTCGTGACCCCGATCCCGCCTCTGCGCCTCGGCCTGTCCACCCGAGTCTGACACGCGGGCTCTGTATGAAGCCTCGGACGCGCGTGGAGGCCTTTACGAGGCTCACATGCCCTCTGATCTGACGGAGTGCTGTGTCTGTCTCCAGTCCCACTAACGCTACTCTCAAATTGAGCTCCTTGCTCGAACGACCACTCACTGCGGCGTTTCTGCGGAATGCTCCCCTCTACTCCTTCGCTTAGTCTTACTCTTAAAATTTTCTGTGAATCCGAGGAAAAACTGTCTAGTGCTTTGGGATTGCTGAGGATGAGACCTAGCAAAGAAACAGAGTGGAGGTCCCCCCAAAACTCGAAAGCCTAGTCGCTGCCCAGAACGACTGGTCCTCCAAGGCCTCACACAAATAGGCAGATGCTGGTTGACCGTTTCTTAAATCCAGGATTTAATGAGAGAAAGAAACTCTTTAATCCTTTTCCTCCAAATGCTTCATGTTACCTCTTATTTCTCCTTTGTCTGAGGGAGTTTGCATTACCTCTAGGGCACTTTTGGTTTGTTGGGGGAAAGAAAAAGACCGAAGTCGGTTGTGAAGATTTGAATGGCCCTGCCCCTAAATCTCCAATGTCCTAACACTACTTTAGTGTATACAGTCGTTTCTTTCCTTGTGAACAAAGATCCCAAGATCAGGTTTGGTCCTCTACACACGCATGATTTTTCTTTGGCATTGAATCTCCGGTCCATCTGTCTTAGGAATTGGAGTAAACAGTCCATTTTCTTACCTATCGCTTTGATTATTGATCATACTCCTTATACTCTCCCCATTAGTTTCTTGTTAGGTTTCATGTTAGAATTTGATCTTTGAAAACCTCTAGTCGATAACAACTTGTCATATTTCAAGTGATATCTTGTGTTTAACTGAATCATTGTTTTTTTGGTGGATTACTTCACCCTCCAACTTTACCTAGAACTGATTTAATAATTCTCATGTTTCCTTGAAATCCCCCGACCCACGTCAAGAAACCTTAACCAAGGCCATCTAAAATACAGCACATGGAAGAAAACCCTATTCTTGCAAACCAAATTGCTTCTTTAAAAAAATCATTAAAGAAAATTTCAAACATATACAAAATTGTATATAATGAAGCCTATGAAGCCCCATGAACTTAATGCCAGGTGGCAACAATTATTAACTCATGGCCAACCTTGTTGCTTCTATATTACTATCCATGCACTTCCTCTTGTATCATTTTGAAGCAAATACCAGGCATCTGAAATCTATATATAAATCAGTACAATTTCTTTTTAAAGGACCTTGTAAAACAAAACCACAGTACAATGATCATACCTAAAATATTTAATGTATTTCCGTAATATCATCCCGTGTTCTGTTTTCTACTTGTAATTTTTTTTCTTTGCTTCTTTGAACCAGGGTCCAATCAAGTCCATGTGTTGTGATTGGCTGAGAGGTCTTTTAAGTTTCTTTTACTCCATAAGTTCTTCCTCCATTTTTTCCCTTGCAATTTATTCATTAAAGAGAACCATATTGCTGGTCCTGCGGAGTTTCCCATCATTTGGGTTTTTCTGATTCTATCTAAGTGATGTAATTTAGCACAGTTTCCTTACCTCTCTTTTTGTTGCTGGTTTACTAACCCATCAGCAACTTTATCTATGCTTTAAAATATTACTTTCCACTGGTTATGTCACGCTTAAATTAATCACTCCTTTACGATATCTGTGCTTACCTCACCCCTTTGTTAACATTTTCAAAGCTCTTCAACTGTAGTCCTCTCTTAGCTAACTAGTCCTATCTCTAACATTTTCCATTGTTCCCTCTTTATGTCTTCCCCAAACTGGGGAACAACCTGGCATAAGGAAAAGCAAAATGAGAACAAACAGCTCTCCTTTGACACTGCTGCCCCCTCCTGTCAGCCTTTTTGTTCACTCTAGCTCCCCTGTTATGGCTCAGTTCCCTAAATCCCTGATTCTGGATTCTGCCTTCATCAGCATATTCAAATCATACTCTTCAAGGGCGCCCACCTTAGTGGTCAACTTGAGTTGTTTTGCTCAGTCCTTACTCTCTTTTACTTTTCTTTTTTTGAGGGTATTTGGTAATTTATTCAGCAAATATTTGTCGAACACACGTTAGGTACTGTGCCTTGGTGATTTGATGATGAATAAAAAGACATGATCCCTGCCTTTTAAGAAGCTTCCAGTCTGACAGGAGGAATTGACATTGGTCAATCACGAATGATTGTAAAATTACAATTGTGCTTGGTGCTAAGGAGAGGCAAAGGGTCCAAGGAAAACATCTAATAATAGGGAGAACTGACTGTGTCTCTGAACCGAGAACTGAAGGATAAGTAGGGGAAAGGACATGGAGGGGAGAGATGGGGGTGAAAGGACTTTTCTAGGCAGAGGGAAAAACATATGCAAAAGCCTATGGGACTATGGGAAGCTTGGAGATTCAAGAAACTGAAATAAGACCAGCAAAGAGACAGAGGGTAGAGATGAGACGGGAGAGCTAGGCAAGGGCCAAATCATGTAGGTCATATAGGCCCAGGCAAAAGGTTTGATCTTATCCTGAGAACTAAAAATTCCAGCGAGAATTGGGATGTGTTCTGTGACATACTGAGGTTTGCACTGAAAATTTCATTTTGGCTGCATGGAGCTGAATGGATTTGATGAGGGCAAGATTATAGATGAAGTCCAAGTGGGAGGCTGTTGCAGTATTCCAGGTGGAAGATGGTGGTGGCTTTGGCTAGGATGCTCCACTGCAAGAGACAGCAAAAAGGAGACAGATGTAGACATTGAGTGGATAAAACCCTTAATCAAATGTGGATTGGCTGGGGTTGATGAGTAAGAGACAGACAGGTCGTGGATTATCTGTAGGTTTCTGGTTTGTGTAGCTGGATGCTATTTTCTGGGATGGGGAATACTGGAAGAAGACCATGTTTGGAGAGGCAGAGTTAGACTTTTGGGCCTGTGGAACTTGAGAGGCCCTTGAGAAATCCAGGTAGAGACAAAACGAGGCAGTTGGAAATGTGAGCGTGGAGGTGAGATGCAAGGTGTGGAATATGGGTGGGTGACGGTTTACGGAATGGGTGAGAATGCAGTGCTCCTGGGGGGCAGAAGGAACGAAGAAGGCAGCCTACCGTCTTCTTGAAACTCTCATCTGTCGAGCCCTAGGAGACGACCCTGTCCTGGTTCTTATCCCGCCTCTCCTCTCCTGCCACTCGGCTGTTGCTGACCTCCAAGGATTGGTCCTTTTCTTTTTCACCTCAGAGAGGTTAGCAGTTTCGTGGCTTCCAGTAACCATTTTAAGTGAGATCATTTCAAAATGTATATTTCAGATCCTTTCCTCTCATCTGAGTTTCTTAAATCTATCTTAGCTGCGCACTAGAATATCTACATGGCTGTATCTTCTCACCTTCCCAAATGCGACACACCTGAAATATGACTCACCTTTTCCCTCTGGATTCACCCCTGTGATTTCTGTTTTCTGATCAATGGTGTCATATCCCCAACACTTAAGCAATGACCGTTCTGCACTCTTCCTGACCCCCACATACTGTAGCCCATAATCAATAAATTTTGTCATTTGCTTCCTCATAAGGTCCCATCTCCCATGTCCTTTTCACTACTAATCACTAGTTCAGCCCTAATTGTTTTACTCTCGGATTGTTTCAGTCACACATTTCATGAGATAAGAGGATAGGGCACTAGATAGGTAAGAAAGTAGGCTCTAGGGTCATATTATCTAGGCTCAAATTCTCACTCCTCCGTTCCCTAGTTTTGGGACTGGGGCAAGTTATGTAGCCTCTCTTTGATTCTGCTTTCTCACTGTTAAAATGGAGATGATAATCTGACTTTATTCACATGGCCATGGTGAGCATTCAATGAGAAAACACGTGTTAGCCCAGCGTCTGCCAAATAATGACTCACTGCATTATAGATATTGTATATGTGTATTGTATATGTAGCTTCATTCTTTATTCTTACCCTTTTTAAAAAAGATTTTATTTATTTATTTTTAGAGAGAGGAGGGGAGGGAGAGACAGAGGGAGAGAAACATCAATGTGTTGTTACCTCTTGAGTGCCCCCTACTGGGGACCTGGCTTGCAGTCCAGGCATGTGCCCTGACTGGGAATCGAACCAGCGACCCTTTGGTTCACAAGCCAGCACTCAATTCACTGATTCACACCAGCCAGGGCTTCTTTATTCTTATTAGACAAAAGGCTTCAGTGGATTTGCTTTACGGGACTTGTACTGTCCTGAATATTGCTCCAGACTGTGGTTACTCTGGTTTGCAGAGCGACAGGTCTGACCCGTTTTCGGGGAACCAGAGCTCCCCTAATTTACTTGCTGCTCGTTCGTCTGAGAGAAACCAATGTGTGCTGAACCCGAGCCTCCAGCTTCAAAGGTCCTGGAAGAAAGTGTTCCTGGTCTTCCTGCCCACTCCAACACACAAGCCAAATCTAAGCCCTGGTGGCAGTTAACCTTCAACCTTTATCACGACACTCCTACAGCCACCCCCACCACCGAGTTCTTCCATACCCCATGCCCGAGCTTCAGTGGCGTGCCCTAAGTCACTGTCCTCTGGACACACGACCTTCTCAGAGAGTGGCCCCTGATGGCTGCAGCTTCTGACATCTATTCTGGCTAAGAGGTCTGAGCACTCGGAAAACTAGAAAAACAAAGGGTTTTGTGCTCTTAATCCGGCCCCATCATGAAGTTTTGTGGCTGGGTAGCCCCCACGAACTCCCAGCTAGTTCAGGCTTGGCTGGGGCGCTGGAGACAGTGGGCCCCACGGCGCGTGTTCGGTGGTGCCAGCCTACCCACCCCCCACTGCACTTATAAAGCAAATGTGTGCACACTTAAGGTCCATGTAAAATCTCACGGGCACTGTTCGTGGGCTTTCTTGGGTGGGCGAGAACAGCAAGAGCCACAGCTAGGGAGCAGTATAACCGCCAGTGCCTCCTCTCCAATGTGGCTGGCCCGTGTCCCAGCAGCCAGGAGTAGGAAGGGCAAGCGACAGGCATCTGCTGTGACTGCGGTCAGGGGAACTGGTCGAGACCTGCTGTTTGGGGGTGACCTGCAGGAGCCTCCCACCCTGTACTCATCACTCCTAAGTGTGCTGGATTCGTACCAGGGCTGCGGACTGAAAGGCAGGAGCTGGCTCCATGGCACGGGGCAGGAAGCGAGGCTTCAAGGCAAAGCCCTCTTCCCCTGAGAGATGGAGACTCTGCCTAGGATGAGCCCTGGGAGCGGGGGTCATGGAGAAACCTTCAGGAGGGGTCCTTGTGAAGAAGGTGAGGAGGAGGTGGTTAGTCCCGGCCTGCTCACGGTGGGTCCCCTCTGACCACGTTAGATGGACTAAGCTCCAAGCTGGGCATGTGGCAGGAGTGAGCTAATGAAAAGTGGTAACTCGGGAGCCCTATCCGACCTAAACGACATTCCCTGCTGCTCTTCCCCGACTTGATACCCAGGGAGACTGGGTTAGAATCTCCCTACAGCCTTACATCGTGGTGACATTTAAGTCAGTTGTGCTTCTTACACACCAAGTAATGGCATGGGGCTACGCTGCTCCTACTCCCAACTCTCATGTTCGGCACGTTTGGTCAAATGGTGCCTTCAAGGCTGTCCAGGGCCTAGGAAGTCTGGAGCACAGTTAACCCTGGAGGCTGAGTCGGGTGGGATCATCCAAGGAGGAGTGGGTAGGCCGGGGTTTCTGGGGTGAGAGCCAGGCACGCTGGGCAACGTTCTGGGGTTCATCCCGTTGCTGGAGGGAGCTTGGGACTGAGGCAGATCTAAGTGTCAGGAGAACTTGGGGGCCAGACCCCTGTTTCTCCCGCAGGTGTGGGAGCGAGGCCGATGAGCCGCCTTGGAGGAGAAACTCGACTGTCCTCACCTCCTTCCCCCTGCCTGCATGGGGCGCTCACAGAGCCCCGTGATGCAGCAAGTCTCCGTCTTCTGGCCGCTGCACCAGGGGCCGGCTGACTCTTGTCTCAGGTCTCCTCCCCACTGAGCTGAGCGGGGAGGGACCAGGGCCTGTGTTTGAGGCTGGCAGAAGTGGTCGAAGAGGCTGTCTGTGAACTCAGGCCACTTTCTTTGGGGCAGCTTTTCTTTTGATTTACTTTTACCTGGATCTTACGCCCTTTTACAGTCCTCCTTCAGGGAAAACATACACCCGACTTTGGGCTGACTACAAAGGAACCTAATTTGGCCTCAAATCCATTACCTTCCCCTCCCTCTGTAGCAACAGGGGATGGGTACAGGCCGTGCCTCTGGGCAGGACAGCAGGTCCTACCACCCCCACCTGGGCAAGAGCGACAGCAATGAAAGGGCCTTGGGCAGCAGCCAGGCCTGGAGGGGAGAAGATGCAGACTCTGGGACGCAGGGGGCCTTGGGGCACGGCTGGGATCTGGGTCTGGGGGCTCAGATGAGGAGGTGGGTGGACAGAGCAGGCGGCCAGCACGTCCTTCTGTACCCGTGAGAAGGAGAGGTAGCCCCAGGAGTCCAAGGCCTGTCTGTGGCTCACGCCAACACCCTGAGGTGACAGGTGTAGGAAAACCAAGCAGCTAGCTGAGGCTTCTGGCTGAGTTTGGAAGGTAGGCTCAGGTATCAGCTTTTTTAAAGGGGTTACCTGGTGACCAGCTCCTGAATCTCCTCTGAGGTCTGGGCTTCACATTCTAGAAGGGACAGGGAAGCACAGGGATAAGAGCACAAATTCCACAATGAAAAAGCAGAATATCATATACACAGCATGGAGCAAAAGTAGGTTTGCAGTTATGAGTATGCAAAACACAAGTTTATTCTTGTGTTATTATTTATTCATTATTGTATTATTTTCCCTACAAACAACTGTAAACCTACTTTCCCCCCAGCCTGTATGATGTCAACTGTGATAGCATTTATGAACATGAACATCTGCCCTGGCCAGGTGGCTCAGGTGGTTGGAGCACCGTCCCGCATACTAAAGAGTTGTGGGTTCGATTCCGGTCAGGGCGTATGCGGAGGTTGTGGGTTCGATCCTCTGTTGGGGCACATATGGGGGCAGATTGATGTTTCTCTCTCACATCAATGTTTTCTCTCTCTCTCTCTCCCTCCCCCCTTCTCTCTCTCTAAAATCAATAAACATATCTTCAGGTGAGGGTTTAGGGAAAAAACATGAACATCTGATATGTGTGTAGCAACAATAGTGTGTGAAGATACGGCAAAGTATGCACATTGTTTTTCTCAGATTTGAGGGCATAAAGGGAATGTCATTTATTTCTTGATAAGTCTGGTATCTTTCCAAAATTTCTGGTACTTTCACTGAGAGAATAATGTTGGTCAAAGCTGCCAGGACAAACGCAGGAGAAAGACCTGTGTTGCGTGGAGTTTGGGATTCGTGCCCGGATCCTCGTCGCTGCTTGCCCAGGTCAAGGCGCGGGAGCATCTTCCCCGAGTGACAAGGACCCTTTGCTTGGAGGCATAAGCTAAGGCTCAAGCTCAAGCCTTCTGAGACCCCCACCCACGATTGCTGGGTGGATCTCACACAGTCCAAATGCAAGACGTCCCTTTGGGAGTTCCTTCCAGACGGTGGCACGTCATCCAGGCTTCAGTGGGAGCTTGTCCATGCGTGTGGCCTCCGCCAGGCAGGGGGGGATTATTTTTTTATTTATTTATTTTTAATGGAGACGACCTTTCTCTTCGTCGTTCTCCCTCTCTTCCCTTTGTCATGGATGATTCTGGAGAGAACTGCTCGAGAGTTCCAGCCCGGGGAGCCCTCCACCAGATTGGAAAGAGAAGGAAACAGGGAGGTGTAGGGCAGACCGTGGCCCGCTGAGTCTCCCTGGGGAAAAAATACTTTCGCTCTACGCATCCCTAGCCTTCAACTATAAACGAGGCCGATTATTTCTACCTATGAGCTGTTCAGAGACTTCGGAGAGGGTAAGTGCATGACATGCCCAAGGCTGCTTGATGCCTGGTAGGGTCTTAATGATCGTTCCCTTCATCATGCCCCGTGCGTGAGTTTAGGAGTCCCGACAACGACATCCAATAGACCTGGGAGGGTCCCCGTGTTTACCTAGAAAAGTTCAGTGACTTATGTGCAGTCACGGCGGCAGGTAGCGCACGGGGGCTTCCACCCCAGGTGTGCGGGGATGCACTCACAGTGAAGGGGAGGTGAGGAAGCACACCCAGCTGCAGCGTGTGGCTGCCTCTGGGAATGAACCCACGCAGCTAACCGGCTCCAAACTCACTCTCTCCCCAACACAGGGGAGTCTGCATCACCACTGCCCGTCTTCCCCTTCCCGACTCCCCTGCAAGTTGAAGGCCAGGAATGTCATGCCGCAAACTTGGAACCAGGGGCTGGTGACATAGAGGCACCGCTCCCTTGTGTCTCTCAGGGTGACCACACCAACCATGCCGTCCGTTTTTCCATCAGACGTGCTTCATCATCCGATAGGTGCAAGGCGATATTCTAGGTGCCCGGGGAAGGCGGCGAATGCAGCAGACAAAACTCTTGATTTGCGGTGCTGCCGTTCCCGTGAGGGTAGAGAGACAAACTAAACACCGGTCAGGAAAGCTATAAAAGAAACACTGAGTGAAGTGCTCCGGAGAAAAACCAAATAGGAAAGACACACGGGAAGTGTGGCAGGAGGGCATTGCCTTAGATACAAGGTGCGGCACAAATAACGTCCCCCCCCCCCCCGTTTATTACATAAAACTCTTTTATTGCAAAACCGTAAGCATGTAATCTTGTAACATAACAGTCTCACACTGCAGCCCACCACATGACATTTTACGTGAAACGTTCGAATTGCTGTCCACCTCCTGTGAGACACTCACGTTCCCTACCAACCACACTCAGCGGCGTTACTCCTGCCGCACCCGGTGTGTGTGAAGAGCTTCACTGGTAAGTTGTCACTTACTGGTTGAAAGATGGATGTGGCACGGATACACAGCACCCTCCAGAAGCAATAAGGTAAAGGCAGGGAGCTGATGGAAAAACTCATTTCCAGCCCTCCTTCCTTTCCCTCCTTACCCCCTTTCTAGTGACTAGCCCAAATGTTTCTTCCTCTTTCTTCCCGAAATACTCAGTGTAAGTCCTTCCCACTGTGGTGACTTAAGGTCTTTGTCCCCCTTGAAAAAAGGAATGAAGACACTTGAAGCTGAGGCCCTCCTCCTTGTCCCCTCACCCCTGTGTCCTGGGCTGTGTCAGCCACGCTCAGGGATGGTGCCGCACTGGGCAGGCAGGCTGTCACTGGACAACCGGGCTCTGATCTGGTGACTGACTGTAGGGGGGACATAGTACTGCTAGAGGCCATAGTGCCTGAAAGGGACTGAGCAACCCGCAGACGCTTGGTGACGCCACCTGTGCCACATCACAAACAACGTCACTGGGATGGGAAGGGAGACCTGGTCTGGGCAGACCAGCAAACAGACACCCGACCGAAGTGAAGAGGTACCAGGGAGAGAGATCCTATAGCAACACTGATGACCCTCTTCACGGCGGATCCAGTAAAACGGACTGTGGTGTCTGGTTGCCTGAGTTCCAAGTGAGCGGCGGAATGCCAAAGCAGACAGCGTGTACCCTCTCCTGGGAACATTGTAAAGGGTTACGGTGGTTTGATCCAAAATTTATGATTCTGTGACTCTAGTGGGAGGCCAGAGGGCAGGGGATGGGCACAAATAGAGCTGGAGCCTCCCACTGGGACCTTGTCAGCCATGGGCCCCCAGCTGTTCCAGTGCCTTCTGCTGGGCGTGTTCATAGTGCTCTTCATGGACGAGGGTGAGGCCTGGGGAGGGAGGCAGTGAGGGCTGGGGACAGGACCTGTGGGGAGGAAGACAGGGGTCTCTAAACTTGACTCTGGGCTGCTGTAAAATGGCTCGTGCAGAATTTTCCTTCTTCTCTTCACAGGAGACAGAGTCCTCCCCACGACGTGTACGCTTGGCCATTCTTGGATAAGTGATGCAGCAACAATAGGGGCCGGTCTTGAGTTCTTCTCACATCGGCCTCCCTGCCCTCCCTGACTCCACTCCCCTCCCCTCGCTCACTGCTCCAGTGTCTTCCTTCTGCCCCCAGCCTTGGGGCAGGGGGCGCTGTTCTGACTCCGGGAAGGGTCACAGCCATTCCCCACTCAGGGGAGTCAGGACCCCAGCAGATGCTGGGGAGGGTGTCGACTCCTTTTTGGGAGGTTTGCACCACCTGGATGCCAGCGTTCACAGGTGGGGGACAGGCTGAAGCTTCACTGTCTTTCTTCAGGGGTTCGATTTTGCAACAAATGTGATTTCTATAATGGCTCCCACTGCACTGATCACATGAAGAATTGCTGGAAGTTCAACGTGATGGTGGAAAACAGGAGCTGCCGCACAGACCACTTTTACTTCAATAATCGCCTTACAGGTGCGTGGGAGTTAGAGAGACACACGAAATATCACCACTGCTGGCCCCAGTTCACGGGGTCAAGGTGTGGGTGGAGCCCGGGGCCCTGGGAGAGAGGGGGACAGAGGAGGAGACGGGGACTGCCCTCGCCTGGGCTTGGGGCGGGGGCTGTGTAGGAGGCAGATGTCTTCTGCCCGGTCCTGTCTGCAGAGACGGAGACGAGATGCAGGCACAGCTTTGGGTTCACTCCAGGCTGCAGGAAAGTGGTGACGTCATGGGGAGAAGCCGTGGCCAGGAGAATGGGGAGGGGAGGTGCGGTGGTTGCACTTGCTTTTCTTGTCTCTAGGGACGTACCTGTATCGTTACTCGAAACTCTCTTGTGACTCATGTGAAGAGGGAATGTTCCAGGCATTCCATGATGTCCTGAGAGAAACCTATTGCTGCACCCACAACGACAGGTGTAACGACCCCGATGACACAATGTACATTGTAAAGGAGTATGTGTCGCACGACCAAAACAGACAGACTTGACCAAAGAGGAAACAATGACCATATTTTGCAGTGTATAATGCGCACTTTTGTGCCCAAATTTTTTAAGGGAAAAATGAGGATGTGAGTAGTACTGATTCTGTATCTATATACTGGTAAATGATTTTAGTTCTTTTATTTATGCTTATGTGTTAAAACCATAACTCTAGAAAGCAATAACAATAAAGGTATGCAAACTAATACTTGACTACAGTAATCAGTTTTGTTTCTAAATATTAATTAATTAATTAATTTAAAAATTAAAATGAAAGTTTTTTCCCCTGAAAGTCTGGCCCAAAAACGTGAGTGTGCAATATATACAGCAAAATACAGAGTGTTTTTAAACCACGTCACTCAGTCACCTTTGCCCTTCCCCCAGTCAATGGCAACATCATCTCCCATGTTCTCAGCACCCAGACCCCCCTCTGCTCTAAGCCAGCAGATCCACCCACGGAAGCACCGTCTCTCCTGTGTCAGCGCTTCCGGTCCCAGGAAAGTGTAAAACCGTGGGCCACAAAAGCCCTATCCCTGCTCTCTGGTCGGACCCCGCTCTCTCTGCCACCTGGCTCCTCCTGGCCATCCTTCCCGGCCCTGAAGCCCTAAGGCTACACCTGGGCTGAAGTCAGGTTCTGAAATTTCTGGCAAGGGGAACCAAGTGTTTTCTTCTGGTAGAGCGCGTGAGGGAAGACCAGAAGAAAGCAGACCAGATAGAAAGTGGGACGAGAAACCAGAGATTTTAGAAATATTTGGGAGGACAGTGGGGGAGGTCTTTGCAGGGGCTGGGGTGGGCCTGGGTAAGCAGGGGCTTGAGAGAGCCAAGGTGAGGCTGGGAGAGGCTGACCTCCTCGGAAGCAGCAGCCAGCGCACCCGAGGACAAGAGGCTCGGTCCTGCCCCTATTTTGGGCAACTGTTCCAACCACAGCAACTCCTGACCACATGTGCCTGATCATTTCACCTTGCTCTCGTGGCCAAAGTCAAACCTATCAGGTTGGACACTTGGCTGAGTGTTGGCCAATAACTCTGTGAGCAGATAAAGGATGATATACGAGCCATGAATGTTTGTTGAGTCAAAAATCACGGCAAAACTTAGTGGCTTCAAATAATCACCAATTATTTTTCTGTGTCCGAAGGATTCAGATGCTCTGGAGGTGCTCAGCTGGCAGCTCTGTTCATCTCAGCCCATCACTCACACCGCCGGGGGGCACCTGGAGATGGGTTGGTTAGGCTGGCCTGAGTAGAGTGACTCAGCTCTGCTCTGCATGCTTATCTCTTTCTGGGACCAGAGGCCTAGCTTAGACATAGCTCACTCACAGCAACGACAGAAGCACAGAGCAAGACCCAGGCTCATGTCCCACCCGTGCTTACATTAGGTTTGCTAACAGCACAGGGGTCAAAGCAAGTGATGTGACCAAGCCTGGAGTGAGGACACTGGGCAGGTCACCCCACCTGGCAGGACATTGAAAAATCATAGGTGGAAGGATGTAGACAAAAGGAAGGGTGAAGAATTGCAGCCAGATGATGCAATATACTACACGTTATGGCCAAGGGAGTCTTATTCTAAAGATGCAAGATTGGTTCGATGTTTAAAACATCAATTATAATAACTTAGAAAAAGCAGATGATCATCCCCATAGAAAACATGAAGTTATGTGACAAATTTCAACACCCATTCATATAAAAAACAAATAAAAGTGTTATTGATAAATATGTATTTAACATAATAACATGATGTATAGCTTAGTCCAAAAGCCAGTATATATTTAATGGGGAAACATTCGATTTCACGCTAAAATAAGGGATAAGACAAGGATAATCAGTATCTCTACAGCTAATTAATATAATATTAGAAGATTAAAATGTCCATACTACCCAAAGCAATCTACATATTCAACACAATTCCTGTCAAGGTACCAACGGCATATTCCACAGAACTAGAACAAATATTCCAAAAAGTATATGGACCCACAGAAGACCCCAGAGAGCCGCACCAATCTTGAAAAAGAAGAATAAAGTTGGAGAAAACACACTACCTGATATCAAACTATAGTACAAGGCCACAGTCATCAAAACAGCATGGTGCTGGCATTAAAACAGACACATAGATCAGTGGAACAGAACTGAGAACCCAGAAATAAACCCAGGCCTTTATGGTCAATTAATGTTTGACAAAGGAGGCAAGAGCACTCAATGGGACAAAGACAGTCTGTTCAATGAATGGTGTTGGGAAAATCGAACAGATACATGCAAAAACCAATGGAACTAGACCACCTTCTTACACCACGCACAAGAATAAACTCAAAATGGTTGAAAGACAAAATGCAAGACTCGAAACCATAAAAATCCTAGAAGAAAACACGGGCAGTAAAATCTCAGGAATTTCTTGGAGCAATATTTTTTTCTAATAGATCTCCTTGATCAAGGGAAACAAAGGGAAAAAATAAACAAAGGGATACATCAAACTAAAAAGTTTAACACACCAAAGGAAACCATCCACAGAAACAAATAACCCACTGAATGGGAGCACTAACCGCCAACGCCACAGCTCCACTAAATTCGTTAACTGGTTCCAACAGTGTTTCGGTTGGCTCTTTAGGGTTTTCTACACATCCGATCGGGTCATCTGCAAATAATGACGATTATTCCACTTTCTTTTCTATTTGTCTGCCTTTCGTTTATTATTCTTGCCTAATGGCTCTGACTAGGCCTTTCGGTGTACGTGAAGTAAGCGTGGCGAGAGCAGGCCCCCTTGTCTTGTTCCTAATCTTAGAGGAAAAGCTTTCCATTTGTCACCGGATGTACGATGTTGCCTGGGGATTTGCCACATATGGTCTTTTATTACGCTGAGGTATTTTTCTCCTGAGAACTTTTATCCTAAAAGATGTTATATTTTGTGAAGTGCTTTTTCTGCCTCTCATGTGATGTTTACATGATTTTTATCTTTCATGGTATTAATGTCGTATATACTATTTTTGGAGGAGCATGTGTTTAACCTTGCATCCCAGAGATAAGTGCAATTTGCTCATGAGGTAGCAGCATTTCGGGGTACTGTTGAATTTGGTTTGCTAATATTCTGTTGGGAATTTCTGCCTCTGTATTTATCAGGATATCAGTCCCTAGTGTTCTGTTCTCCTAGTGCCCTTCTCTGGCTTTGGTAGCAAGGTAATGCTTGTCTTACAAACTGAGTTTGAAAGTGTTCCTTCCTCTTTAAGAGTGTGAGAAGGCTTGGCATGAATTCTTTAAATGTTTGGTAAACTTTGCCAGCGAAGCCACCTGGTCCTGGGGTTTTCTGTGTTGGGGAGTTTTTGATTACTAATTTAATACCCTTACCCATTCTTGGTCTGTTCAGATTTTCTCTTTCTTCCTGATTCAGTCTTGGTAGAATGTATGTTTCTAGGAATTGATCCATTTCTTCCAGGTCAGCCAATAGGTTGGTATCTAATTGTTCTTGGTAGTCTCTTGTGACCCTTATTATTTTTGTTATCAGTTGTAATGTCTCTCTCCTCTTTTACATATGATTGCATTATTTTAGTCTTCTCTTTTTTTTCTTAGTCTAGCTGATATTTGCCCATTTTGTTTATGTATTTGAAAAACCAGCATTCAGTTTTAGGCATTTTTATAATTGTTTTATTGTTTCTATTTATTTTCACCCTGATCTTTCTTATTTCCTTGCTTCTGCTAACTTTGGGCTCAGTTTTTTTTCTAGTTTATTGAGGTGCAAAACTAGGTTGTCTTTTGAGATCCCTCTATTTCTAATATATGCCTCTATCGCTGTTAACTTCCCTGACAGACCCACATTGGCAGCTGCCCAGAGGTTTTGGTATTTTTGATGTCTTTATTTTCCTTTTTACATTGTGTTTTCATCTTGGTTTGTTCAAGATTTTTTTGTTTGTTTGTTTAATGCCAGATGATTTTACTTATATGTAGAATCTAAAAAACAATAAGCAAATGATAAAAAATAAACAAATAAGCAGAACAGAAACAGACTCGTAGATACACAGAACATTTTCACAGTTGCCAGGGGTAAAAAGGTAAAGGGAGTCAGGAGTACAGACTGGCAGTTACAAAGTAGCCATGGGGATGTAAAGTACAGAATCGGGAATATAGTCAAGAATATTGTAACAATCACGTGTGGTGTCAGATGGGTACTAGCTTTATCACGATGATTACTTCCTAATTATATGAATGTCTAATTACAGGGTTCTATATCTGAAAATAATGTAATATTGTACCTCAACTGTAATTTTTAAAAAAGAAAAGAAAGATACATTTTGTTTATTTTTTTGATGCCTTCTTTGAGCCATTGGTTATTCTGGAGTGTTTTTTTTTTAATTTCCACATATTTTCAGATTTCCATTTTCTTCTTCTTATTGATTTCTGGTTTCATACCACTGTGGTCAGAATGATTGTTATATCTTCTTGATTGGCCCCCCGTATCATTACCTCTTGACCTTCCTGTCTCTTGTTACAGTTAGTGGCTTAAAGTCTACTTTGGTCTCCACCTGCGTGGAATGTCTCTCTCCATCTCTTCACCTGTGTGTGTCTATGAGACTGAAGTGAATCTCTTGCAGGCAGCATACTTTGCGTCTCTTATCTTAGCCATTCCGTCACTCTGTGTCTTTTGACTGGTGAATTCCATCCACTCACATGTACAGATCCTATTGATATAAGGACTTAGGCCATCCGATTCATTGCTTTCTGGTCGTTTTGCATTTACATTGTTTCTTTCACCCTCTGTTCCTGCCTCCCTTCGTACACTGGTGGTTTTCCACGGTGGCTGGTTCTGCTTCCCGTTTCTCTAGCTTCTGCGCATCTCCCCTGGGTTTTCGCTTTGCGCACACCAGAAATCTTAACGTAAGACATCTCATAGCTCAAACGGTCCAGTTTAAGCCGTCTGTAATAGACCTTTGATCATCTACAAAAGCCTCACCCTTTTATTATCCCCCTTTTATACTTTCATGTCATTGTGTGCCTTTTTTCTATTGTTCATTTAGGAACAAATTTTAGTAGCTACAATTATATTTAGTGCTGTCTCCGTGGACTTTTGTACCACAGTTAAGTGGCTAACACGCCATCCTATTAGTTCTCTCATCTGAC
The DNA here is from genome assembly GCF_022682495.2 of Desmodus rotundus. Taxonomy (NCBI): domain Eukaryota; kingdom Metazoa; phylum Chordata; class Mammalia; order Chiroptera; family Phyllostomidae; genus Desmodus; species Desmodus rotundus. The sequence goes on along the minus strand of NC_071393.1, from coordinate 21,945,366 downwards.
GGCATGTTGGCCTGTCTCGGTCTGTTACGTATGTTTGTACGTTTTCATGTCATTGATGACATCATTCCGTTTCAGCTTGAATACTTCCTTTCGGCATTTCTTGCAAGGCACTTCTACTGCTGACAAATTCCTTCCACTTTTGTTTGTCTAGGAAGGGTGAAAACATGATATTTGTGTTCTGGTAACAAGTTCTGTGTAAGATATAAGTATTACCAATACCTCCTCCAAGCCTTTAACTTGGTTTTCACTCTCTTAATCATGCAGCTGAAGAACAGACATTGTTAATTGAATGACATGAAATTTATGAATTTTTAAAATTGATTTTGCTTTGTACATCACAGGTAACTAACCTTTGCCTATTCCAAAGTTATAAAAGTATGCTATGCTTTCTTTTAGAAATGTTATTGTTTCAATTTTCACATTAAGCCTACAATCCCCTTTGAATTTGTTTTGTGTGTGTGTGTGTGTGTGTTGTGAAGGAGAGGTAATGGGCAGAAAAATTTAACTGAGTAGAGAACCCAGAATTGGTGTTAAGTGCTAATGAAAATTCAGTGTATTATGAAAGAGCCATCTCAAATTAGTTGAGAAAAATATTAACTTTTCAATAAATGTTGGGCTAATCAGGTAGCCATATAGGAATAAATGGAATTGCATCAATTTCTTACAAAGATAAATTCCAAATGGAGAATCTAAATGGTGATTTTAATCCATATACATATTAGAAGAAATCATGGGTGAATGATTTTCTAACTTGGGGCATAACAAGTGGCTAAACTTCATGAATTATTGGGAAAATGCAAGGTCCCTTCACACCCACTAGAACAGCTAAAATTTAAATGACTAATAATAATTGGTGTTGGAAAGCGATGGAGTAAATAGAACTCTTGCAGAGTACAGGGATGACTAGAAATCAGCACCACCGCTTTGGCAAACAATTTGAGAGTTTTGTTTAGAGTTTTGCATACGCTTCCTTTATGACTCATAAATTTTACTTGTAAATACCTATCCAAGAGAACGGAGTGTGTATGTCCACCAAAAGTTCATACAAGAATTCTATAGTAGCTTTATTCACTACAGCCCAATCCTGGACAGAGCTCAATGTCCCTCAATAAGCAAATTAATTAAATAAATTCTAGTGTATGTATACAGTGGAAAAAAGATCAGACTCATGGTATAAGCAAAAACCTGCATGAATCTTTAAAATGTCATGGTGAATAACAGAAACCAATCTCAAGAGAGTACTTTCTGTATCATTTTACTTATAATAAGTTTAAGAACGTGTGAAATTATCCTACGGTGATACAAGTTGAAATAGCACCTTTGGGAGTGGCTGACTGCCTGAAGAAACTTCCGGGGCTGGTGCAAATGTTCTATATTTTAATTAGAATGGTTGTTCTACAGGTTTACACATTTGTCCAATCACGTCAAATCGCATACTTGGAATGTATGATTTCATTATATGTGATTTGGATTTCAATGAAGAAGGTAAAGTTATTATATTTTGACTCATAATAAAAAATGGACCTAGGGTATAATGATCGACGGAGGCTGGCCCTGCGAGGCGAGAGACTGAACGGAGAGTTTGCATTGTAAGGTTGGATCTGAGAACAAACCCACGCGCTCATTCTCAACATCGTTAAAACCGGGAAAGCACGTGGCTTCGGCCGTTTCCAGCAGCGTCGGGCCAGATGACCCTTCCTAAATTTCCAGCCTTCTTTTATAAGACTTTGGCACGATGACAGTATTGATGATGAATTTTGAAGTAAGATTAGCTAATGGGTTTTTGAAGAATCCTATCAAAAACAATTTTTGGTTAAGACATTTAAATACCGGAGGTCCGTTAAACAAGAAATGTCCTTCACACCATCGCTTTGAGGAAAACACATGGTATATTGGCACCCGGAGCGAACATTCTTCACCAGGCAGAAAGTAGAGGTTACCATTCCCGGTACACTCAACAAAGCAGGCGCGCAGCCAGAGAAAGCACCAAGGCCTCGTGAGTGCTGCGGACCCAACAGATGCAGGAGAAAAACTCCATCAGTTTCACTGTTGTCCAGTGCAACAGCAGGGATGAGTGAGACCTGGTCCCTGCTCTTGCTGTGGTTTATAACCTGCTGGGGCAAACCAGACAAACAGAAATGATTCACGAGAAGAGGGTGTCAAGAAAAGCATCCAGCCTTGGCCGGGTAGCTGCATTGGTTGGAGCGTGGTCCCATGCACCAAAAGGTCACAGGTTTGATTCCCAGTCGGGGCACAAGCTTTGGTTGCTTGTTCTATCCCCAGCTGAGGTGCGTGCAGGAGGCAACCGATGGATGTTTCTCTCTCCCTTCCTCTCTCTCTAAAGTCAATAAACATAAACTTGGGTGAGGATTATCTTTTAAACTATCATTAAAGGGACCTGGGTAATCAGAAGAGGGAGAATTTGTACAGTAATGGCGTGGGTGCTGGGGAGGTGATGGTGGAGGCGGATGTCAAAAAAGTGGAATCGAGAAAGATGAGGAGAGGAAGAGGGAAAAGGAGAGGAGCGGTGTATCTGGGGTGTACATCCTGGCAGGCCTAGCAGGGGCCGTTGTAACGGCATCTGTTCGTGATACAGTCTTTCCTGTAAGTCAGCTGGGCAACTGCTCAGCTTGCTGCCTGCTGAGCAGCCCGGCGGCACCAAGGAGTAGACAAGAGTCACACACAGTAAGTATGCTGTTCACTCATTGAATGCAGGTTCACTCAAAGCAGAACATCAACATACATTAGTATCCTTCTCACACTCTAACAATATAAGAGAACTGTAACACACATACACACACACACAGAGCAATCAATCGGGGATAATGAACCCGAGTCCCAGAGTCTCTGTGTGCTGTACCGGGAGTCAGCACGGTGGGCAAGGGAGTTGTCAGCGTCTTGCAAGGAAGGGTCTCTGGAGCCAGGTGGGCAGCGGGGCAGGCAAAGTCCTCAGTCCAGCAGGGCAGAGCTTCCGGGGGCTGACGCCAAGGGAGATCGGCGTGGCGTGGGGAAGCACCTGAGATGGGGGCTCGGCTGTCTCAGCGGTGGTCTGGAGCCTGTCTCAGTTATACCTGGCAAGTGGTGGACTCCACCCTTCTGGGCCCTTCTGATAAATGCCTTGACTACCCTGCTGGCAGGTGGGGCATTTCCCCGGGAGCCGCTCTGTGGGTGGTCCCGCTCTGCAGACATGGCTGCTCTGACCACGTGGGCAGATAGGTCTCCTTGCCAACGTGTCTGCTCTGACTTAGGTAATTTTCCTCTAGAACCAAAGTGACGTGGCTGACTGACAGTCATTTTAGTTGACATTAATGACTCCATTTTGTTGTTTATATACTTTATGCTACCTTGATCGAACCAAGGCCTTTTTACTGGTCTTTGTCCCTACAGCCGTGTGTGTAAGCAAGGAATGTTACAGAAGCAGGAAGTGCCCAATGTGCTGTTTCCCACTAACATGGGGTGCGGATACCCTTTGTCAATGCCGAGGAAATCGTGACTGAGTCTGAAGTGGACCATATCCACTGGGAAAAATAATTTTGTGTCCACGGAGGAAAATCTTGAGGGCCCACCATCCAACGTGTTCCTATTTCTGCTTTACCCGAGTAAAGAAAAATGCACGTCGTACGTAAAATAAATATTTGTGAATTTTTGGCTGAAGCAGTTCTAGTTTACCTCAACGATCTATGCGAATCACAAGGTTCTAGAATAGTCTTGTTGTAAATGTTGCTGCACTGGGCCTGTCGGGGCCGCCTGCTTGGGGTGTGGATGTGCCAGGTCCTGTAACGGGGGGGACTGCTGTTGAGAATCATTACCCTCTGACCCAGACAGCAGCCAAGCCCGGGGCACTGGGAAGGAATTAACGAGAGAGCGGGGCTACTCCCAGGGTGGACCGGGCAGGGACCAGGGGCAGGCAGAGAGCGAAGGCGGAGAAGCGTCGGCAACGTTCTGCAGCAAGCCCGTGGGACAGCGCGCACACCTCACAGTTTGAAGTTGCAGTAATTGTGGTCGCAGCACTCGTGGGAGTAAACCCGACCGTGGTGATGGAACACCAGGGCTCTGCAGAACTTCTGGCACACCATGTAGGACAGCAGGTGGTTCCAGTCTGGAAGAAGAAGGAGCCGTAGACGTCAGCCAGTGACCCAGTTCTCAGAAGACACATCCGACCTGGCGCCTGCCCGGTCCGTGAGAATGTAGCCAGGCACGGGGCAGGTTTCGGGACCATGCTGGCTTACACTTCCCTGAGAGGCCCCAGCACGTGCGGCAGACACCTGTGGCCCCCCACAGCAGCTGTTTGCCTGAGGTCCCTGACAACCAACCCTTCCCTGGCTCTCCAACCAGCGGAGCAGCTTCATTCCTTCTCCTGCCAGATCAACAGCTAGTGCTTTCGTGACTGCAGAGCTGGAGTCCGATTGGTCAGTTTTGTTGGGAGTGTAGAATCCCCGCCTTCTCTCCCCGCCCTGTCTCTTTGTCCCCGACCCCATTTGTCTGCACGCACGCGGACCAGTGCTGGGCTTTTTCTGCACCTCGCCTCCTCTCCTGGACTGGCCTTAGTCTGAGGTGTAAAATTGCTGAAGTACTCTCCTAAAAACCTTCTAAGGGTCTCACGGCAGCACCCCACACCCCCACCCGCCCTGGCCCTCCAGCTTACTGTAGTCATACACCTTTAAGGTCATGCACTTCTCGTCCTTCTGAGCGACACAAACACCAAAGCCTCTTCTACAGCGATCTGAAGTCAGGTGAAGGTGGCAGGTTATGCACCTGAGCGCTGTCCCTGCTGGAAGGCACAGAGCTGGCGTGAGGTCGGGGCTGCAGGGGCTGCAGGGGCTGGCAGATGCAGGTCTTGGGCAGAGGGCAGTGGGGTGCGGGGCGGCGGGCAGTGGAGGAAGAACCGGTGGTGGCGTCAGGTAGTAAGCGGACAGAGCCCTGGACAACTCCACACCCTGGAGAAACGCTGTCAGAACAGTAAAAGGATTCTGGCCCCAACTTCAGTCATTCCACCTGGGTAACTGAGCAAAGATCTAGCCTTCACGGCCTTGGTTCTCCAGTGTACACACAGCGTTTTCATTACCGCTGCCCTGGCCTGTTTGGCAGCCCTGTAGGTAGGCAGGAGTGCGAGACTGTGAGCGAGCGCTTTAAAGTCGTTTACCCAAGCTAGTGTTCCCAGGACGGGGTTTCCGACCTTCACCGCTTAGATGTCGTTAGGTGATACACTCCGTCATTCTGCAATTCGGCCCGAATCTTTGTGAAGGCCCCGTGAATGAGGGCACAGTCCGTGACACTCTACGGGATACTGTGGGGGGAGCTCACCGAGATAGAGGTAGAATTTTTTTAAACACCCCTCTCCTAGTGCACCTACGTGAGAAAAGACAGTCGCATTCATGGAGCATCTCATCTGGGCCACGTTCTCTCAATTTGCAGCTGATCACATTCCCACACAGGCCTGGTGAGTGGGTGTTTCCCCAGTTCTCAGGCGATCAACCAAAACCACAGAGAATCAAAGACGGTGACTGAGCCAGGGTTTTTTTTTTTTATCCGATCCCAGAGCATCCAGTATTTGCTCTCCGAAAATCACTTGTTTGAATTTTAATATAAAATCCCTGACAAGGATGTCAAAGGCAAAATTATTTCTTAGAGAGTGCCCGGCTCCCCGAGGATGGGTATACAGACTCATGAATGGAAAGCAGGCCCCAGGGAAAACCTTGTTGGGAGTTCGGATTGTGGGGAATCGTAGGGAAAATATAGGGGAGGCAGTGCGAAGAGGCAGCTGGAGAGGCCCGAGCCCCTGCTGGGAGTGTTGGCAGAATGTGGAAAAGGGCAGGAGGTTGGCCAGGAAGGCAAAGGCATCGTTTTGAAGGCTAGCTTCTCCTCCCTTATAAATGCAATCCAGGCTCAGCCCTGCACGGGTACCTGTTACCCAGATGGAGATTCCCAGGGCTCCCTAAACCCCATCTCTGGAGCCCGCTCCTCAGCATTGGGACTCACCCTCAAAGCAGAAGAAGAGGGAGAAGACCAGCAGGACGTGTTTGTCCATCCTGATGCAGAAGCCCCCTGACCACGGAGGGAAGAAGCCAGGGTCAGCAAGCCCCCGTCGTTAGGCAACAGGCAGGAGACCTTCTCCGTGGCAGGGCAGGGGTTATTCATGCATCAGGGAGCAAGCCAATCACACGAGGCTTCCCCTGGGAGCTCAAGTTCATTTCTCTCCGCCCCGCAGCAGAGGGTAAGGACGACTGAGAAATCAATGCTGGCCTTTACACTAGGCTAACTTCGCTCTTCATCACAATGATTACTATTAGTATGACAGCCACGCCATTACGATTCTTGTTCCAATTTCCCACAGGAGGAAACTGGGTCTTAGAGGGGTTTCGCATCTCACCCACAACACCCCTCTGGCGACCGACGGTGCCAGTGCCCGGAGCAAGGCTGTCTCACCGAGAAGTCGCGCTCTCACCACCCTGAGTCCAAGCCTCTCGGGGATTCATCGGGGATTTGTCCGCACACTGAACACGCGTGCACTGAGCGCTGCGTGGGCCGGACACAGGCCTCTGCGTGGGAGCTGGGAGATGAGCAGCTGGGACGAGCTCCCCCAGCTCCTTACCTCACGGGTTAGGTGAAGGGATGACAAGACATGTAATATGTGACCCAACAGGGTCTGCACCCAGGGCTCCTGATTCCCGCCAGGCCCAGAACTCTTACTTTACCAGAAACCCAGCCTCCGAGCCCAGGCACCATGAACTTTGTAGGGCTGTGAAATCCTCCCTAGAATTATCACACCACCTGACCTTTAGCAAATTCATGTTGTGGACCTGGCCAGTTTTGTCCAATCGTTCTCCACGAAAGGGAACTTGGTTAAGGTTCGCCCTGGGTGAGGCTCCGGGAAACTGTGACCAGCGCTGGCATTCTAAACCCCCTGCACCTGTCGGTGAGCTGGTGGGACCTGCGCTAGGCATCCTAAGACTCCTCCATCCCAAACAGATTCAGCCACATGTTCTTTAGTTGTAGGAATCATACCTTGCATAAAACACGCCAAATCTGACCTTTGGGGACATCGGACATAGATCACATGAAATAAAGTCTTGGGTCAGATGCCAGAAAATTGGCAAACATCCTTGCCTAGGGAGAGAGCCAAAAGCCGTAGACATGAGGGGACTGGTTCTGAAACCAATTGATTCCAGACTTGGAGAGCAAGATAGCGAGGTCTTTTCCGTACTCTGCCAAATTTGCAGTGAGGGTGTTACAAACTGCATGGAATTTTCCAGGACTTCCCAAAGGCTTGTCAAGAAGGCAACCCCCTGAACCTCGGGCCTGGGGTTTACAAGATTATCAGGATTTTCTCTGCTTCGTCTGTTTAAAGACAGCGACTCTAGAATCATCGCCCAAGAAGCAGGCTTTCTAGGTGAAACTGCAACGGGTGTGCACAGTTTCTCTTCTTCTTCCTTCAAGTTCCCCGTGGCAGGTGCTTTCTGAAGGGCCCGTTGAGTTTCGAATCTCTTTTCTACTGGATCATTTCCAGTTCGGGTCATGGAATTCTGTAACTCCACCCAAACATTGGGGTCCTCTGACCCACTCCTCATTCTCCTGCAGAAATGCATCCATCCAAGATTCTTATAAGAATAACTTCTTTCTTCATCTAGCATGGAGTAGGAGAGAACAGGAGTCTGTTCATGGAGGCAGTGGGGGATACTAGAAATCGCATTTTCCCGGGAGTCTGCAGACCTGTGCCTGATTACTATGCCACCCATGGCGTCCTTGCCAGGCCACGTATCTGTGAGGTGAGAGTTGGGCCATTTTTATGACCCCTTACAACTCTGACGCCCTGTGGGTCTATGATGCAAATCATGAGGATGTGTACCAAGTTCCATGACGCTCACCTAGCGCTCTGCCTAGCACGCGGTGGGGGGCTGAACACGTGACAGCTGAAAGAAGACAGCTGAAGGAATGACAGTATGGCTCTCACAGATACCCTCTCCACCACCCCACAGACTCCGAGTCTACGGGGCACAGCACCCACATTAATGCACCCCCATGCCCAGAAGGCCGCCACTGGGCAGAGATGCCATTTGTCCTGCTCTGCAGAGATGAAAGCAGGACATTGTGTCCTTGTGACCCTGGTCTGTCTTGGCTCCGGGGTGGGTGACTGAGATCTTGATGATACCACAGATGGGCAACTTCTTACCTTGAGTTTTTAAATCATGCCCTTTGATTTGGGGGAATGGACCTTGGCACGGAGTCAAGGTCAGGCTGCTTTGTTCCTGGGTTCCCAGGGGGCAACGATGGCTTTCCAGAGAGAGAGAAGAGAGAGAGAGAGAGAGAGAGAGAGAGAGAGAGAGAAGAGCATAGAGTGAGAGATAAGGGTCCTTTAAAAAATCTGATGGGTAGTACCTCCTGGTGGGGGCCAAGGAAGTCACCTGGAGTTCACATAGAGCCCCCACACCTGTGAATGCTGTTGGGAAGAGCAGGGAAGGAAAGAACAAAACCAACCAATCAATATTTCTCTCTCTCCCCCTCCTCTTCCTCTCCTCTCTCTCTCTCCATCTTTCCCTCCCTTCCTTTCTCTCTGAAAACGATGAAAATAAAAATGTCCTTGGGTGAGGATCAAAAGATAAAAGTCTTACCCAACATCCCCCCCCCACCCCTTGGCAGGGAAGCATCCCATCCCTTTAGGCAGTCACACTGGAATGCCCCTCCTCTCGGCCCTCACAGACAGCATGAGCTCTAACACTGGGCTCTCCCGTCTGGGAGACTCCTGTTTGTGTCCCGGCTTGCTCATCTTCCTTTCCTGTGATATTGGCATTTGGTATGTGTTTTGTAATTATTTTAATCACACAATCGGTCACCTGAAGGCAACCCATTTCACCTCCACTCACCTTTTCCCTGAAACTCCCCTTCTCTGCACCACCGGAGGGGCCGCCAGGGCTTCTCCCTCCTTCAGACGCCACCTGCAACCCCCCCCTTACTTTCCCTCATCTCAGTCTAGGTGGGACAAAGAAAAATCAGAGATGATTCTGAAGAGAGTGACTAGGCTAATGAAAAGAGTTAAAAGGAACTCAGGTGGCCAAACCCTGTCCTGCTCTACCCAAAAGGCTAAAATGTGAAAGAGAAAGTCAACTCTACTTGCAGAGCTCGAGGCTTAGCTACACAACAGTAAATATAAATACATATATATATATAGGCTCATCATTGGAGAGAATTTTAAATTGAGACGTCTAGAGGTAGTGAGACTCTTGTGGGCGGTTTGGTCCTGGGAACACTGAGGAACTGTCTGTCCCTGAAATTTTATGATTCTGTGGCTTAGATGAATAGCCCGAAGACACATCGCTGGAAGACCGGCCAGCACCTTCCTCAGGACACTGCACACGACCCAGGTCCCAGGATGGCTGTTCTGTTTTTGCTGGGCATAGTCTGTCTGGCCTGGACAAGCAATGGTGAGTCCCGGAGACAGAGGAGGAGCCGCCTGTTGGTTAGGAGATGGGCAGCTGCTGGGGGAGGAGCAATTCCCAAAATTGGCTTTGGGGATTTGGGGCTTTGGCAGCTAAATGAGAGATTATGACAAGAATGATTTTTTCTGCTTTTCACAGGGGAATTTCAGGAACATCTGACAGGTAGGACCACACCTAGTCTCAAGGGCTTGGTAAAGCTCCCAGCTTCAGGGAGGCTGGAATCCTCCCTGCGGAACCCTAGGAGCGCTGTCTTCTCCCAGCCCCACAAAGTCCATTTCTTATCATAAGGAACCAAAAATCCCCTCTGTTACTCCCCTTTCCTGACTACTGACCGAAAACCGTCTAGATTTTGGCCAGACAAGGGGCTAACGACTTGGGGGTCCGTAGATAAGCTTGCAGGAATCCGACCTTTTGAAGACATGCACACCCTTTGATTTATGTCTGTACCTGGTGTCTTTCACAAGAGCATCAACAGAGGAAGGTGAGGAGCCTCTAGGCGAGAGGGAACCGCTGGGGAGAAGCTCACGGCCTTCAGCCCGGTCCCACAGACACGCACAAACTTTGCGAAGCAGGGTGTGGCTTCTGTGGGACGCGCCCATGGTGGGGAGGCTTCCCCAGACCACACGCGTGAAGCGCCTCTTTCTGTGTCGGCAGAGCCTACGACATTCTGCTATAAGTGTAAAAAATACCACCTGGGGCTGTGCTATGACGGCATGCTGTCCTGCAACCTGCAATACCAACAGTCCTGTGCCACCGAGAACATCTACGTCCTTTCGAGAAAAGGTAGCGTGGGGCGCAGAGGGGCCGACACATGCCCCCTCCCTCCCTCAGGGACAAGGCCGTCCCTTTGCCTGCGGAGTGTGTCAGTGGGCTGGGTAAGGACAGGGTGGCCCTCCAGAGGGCATGGCAATATTTTCCTGAAGGCGATGTTGAGTGAGGGAGAGGCTGAGGTCCCTTACTGGTCAGGGGACGAAGTCCATCCTCCGGATCAGGAATCGGTGGACTCAGCCCCGCGGCTCTGTAGGGCCCAGAGGGAAACTAGTGAGTCTCTGAAAAGAGGTGACCCCCGGGGAACAGGGTCAGGGAGACAGGGTCATCCCAGCCGGACTCCCTCTCTTTTCCCTCCTCAGGGCGGAGTCTGTACTATTATTCAAAACTGTCGTGTATGACCAACTGTGAGGACGTCAACTTCTTGGGTTTTGAGACGAGGACAGAGCTCATCTGCTGCAAACATAGTAACTATTGCAACCTCCCCCAGGGGTCCTAGTTCTGCCTCTCACCTGGACTTTGGGTCATTCATTCTTCCACTCAGCATCCCGTCCCGTCTTCCCCCAAACCTGTATTTTGCTCTCCTCTCCTAACAGTGGTGGGGAGCGAGCAAGCCGGCTGCCAGTGAACAGAGTGGCAGTCGGAAGGGGTGGGGGGGCGGGCAGCTGAGTCTCACTGCTGGTGGAGCATGAGACTGCATTTTTGCAAATCTCTGCAGCTCACACCTGGCAGGGGGGTTGTTTTCCTTAGGCTGGTGATGCCATGCACAGGGTTGGGTGTAATTTTTCCCCCCTAATTATCTCCTATGTGGAAATGTAAAGACTTGAGTGAAAATAATCCCAAGGACGACTGAGAATTCTGAGACCATACTTTATCCTCATCCTCGGGTTGGGGTTTTTTTTTGTTTGTTTGTTTGTTTTTGGATTAGTCCTGACAACGCCCGTCCACGTCTTATCGGGCCTTGATGTACGCAGGAAAACAAACCCCTTCCGCCTAGTGACGTAGACACATAAACTTTGTGAAACAGTATGTGGCTTCCATGTGTTTCCTTTGTCTGGGGCACTGCAAACCTCCCAAGAAGTTCCTGATTTACCTTCGTGTAAGTAGGGTACCTGAATAAGATGCTTGCCATCTTAAATAGCCTCTATGCAAATGGAGACAGAAGCCAGGTAATCTAAGATAAACATGCTGTTCATAGTAATAGAGCCTTCCCACCTGGCCACCGTGTAGAAGGAAAGGAACTGTTCTTAGCCAGATCTATGGATCCCTCCAGTCAAGATGAACGTGGAAAGGGGTGTCATTGAATGGGACAGCAAAGGCACTCCCAGGAAGAGAGGGTGGGAAAGGCAAGGCAGAGGCGGCCGAGGCGTAGAAATCTGGGTCGCAGGTTAGGAGCAGCATCCAGAAACTTCCTTATAGGGGGCCTTGCCTTCTCTTCCCTCCCTCGGAGAGTGAAGCTCTCTGTTCCCTTTTGGGAGTTCCTGGTTCTCCTCACTACCTGCAGTGTGAAGGAGGAAGTTTTTGACTTCACAACTAATAGAGGTCAATAGGTGAGTTCACGTGATCAAGGTCTTCAGAAAATAATTGATAAGTTCCTGTCACCGTGTGTTAACACTTGGGGAGTTTTGTTGGACTTAGACTCAGGTGGAGAACGGATTGTCTCCCAAGAATCCCTGGAAGGTCCCCTCAACCTTTTCCACCCAATGAGCTCTTCTTGCCTCCCCGGTAACCTAGCAAGCATTGCACTGCCTGTTTCCAGAGCTTGGAACACCTGGAAGGGCTCTTGTGGGTTGCCAGCAAATCTCCTAGAGTTGGAGACTGTAGGAATGAAGAGGAGACACAAGAGAAAGTCTCTAGACATTTAACTTGAACTTCTTGGGACCTCTATGCATTCTCTGGATGTTCCGCAGCCTGTGGCCCCCAGAATTGTAGCGAGAGACCCAGTCTCGCTCAGGCTGGGTAACAGAGCTCAGGAAACATCCCTGCTGTTCACCCACCGAGAAAAAGCTGACAGTAGACTCTGAACCAGAGCCGCCATCTTTAAAGGCCATTCTAGAAGGAAATGTTGGTCTCCCTGCCCACTCCACCACACAAGCCTCACTAAGCCCTGGTGGCAGGTAACCTTTATCAGGACACTCCCACTGTGACTCTAGTGGGAGGCCAGAGGTCAGGGGATGGGCACAAATAGAGATGGAGCCTCCCACTGGGACCTTGTCAACCACGGGCCCCGGCTGTTCCAGTGCCTTCTGCTGGGTGTGTTCATAGTGCGCTTCATGGACGAGGGTGAGGCCTGGGGAGGGAGGCGGTGAGGGCTGGGGACAGGACCTGTGGGGAGGAAGACAGGGGTCTCTAAACTTGACTCTGGGCTGCTGTAAAATGGCTCGTGCAGAATTTTCCTTCTTCTCTTCACAGGAGACAGAGTCCTCCCCACGACGTGTACGCTTGGCCATTCTTGGATAAGTGATGCTGCAACAATAGGGGCCGGTCTTGAGTTCTTCTCACATCGGCCTCCCTGCCCTCCCCGACTCCACTCCCCTCCCCTCGCTCACTGCTCCAGTGTCTTCTTTCTGCCCCCAGCCTTGGGCAGGGGGCGCTGTTCTGACTCCGGGAAGGGTCACAGCCATTCCCCACTCAGGGGAGTCAGGACCCCAGCAGATGCTGGGGAGGGTGTCGACTCCTTTTTGAGAGGTTTGCACCACCTGGATGCCAGCGTTCCCAGGTGGGGAACAGGCTGAAGCTTCACTGTCTTTCTTCAGGGGTTCGATTTTGCAACAAATGTGATTTCTATAATGGCTCCCATTGCACCGATCACATGAAGAATTGCTGGAAGTTCAACGTGATGGTGGAAAACAGGAGCTGCCGCACAGACCACTTTTACTTCAATAATCGCCTTACAGGTGCGTGGGAGTTAGAGAGACACACGAAATATCACCACTGCTGGCCCCAGTTCACGGGGTCAAGGTGTGGGTGGAGCCCAGGGCCCTGGGAAAGAGGGGGACAGAGGGGGAGACCGGGACTGCCCTCGCCCGGGCTTGGGGCGGGGGCTGTGTAGGAGGCAGATGTCTTCTGCCCGGTCCTGTCTGCAGAGACAGAGACGAGATGCAGGCGCAGCCTTGGGTTCACTCCAGGCTGCAGGAAAGTGGTGACGTCATGGGGAGAAGCTGTGGCCAGGAGAATGGGGAGGGGAGGCGCGGTGGTCGCACTTGCTTTTCTTGTCTCTAGGGACGTACCTGTATCGTTACTCGAAACTCTCTTGTGACTCATGTGAAGAGGGAATGTTCCAGGCATTCCATGATGTCCTGAGAGAAACCTATTGCTGCACCCACAACGACAGGTGTAACGACCCTGATGACACAATGTACATTGTAAAGGAGTATGTGTCGCCTTTGCCCTTCCCCCACCCAATGGCAACATCATCTCCCATGTTCTCAGCACCCAGACCCCCCTCTGCTCTAAGTCAGCAGATCCACCCACGGAAGCACCGTCTCTCCTGTGTCAGCGCTTCCGGTCACAGGAAAGTGTAAAACCATGGGCCACAAAAGCCCCATCCCCGCTCTCTCTGCCACCTGGCTCCTCCTGGCCATCCTTCCTGGCCCTGAAGCCCTAAGGCTACACCTGGGCTGAAGTCAGGTTCTGAAATTTCTGGCAAGGGGAACCAAGTGTTTTCTTCTGGTAGAGCGTGTGAGGGAAGACCAGAAGAAAGCAGACCGGATAGAAAGTGGGACGAGAAACCAGAGATTTTAGAAATATTTGGGAGGACAGTGGGGGAGGTCTTTGCAGGGGCTGGGGTGGGCCTGGGTAAGCAGGGGCTTGAGAGAGCCAAGGTGAGGCTGGGAGACGCTGACCTCCGCGGAAGCAGCAGTCAGCGCAAGGAGCAGGAGAGCGTCGTTTCTGCCCCTATTTTGGGCAACTGTTCCAACCACAGTGACTCCCCACCGCATCCCTCCATTACCACGTTCTGTTCATCTTTTCTTGCTCTGGTGGCCAGAGCCAAGTACTGTATTTTGCTGTGTATAATGCACAATTTCTGCCCAAATCTTTGAGGGAGAGATAAGGGTGCGCATTACACATGAGTGTAGTAAGTACACACCGTGGTTACATAATCCCGGGTATTGTGCACACAAAGCGTGGCTGCACATCATACACGGGGAATACGGTCTATCTGGACCGGCGCTTGGCTGAGTGTCAGCCAATCACTTTGTGCCTGGCTTGCTGCAGGTCTCCACTCCCCCAGTCCTCCAACACGCTTAAATACTGCCTCTCTCTGAACGCTCCCATTGATAGGAAGCTGGGTGTTCTCCATCTCCGGTGTGGCCCCGCGGCAGATGGCGTCAAGGAGAGATCAGCGCCAGACCCTCACTGCCGTTTTTCTAACAAACTGTTAGGCCATGAAATGATAAAAATTAAGCTCTAATTTATTATTCACTTAGTTTAGGTTTAATTTTTTTACCATGTTCACCTCTTTATGGGTTAGAATCTACATACACCGTTATATTCATTTTTAGCTGTAGAACATTATCCCTGGTTTAGTAGTATCCCTGTGGACACCCAGGCTTATGCTTGCTTGTTAGTTTCTACCATGTTGCATTTGCACAAACAGGATAAAATACTTGAATATTCAGATTAATTTTAAGACATTGGCATAATACGTATGCCAGTATTTCCCCCTAAATTGTACATTGTTAGGATGAGTATTATACTATACTTTAGAATCCTGAAACTACTTTAACTGCTTTAGCCTCTTGAGGTAGAAAACGCAGTAGATTCCCCCATTCAGCGCTGGTTAATTCGTCTATGTGGGTACACCAAGGGTACTGGCAGTGCCTCCAATAAGGAGATCATTCATGGAAGGGTGACCGTGATGTACAGTTAGCGCCTCAAGCAAGTCAAAATTAAACACTAAGAGGAAGCCTCAGATTAGAAACAGGCACAATGTAGATGGCAAGGAGGCCCCTGGCAGCAGGAAGAGCTGCAGGCAGACAGCAAGCAATACAGGCAGGGGGAGACTGGCTCATACACATCCACAGCTATGCTTGAAGTGAAGATTCGCAAACCAGTGTGGCCAAACCCCCAGATTTTATCAGATCCACACTGGCCTCCAGGTCCAATCTTCCTGAGCCTGCCCTATTATGCTTCCTATCTCAGATTTCCAGGAGATTCTGACCCCCAGATTGCCCTCGTTACAATACCCAGCCCCCCTGACTTTCTTGGTCCCATGGAAGCCCATCCCTGTTCTTCACATCTCATGAAAATATATTTACACAGAGTAAGTGAGAAGCAGTGGGACCCTGAGCGAGCCCTTATTCGAGACTTGGGTCCAGCATGCTCTTCCCGGCTAGTAACCCTGTATGTACCTGAAGAATAGGAAAGCAATTATTCTCAAGAATATATGTACCCCTAGGTACATCACAACATTATTTACAACATCCAGGACATGGCCACAAATTAAGTGTCTATCGGCAGATTGGGTAAAGAGGATGTGGTCCATATATGCGATGGCTCACCGCTCAGCAAAATACTGCCATTTGTGACGGCGTGGGTGGGGCTTGACTGCGTTCACGCTACATGAAATAGAGAAGAATAAACACCGTCCGATTTTACTCCCAGGTGGAATATCAATCAAAAAGTAACAAACGCAAACATACAGAGAGAATGGGGGTTAGCAGAGGGGAGAGAGGTGGGGGAGGGCAAGGGGGGAAAGGAAGCCAATGTCTGGCAACCAAAGGAAAGGGGCCTGCAGGTGGGGGCACACAGGTGTTCAATTACAACTTTGCACACCGGCAAGTTACGTGATGTTATTAACCAAGGTTACCCCAATCCATTGACTTTTCAAAAAGCCAACAAATAAAAAATGAACCCAATGTCGATGAAAGACTTAAACAGAAGACATAAGACTATAAAACTCTGAAAAGAAATAAGGAGAAACTTCACGGCATTGGATTTGGCAATGATTTCTTGGCTCTGACATCAAAAGCATAGATAAACTGGGCTACATCAACATCAAAAGCTTCTGTCTATCAAATGATGGAAGCAACAGTGAACAGGCCGCTGGTGGAGAGAGAAACCATGCAGCTGATAGAGGGAAG
Organism: Desmodus rotundus; assembly: GCF_022682495.2. Lineage (NCBI taxonomy): Eukaryota > Metazoa > Chordata > Mammalia > Chiroptera > Phyllostomidae > Desmodus > Desmodus rotundus. The sequence goes on along the minus strand of NC_071393.1, from coordinate 21,929,078 downwards.
TCCTTGGGGCCTGGAAAGGGCCCCCCACCCCAGCACAGCAGCAAGAACAACCGGCTGATTTAAAAATGCCCAAAGGCCTTGAACAGACATTTCTCCAAAGAGGACATACAAATGGCTCGGCATCGCGTAAAAACCAGTGAGATGCCACTTCACACCCACGAAGGGGGCCCGATCACAAAACCAGAAAATGGCGAGGGTCAGTGAGGACGGGCTTGCAGTTGGAAATGTGCTCGTTTAGGAAGCCACGATGTCACATAGCGTTTGGGACCTCGGTCGAGCTGGTGATGTCCACGGATTCGTTACACAAGTCGTGGCTCCGGCAGCACCTGAAGTTCACCATGTAGATGCCCCATCTAATGCGGTCCACGTTCGCGCAGTTCTTCAGGCAGCCCTTGAAGGTGAGCCAGAGCAAACCGTCTGCGGGGACGGGGGGCGGACAGTGCCGCAGAGGACCTCCTCCCAGCCCGCCCCGCACGCGCCCAGGGTCCGGCAGAAGGAACACCCGCGTCAGTGCGGTTGGTGGGGTAACACTATGGGGGTGATACTCTGTAGTTTTAATTTGAACACTTCCCCTAAATTGTCCTACGGTGTGCGTGAGTGTGATATTGTTACGTTACAGAACTACACGCCTACGATTTTGTAATAAAAGATGTTGTAATAAAAAAAGGGGGGCGGTTATTTGTGCCGGACCCTGTAGCTGAAAGCCACCCTGTGTCCTCGCAGGCTCTGTGAGTCCAACGTGAAGAATTGGAAGGGGTCGCCAGGGGGGCAGCGGCGGGGGGGGGGGGTGCTTCGCAAACGCAAGACAGCGGTCGAGCACTGGAAGGAATGCTGGGGGGCGGGGGCACCCTGACAGCAGCAACTCTGGGAGACCCCGATGTTTCCCCTGAGAACCAGCACGGGTTTAACAAGGGTTATAAATGCCAGGGAGTCACTTAGCGTAGCGGGTAGGAGAGTAGAGAAGTTGCGATGTTTAGTCTCACTCAGCCGGAGCCACTGAAGCCAGTCTCCATTGCCGCCCGCCCCCCCCCCCCCCCCCCCCCCCGCCGCCTCCACGCCCGGCCCTCTACTGCGAAGGTCGAACACCACCCACCAGGAGCCGCCTTCCCGCTCCCTTTCCCAGCTGTTCTCCAACCGGTTTCCGCTCCTTTGCTTTCTTCCAGCTTCTCAGAATACTGTTCTCCTGCTACAGAAGGCTCCCTTCGCGACCACCAACATCTATTGTCATTCTACTGTCCTTCCAGAAAGGCTGGTGATGGGGGTGGAGACACCCGCCTCTCCAGAGGGACACTGCCTGGGGTAAAGTGCAGACCCTCCTCATCACTCTGGCGGTCTTGTCCCCGTCTGCTTCTTCAGCCCCTTCTCTCTTCCCCCAGCCCGCAACTTACTTTTGAAAATCGTCCCGGTTGTGCAAGCCTCTTCCGCTGTCGCAGTGCATACTCCTCGGCCTCTGAAGCAGCTGTCCCCTGGGAACTGGAGGTGGCACATCCTACACTGGATGATTTCTATAATGGGTACGGGAGAGTAGGGGACCCAGGTGAGAGCAGATGTCCGTGAAAGCGCCCATCTCCCTTTTCAGGCTGAGATTCTGCCAGGAGCCTGGACAGCTTTGCCAGAGGTGCATTCAGCAAGGGCACCTGTCTTTATTCAAAGGGGTTAAGCCTCCCTGGCTGGTGTGGCTCAGTGGATTGATCGCCAGACTGGGAACCGAAGGGTCATGGGTTTGATTCCCAGTCAGGGCACATGCTGGGTTGCAGGCCAGGTCCCCAGTAGGGGGCACATGAGAGGCAACCACACATTGATGTTTCCCTCTCTTCCTCCCTCCCTTCCCTTCTTTCTGAAAATAAATAAAGTATTTAAAAAATAATAATAATAAAACAGGCTAAGCCAAGAGAGGGATTGGAATTTATGTTCTCAAGAGTTTTAGCCTGAAAGAAATGGGAGGGGAAAGAAAGAAAAAGAGGAACAAATTCAACACTGAGATGATCAAATCAGGTCCCCTTCATACTCACCAAGCAAAACATGTTTATCAACAAGTAGGTGGTTGGCTGCACTGACAAAGAGAAATAATACATAAAACAAATCTGCAGTTTTGCCTGAGATTTAACCGCCCTCCCCCCCACACCACATGAGGCCCTCTTAACCCTTGGAATGCTCTTAACCTGGAGCCAGGCCAGGCCATTTCTGTCCCTCCAAAACCTGGTTACCTATCTCGTGGCTCCTCTGCACCTCTGCCCTCCTTTTCTTACTCTTCACCTCTATGTGGCCTCTCAGACTTCCCTACCCATTCTTGTAGGGAGAGTCACAGACCAGGAAAAAGATAAATACACTTTTTTTATTTTCACTCATTCTATTTTCAATTGACCCCATGTGGCTTTCTTACCAACGTGTGACAAGGGGGAGAAATGCATCCAAAATTCATGAGTTGCACTTTGGATTTGGTCTGTACAGGCAACATCCCCCCTTCTACCTGCCCTTTCTCTTGTCTTCTATTAGCTCTCCCCAAGGCTTGTTAACTGCTGTTCCTGTTACAGTGTCAAACTTAACAGCAGCTCCCAGCTCAGTCCCATCCTGCTGGAAGAGGTTGCCGAGTGTTGAATTGCTGGGTGGGTCTCTGGATTCCTTTCAAGCCCCAGTGCTGGCTCTGCCCGGTCTCCTCTCCCCTGCCCCCTGCCCCCGCCTCCCTCCCCCGCTCCCCCCTCCCACACCACGGATCCATTTCTACTCACTGTGCAGGATCTCTGTCTAAAAACGACCCAGAGAGAACTGTCAGGGAGGAAAAGATACAGTCTCTGCAAATCTCATTTTAGCAACCCCCCACCTCCAGCTTCTGTGAAACCGTCTCAGTTCCTATAATCCACCAACGTTCTCCTTAAAGGGGAGGACGGCAGCTTGGGTGCAGTTCCCGGGGACGCTGTGGTGGAAGGTGTGGCATTAGGATGACCGCCCTGTCCCCACAGGGCTCCTGTAAGAGGACCTGTGCCAGGGGAATCCTGACCCATTCGGGGGCCTCCACACATTCCTCCAGCTGCCAACCCCTGGGCCTCACCTCTGAAGCTGCCCAGCAGGATGGAGAGCCCCAGCAGGAGGGACTTGTCCATTTTGGAGGGAGAAAGGAATGGGTGAGGGCAGGGAGCTGCAGGTGCCTATTTATACCTCTGCCAGGCTGGGCTTCCCCAGGGCCAGCTAGGGGCGGGGCCACTTCGGAACCCTTCCAGGACTGCCCTGCTCCCAGGGAAACCGGAGACTCCATCATTTCTCTTTCTGGCCAATGGGGGGAGAGGGACTGGAGGGGTAAATCCTGGGCCTGGGATTTTGGGTGTCGTGTACATTTTGACGTCTCTTCCTTGCACCACACTGTGGGAGAGTAGAGGGCGAGTCAGGGCTGGGCAGGTAGGAGTCATCTTCACCAGGGTACCCATTAAAGCAGAGAGAATATGTGAGTGCAAATAATTGGGGTGCAGAAAGGCCGAAAGGAGGCGGAGCACGGAGTCTTAAAAAGGTCTATCCCCAGGGAATGGGGAAGCCGGGGGTGGGGGTGAGGGTGGGGGAAGGTTAGGCTCAGAGACACAGACAGAGGGTCCCCATGGCAGGGGCCGTTCCCTACTGTTGATCATCCTGGGGTGGAGCAGACCCTGGGTTAGGAGATGGGAGTGCAGGAGGAAACTGCTTCATTCCTATTTAATTCTTTTGCTGACGGGCGATGGGGCGGGGGGGGGGGGGGGGGAAGGGGGGGACCAGGACTTGGAGAAGGAGCTCTCAGCTCAGGAAGGCCCCACAGGTGATACGGTGAGTCAACAAGACGAAGACCCTCAGTCACTGTTCCTGGGTTCTCCCCCTACCCGTGGGCCACACGCCGGTGACCCAGCAGGGAAAGAACAGTTTCTTCTGGATCAGGGTTGGAGAAAACAGTCAGATCAGAACAGCCTGTCCCTTTTCCCTGACGCAAGTGAGTAGCACAGCACTGGGTGACCAGGACCTGTGGAAGCCAGGGAAGTTCTACCCCGTCGAAGGAGACAAAGAAAATTTCCTGGCAATAAGTGCAGATCTAATGAAGAACACAGAGGAAGTATCTCGGGGGGAGGGGGGCCTGGGAGGGTTCTTTTCTACCATGACACCCCCGAGGATTTTCTGGGGATCTCGGAATTGTTCAAAATGTCCACAGGTCCCTGGAGAGTCCCTTCCTGTGATGCTGAAGTCTGGAGAAGGTAACTCAGACACCGAGGTGACTGGGGAGCTGGGTCTAGGATTATTCTCGAGGGAGAAGAAGTAGCCAATAGCTTCTCCGTTGCCCCTGTTGCGGCTTCCATCTCAAAGGAGATGTCCTGTGCTTCCAATGTGCTGTCGACAAGCCTCGCTATCACCGGTAGGACTCTTTCGAAGGGTGACCTCAGCTAAGGACAAATTGGGACTCCTCATGTGCTCTGCAAGGTGGACTCCCAGCAGGTGCAGGTCATGCTCAGAGACCCCTCTGCAAACCGCCAGCACCCTGAGGGGGGACACAGCCCTCTGTATTGCTGAGTTCACGATGTATTTTTACATGTTATAATTATAAAAGTAATGTACAATGTCAGATTATAAAAATAACCTCTCTGTGTTCAGAGAGACTGTCGCGAACCCGTTCACTGAAGCAGATTCCCCCTTGTTATTTCCTGTGTGTGTGCTGCGTGGGTGAAAAATAATACACATACCAAAAACGGGTGTAGAACATAAATGTGCATCTTAAGTTATTTTAATTTTTTTTCTATCGTCACCTGAGGACATGCTCATTGAGCTGTTTAGAGAAGGAAAAGGGAGAGAGGGAGAGAAACATCGATGGGAGAGAAACGTCGTTCGGTTGCCTCCTGTATGCACCCCGACCGGGGACGGAACCCGCAGCCCAGGCACGCGTCCTGACCGGGAACCGAAGGCCTGAGGATATGATGTACAATGTGGTGACTGAAGTTGATAACAATGTATTTTGTAATTGAAATTTCCTAAGAGAGAAGAACTTAAATCTTCTCACCAAATAAAGTAAAATGGAAAGCAATGATGCTCTGGCTGGTGGGGCTCAGTGGATTGAGTGCCAGCCTGCAAACCAAAGGGTCACAGGTTCCATTCCCAGTCAGGGCACATGCCTGGGTTTCCGGCCAGGTCTCCAGTAGGGGGCGCATGAGACGCAATCACACACTGATGTTTCTCTCCCTCTCTTCCCCTCTCTCTAAAAATAAATACATTTTTTAAAAAAGGTAAGATGGATGTGTTCGTTAACTAGATTGGTGTGGGGGTGGGCAGAGATCCTGCCCCTATGAGTATCAAATCGCCATGAGGTGCACTTTAAACATCTTACAGTTTTGTCAGTTGTAACTCTAAATTGTTGAGCTTTGTTTAAGGGCTACATGAGCTCTGGGGGCAGGCCCACGTCGAAATCCCAGTTCTGCTTCCTAGCATTTTGACCGTGGCAAAGCTTTTACCCTTCCTTCACCTGCGTTCCAAAACCTGTGAGGCTGGCAGACGGATGCCCCCGGAGAACCGGGCCCAGGGTCAATGTCTCAGAGTTTCCTTCCAACGCCTCCATCCGAAGGCGCCGGGGAATCAGCCACCCAGGCCGCCCAGAACGGGAAGACGTGGGTGGACACAGTGTGACTTGCCCTGCCGCGGCCATCAAAGGGCCTAGCTGACCGTGACAGAACCATTGGAAGGGTCTCACGAGAATGCAGGGCGCCGACCTGCAGCGACGCTGCTCGCCGGAACCAGGATGCTGGCAGAGCCGTCCCCGCTGCTCCCGCGCGCTGCGGAAACGGACTTCCCGGCTTGTCCGTCTCCATCTGGGAGACGTCGAGCCAGTCTTAGAAAAAACGATCGCTTGCTGCTTAAAAGATTATATTAGCTAAAAGAAGAGGGAAGGGGTGCAATGGAAAGCCCCTGGGGTTCCGTGTTGAAGTTTTTATTCGTCCGGAGTGTTAGAATGTGGGTCTTTTGAATTCCTGACATGCTACAGCATAGATTTTTGAGCAAAATTAACCTAGAGACTTTTTATTTCGTCTCAGTCAGAAACTGTTCTTTCTCTCTTTAGGAGATAACAATGACTGTAATTTTCTAAGCGCCTGTTCTGTTAGAAACGCGGCAAACACGTTATCTTTTTCCGGGATTTCTTTCCCACTGCACTTCGCGTTGAATACTATTTTGTATCAGTTTCAGGCATGCATTGCAGCGGGTAGACAATCCCGCACTTTGCAAAGTCTGCTTCCAGCACCCGCCTGGCACCTCGCAAAGCTGTCACGGTATTATCGACCTTATTCCCGGTGCTTCGCTTCGCGTCCCGCGACTGTGCAGTGACTCCTCCCAGTCGGTCCTTCTCTAACCCTTCGCCCCGCCCCCAGCCCCGCCCCTCCGGACCCCGGCAGCCCAGCGACACATGGTCCTGAAGTCCCAGCTGAGCGCGCCGCTGTGCGCTTGCTGTGCCGGATAGCGGGCGGTTCCGAAGGACTCCAGCTACCAAAGACCCTCGAGGAGAAAGAAAGACACGTTTAAAGATGCTCATTTTGTGGTTGAAAACCTTCCCGCAAGGGAAATTCAGGTGGCTTTGCTGGTGAGCGCCCCCGAACGTCTTAGAGAGGAATAGCACTAATTCTGGGGAAAGCCTTCCAGAAAATTGAGGAGGAGGCCGCGGGTCCTGACGCGTTTCAGGGAGCCAGCGCTCCCCTGATGCCACAACCAGATCAAGACCCCAGGAGAAAACACTCGGGGCTGTGGTACAGCTTCCCGTGTCCAGAAGTCCAGAACCCCGCTGCCCTTGATCCCGCCGCGCCGGGCCTGCGGTTCCTTACATTGCACCGCGCCCCAGAGGGCTGTTCTCTGGGTCTAGTCGATGAGGACTAACTCCCCGCTGGAGACATTTCGCTCTGGTTCGGGGGCTGTGCTGTGGGACTATCGGAAAGGAGCGGTGAACTTCAGAAGAGGCTTCTGGCACAAAGAGAGATGTTTTTTATTCATCCTGCTCGAGGGGGAAATATTTGGAAAGAGAGCAAGGGAATGAACTAGAGGACCAGCAGAAGCGGCTCTAGCAGCCAGGCTAGAGAGGTCGAGGCTTAGACTTGGGTGGTGTCCACAGACGTGGTCCAAATGTAACTCAGTCGAGAGACGTGGGAAAGAAAAGCAAGTGGACTTAACCGGTTCTCAGAAGGGAGAGGGGGGTGGAATAAAGAGAGGAAAACCATGTTGCGGTGTTTGCAACCTTTAAGTTGCCTTCCCTTTAAATAGGAGCCCTGGTTTCCTTAATATATAATTGTTTGTTTGGGTGAAATGGAATTGTTGCAAAATATTGTAAATGCCAATTGCTCCTTTATTTTTCCCGCCTCCCATTTCTCCCAGCTGCTAACTAATGAGTATATTCCTCTTACATTTCCTGTCCTGTAATTGGCTCACCACTTGGAACTGCCTGATATGGCTATGTCTCGGGCCCTTGGGCTAGGCATGTTCTCTTGAACGATAACAACTTGTAGTCTCCAACTCCATTCTTTCCAGACATTCTGAGACCCTGAGGTGAGCTAGTTCCTTACCTTCCCCTGAATGGTCACTCCCTTTACCAGCCTGGGGTCATGTGATTTGGCTGAGTGAAGGAATTGAACACAGCCCTGGCTGGTGTGTCTCAGTGGACTGAGCACCAGCCTGCAAACCAAAGGGTTGCCAGTTCGATTCCCAGTCAGGGCACGTGCCTAGGTTGCAGGCCAGGTCCCCAGTAGGGGGTGCATAAGAAGCAACCACACATTGATGTTTCTCTCCCTCTCTTTCTCCTGCCCTTCCCCTCTCTCTAAAAATAAATAAATAAAATCTTTTTTTAATATAAAAGCAATCTAACACAAGACATGGGCGTGCCACACATGTGTGGGCCTGCGGGGCAAGGCCTGGGCCTGAGGCTCAGTGGGCCAGTCGGGAACAGCATACATAGTGACTGGAACAGCAAAGAATATGTGGAATCCGGAGGCGGCTCCACTTCTGCTTCACTTAGATCCCCTGCCTTTTCTGGGTTGAGCTTGCTAATATCCTGTCTTCCTTTGGTCACCTCTGCCCTGTGCAGATTTCCTGGTCCTGGCCCTGCCCTGGCTCTGGAATGGAGAGAGAAAGCAGATCGCCCACTCTCTCAGAGGCAGGGCCTCCCAGTACAAGTAAATGAAATGCACCTTTTATAGCTCAGAACTCGAAGTCGCAGAGCGGGAGGCTGGGAGGAAACTGCCGCTTCACCTCCATCCCACACCCTGCCTGGTGCACCATTCCTGAGACCCCCCCGGAGCTTGGTTTCCTGCCACATCATCCTTTTCCTGACATATATGGAGAGGCTCCTGTTCCCCCTGTTCTCAGGAGTCCTCCTGGTTTTGTGCTGGCCTTCGACAGAAGGTGAGTCCCGTAGCAGGGAGCCAAAGTGGGCAGCATGATGGGGTCAGGGAGTAATGTGCTAGACAGTCTCCATGAGGAGGAGCAGGAGCGGCAGGGACAGCGTTTGCTGATCTAGGCCTCTGAGCCCGTTGGCCGCTGCAAATTCCCTTCCCCACCAGGGAAATGCTTTCTGGGGACCAGCTGTGCCTGCTGCTCAGTAGCTTCACCGAACTCTAACCCTGGGATGACGTGAGGGGAAGGGGTGATAAACAATCACTGGGGCCCTGACCGGTGTGGCTCAGTGGGTTGGACATTGTCCCCACAGTGAAAGATCACAGGTTCGATTCCTAGTATAAGCCTAGGTCATGAATTCGGTCCCCAGTTGGGGCACGTAACGAGAGGCAACTGATTGATGATTCTCTCTCACATCGACGTTTCTCTTCCTTTCTTCCTCCTTCCCCTCTATCTATAAATAAATAAATGAATGCATAAATAACTAGTTTTTAAAAAGAATCAGTGGGAGTCTATCTCGGGGCAAGTTAGAGAGCAAGAGCAGTATCGCCTTTTCTCTCCACTAAGACCCAGGTCTTGATAAGTAACTCAGAATAGAGATCCTCCTCTTCCTTCCGCCCGCCCCTCCCACTCCCCCCCCAATCCTGGGTCTTCTCTCTCCGCTGACCTTCCCTAGCCCTGCCAGCAATAAAATGCCTATTTCAGTGTCCCCTTCAGAAGCCACAGATTCTGGCTGAGCCTAAAAAGAAAGAAGGGAGAGGGCTTCCTGGAAACCCCATAACTCCTAAAACCAGGTTCCTTGAGACAGATCTAGGCTGTTTGGAGAGGGTCCCCAGGGGAGGGATGAGAGAATCCTGGAGAGTCCGGGATCCCGGCCTCCATCCCTACGCCAGCAGGGGGCAGCCCCCTTCTCCTTTCCTAACTGTCTGACACCCTTTGGTCTCACCCCATGGTTCTCACCTAATGTCCAGATCCCACAAGGAGAGTTCCACTTTGCACCTCCTGCGATGAATTTGTTGGCAAGACCTGCAGAAAGAATTTAGGTTCCTGTCATTCCAAATACCCTGACTTTGCATGCCAGACCAAAGAAGTGTATACTAGACATTTCACTGGAGGTGAGTGGAGGGGAGAAGGAAAAGGGGGGGGTGGGCGATTAAATTTTATGGCTTGTCTTGGCAAAAAAAAAAAAAGCCGTAGATCTGGAGTCAGAATTTTTAGTCCCACCAGTTCCGGCATGAAGTCAGGCATTGGTCTAGGGCACGTCATTTTCCTTCTCTGAGTTGGAATTTCTCATTTGCATAATGACTGTGTTTTTTGGATGATCTCCAAATCCCCCCCCCCATCTCTGATATCCGGGGACTGAATCCCTAATAAAGGATCAGCTGTTACAGCTCCTTTGCTGTGAACGCGTGCGAGCTCTGGGGGCCGGAGCTGCTCCTTCTGTGGAAGGGTCTTCAAGTCTCAGGCTCTGCCCAAGGGGAAAGGCAGGAAGGGAGGGACTGATCCCTCAGCTATATTCCCTGTCCCATCCCACGTCTGACCTGCACCTCTCTGTTATTTTCCCACCCTCTTCAGACTACATCTACCAGTATTCCATCCTGGGCTGCCCCAAAAGATGTGAGGAATATATACGCATCACCGACAGGGAGAAAAACGTATTCTTCTGCTGTAATGAAAGCCACTGCAACAGCATGGCAGTAAAGGATGAGGTTCCCTTCAACCCCATCCAATTAGAGAAGTTAGAATTCAACTGACTTGTGGGGACCTCCTCCTGACTGCACCCTGCCGGCCTTTCTGAACAAACGTCAATGTCCAAGAGAGCCTCTGCGCCCACCTGCCACCTACGCTGTCTCTGGAGAGCCAAGAGGCCCGAGAGAAATGAACTGTGGACAAGGAAGGACTGTGTGCAACTTTGAAATGTGTCTGGGCCCGAGCCAGGCCCACCAGGCCTGGTCATCTGGTTCTGCCACTCTGGCTGGGGCCAAACCCCAGGTCAAGGTGGGGCAAGGAAGTGGGGGAGGCTGCGCTGGGATGTGGGGCCCCCGAATGGATGGCAATGCCAACTCTAATGAATAAGCAGCCCAGGTGCAGGGCAGCTCCTGGGCTGTCTCCACAGTGACTGATAAGAAGGAAGGGATACCGGGCAGAGAAGAGACTGGCAAAGGTCACCGCGTGATTTACTTTCTCACATGTATGGGGTCTGAAACCCCATCAGGCCTCTGCCATTCCAGGCCTGGGGCAGTCCCAGAAACTAGGAGGACCTGACCTACAGGGCCTGCCTTTCCCTGGGGGCGGGGGCGGGGGCGGGGGGTCCTCTGCCTTCTGGGGGCTGCTTGGGATGAGGGTGTGTGATGAGGGCAGGGAAGCAAGTGTCTCTGGCCGTTGCACAACTCAAGTATTAAAAAACATGCATTCGGAAGGAGCCCACCAGACTGCCTGAGTCTGAACCCCGCCACTCCATCCTACCAGCCCTAAGCTTCCCTCTACCACAGCCACCTCCTGCTTTACGTGGTTGATATGAAGGCTCAGTGAGTCTGTGGCTTTCAGGTGTGTAGTAAGCACAGGTGTTGGACATTTTGTTACAGAACAGACTGGGGGGGTGCTGAACCATATAAAAGAGCCCCCTTTTTCTATGGGGGTTCCTCCCCCACACTATGTTCACTTTGCCCGCCGCCAAGGGAAAGACATCTCTCAATACCAGAGATTGGTGAAAAGGAAAGGAATTACTTATTTAAAAGTTATACAGACTAAAGTTCTTTAAAATGCCCACAAACACACACAGTCCTTCCTTCTCCCTCCGCCCAGTCTGGGGTACCGTATCTCAGGAAAGAAGTACAAGTCCGTGATTCAGGCTCCCGGCACCATCCACATGGCAAAAAGGGAGCACTTCCAAAGCCGCGTGGTCCTGTGGCCGCGAAGAAGCTGGGTCAGAGAGGTTCGTTAACTCTGCAGAGGGTGCAGAGCAGCTGAGTGGCCAAGCCGGGCCGCAGACAGAGGCATCTGCCTGTGTTCACCCCCCTCTGCAGCCCTGAGCCTGCCCAGCGGTGAGTGCCCAGGGAGGGCTCCCAGCGGACTTGCTGCCTCCCCTCTGTCACCGTTGTTCACTCAGAGCTCCCCTAGCCTTCATCTCCATGAATCCAATGGCCCCAGGCTCTTAACTTGGGCCCAGGTCTCCTTCCCCGACTCCGTCCAGAGCTCTGCTGTCCAGCTCTCCCTTGTCCACCTCCCTCTGCCCTGTGTCCTCGCAGCCATGCGGCCTACTGCAGTAGGAGACTGGACAGAGGGCGCAAGCTCTGGCTCCCACCAGACCCGGGTAGGCGGCAGCGCTCCGACACTCGCCGGCACCCAACCACTCAAGCGCCTCCTTCTGTACAATAGAAATAATATCCCTCCTTTATAGTACCATGGGACAATGAAAAAAAAAAAAGACGGTATATATCATGAACTCCTTGACACAGGGCCTGCAACATTCGGTAGGGACTGAATGAGTGGAAGCTGGGGCAACTCTGCCTACTTGCTAGGCAAACTTATCTCCTTTAATTTGTATGATGGTCCTGCTTCCAGCTGGGGGGTCTGAAACTCAGAGAGGTGAAACCGCCCACCCAGGGTCACGCAGGCATCGCGTCCCTGGGATGAGCTAAACTGAGAGAGAAGCTTGCAAGCCACTGCCCTCTAGTCGTCTGGCCCCTCAGCCCCGCAGCCTCCTTGCCTGGGCGCCCGGCCCAGGTTCTGTCCTGGGTCCCAGCAGATGGCCTGGCACAGCTCAGCCACAGGAACACTGGAGCGGGAGAGCGCGGGCTTCACACCCAGAGCGCGCTGGGCTTCTAGCAACACAGAGCTTTGGGCACAGTCTCTCTGCTCCCTCCTCTGCAAACTGGGCTGATGGAGGGTTCCTCAGGCGGCGCGGTGAAGACTAAATGACAGAACATATGGCTGTGCGTAGTGACCCGTGCATCTTAACTGCCCCGTAGGAAATACCTACATGATAGCTCACCGTCATATCGTAATTTAACTCCTAAATCAAGGGAATTCTCTGTTGCAGTAACAGAAAACCAAGACAATGGCAATGACTGATTAAAGTGTGGAGAGATGAAATACAGGACAAAGTTTACCGTTTTAACCGTTTTAACCACCTTCAGCGTGCAGTTTGGGGACGTTCAGTGCACCCGCTCTGTGGTTGAAGCCCCCACCACACGCGTCCGCAGCATTTGCATCACCTGGAACAGGAACCCTGTCCCTACACTGCTGTCACTCACGGTAAGGGGTTGATACAAAAGTGTATAAAGAACCCACACAACTCAACAACAAAAAAAGAACAACTCGGTTGTAAAAATGGTAGACAGTCTGCATAATGTTTTTCCAAATAAGACGTAGAGACGGCCAATAGCCACGTGAAAACATGTTCGACATTACTGATTCTTAGGAACATTTTGGATATTAGCCCCTTGCAGGATATATGGCTGCAAATCCATTTTCCCACTTAGTGGGTTGCCTTTTGTGTTGATCAGAACTTCATTTGCTGCGCAGAAGCTTTTTAGTTTGATGGAGTCCATTTTGTTTATTTTTTGCTTTTGTTGCCCTTGTCTTTGAAGGCAGATCCACGAAAACACCGCTAAGACTGTTTCAAGGAGCCTACTGCGTATGTTTTCTTCCAGGAAGTTCATGGTGTCAAGTCTTATATTTAAGGCTTTAATCCTTTCTGAATTAATTTTTGTGTATGGGTAAAACAGTAGTCTAGTTTATTTTTTTGCATGTGGCTGATCCATTTTACCATTATTTATTGAAGAGACTGTCTTTTCTTCGTTATATATTTTTTTACTCCTTCGTCATAAATTAATTGTCACTCTGTGTGTGGGTTTATTTGGGGGCTCTCAATTCTGTTTCATTGGCCTGTGTGCCTGTTTTTCTGCCAGCACTGTACTGTTTTGATTACTGTAGCTTGGTAGTATAGTTTAAAGTCAGAGAGTGTGACATCTCTGGCTTTCGTCTTTTTTCTCAGGGTTGCTTTGGCTTCTTGGAGTCTCTTGTGGTTCTATACGTATCTGAGAACTTTTTGTTCTATTTCTGTGAAAGTCGTCACTGGGATTGCGAGACGGATTGCATTAAATCTGTCGATTGCTTTAGGTAATGTGGCAATTTTAACAATGTTAATTATTCCAGTTTATGAACACAAAATATCTTTTCATTTCTTTGTGTCATCTTCAATGTCTTTCAATAACCATAGTTATAACAATCACGCTGTTGGCTGCTCCTTTTTACATTTCCACCGACAGGGACCAAGTGTTCTTATGTCTCTACTTTCTTGCCAACACTTTAGTTTTCCGGTTTTTTAAAAAATATTAAACATCCCACTAGGTAGGAAGTGATAAAAGGCAATTTTTAAAATAATAAAGGGACCTCTCACTGGTCCGCCCCCATCAGTGTGACACACCTGTAGTTCTTTCTGATGAGATCAGACATAATAAGTGCACCCGGCTGAACACACACCGGAATATTTGGGTGGGGTTTTATTTGTTTCGATCTTGATGGGGCTGTTGCTGACATTTTCACATTTAATAACAAGACTCCCAGAATGGTTACTACCTCCCGTGTCCCCTTTCACCTCCTGTCTCAGTTCAAATTTATAGATGCAATCTATAAAAAATATTTAAATTTGCTATCTAAGAAGGTAGATTTTTAGAAGATTTTTTTTATGACTTTGAGAAATGTTACCCAAATTAAACACACAGAAAATGAATTTATTTTGTTAGTCTTTCCAAGAGAAAGGTCAAATGTTCCATTTAGTTTATTTTAACTTGTGCGTGGGAAGTAGTCAATAAGAAATAAAAATACAAATAGTCTCCATATTCCCATAGCAAACAGCAAAGGAAGAGTTAAGGCTAAAAATAAGAGATGAAAAGATAAAAACAAAGAGGTTGACAAGATGAGCAGAAAACAATATACATAAAAGATGAGAAAGATATAAGTATACATTGCTACAGTTATAATAAGATTTTTACATTAAACAAATGTAAAACACCAAGAAGAAATCAATTTTTCTCTGCTGAAAAACATATTAAACTCACTTTTCTGAAAAAAAATGCTATCTGACTTTCTCAGTTCTTCCCCACCTTCTTGGGAGAGAGGCCCACACTAACTACTTCCTCCTGTTGTGGTCCATCCATTCCTCCACTCACAGTCTTGTGGCTCGTGTGACTTCCACCCACTTTTTATGCTGGTGGCCTCTAGTATCTGTGCCTCATCCACCCCCCCCTTCTCCTCTCATTGGACAGCCTCTCTGAGTCTCAAGATGCAGGCTCTCCATAGGTCCCGAGTATGTATGTAGCATCTAAAGCTGACACCCTTCCCTGGCTGGTATGGCTCAGTGGATTGAGTGCTGGCTTGAAAACCAAAGGGTCACCAGTTCAATTCCCAATCAGGGCACATGCCTGGGTTGCGGGCCAGGCCCCCAATAGGGGAAATGCAAGAGGCAATCACGCATTGATATTTCTCTCCCTTTCTTTGTCTCTCTCTTCCCCTCTCTCTAAAAATAAATAAATAAAACCTTAAAAAAAATAAAGCTGACATCCCATCTTTTTGCCTCAGGCCTTTGTCTGCCTATCTGCCAGATGTACACATTTTCCTGAGTTTTTCACTGACCGCTCACACTCCTGATGGAATGGAACCCATTCTGTTTCCAGGCACATTCCAGTCCCTTCTGAGTGGGTAGGATTAGAAATGAGGTGGCCAGGCAGCCAAAGACATGCAAAGGTCATGAGAGAGCAGGAAACGCAGGGTGAGGAGGGCTGAGGGAGGTTTGCAGGGGTGCAGGACGCAGAGATGGAAGCAGGGGGAACTGAGAGTGTGCGGTGTCCCTGGGGGGAGGAGCCAGTGGCCAGGAGAAAGGCGAAGTGGGGAGCGTGGAGGACAGAGCAGGGCGGTGCGTGCCCCTGAGGGGCACATGGGGAGGGAGACAGGAGCAGAAGTGCCAGGGACTGGAGAGGGCGAGGAGATGCCACCCTGACAAAGGAATCAGTCATTTCTATTCCTGTCCCTTTCCTTGGTATCTGTTACAGAAATCTCGGCCTTTACAACAAAAGGTGGAAATCTTCAGGGTCTCGTAATACAAGAGCGAGGACAAACAGCGATCCGAGCAGTCCAGTTCCGTGTGGTTGAGTATCCACCGACCTGGGAAGGAGGGAAATCATGTTCTGTGCCCGAGGGCCAAGCCCGGAGCCCTCGCAAGAGAGCCTGCCCCAACCCCACCCACCACACCTGGTCTGCAGACACAGGCACCCCTCGGCCAGGGCCTCCTCAGCCGGGAGCACCCCTGCACCGCATCCCAAGTCAGGGGTCTGCTCAGCACAGCGGAGCCTGGCTCAACAGCATTACCTCTGTCGGTGAAAATGAAGAAATCTCTGGTTCTGCATCCAGGGCCCTGCTCCATGGTGCAGTTGCTTTTCCCCCTCAAACAATGCCCTCTCTTAAAGTTGCTGCAGACCATGCACACTGTGGCTGGGGCTGTGGAAGACAGACCCCACGGCTGACCCCAGGAGCGAATGGGCTGAGACCAAGGCATGCTAGGGCTGGGAGGGCTGGGGACCTCAAGGGGAAGTATGACCCTGCGCGCCTCCTCCTGCATGCTCTGAAAGCCTGGAATGTTCCCACCAGGGTATGTCCATTGGTTTGTTAAGCATGAGGGACTTTGACACAAGGTTCATGATTCCATTAGAAATGAAGTGCAAGGTCTCCCCTCACCTTGGTGCCAGAATGCAGGTCACCGTGAGAGCACCTGCCTCCGGCCACCTGAAGCTAGAAATCGGTTAGAGTATCGTGGGATGTAAGGACTGACCTGGCTCCGAAGTGGGGAAGCAGTCCCACAGAATTCCTACCACACCTCCCACCGAGAGACGTTGGACGTTCAGACCTACCTAAGTAACGGCAGTTCACTTGCTGTGAAAATACCGGTTCCAGCTGAGCCCTTCAGGGACCTGTCCCTGCTAATGTGCTGCCCCTAGGCTGCGGCTCCACAGAGAGTTTTGAGCAACCATTGGCTCTGCCTCGTAGGGCCGGCCATCCCAGACAGCCCCAAAGCCCTAAAGGGAGAAGGGCCCCCTGCTCCAAACAGTCCCAAGGGAGCAAAGGACCCACTCTGTCACCTTGGGCAGGACCCGAACCCTTTCCTGGTAGTAGTTGGGGTGGGACGGCACAGAGACACCTCAAACCCAGGCTGGCCAGGTCATCCCAGAACCTCACCCTTGACCTCACTCCCTCCCAAGCTGGTCAGAGCATTGTCCAGGGAGTGCTCCCTCTGCCTCCGCGTCCTCACCCCCATCCAGCTCGCCCAGGGCCTCACCCACTCCTTGGAAGAACACGGCAGGGAAGACTCCCAGCAGGAGCAGCAGCAGCAGCAGGAGCTTGTCCATCTCAGCCGGGGGGACAGGGGGCACACACGGGCTGGAGCAGGGCAGCCAGTGCCCAGGAGGGCCGGACAGGCTGTTGTGTGTGCAGACAGGAGGGCCTGGGGGCTGCACGGAGCTGCTCCCGGGCTGTGGGCAGAAGCTTCCTCTTGCGCACTTGCCAGTGGGTGTTTCATTGCCATGCAGGCCCTGGAAATGTTCCCACAGAGCCAAGCACCCCGGATGCTTCCGAGGGCAGGGGGTGTGCTGGGTGCCCCGGGAGCAGAGCTATCATGCATGACAGCTCCCTTTCACCACCTCCCGAAGACAAAGACCCTGCACAGCGGATTCTGGAGAACTATGGGTGCGTGAACAAGCAATTCCACTTCTGGCCCGGTCCCCAAACTGAGTCATTTTCCTGAGTAACCCAGAGTCACCTTTACATTCAGCGTGTCCCCCCTAACAGTGACAGCTGAATTCCAGGGGTCTCAGAGTTCCCCAAGACTCCATCACCCCTTCATCATTGTGCAAAAAAGGGGGGAGGAGGAGTAGAAAATGGGGTAAACGAGATACAGACAAATTATTGGAGCTGCCAAGGAACACTGTGCTCTTCAACAGCCTTAATTTACGGAAGATACGCTGTTCTTTGCAGACTTGAAGAATGTCATAATAATGATGATACATAACACGTAACGTGACAGCCCTGGCTGGTGTGGCTCAGTGGATTGAGTACCAGACTGTGAAGCAAAGCGTTGCTGGTTCGATTCCCAGTCAGGGCACATGCCTGGGTTGTGGGCCAGGTCCCCAGTAGGGGGCACACAGAGGCAACAACACATTGATGTTTCTCTCCCTCCCTTCCCCTCTCTCTAAAAATAAATAAAATCTTTAAAAAAAACAGGTAATGTGATCATGGAAAAGGACGTATTATCACTGGGGATCCTAAGAAGAGTGAGTGGGAAAAAACGGAAATGAATCTTCCCGTGGCAGTGTGCGCTCCACAGACATCCTCGTGGTGTTTACTACGGATTCTGTCGTCACCACGACCTGGTCTGTCTAGGTTTGTAACAAAAAGCAAAACCCCAGCAGATGTATGGGATGCGGATCCACTCGGAGGGAATGTCTGGGAATGTCTGTGACCACTAGGTAATCGTAGCAAAATAAAGTCAAGATGGGGCACGATTGAAGGGGCTCCGCTTGCATAGCTGACACCACACATGAGTCATTCAGAGACGCCATCACTGAAGCCCATCCCAGCAAAGGCCAAGGTCACCTCACAGAAGGACACAATGCCCCAGATTCCTGGTGGGCCTTCCTTCAGCCACTCTTCCTCGGAAAGCTTCTTTAAAAGCATCCTGTCGAGTCTCGACATCAGGTTGCACAGGGAGATGATTGTCATTTTATATGACAGAGTTATGCTGGATGATCCACGCCTATCCCTGAATGACACGTGGCGGACCTTTTCTGACTCTGCAGGAGAAGGGGCTAAGGAGGCCCGCCAGGAATTGAGAGCTCGGTAGAGGTAATATATTACATTTATCCTGAGCCCAAGAGGGCCTCCTTCCAGACTCCTAAAGCTGGGAGAGAGATAAGCAGCTTCTAATTCATGACTTCAGTCCAAACTTACGCACTGAATTATCCCTTTTTCTCCCGAGATGCCCCAGCCTAGAGAATGAATCACACGGTCCGTCTACTCAGAGTCATTAGTCACGCTCGGTCTCCCCGCGTGGGAGCCTCTTTCCTGGCGGCACCCAGACCGTGGGTGCCCAGGGCCGCCACAAGCTTCCAGGCCCACGCCCGGCCCCATCGCATCTGCCAGCAAAGTGTCTGGGCCGAGACCCAGCCGGGGAGGGCCTGGAGCACAGCCTCGGGTATCGACAGACCTGAGTTTGAAGGCTGGGTCCAGCGTTTTAGAATTCCGAGGCCATGGCAAGT
The DNA here is from genome assembly GCF_022682495.2 of Desmodus rotundus. Taxonomy (NCBI): domain Eukaryota; kingdom Metazoa; phylum Chordata; class Mammalia; order Chiroptera; family Phyllostomidae; genus Desmodus; species Desmodus rotundus. The sequence goes on along the minus strand of NC_071393.1, from coordinate 21,910,401 downwards.
TACATCGTCTCTGTATGTCTCAATTTCCTCTCGTAAGGAGAGACAATAGTAATTATACTTCAGCCATAGTTGGCAGCAATGAGAGGAAATACATACACTGATATGTTTGTAGCACAATATCCCATACAGAGTAAGGATATAGTAAGTATTGGCTCGATTATTCACATTATTCTTCTGTTTCAGTGTCAACAATTAGAATCTCCGCCCTGGCTGGTGTGGCTCAGTGGACTGAGCGTGAGCCTGCAAACCGAATGGTTACAGGTTCAGTTCCCAGTCAGGTCACCCGCCTGGGTTGTGAACCAGGCCCCCAGTGGGGGATGTGCGAGAGGCAACCACACACTGATGTTTCTCTCCCTCTTTTTCTCCCTCCCTTCTCCTCTGTCTGGAAATAAATAAATAAAATCTTTAACAAAAAAACAGTTACGAATGTCCGTTAAGGAAATCTAAAATTTAGATGGAGACTAGGAAAGAGCGGAAGTTTATGTTCTGGGACAGCTCTTCTCTACCAGCAGTCCTAACTTCACCCCCCCACACCCTTGTGCCCCTCCCCCAGGCATCACACAGGGAGTGTGGCTGTCCCTGCCCCAGTCCTGACCGCCATCCGCCATCCCTACCGTACATCTCCGCTCTCCTCCGTGTCTACCCTGGGAGCCTCTGTCATCGCCCTGGCCAACAACCTCTCGCTTCTGCGGCAACGAACAGGCGGCCCTGGCCACTGCCTCCGCCGCTCCCCGGGTTCCCGCGGGGATCACGCATCTTCTTACGATGCGTTCTCTTGGGGGTTGTACTTAGTTTTCTTCAATTACGCACTTCGTATACACTGATGGAAGAGCGGCCTATTCTGGAATGTCAGTTATAAAATGCATCTGTATCAACCAGGGGACCCTGCCTCCAAAACTCTCCGGGGGGGCTGGCTCCACCCGCCTCACCAGCCTAACCCGCTGCGGCCTCTCCACCACCGCCACTGACCTCTGCCGCGCGCTCGGGCATTTTTAACCTGGCACAGCTCAGCAGGCAGGACACTTCCAGGAGGAGGTGAGTTCAGGGTACGGAAATAAAAGTAATGTAGCAGGAATAGTTTTGTATCTTGTAAAATAAGCTCTCTCTATGGTGCCCTTGTTGCGGTTTGTTTGGGTAGTTTCTGCTGTGCCTTTGATGTGTGTGTGTGTGACAGGCGCAGATGCATCCTGATTAAGCGAGGCCTGACAGCAGATGTGGACGCTGGTTTAGACAGAATACGGAGTAGACGCCGGCTGCTGGGACTACCCCGCTGTTATCCAGAGACTCAGGCAGTACGGAGAGGGCCGGGCTGCTAACCCTCAACACAACCTCCTGGGCCCTGCTTGCAGTCAGCCTCGGGCTGGAGGACTGGGGGAGAGGTGGTTGTAGGGGGCACTGGACCCAGAGAACATGCGTGTTTTAGCACTGAGGTCCCTGGTCTTGGGCCTGGGGCAGCGGGATGTCCAGAGAGTCAAGGGTCGGACTGCCGAGTGGTCCAGCTGATCTGGCCAGGAACGGTCTCTGCTCATCAGGAGTCAGCCTCAGGGGAACAGGCGGCGGCACCCAGCACACCCCCCCCCTCGAAAGCATCCGGGGTGCTTGGCTCTGTGGGAACATTTCCAGGGCCTGCATGGCAGTGAAACACCCACTGGCAAGTGCGCAAGAGGAAGCTTCTGCCCACAGCCCGGGAGCAGCTCCGTGCAGCCCCCAGGCCCTCCCGTCCTCACACACAGCAGCCTGTCCGGCCCTCCTGGGCACTGGCTGCCCTGCTCCAGCCCGTGTGCGCCCCCCGCCCGCCCGGCTGAGATGGACAAGCTCCTGCTGCTGCTGCTGCTCCTGCTGGGAGTCTTCCCTGCCTTGTTCTTCCAAGGAGTGGGTGAGGCCCTGGGCGAGCTGGGCGGGGGTGAGGACACAGAGGCAGAGGGAGCACTCCCGGGACGATGCGCTGACCAACTTGGGAGGGAGTGAGGTCAAGGGTGAGGTTCTGGGATGACCTGGCCAGCCTGGGTTTGAGGTGTCTCTGTGCCGTCCCAACCCAACTACTACTAGGAAAGGGTTCGGGTCCCTGCCCAAGGTGACAGAGTGGGTCCTTCGCTCCCTTGGGACTGTTTGGAGCAGGAGGCCCTTCTCCCTTTAGGGCTTTGGGGCTGTCTGGGATGGCCGGCCCTACGAGGCAGAGCCAATGGTCGCTCAAAACTCTCTGTGGAGCCTCAGCCTAGGGGCAGCACATTAGCAGGAGGCGGCAATTGGATGGCTTATTTCGAACAAATATTTTCACATCAGTCTTTCCACTTAGATCTGTGTGTGCTTGGGACGACTTTGGTGCTGTGCTGGGAAATCTTGAAGACTAAAATCTGCCTCCTCACCTCCCAGCTGTGTAGAGGGGCCTTCTGCCCCATCTGCTCCCAGAGGGCCAGGCCCCGAGTGGCTGTCCGCAGACGCTCTCCTGCCCTGGCCATGGCTCCCAGCTGAGGGGAGACGAGGTCCTCGGAGAACCTCGCTACCTTTTGTGGGCTTGTGAGCACAGGGCTGGCCAGACGGAGGGAGAGTTCAGCCAGGCTCCTGGGGAACAACGATGAAGGAGACACATTCTAGTGTTGTTTAGGCACCGGGCTGGAACTTTCGCCCATCTGGTTAGACCCCGCATCCGTTCCCCTCACATCTCCCCTCCCAGCATCTCCCATGCCACCTGGTGGTAACATCTCCTGTTCTTGTCCAAAGTGTTTTTTTGAACAGCTTTAATGAAACCTGAGTTCACATACCATCCAGTTCACCCACATGGTGTACAGTTACATATCCCTAATGGATTTTGGGATCCCGCATCAAAAACCCTATTTCCTTCAATACCTAATGGAAGTCATCTGGGGGGCGGAGGTATTTCCTGCCCCAAAGTATGCATGGGAGAGGTACTTAGAGTCACGCTTTGTCCCTAGGCCACCTTGGTCTCCACTCATTCCACCCCGGGCTCAGCCTTTTTGTCTGTTTCCCCACAGCTCCAGCCACACTCTGTACGGTCTGCAAGATTTTTAAGAGGGGCAAGTGTTTAGAAGGCCACGGCAACTGCACCGCGGAGCAGGGCCCTGGATGCAGAACCAGGGATCTCTCCTTTTTCAACAGGAGAGGTAATGCTGCTGAGCCAGGCTCGGCTGGGCCGATCTGCGCCCTGACTTCAGACACGATGGGGGCTCTCCAGGCTGAGGAAGCCGGTGCTGAGAGGTGCCTGCGGCGGGAGTCTGGAGTGCACTGTGGCACTGAGTGTGAATTCCTTCCCTTGCAGATGGGTGGCGCTATAACCACACTCAATTGGACTGCTCAGAGGAGTGTAAGGCTTGGAGGTTGTTTCGTGGGGACCTGAAGGTGTCAAGCTTTTGCTGTCAAGGTCAAGATTTCTGCAACATATATCGAGGAAAATCACGGCGGTGGACGTTGGTGTCTCACTAACTGCTGACTCCTTTGTCAGGGTGGCATTACCTTGCCCTCTCCCGGTCCCTGGCACCTCTACTCCTGTCTCCCTCCCCATGTGCCCCTTAGGGGCACGCACTGCCCTGCTCTGTCCTCCACACTCCCCACTTCGCCTTTCTCCTGGCCACTGGCTCCTTCCCCCGGGAACACCGCACACTCTCAGTTCCCCCTGCTGCCATCTCTGCCTCCTGCACACCTGCAAACCTCCCTCAGCCCTCCTCACCCTGCGTTTCCTGCTCTCTCACAACCTTCACCTGTCTCTGGCTGCCTGGCCGCCTCATTTCTAATCCTGCCCACTCAGAAGGGACTGGAATGTGCCCAGAAACGGAATGGGTTCCATTCCATTAGGAGTGTGAGCGGTCAGTGAGAAACTCAGGGAAATGCATGCACCTGGCAGATGGGCAGAGCGGCCTCAAAGTGCAAGGAGGTTCCAAGGCAAAAAGATGGGATGTCAGCCTTAGATGCTACCTACGCACTCAGGACCTGCGGGCAGCCTACATCAGCAGACTCAGAGAGGCTGTCCAATGAGAGGAGAGGGAGCGGGGTGGATGAGGCACAGATTCTAGAGGCCACCAGCATAAAAAGTGGGTGGAGGTCACACGAGCCGCATGACAGTGAGTTGAGGAAAGGATGGACCACAACAGGAGGAAGTAGTGAGTGTGGGCCTCTCTCCCAAGAAGGTGGGGAAGAACTGAGAAAGTCAGATAGCATTTTTTTCAGAAAAGTGAGGTTAATATGCTTTTAGGCAAAGTTTTACGTCTTTTCTTTAGTGTAAAATGCCTCTCTTATTAGGACTGCAAGAATACCGTTCCCCGTCTTGTCTTTCTCAGTCTATGTTTAAAGCATCTTTCTTGTTCTCTCTCGGCATCTTTTTCTTTTTCCCTTCCTACTACACTTCTGTCCTTGTCCCCTAATCAGTCCTGACACAAACATGGAGAATGCTATGATGATGTTAAATTACTTATGAAACATAATCTTACTTTCTCATTTATAAATTAAAACAAGAAGAATATTTTGTTTCTCTTGTAGTAACTAACAACAAATTCATTTTGTCTGGCTTTTATTGAGTTAATATTTCTTGGCACTCAAGAGACCTTTTACACATCTAGTTTTCTTTTCAGAATGTCGTATGTAATCACTTGTCGTGGGTTCCCCCGCCTAAAACTGAGGGGAGATGGGAGATGAAAGGTAAGGCCGGCGGGGTTAGCCAGTGGGGGGCACAGTCTGACGCAGGGCCTCATTCAACCGCACCCTCAGGAGCGATGCCACCAGCATGGACAGCGGCGACACCCACTGTGAGCATCTCAGTCCACAACACACTTGTCCAGTCAGGTCCTGTAGTAAAGACGGCCACGGGTGGGCCATCTCAATGGGAGCAGGACAAGGCAAAGGCCTTTTTTATTTAAAAAACTGCCTTATTAGCCATACTCTCATGGGCAATGTAAATCCTATCCACTGTAAAATACCCCCAAAATGCTAGTAAGTTAACAGAAAAATTAAGAACAGACTTAATAGGCTCCACTGAATGACTGACTTTCAAAACGTAGAATATGGAAAGGGGGGGCGTCACCTGGCACACGGGCCCTCGGCCAGGTGACCCGGGCCAATACCAAGAGCGAGAAGGCAGGTGGGCAGCGTGTCCGTGGGATACGATGTGCTGAGAAAGGCGCTTCCCCACTGGGGCCCCTGTCCCCTCGCATCCACCAGCCTAATCAGGAAATGTCAGATCAGCCCAGACGGAGGGGCACTCTGCAAAACAGGGGTACAGTAATCCCGAAAATTGTCATCTCCCACACACACAAAAACACCGGGGCAATTCCGAGAAGCTGCCGCATGCAGAGGAGATAAAGAGACGCCATGAGTAAAAGAAATACAGTATCCTGGAAGAGAAAAAAGACATTGGGCACGAAGTAAAGGAAATTCCAATACAATACAGTTTAGTTGGTGATGGATGAATATGTTTTCCTTAGTCATGACGAAAGTGCCCAGGCAATGCAAACTGTTAGCAATAGGGGAAACTGAATGAAGAACTGTGGAATGTCTTTGTAATTTCTAGGGGAAATGTTTGGCTAGAACCCTCTAAACTCATGTTTTACTTTTCTCCCATACTTTACCTTTAAATTATGGAGAACTAAAGCTTTTCTTTTTTTCTGAGACTTGCAATTGCAAACTGCAGCTAGAGGACACGATATAAACCTCACTGGAATCTCCACAACCGCAGCTGCTTAAATGTCCTCGGTGACTCGTGCTGTATTAGCCACGCAGAGTTTGCCTGAATACCTGGTGACGTCATCAGACATTGGAACAGCAGACCGAATCTGTCAGAGCGCCACCCCCTGCCTTCGTTCCAGCAGAACGAAAGCCGTGAGCCTGGCATGCAGAAATCTCAACCGACGGCCTCGCAGGCTGCAATACTGGCTTGTAATCTGCTCTGACCACGAGCCTTGGTTTTCTCTTTTGTTTCCATAGACTCACCTCGTATTAAACTTACGAGGCTTGCCTACACAGTCACCGCCTCCTGAAATAAGACTTAACAGTTCAAATGAACTGGCTTATTCTCAACACTAAATGTTGGATCAATGAAATAGGAAACAACCTACCAAGTTAGCTTCTGAAAATGCATTGGTTAGGGGGAGGCCCAGCAGAAGCCCGCCAAGATCTAGAAAATGGATTGGTTAGGGGCGGGCCCAGCACAAGCCCGGGAAGGATTAGAAAAGACATTGGTCAGTTTGTAAGCCTGAGATAGTATCATCAAAGTATAGCAAAGCCCTTTCCCTCTGTACCGTGTGTTTGGGCCTGTGCCTTTGTGCGTTCTCTCTCTGTAGCAGTGGTGTGGGGCCCAGCAGCCGCACGGGCCCAAGCACAGACCTGGGCGCAGCAACGCCGTGGTGCCAGCCGAACCGGGACAGAGGCTGAACCAATGGCACAGTTTCCGGACCCTTGGTCCTTCTTCTGGGCCTGATGAAGACAAGGCTGGCCTTCTTCCGCAGCGGGATGGGGCTGAGCCACCAGTTGGTGGCTGCAACACAGACACCGGGCCCTGGGGGGCTGTCATTATTTCTACCCCGGTAAATCTTACCACCACACCTCATCCTCCCCCGCGTGGGTCCCTGGAAATGCTGGTCTTGCGGCTCTGTGGAAGGACCCCATTGCCACCAGCAACACTTGGTTGTGTGGGTGCTAAGAAAAATAACACGTTCCTTCCACCTTCCAACTTCTTCTACCTGCGATAATAACCAAATTTACAAAAATAGGTTAACAGGAAACATTTAATTCACAAAAACATGAAAATTCCAGAGGCAGTGAGGCAAAATTGGGTATATATGCTATTTTTGGAGAAAAGAGAAGGGGAGGAATGGGGCCCTGGATTTTAAACGTGAGGGTGCACTATTGGCAAGTAATTGAGGAAGGGCAAAACAAACGGGGCCGGTGGAGTTTTGCTGGGCCACCCAGAAATGAGGGGCCGCTGGGGCGGGTGCTGGGGTCCAGGCAGGTTCCAGCTTGGAGTCCTTGTGTCTCGTGCTGCAGTGGTTAAGTTACATTTCCCTTCCTGAAGCACCTCTTTCCACCTGAATCTCTGGCCCAGGAACGGAGGAAGGGGCAAAGGCTCTTTCAGTCTTTTTTGTTTTATAACCTGCTTGAAATCAATATTGCAAACTGCAAAACTTTCCGTCCCCTCCATGGCTACCTCCACGCCCAGGGCTACGGAGCACAGCCCGGACATGGCCGGAGACCAGGTGGAGCCCACCCTCCGCCCCCTCGCCCAGCTTGCCCCAGGGCCTTGCAAACCTGCAGGACCAGATTGGCATCTGCTAGACGCAGAGCACACAACCTCATCTTCTTCCTTTGACCCATATTTCCTCTGCTGAAAAATGCCTTAAATTGCTGGGGGACAGACGAAGAATCCTATTGACCCTAAGGCACAGGCAAGGTCCTGCTGTGGCCGTAATAAGGACAGGAGACAACAATCTTCATTGCCTTGAGCGAGGTAAGAGCTATCACCCCAGAGCGGCCGGCAGCCGCAGAAAGCAGGGGTAGCCATATTGAAAAAGCCCTGCCCCAGGCCCAGGCGTTCAGAAACAGCCTAAGGTTGAAGTTAGACCAGGATAATCACATCTCTGGATTGCAGTCACACCTAGACACATTATAATAGTGAGAGAGGAGTAAAAAAAGAATAAACCACCCCAAAATAGGCTCTTTAGCATAAGGGTTATTTTAGGCTGGTTATTTTTTAGAAATAGCATATACAAAAGACTCCAAGTAGAAGTTGGCCTTTCATGAGAGACCATCTGTAATGGTATCTCCTCCTAAGTCCCAGGAAGAGGACAACTAAATCTCGGAATTTATCAACGGAGAAGGCAACAGCTTAAACTGCACAACCACCGCCCTGGCCGGGGCAGCTCCGTTGGTTGGAGTGTTGTCCTGTAACGGAAGGGTTGTGGGTTCGATTCCCAGTCAGGGGACATACCTAGGTTGACGGTTCAATCCCCGGTCTGGACTCATATTGTTATGGGAGAAACTCGGTTCTTCTTGCCCGCAGTAAAGAATTACACATCAGCAAGTCTATTAGTGTACAAGCAGGGCTTATTGGTGACGCCTCCTCCTGCAAGAGAGCAGGCCTTGCCGGGGTGGGGGTGAAAGGCACAGGTTCAGGACAGGGCAGTGTAAGGGCAGCAAGAGGCGAGGGCAAGGGTGGCGGGAGCCTCAGGTCCTTTGTGCTGAGGACGTACATAGTTGGCAGGATGGGGTGAAGAAGTTACATATTGAGTGACAGGTAAAGGTGGGGCCAGCTTTCCGGGGGGGATGTGACTATCCAAACTCAGGTAGGTGTGGGGGTCTGTTAGCCCGAATCCTTATCTTGCTCCAGACCCCATTTGTTCATCTTGCTGTAAAACAGACACATGACAGGAGGCAGTTAATTAAAGTTGGGGCAGTTACCCAAAGTTATTTATGGGCTCTTTCTGTGAGCATCAAGGACTCCCTCCTAAAACAGATAGGGACCAGAGGCAGACAATTAACCAATTATTTAATGAGCTTCTTCTTTGGGCACTGTGCACCCCCTCTTCATCCCCCTTTCAGGCCTTGAGGCGAAAGCACAGTTTCAAGGCTTTCTTTGCCAGATAGTGGAAACCATGCATAGAATTTCAAGGACTTCCCCCTCCGGGTTAGCACGGTGTTTCTTGTGATGTTGGAGCACCTGGCAATGTCACCGGCCCAGCCTCAGGGCTGCTGAGTCAGTGGGTGAGACGTGTCCACCTCCCTCCCTGCCTTGGTTTACTGACGTCTCACCTAACAGTATGATCCCTGGTCTGGTCCCACACAGGAGGCAGCCGGTCAATGTTTCTCTCTCACACTGATGCTTTTCTCTCTCTCTCCCTTTCTCCATGTCTAAAAGCAATGAAGAAGTGTCCTGGGTTGAGGATAAACAAAACCCCCCACTGTATAACAACCTTACTGCTTTTCCTGGTAACCTTTTACAACTGCTCCCTCCGTGCCCCCAGCTTCCATGTCTTTTGTCTTTCCCTGAAGATAGTACTTAAAGGAGTTCAGGATGTAACCCAGTTTTCCTGTGTAGCTACCATTTAAGCAAGAAATATCCACGTTATTAAACTTTTTTGAGTTTTTCTCATGTTAATCTGTCTTTTCTTAGGGGGATGGGGGGTTGTCTCAGCCAAGAACCTAAGAGGATAGAGGGAAATTGCTTTTCCTGCCTCATAGGAGCACGTGCCTGGAGACCCCTTCTGCTGTGCAGCGGTGCAGGGATGTGTAAAAGCTGAGGGGGGAGTGTGAACACACAGAAGATCCCCCCCAGCATCCCTGATACCCTAAGCTCAAGAAAATAGCAGCCCGTCACTAAGGAAAGCAGAAGCCCGTGGCCCATGGAAAGGAATGACAGCAAGAATAAAAAGTGGCCGGTCACAACTCCTGATTCTCACGACATAAAAAGAGGCGTGTCCATTTCCAGGCATCAGTACTATTAGTCTCATTCTCTACTTTTCCACCCACCATGCCAAGCATTTGATAAAAAAATTACAAACACAGAAAGGCAAAAGAAAATAATGTATTATCAAGAAATAAAGTCATCATCATTCCAAAACAGCAATGGCCCGGATGTTGAAACGATTAACCAGGGACATTAAAATAGCTGTTAACAGATAAAATTCAGCTGAGTAAATTTGAAGATCGAATTGGCTTTATTAAGTGATTCATGAATCGGGCAGCACCCCATCCAGCAGCTAGAAGGGTTGTATAGAACAGAAGGCTCTCATAGGCAAGATGAAGGTGGAACAAGAAAGGAAAAGGTGGATGATGTGAGGGAGGGGATCTTGTCAGACACATCACCTCACTAGTGCTGACCAGAAGCTCCAGACTGACTAGTTGAAAATTCCACTCCTGTTGCTGCCAGTGGAAATGGGGTCCCTTTCATGGATTGTGAGAAAAGTATTTCCAGGGACCCACACGTGGGAGAACAAGTTTTAGTGGTAAGATTTATTGAGGTTGAAATAAACGGCTGTACCAAGGATCTCTACATCTCATCCCCATCTGTCCCGCTGTGGAGAAATCCAACTTCGTCTGCATCGGGCCCAGAACCAAGGCCAGGGTCCAAACCCTCTGTGCCACGCTGAGGCTCAATTCAGTTTAGTCTTTTTCCCCATCCAGCTAGTGTAATCTCTGTTTGCAGCTGTGCTTCAGCTGTGGAGCTGTGTCCCAGGCCCACGCCATGAGCCCACGGAGTCTGCTACGAGCCCCCGGTGGCCGCTAGGCCAGCATGCCTGTAATGGAGAGAGAACAAGCGAATGGATAGGGGGAGTTCGTGTTACAGAGAGAGAGGGGGCAGCACTTTATTACGTTTGAATTATGTTATCTCTGGTTTGGGAAGGACCAGGTGCTTTTTCAAAACAACCAATTAACTTCTCAATCCTTCATGGGCTTGCGTTGGGTCCTTCCCCTAACCAACCCATTTCCCAGATTTTCTGGGGCTCTGTGTCCCTTGTTCAATCCGATCCTTTTCCTAGCCTAGGCTCTGCCCCTTATGGTCACTGTCTTGGCCCCTACTGCAGGTGCCCCATAGTAGAAGCACCTGCCCCTGCGCCATCTTCACTTCTGCTGGGCCCATGCCCAGCAGAGGAATTTCCCCTTTATTGTTTTATCTCTCCCCTGGTAAGCCTGGATAATGACCTGTAAGGGTCCTTCCTGAGCACTTTGGGGATTAGGTCCTGAGGGCAGAGCATATGGGGGTCCCCTGGGGAGCCTGTGAATGCTGTAACTTCCTAGTGAATCTGGCGTATTGCCTGATTCGGCTCCCTAGTTCATTATGCTTGATGTCTGATTCCCTTTGCTCCCTTCTTTGTTAATATGTAGCTACATAACTAACACTGTGAGAGGCTGAAACTACTGTTAGGTTAGGTGTTAAGTCTTGGTGAGGCTCCCTTTGGGTCTATTGTTTCTTTTTAAAACAACTATAGTTAATATGTTAAAAGACTGTTTGAAAAAGGTAGACAGCATGCATGAGCAGACGCAGAATAAATAAAATTTCTAATAAAAAGTCAAATGGAGATGCTAGAAATAAAATATCAAAAGTGAAGGATCCCTGTGATAGGCTCATCCGAAACTCCATACAGCTGAGGAAGGAATCCATGAACTTGAAGACTGAGCAGGAGAAATGATTCACTGAGACTGAAACGTGAGGGGACATCATCATCATCATCATCGCGATATTAAAAAGAGCGATAAACCAGCTCACAGCATTCAAGAGCTGTGGGATAATGCCAAATATTCTAACACATATTATTAGTTTCCTAGAAGGAGAAGAAAGAGAAAATGGATCAGAATATACACTTGAAGACATAATAGCCAAGCTTTTCCAAAAGTAATAAAAATATCAAAACACAGACCCAAAGAAGCTGAAAGAATCTCCAATAGGATGAATACTGAAAACAATAACAACAGTATCAAACTGCTTAAAACCAAAGATAAGAGAAAATCCTGAAGACATCAAGAGAAAAGGGTGCTTTGTGTACTTGTATTTTAAGGTAAACTGTGATAAATTAAAGATGTATATAATAAGTCCTGGAACAATCAGTGAGAAAATTTCAGAAAAGAGGTATCAAGTCAATAATAAAAATAAAATGGAATCATAAAAATACACAATCCAAAATAGGACACAAAAACTCTATATTCTCCTCTGGGAAAATAGTAAACAACCAGCAAAATGATAAATTTTAATCCAACCACATTAATAATTATATTAAATACAAACAGTATAACACCTTCCGATTAATGGCACAGATTGTCAGGTTATATTAAAAACCAAGGAAAAATAGATGTTGTACTCAGAAAACAAACACGTGGAGATAAGTTAAAAATACAAGGATGGAAGAAGACATGCATGCAAATACTGGTCCAAACGGAGCTGAAGCGTCTATGTCATTATCAATCCAAGTGGACTTCAGGAAAATGAGTATTATCACAGATAAACAGGGGCATTAGTCAATCATTATAAAGGTCAATCCACCAAGAAAACCTAACAACACTTAATGTTTTCTGCACTAACAACAGAATTGCAAAATGCACAAAGCGAAAACCAATAGAACTGAAAGGAGAAATAGACAGATTCATAATAACAGCGACAGGTTTTGAAACTCTTCTGTCAGTAATTGACACAACAGGTGGGCAGAAAGCCCCGGTTCTGTTGGTTTGCATCTGGAGAGCGCACACCAGCGCTCCATGGTGCTTTCAAGCACAGGTGGAACATTCACAAAGACGGGCGACGCTGTGGACCACAAAACCTCGACAAATGTAAAATCAATCACACGAAGTATGTTTCCTGACTATAATGAAACTAAACTAGTAATAGAAAAATACCTGGAAAACCTCCAAATTTAAAAAATTAAACAACGCTGTTCTAACTGAAAGAAGGAAGTCAAAGGTAAAACTTTTTAAAAAATATTTTTAATGGAACGAAAATGAAAACACAATATATCAAAATTTGTGGGGCACAGCCAAAGCAATGCTTAGAGGACATTTATAACATTAATCCCAATCAAAATATCACCGAGAATTTTTTTTAAATATTAGGGTGGTCAGTGACATGGGCTGGGAAAGAATTCACAAATGGAAGAAAGTGCGGAGAGTAAAGGTTGCATTCTACTTTCCCAAGGGAGGGAGAGGCTGAGTGCGGAGACAGGCGCCAGCAGCAGCCCCGAGGGTGAGGCTTTGGGGTTTTACTGGGTGAGGGGCGGCTGTAGAGCAGGATGTTTCCGTTGGTCTCGCACAGGCTGCAGCTTGTTTCGCTGTTATCTTTGGGTGCAGGGTTGGTATGTGCTGTTCCATAAATTCCCGGAGCCTCTGGGCCTTCAGGGCACTTCCCGTAATTTTCTAGCCCTGAGGATAGAGGCTCATAAAACAATTAGGGTCAGTCATGCTTTCTGGGGTCCAGCTAGCTCTGGGAAAGAGGACTTGAGAAAGTGGCTTTTGTCCTATTATTCTCCCCTCTGGTTTTTGAGATGAATTTATTCTTAGTGACCTGGAATTGTTCTGGTTCTGGGGAGTAGGGACAAAAGTCTCTTCTTCTGGCACTACTTCCTGCAGATTATGGACATAGAGTTGTCCCCACCTGTGGATCCGGGTGTGGGTCATTAAGACGGAGAGGGTGGAACTGGAGAGCCTGAAAGTTGAGGGCTATAGCTGGGGGTCATTTGCTAAAGGAGTCTCCTAGCACTTGGGCACTTTGTTGGATGAAAGACATAACATATCTCAGGAGACATGGCCCAAAAGCGACAATAAAGAGAAGAGCTGCAATAGGACCTAGGAAAGGAATCAGCCAGGAAAAACCAAGACTAGATATTGGCCTTAAAATCCCCAAAAGGGAAAGGCAGAGTAGTAGGTAAATTTGTGTGGCTGACGCTGCATCAGTAGCTCTCAGTAATCCTAAGTCAAAGGATGAAAGAAAAAAATGAAACACTACCTTGGAAGAAAAGTAGAAAAATTAGGATTCAATCAGTTTGTGGGTGATAATTGGACATTGTGATTTCCGTTAAGACACAATTTTTCTCCCTAAAATCACCCTCACTTTATCAAAGAAGCTGCAGTAAGTGCAGTTGCAACTTGGTCTGATGATTTGCACGAACACAGCAAGAATGGTGATCGACCAGATAGGCTCCTGCACATCTGCTTGGCTGGAACTTCACAAGGAACCTTCAGACTGAGCTTCAGTCAGACTCCCAGGGCAGAGAAGGCAAGCGCACAGTTGCTATCTGGTTTTGCCTGAAATACCTATCAGTTTGGATGGATTCCTCAAGTGCTTTAGGTCTTTGAAATGTCTTCAGGTCCCTTCCTTGTCGTCTTTTAGGAAAGCAACCTTCATTCCTTACCTGGACAGGCTGTCATGAATCACCATGGTGACCAAGCGAGGCACCAGGCCCTCTCTCCAGGGGCTCTTATTGGCTTCAAAAGTCAGTCTTGATTCCTTCAGGCTTTCTGGTGACACCCAGAGACCAGGCGTCACTCTTCTATGACACTCCAGACAAAGCCACGGTTAACAAAGCCACATTTCAATACTGGTGCTGTTATAAAGAGAACAGATTCTCTTTATACAGACAAACATATTGCCGTGGAAATAATGCTCACTCATTAAGAGTTGCTGAATTCTGGAGGGATGAGGTAGGGAGAAAAATATAAATGTTCCAATATTGCTTATGAGAGTATGCTTTACAAACTGCTTTAGAGAGAAAAAAAATAAGCTTCTTTGTGTCTGGAAAACAAAATGAAAGAAAACTAGCAATATTTTGAATCAAGTTTTGTTTGTCTTGATTATTTGCCTTTATTTCCATGCATCCAGTTATTCCTAGGGTTCCATAAACCTTCATTTACATTAAAGATCTGCTTACATACCGGCAATTTCAAGTAAGTCAGAGCTCTTTTCATGAGCCTTTCCAAAGACACATTTGCAAATGCGTGAGCGTAGAACAATGACTGTTTATAAATGACAACATTTACAATGATACGGTGATAGATTTGAGTATAATGCAATTGTTAAAGAACTTTGCTTCTTTGTATGATATAACTTCCAAGATAACAATTTCTTGGTAAGTAATAATTACTATGATACGACATAAAAGAATAATATAAGGCCCATAGTTTCAGATTCATCACACAATTTAAAAATATGTAAAGACCAAATAGTATGTAGGATTTTAAGACACTGTACAGGACTTACCGGAAGTGTGCACTGAGCATTGGAAACAATTCATGAATTCCCAATGTGTGTACCACTGTTTGATGTCCCCACAGGGAACCAGCACCCTTGGCTGGTCCCATGTCACTGACAGGACACCTGTTACCTCTGAGTGTTTCCTGTTTGAACTTGGCTTTAACTCCCAATTTCTTCCTCGGGCAGGTTGAAATTTCTAGAGCATCTATTTTGATAATAATATATGTATACAAACAGAATAGTTATTATTATTCTGTTTGGCAAAGCTTCCCATGTAATTTTGAGCATATTCAGTAGGCCCAACTTTTTCAAACACTTCTTTCAGAAGGAGAGCAAATAAATCCTTCAGACATTCCAGGTGCCCACTGGAATAATCCAAAGTCATTTCTCAGTTTTGTTTTGTTTTATTTTTCATTCTTCTCCATATTTCTCAGTTTTTAAAATTTAAACTTTGGGAAGGTTGTCAAACAAGCTTAACTAAAAGATTATAACACAACCTCATAAAACAATTAGGGTGGGTCATGCTTTCTGGGGTCCAGCCAGCTCCGGGAAAGAGGGATTTTGCCCTATTACAATATACCAAAATTTGTGGGGCACAGCTAAAGCAAGGCTTGGAGGACATTTATAACATTAATCCCAATCAAAATATCATCAAGAATTGTTTTAGAAATCATGAAGCAACTTGAAAATCCTTATGGAACTGCAAAGAACCTAGAACCTTCCAAACACCCTGGAGAGAGAACACAGTTGGAGGAGCCATCCTCCCTCGTTTCAAGGTTTGCTATGAATGGGCTGTTTGTTATCAAGGCGACGTGGCGTTGCCGGTCCCAAGGATAGACATTCGGGTCCACGAAGAACAAGGAGAGTCCTGAAATAAACCTACACCAGGATGGCCAATCGATCTGAGACACAGGCGCCAGGTTAACTCAACGAAGAAAGGGTGGTATTCTCAACCAACGGTGCCAGGACGATCGGGCATCCGTATGCAAACAACGCAGACCCCTAGGTGAGTGACCACATCTGAGGGAGCTGCACCCTCAAAAGCATGGATCTTACTGTGTGTCAATGGTGACCTGCTATGATCTTAATTAAATTTACCGAGGCGACACTGGTTAATAAGCTTATATAGGCTTCAACTGTACAGTCCTACGGCATAGGACCTGTATATTGCATCGCGGGTCCACCACTCAAAGTCAAATCATCTGCCGTCGTCGTATATTGGGTTCCCTCCCCCGCCCCCCACCCTTCCTCTGGCAACCGCCACACTGTTGTAGTCTGCGTCTATGCGTTTCAGTTTCACGTGTCACCTATGAGTGGAGGCACTTGGTTCCGAGTTTTTTGTGACGGACTTGTTTTACTTAGCATGATAGTATTGGAAATAATCTGAATAACTATACCGAACTTGTTAAATCAATTTTGTAGGTCATACAATGCAATATAAAGCAGCCAATAAAAGGTATAGAAGTATGTTGGAAAGAAATCCATGACGCATATTAAAAAGTAGGTTATAATTTTTAATATATGTCCATGTATATATATTTATATCTAAATACACAGATACACATCCTAACCTACTTCACTTTTTTTAAGTCTTAATCACTTTTATTTGACTTAATCAATAAATAAATACAAGAGAATGGCAAAATAGGTGCTTTAAACTTTAAAGCACCTATTTCAACTTTACTCACTATATTTCTTGGAATGGAAATATATGCATTTTTCACCAGTAAATGCTTAATGCTTTAAATTTACAATTACCCTATTTGCAGGAACTTGAAAATCTTTCAAAATCTTGCAAAATCATTCCAATTAAATTAAAAACACACAAAAATTCTTTTTATTCTTACAATTTAAAATATATTCAAAATGACACTTTTACAGCAGCCCAAACTTTTAACCAAACATTCAGAACTGTCCTCTCGCAAGCTCACAAAAATGGCCCGATCTCATTTCAGTATCCTGGTTCTTAACTGGGAAGAACGCCGCGGCCCCGAACAAGGCAGAGTAGCAGCTGGTTCCGTCCTCCCTGCTGGGCACTCATAGCTTTGTCCTCGGTTATTATTTTTATTTCATGTGCCCAAACGCAGACGACTGCTCCCACTTTAGAGAAAGTGGAAATGGACGTTGGGCATTTAACATCTGTGACGCCTGCGGAGATTTAAGACCTCCAGCAACGAAAGCAGAAGCCCTACAATGAAGATTACTCTAAGGGACTTCCTGCTACCAGAACAATCTGTTATCCGACATCAATAGTGGTTTTGAATTACATGGCATTTCTTCACACCTGTAGCACCTCATTAAACATCAGGTTAACACTTTGCAGTCGCAATAAGGGTTCGGAGAGGAAATTCCAATGAGAATAATGTGATTCGCTTAAGATAACCTCCCAAGACACCGGCTCAGGCATAATCAAAATTAGGAGTGCGCTGTGTAGGTTCCTGCGGTCTAAGGGGGCGACAACCCGCTTCCCTTTTAAAAGCCCTGAGACGTAAACAAGGAAGCTCTTTCACGACAGGATGGGATTGCCAGGGATGTCTTCTTGTTGCCCGTGGAAGTGGGGCCCTTGTGGTGTTACTCGAAAAAGCATGTTCAGGGACCCACGAGGGAGCATGAGGCCTGGCGCTAAGATGTATGAGGGTGACAATGAAAGGCTGCCCCCAGGTCCCCGTGTCTCATCTCCATCCGCCCCACTGTGGAAGAAGTCCAATCTCGTCTTCATCAGGCCCAGAACAGGGCCAGTGTCCAGGCACTTCGCGCCACTGGGTCAGTGCCTGTCTGCGTCCCGTTGTCCCGATCCGGCTTAGTCTGTCCCCTGCTGGCGCTGTGCTCAGACCTGCGCAGCCTGCCATGCCCCACAGGCGGCTGCTCGGGCCATGGGGCTGCGACAAACAGAAGCTCCCATGGACGGGGCGAGTATTACCAGGATGGAGAGAGATTAAATTATCTTGGGTTTGGGAAGGACCAGGTGCTTTTTCAAAACAACCAATCAACGTCCCAGTCTTCTGTGGGCTTGTGTTGGATCCCCCGCCAAACCGATCCATTTCCTAGATCTTCTGGGGTTCTGTGTCCCTTATCCAGTCTGATCCTTTTCTCAGGCTAGACCGACAGGCCTTTATGGTTGTCAGGTTGGCTGCTCTTGTGCATGTGCTGACCTCCCCGGACAGCCTGGGCGAATGGACTGGGGAGATGGAAAAGCTGGTCCTTCATCCCTATGGGGGAGGGAGCGAGCGATGGCAACGCCCTCGGCAGGGCACTGCCTCCGTCCCCTGGGGAATGAGGGAAGCTGTAGCATCCTGGTAGATTAGGCTTTGTAATATCTGATTCCCTTTGCTTCCTTCCTTTACTAATATTTAGTACCTATGCCAACATACTTTTGCCAGCATTTTTAACTTTTTCTTAATTATGTATTTTACTCATAGAATTAAAACATAAAAACAAAAATTCCAAACAACACCAACCAAAATAATATATGGGATTTATTAGGAAAAAAGCTAAACAGTGGAAAGTGGGAAAGACTAAGAGTGTGTGTGTGTGTGTGTGTGTGTGTGTGTGTGTTTTTAAAACTTCCAGCCCTAAGATCTATGATTAAGAGAGGGGCAAGATCCTGAAGCCAGTACCCTGGTTGGCCTGGCAGAGCAAGAACCACTAAACTGAAGGCACATGGAGGGAAGGGATCAGCTCCAAGTTCAGGGTTTAGCAGTCAGAAAGTATCTGTGGAAGAGAGGGGGATGGGTCTTGCTATGTTCCAGTCAATGGTGGGGAAGAACGGGAGGGAGGGAGAGGGAGAGAGAGAGAGAGAGCGAGCGAGTACCAAAGGTGGTGGGAAGGAGAAAGCATCTATTTGGTGGGTTAAGTTGTTGAAACATCAATACCTATAGCTACATAGGAGTGGGTTTCAGGACTTGGAAAGGCTGCAGGAGTATTAAAAAAAAAAAGGGAGGGGGGCACTAAATGGGAGGCCAAGGGGAGGGAAAACAGACCAGGGCAAGGAAGGGCCAGGCCTCTAAAGCCCGTCACAGAAAGATTTGCCACGGCAGCGTACGGAATCCACGCGAGTATCCGGGCTGAAGAGAGGCACGGGGATGCACAGGTCTCTACAGCCCTGGGATCCAGACAGGAACCTGTCACCTGGAGGGGAAGGAAGACCAAACGAGAGGACCTCTGATCTGTGGCCTCCAAGTTCAGGTGTTTGCCACATAAGAGGTAAAAAAATAAATATTTGTTTAAAAAAAAAGTGGCTCAGTGAACATGGAGAAATAGCATATTGTTTCTGAGGAGAGGGATTGCCAAGGTATGAAGGGACATTAGTCACCAGATCCACACCCCTTCCCAGGTTCTTAAAAAACAAAAATTCACACTGCACTTCTGCCCTCAGGGTTCCTGAGACAGCCACCTCCCTCAAGATCTGGCCAAGTTCACCCCCCACCCCAGAAGCTCTGCAGGCCCCACTCACCCCTGTAGACCTTCTTCAGAACGCACTGCTGGCTGCCTTGCGTCTGGCAGAAGCTTTCCCCGCTCAGGCAAACCCCAGTAGAGTTGACTAGATTGCACTTGAAACATTTTAGAGCTGGAAGTCAAAACCAGCATAATGAGGCTCTTCCCGCCCAGTCGGGGGTGGGGGTGAGGGTGAAGACGGGGAGGACGGCCTATGGCCCACACACAGCCTGGACAATGACAGGTTCCCACCCCTGAAGAATGCGGAAAGCAAGTGATTTCAGAGGGAGCTGGGAGGAAGCATGTGTGCCTCTGGGTGCAGGGTTTGTGCCCAAGTGCGGACGGGATCTCCCTCCACTCCCAGGGATGGAGTGTGCTGCTGGACGAAGGTCAAGTCCTACCCAAAGGTGGCTGGACCCCACCATAAGGCTGGTGAGCATTCCTCCCAGGCCTCTCAGCAGCAGCCCACATTCCCCGCCTGCATGCAGAAGACTTTCTTTGCTCCCTTTTAACTCCAATTTAGAGCTCTCCGCAGGAAAGATTGAGAAATTGGGGACTACTAGGGGTTAGAAAAGAGCTGGGAGTTAGGTGAAGGCTTAAGTAACATGGGGGCAGAAGGCAAAGAAGGAAGGAAAGAGGGGTAGAGTGAGGCCAAAATTGGAAGAAGCAAAGGGGAGAGGAGGCAGAGGTGGGGGAAAGGGTGGGGTGGGGTGAAGGCTGTGGTCACCCCTAGGGTTATGGGTCGGTCCTTCTACCTTTTTACTCACTTCCTCATGCCGCCTCAACCCACAGCCCCCCAGAGGGTCTGCTCACTGAGACCCAGTACCCATGGACCTCCCAGGTGCCCTGCGGGGGCTCACCTTGCAGGGAGCCCAGAAACAAGGAGAGGCCTAGCAGCTGCAGCAGGTGAAGATGCAAACCCATCCCCGACCCAGAACCAGGGAGCAGCAGGTCAGACAGGGCTGCAGGCACCCAGTCCCTGTCCAGCCTTATACCCCAACTGGGAGGGGCAGCCAATGGCAGCCGGGGCAAAGGACTGCACTTCCCCAGGACCCAGAAGGAATGGAGTTCCTGCTGCCTCAGGCTCTGCACACCCCCACTGGCCATGGACAAACGAGGGAGCCCCATTATTTCATGGCTTCTTTTACTCAAATTTTTCCTAGCTTTTAAATGGGAGAGTTATGTCTGCCTTACTCAGCCCAAGTACTTGGGAGATTCCGGCGAGCGGATGAACCTGGAGGGGCGGGGCACACTACCCATGACCTTCCTAAGTGAAGGGACCACTTCCCTAAATAGGGTGTGAGTCTGGCTATGGAAATGTCAAGATTTCACGGAAATGGATATGCGCCCAGACTGTTGCTAATAAAACATTCAACTCGAAATAGCAGACTTAGGTTTATTTTCTAGGCAGGCTGCATTCCAGGCAAGACAGAGATTTTTATTTGTTTGAACACTTGATGAACGTAATTTTAAAACACTGATCTTTTGAAAGTTAGCTAGATGGGGTTAAAACTCGGGGTGCCCAGGACAACATAAAAACAAAACAAAACAAAAATGATAACAAAAATCCTTCAAACAGGGCTGGGGGCTTGGAAAGGTCGCAGCACAGTAATTAAAAGTTACTTTGCATATAAATAACAGCTGGCTAGTATTATAGAAATGCTCGTTCCAGTGCAGCTGGAAGCAGGGAAATGGGGTCAGTGGCTCTCTAAGGAGTCAGATGCCCTGCCACCAGAGGCTAGGAGCATTTCACAAGGCCACACCTGCCCAGACTGATAAGGTAGTTGGGGAAAAGCTTTACCTGCGCTAAAAAGCAAGGAACTCACGCAAAATGCAAGAAATCCTGCAAGATGTAGAAGACTCAGCACAAGTAGTTCAACTGGGCCCGAATAGTGATTCTCGCAGACGCGCGGTTCGGGATGAAGACCTGGAGAACAGAGAGACACCGCTGATGGTGCCGGAAACTGCGGGAGCCTAGCCAAGCATGGACGACTAGGAGAAGCTGGAATGCTGAACGGGAACCTGCGTAGCTAAGCTGCAGACTTCTATTTTTTTGTCCTCAAAGACCGTACCTCTGACTGGCCTGGTTTGGCAAGGGGAGGCAGGACTGTGTGTGTTTATGGGCATTCTAAATCTATATAACTTTTAATAAATACTCTCTTTTTCACCTAATTCTGGCACTGGGAGTTACGCGTTTCGGCAAAGGGCAATAGACCCTTAAATCTATTCCAGAACCACATAGCCTGGCGTTCTGTTACAATCTGGAGGAAAAGTTTTGTAGCTTGGGCTTCAGGCTGCTCTGCAGCCCTTGGCACACCCCATAACGCGAGTCCACCTTTACCCCAACACCAGACCTCAAGGATAAACACACGCCCTCCCTCTGCACTGCCCTCTCCCCCAGCTTAAGAACAGGAAACGAACAGAAACAGAGGGCTGGCTCCACAGGCTGGGATACTCCCCGGCCCAGCTCTGAAGACTGAGGAGGTTACCAGAACAGCACCAGAACAGCATGTGGCATTGAGAGATTGCTGTATACCAGACACAGTGCTAAACTGGGCTAAAGAATAGCGGTATCCATTCGATTCTCAGACAAGGGCCTATATGGTCATGATTAAGATGTCCATTTCAAAGACGAGAAAACTAAAAGGCAGCCATCGGCCCCGGGATCAAGAGGATAACTGGCAGAATCATCCCCGAACTGCAGACTCGGTTGGCCCTGTGTTTATACACACAGACCCAGGGAAAAGCCCTGAGACTGACAATCCACCTCTGAACAGAGGAAAACAGGAAGAAAAAGGGCCGCACCGCTCCAGCGTGGGAATTAATGAGTTTAGTAAAGAAAACTCACAGGCGAGCAGTGTCTTAGGTGGCTGCAAGATCAAATGGGTCCTGGTGCGCTTGGCAGGCGCCAAAGAATTCTGTAGGGTAAGGTGGGGCGGGGTGGGGGGGACAGTCATGGGCACCAGTCCATGAATGCTACCAGGTAGGGGACGTTACATGCTTGACCAGGTCAGGACAATAGCCTGTTCCAGGAACGAGCCCATAGCAGCAGGCAAGAAGGGGGTGCTGATTTATAGCCGAAAGAACATCAGTCACCACCAGGCAGTCTCTAAGGAGGGCCTGCAGAAAGCAACCTCGCCTCTGGCCCAGGTCCAGCTTGTGGGCCTTGTCATGGACCAGTCTCTCCTCCACACCCTGTCACTCTGCCAGGGGAACCCAAGTTTTGATAGGTCCCGAGAGCCTCCAGATTCCTGTCCAAGGACCGGAAGACAGTTTTCCTGCTGCCAGAGACGGCTCCTTTCGGCACAGAAGGTCTCCAGCACAAGCTCCAAATCGTGAACAGGAACGGATACGTTTCACCAGAAATAACTTTTTATAATCTGCTAAGAGCAAGGTGTTCAGTAAATGTTCTTCTGGGAATCTATTTAGCTCTAATCCTAGAATGTTCTGGAGGGGGAGAGGGATTGCGCCCTGCTGCTTCACCCAGCCCTAGTGGATTCTTTTCTCTCCACTCTCGGCAGCTTCTCCCCGATCCTTCTTCCAGAGCACCCAGTCATCCAAGCCCCCGAAGGCCTGGGACTGCCCCACCTGCTGCTGTTCACAGCCCTTCCTGCAGCGAGAAAACAGACAAGACTTATTTTAGTCTGTGGGGTGCTGAGGGGCTCAGCATGAATTGGGGTTGGGGACAGATAACATCAGACTCTTAGGGTGGGACAGCATGTGTCATTTTAATAAATATATTAATATGGTTACTGTAATACACTTGAAAAAAACAATAAACCCTAATTGTGTTCTTGGTACAAATTACACAAAACTTAACAAGATGATCTCGGCACGTGGAGGTTTAAGACAGCAGTCACATGCCTTCTCAGCCACCATCAAGGAGGTTTAAAGGAGGGCTCTGCATATTTACCAAAGAAATGGTAGGCCTGTTTTTTAAGATTAAGAAACTGCGCTCTGATGCCGTCAGTGCAGAAGGGGTGGAGGCAGGAATTCAGTCCTTCCCAGGCTCGTGCAGAATCACCGCAGGCACCAGAGACTTGCAGCCAGGGCAGCGGGCAGCGGCAGCTCATCCAGGGCAAACCCCCGAACCTGTCCCCAAGGACCCCTTTTCTCTGACTTCTCAATGAGCCACAGCCGCCCACCTAGGATCTCTCCTGTTGCTTCTTCTAACCTAAGATCTTCTTTGTTTCACTGTCCCCAGCTTTAATAAACATACTAAAAAAAAATTCCAAAAAATGAGAATAGTTTAAAGAGCCTCTGGGACAACTTCAAGGGCACCAGCTCTTGCATTATGCGCTACGCTGGAAGGAGAAGAGAGAGCAAGGAATTGAAAACCTATGTGAAGAGATAACAATGGAAAACTTCCTTAACCTGGTGAATGAAAAAGACACACAAGTCCAGAGAGTCCCCAACAAGATAAACCCAAAGAGGCCCACATCAAGGTACATCCTAATTAAAATGTAAACGGTTAAAGACAAAGAGAGAATCTTAAAAGCAGCAAGAGAAAAGCAGTTAGTTCCCAGCAGATTGCCAGCTGCTTTCTCAACAGAAACTTTGCAAGCCAAAAGGGACTGGCCCAAAATAGTCAAAGCAATGAAAAGTAAGGAGCTACAACCAAGATTCCTCCATCCAGCAAAGCTGTCATGTAGAATCAAAGGGCAGATAAAGAGCTTCACAGACAACAAAGTCTAAAGGAGTTCATCACCGCCAAAGCAGTATTAGAGGAAATGTTCAACTTTAAGAAAAAAGAGTCAACACAGCTGTACCTCATACATAGAAACAAACTCAGGGAGGCTGCCAAAACAAGGAGATAAAGAAACATGGCCCAAATGAAAGGACAGATCAAAACTCCAGAAAAAGAGCTAAATGAAATGGGGATGAGCAATATCAGATGCAGAGTTCAAAACACCAGTTGTAAGGATGCTCAACAAACTTAGTGAGGACCTCAGCAGCATAAAAAAGATACAGTTAGAAACGAAGGATTTACTAATTGGAATAAAGAACAACTTACAGGGAAATGACAGTTGAGTGGATAAAGCCCAGAATCAAATCAATGATTTGGAACATAAGGGGGCAAAAAAACAACCAATCAGAACAACAAGAAGAAAGAAGTATAAAAAAAAAAATGAGGGTAGTATAAGCAGACTCTGGGACAACTTCAAGAAGTCCACCATTCGCATCATTAGGGGTGCCACAAGGAGAAGAGGAAGAGCAAGAAATTGGAAATCTGTTTGAAAAAATAATGAAAGAAAACTTCCCCAATGTGGCAAAGGAAATAGACATGCAAGTCCAGGAAGCACAGAGAGTCCCAGTCAAGTTGGACCCAAAGAGGACCACACCAAGCAACATCTTAATTAAAATGCCAAAGGTTAAAGACAGAGAACGTTACAAGCAGCAAGAGAAAATAGAGAGTTACCTACAAAAAAATTCCCATAAGACTCAGCTGATTTCTCAAAAGAAACTTTCCGGGCAAGAAGGGGCAAGAAGTAGTCAACGTGATGAAAAGGAAGGACCTACAACCAAGATTCCTCTACCCAGCAAAGCTGTCGTTTAGAATAGAAAAGCAGATATAAAGTGCTTCCAAGACAACGTAAAGCTAAAAGGAGTTCATCATCACCATGCCATTATTACATGAAACGTTAAAGGGACTTATTTAAGAAAAAGAAAATCAAAATTATAAACATCAAAATGGCAACAAACTCACAACTATTAACAACTGAATCTAAAAAATAAAACACAAACTAAGCAAACAACTAGAACAAGAACAGAATAATAGATATGGGGATCCTTTGGATGAGGAAGGGGGAGGGGGGAGCAAGGGGGAAATGGTACAGGGATCAAGAAGCATAATTGGTAGGAACAAAATAGAAAGGGGGAGGTTAAGAATATTATAGGAAAGGAGGAAGCCAAAGAACTTATATACACAACCCAAGGACATGAACTAAGAGGGGGATTGCTGGAGGGAAGGGGGGGTACTGCGTGAAAGGGGGCAAAGGGAAAAAATTGGGACAACTTTAATAGCATAATCAATACAATACACTTTTAAAAAGCACAGGTAATAGTAAAAGGTAGTAAACTAATTAAGAAGTGACAAGCTTTTGAGTATTTATTATCCTTGTTTCTAACATAATTTGTCAATTTATATGTTAATTTTAATAATATCTGTGTTCAACAACCACTGGCCAATTTCCTGAATTCTTACCAATCAGCTCTCACAAGCCAGTTCAGGTCAGGTCTCAGCATACCACTGACTGAGCACAATTATGAAAAGCCAGTCAAGGAAAAGGTAGAAGTTGCTGTATCCCTTTACTTACGTAATTCCCAGTGATAATATCACTCACCTTATCTGTGATGTGATTTGGCATATCACAGAAGAGACAAAGCTATATGGACCACCAGAAAAGATTTCCCCACCTTTGAACGGGCTTCCCTTTTTCGGGTTGCTGCAGTCTGACAACGGAGAGTGTGTTGTCTCCAAAGGCTACCCATCTGTCTGCAAGCCATGCTCTGGCAGGAGGGAGAGGCCGTGGGAGCCGAAGCTGCAGAAGCCCTGATCGCGGAGAGTTTTATTTGGAGTTTTGGCAAGAAGATTAGGAGGAACTTATTACTCAGGATTTCAGTTTTAGAAGTCAGTTTTGGCAACAGAGTAAAGAAAAGTTCTGATGAGGACAACAGAGATGAAGAAGAAGCTGTTAGAGTGGCCCAGGGGAAGAAGATGAGAGCCTGAACGTGGGTTGTGTGAGAGGAATACATTGAAAAACGAGTTAGAGGTAAAACTGATGTTAATAGAATGGTGAGGTGAGGACGAGGAAGGAGTCAATAGTAGTACTAAGCTAAAGGTCCCCAGAACAGAGTTGGGGTAGGAATGACGAAATCACTATTAACAAATGTTGGGTTGAGGTGTTCTGGGACATCCAGATAGAAATGTCCCCCTGGTAGTTGGATTCATGGGTGTGAACTAAGAAGGAGTCTGGGGGCCAGGTTGGTAGATTCAGGAAGTCTTCACTTGTAGACGGTGATTGGCACGGATAAGACATCCCAGGGCGTGTGTGAAGAGTCAAGATGGGGTGGAACAGTGTAATTTCATTTCCCCCCCCCCTCCTCTCCTTCCTCTCTCCCCCCTCCTTCTCTCCCTCTCCCGCCGTGTGTGTGTCTATTCCCCCATCCATCTCTGTTGACTAAACCCAATCTGAACCCAAACCCAACCAGCACTCAGGCAATCAAATCAATAGAGGCCAGCCTTTGGGGGTACAGGGCCAAACGAAGGCTGATTTAGAGAGCTAAATGGAAAACAACCAGCCAGCCACATTCTCTGTCAAGAACACTTTAAGAAGAGAGCGTACAGCTTTTAAAATTTATTACAGAGTATATGTTACTTTGGTAATAAGATTTTTAGAAAATAGGGCAGAGAGTCCGAATACACCGCCTTACACACGGCAAACATGTCACCTGCACCGGTGCGGTTTGATGGGTTGTTGGAGGGCCCGGCTGAGAACCTCAGAGCACAACCCATTGTTAGCAAACATGGGTGGATTCTGAGGTTCTAGAATTCCCAGATGCAGTGACTTAGCACTGAGAGCTTCAGCTCATAGTTTGTCTTCACGGCTCTTGGGTGACCCACACCAGGGTCCCCTCTTTCCCAAAATCCAGATGAAGGAGTTTCTCATACTAATGTGTTTTTATCTGCTTGGATCTGCCAGAGGTGAGTCCTCTACCTTAGCTCTGGGGAGATATATAAGAGGCTTCTGTAATGTGTTTGTACCCTTGAAGAAGAGAGGCCAGTATCTTCGTTACCCAAACCAGTCTGACTCAGAATCACGAATAGCTAAACAAATTCAGCTCTGAGCACCCCGGAACCAGCTGACTCCTTCCAGTTACGGCTTTTCCGTCAGAGCCCGCTTGCTCGGCGCAGTCCTGCTCCTACTTCTCTCAGCCACTGAGAGCACCTGTGCTCTGGGACAGGAGAAGATTCAGGTCTAGGGCTTTCATGGAAGTCCAGCGAAGGCTTGTCCCAGTGAACCGAGTGCAAGAGATCCCGTGTAGATCACGTGGCAAGGGCAGAATAAGGTGGCAGGAATGTAACGTGCCCAGGAGGTCATGTCAGAACACAGCAGGGCTGTGGGCCCGAGATTTACACGCCTCTCTTCCACGGCTTCCAGTCTCGTACTTCCTCTTTCAGGACCCCCATTCCTGGCGGGTTGTGTTCCCTCCCTCTTCGTCCAGGAGAAAAGGGAGGCCATGTACTCTGGGCTGTTGGTTAAAGGACAAAGTGTTTCCTGTAACATCAGCTCTCAGACATTTTGTTTTCGGCTTTCTTAGCTTTTCAATGGTGGACGCAGAAGCTGTCTGCTGGTAGGGACGTGACAGCCAGAGGGTGAAGCAGAGACTCGTGAACTACACGAATGACTAAGAAATCAGTGTGCTTCTTCCAGCTTCCTTTCCAGAGTAGAACTATCTCTTTCTTAAACTTCTGTTAACTATGAAAGAATCAAACAGACAATTCTATAGCTTTTTAAAAATAAAACCTCCTATTGTACATCTTACCTTTCCTCCTTTACCCACATACTCTGATCTTCGACTTTCAAAGAGTCATTTATTTAAAGACTGCAAATCACCCAGAATTAGATGATTTATATATATATATATATATATATATATATATATATATATATATTCAGAACTCGTACAGAGCTAGAGTACTTGGGGGCCTTAGGCTACCTCAGTCTCGAAGATCCTGTCATCCCTCCCAGCCTTTGGCTAGGATTAAAGACTCAGTCATTATACTTTACTTGCCCTCCTCTAGGTTACTTGGTTGAATCAAGGAGTAATACTCAATTCTGTTTGGTGCTGCGTTCAGTAAAATGAAACTCATAATTAAGGAATATCTGTCTGTAGTCACTGATGAAATGGATTAAAGGCAGAAGAGACTGGCCAGAGGAGGATGGCCAGCTAAGAGTTTTGTAATTGCCAGTATAGGGCGGGAGAACAGAAAACGAAGTGAGCTGAGCACTTAAGCAGTGGGCTGGGCACTTCACAACTTACCTTATCGACTACTCGTGACAACTCCATGAAGTGGGTGTAAATGTCATGTCACAAGGAACCTCAATTCAGAGATTATAAAGCAAAGAATGTTTTTAGCTTAAAACTGATAGAAACTTTGCTTTGAGTCTCCAGCCCCCATGGATTGGGAATTGAGTGCAGGAAAGAACTTGAAATTGCCAGATAAAAGTGTCTTAATTCCTTCTGATAACTTTTGTGTTCATTAGGTATTTATCATCTCTAGTTTAAAAGTTATCCTGCCCAAAGGTTAAAACCTTCCGCCCTCAATTTCAGCTAGTCTTGTTCTGCCACTGAAAAAACTTGCTTTCTCCCTCTTACATCTCTGTTCTTCTGGTCTTCCACACATAGAGGACCTGGAGGGAGGGCTGCTGGGGGCTTGATGTCCAGATGCTTCTCTGTCAGGGAGGCACATAAATTTCCCTTCGCGTAATTTATGTTTTGGTGCACAGGTGAGGGGTCTCTGTGTGCATTTTTTAATATTGCAAATGTTAAAATTCTTCTCTTTTACCCCATGGATAGTCTGTGTTTCATTCATACTTATGTCCTTCATGGTCTCTTGGGTAATTAGCTAACTTCCTCCAACAACTGTGATATCTTTAGTTGCCTGACATAAGTCCGCAGGAAACCTAGGGATCCCACGACACCAGCCTTGCTCTGCAGGAAAGTAGTCTTTACCCAGGACCATCATCTCTTTTTCTCTTCCTTCTCCATCCCAGGAGCATCAGGCAAGCCTGATAAGCCTCCTGGCTCTATGAATCATCAAGCTCCAGGTCAGCGATTTTCAGGTGAGCACTACTCACTCGCAAACCCTTCAGGCAAAGCGGCTCTGTATCTGACTTCTCCCGGCAAGATCGCTTTAAGTGAGCGCCCTGCCGAAGAGCACACTTTAGTTGGACGCGCTTTGGGTGAGCACAGTTCAGGTAAACATGCTTCAGGGGAGCCCGGTTCCAGTGAGCACGCTGCTGGGAGTGAGCACGCTGCAGAGGAACAGCCTTCCGGGGATCAGCCTTCGGGAGAAAAGCCTTTCGGTGATCAGCCTTCCGGTGATCAGCCTTCCAGTGAACAGCCTTCTGGTGAACAGTCTTCAGAAGAACCACCTTCGGGTGGAAAGCCTTTGGGTGATCAGGCTTTGGATGAAAAGACTTCGGGTGAACAGGCTTCAGGTGAACAGGACTCAGGTGAACAAGCTTCACGTGAACCGGACTCAGGTGAAAAGCAGTTGGGTGAACAGCCTTCAGACATTCCATCGTCCGGCACTTCTTCAGGTGAGCCGCACTCGGGTGGGCGCCGGTCCTTGACTTCGGGTGGGAAGTAGGCAGCCCATCGAGAAACCCAATTTTAAGGGAAGAGTATAGAAGAAAGAATAGTTCACAAACACTTCGCAAACAGCTCTCCTAAGAACTCTCTTTATAGGTTAAACAATTTGAAAGGCCCTCTTTTAAGAAAACTAACAAAAGTACAAGATGCCAGCGTTCCCTCCAACTCCACTTTACGTAAGAAATTGTGAATACAAATGCCATAAAAAACTCATCTTCGGGAGCCTCACGCTAAATCTGCCTCTTCACCAACTATGTTCGAGTGCTTTGCAAACCCTGTCAAGAGATATCTAGCTCTGGAGCTGGTGGCTCTTTGTTTTTATTTGTTTGTTTGTTTGTTTGTTTTGTTTAAACACAGGAAGTAAAACGTGAAGACACTTTGTTAGATCCAGAAATATGTTCCCAGGACAACGGCACTTCTTTGGCCTTTACTAGAAAGGGGTTGTTCAAGGAAGGAAAAACAAGATCCAGGGTTTGATGCCCCAAGTTATTACCAGACATAAATACTTCATCCTTCCCCCCCAGTGCATAAGTAGTAGCAGCACCCCAAATTTTCAGGTGAGAGAAGCGAGGCTAACATCACATGGCTGGAAAATGGCAAAGCTTGGATTCAAACTTAGGTCTGACTCCAAAGCCCTATTCTTCCCTCTTCTTGTGCTTCCTTAACTAGGGAGTTGGCAGTGGAGGTAGTAAAAGAGGCAACGTGGGAGTATTTCAAAGAGAACGCCCTTTGTGACAAACTGACCTTGTCAAAAAGGCAATCTGAATATAGAGAATGATACAATACATTACTTAAACAATAAAAGAATTGAGTCTTTACAGGGTTGGCAAAATTAGAGCATCCCGACATAGCTCATTCATCAGTCAAATTTCACCCCCAGTGTTTGGGTGTGTGGGTCCGAGCATGGTGGGGAGTACAAAAGGGAGTCAGTCGTGTAGAAAGTTCTTCTTTGCTCCTATTGAGTCAGACATCGCAGGAGGGCATCTAATTATAACTGTCCAGGAAGTCAATGGGGATATGAATTGGAGTAAAAGTGTAAGAGAGAGAAACCTGGGATTCATTAGCAATGAACATCATAGAGGAAGCAGAAGGAATGAAGGACTTTCCTTTGGTACAGAAGAGAGATTTATACTCTCTCAGACTCAGAGCTCGCAGATCCCCACCAGAACCAAGAGATGAAATGTGCTGTATCAAGGTTACTTGTCGCCCAGCACTCCCCCACAGATGGGTGACTCCTGGCTACACACCTGGGACACGAGAGAACTTCATCGGGCTTATCTTCCATTTTCAGGCCCAGCACTAAAGTGCATCACCTGCTCTTACATGAACGATCAAGGGAAATGTCTTCGAGGAGAGGGAGTCTGCTCCGCTCAGAAGTCCCAGCAGTGCATGCTAAAGAAGATCTTTGAAGGTGCATGGGGGCTTCACGAGGCAACCTTTGCCAGAATGCACATCAACCAACTTAGTACTCATGGGAAATAGTGGGGCGGTGGGCTGGGGGAGCTGTTGGGGGGGAGTGCCTAGGACAGGGGCCTGAGGAGGTATGGAGCTTTTGTTCCCAGAAACTTGGAGATTCGGAGAAACCTTTTCAAGAATTAAGAGAAGAATTCCAGCTACTGATGTAGAGGTAGAGACCCTTCCCAGCAGGCCTGTGATATCTTAAAAGGAGGTCGGAGACTGGCTCTCTCTTTTTATTAAAGAAGGATGAGTTGCTCCTTGAGCCAGTGACCATAAGCTCAGGGCTCTGTCTATCTGGTTTATGGCTCTATATTCCTAGCACTTGGCACGATGCCCCGTACATGGTAGGCATTTAGTAGGTACTGAAAAAACGAATAAGCAATGGTCTACCAGTTTGTGCCCACAGGTTGCCAGACCTGTCTGAGTATATCCCGATACCTCTCTACCCGTCTACTCACTCCTCATCCCCAAATAAGGGATCTTGGTTACTTGCATCCCATAAACCACATTGCCCGAATAGAGGGAGTGGGCAACCGATGCAGGGAAAGGCAGGTGGACAGGGAGGTCTCGCTCGTGCCTGCATGCAGACACCAGGCACCATGGGAGGAAGGCTAAGGTTGGAGGCGGAAGCCTCCTGCTCACCACGGTCTGTCTCTGCTTCTTTCAGCTGGAAAACTCCAGTTCATGGTTCAGGGGTGTGAGAACATGTGCCCGTCCATGAACCTCTTCTCCCACGGGACGAGGATGCACATTATATGCTGTAAGACCCAGTCTTTCTGCAACAGGATCTAGAAGCCTTCCTTGCTTCTGGCTCTTCCTCGGGCAGCAGAAATCCACCATCAACCTCGTGGGCTCAATTTATATTTAGTTTCTTTTCCAGTTAACAACCCATCACATGTGTCTCTGCCTGAGTGTCAGACAGGATATAGTCAAATCTCTCTCCTCTCCTGTTCGTGCCATACTCCTCTGTCCTCCCTTTTCCCTGTTCCCCCAACCCATCTCTCAGCATTTTCTTTTTCAATAAATTCCGCATGGTTAAAGAACACAGAGTCCCAAGAGACTTCTTTTCCTGACAGTCCGTCGCAGAGTCAGCCTCAGTGTCCTGGGCAGATGCCACAAAGAGGAATACGGAGCAGGTATTGACCTTTTACAAGCTTAAACAAGGAAGGATCCTTCTCTGACTCCCTTCATTTCCATCCCTGAGAGACATCGCCCCTTCTATGTATCACAGTGTCCAAAACTTACCCCTTCTTTGGTCTTGACACTTTTAAGTCTTTAAGAATCTACTCATAATTATAATAAAAAAGACTCCTTTTTCTCTGTTGCTGTAGAAATATATAGCAGGTCATCATGCTTAAATCTTTTTTCTCATACATGATGGTACTGGTTCATCTCAGCCTGGAGGGGATAGGGGAAATTCCACGGCAGTCCCTCTTACCTTGTCTTAGCATTACCTTCTGCAAGGTGTTTTTACCTCTATTGCTGACTTCAAAATTAGAGAGAGGGGACTATGACCCAAGGACTGTGAGCAACCCACAGAAACTGGAAAAGGCAAGGAAATATCCCCAGAAAGGGCCACAGCTGACCAGTACTTTCATCTCCACCCACTGAGCACGCACCAGGCTTCTGAAAGTGCAAGATAATGATTCCTTGTGTTTTAAGCCAGTGTGCAGTGATTTGTCACAGCAACAGTGAACAAGAGATACAAACAACTAGACAGAAAATTAGCGGAGACAGAGAACTCAAAACCATAAACCAGAGGGATCTGGTCAGCACTGACACACCCCACACAGCAGTCGTTTACACACTCTTTCCCGGTGCCCGTGGGAAACACAGAAAAGACCCTGTTGTTGGCTGGAGTGTCATCCCATACACTAAAAGGCTGTGGGTTCGATTCCCAGTCAGGGACATGCCTAGGTTGCGGTTTCCAGCCCTGGTTGAGGCCCACACAGGTGGCAACCAATCAATGTTTCAATCTCACATCAATGTTTCTCTCTCTGTCCCCTTCCTCTCTCTAAAAGCAATGAAAAAAAATGTCCTCAGGTGAGGATTTAAAAAAAAAAGGAAAGAAAATACAAGAAAACTGACCATATCATAGGCCATAAAAATACTTAAACAATAAAAGAATTGAAGTCATAGAGATGATTTCACCAAACACAAGGAAATCAAACTAGAAATCAGTAATAGGTAACAGGAAAATATCCAAATACATGGAAATTAAAGCACATATTTCTAAATCTCCTGGTCGAAGAGGATGTACCAGAGGAAATAAAACATCACACTTAATGTAAAGGAACACACAACATAACATTGGGGGACACAGCCAATGCCGTGCTGCGGGGAAACTTATAGCAATAAATATATGCCTTAGAAAATGTTAAAAGGCCCACATCAATTAAGTTCTCATTCTCAAGAACCTAGAAAACACAAAGCAAAATAAACCCAAAGTAAGCAGAAAGAAGGAAGTAATTAAGATAAAAGCAAAATCAATAAAACAAAACAGAAAAATAGAGCAAATCAATAAAAGAGCTGGTTCCTTGAAAAGATCAATTAAAACAGATAAACCTCTAGCAAGACTGACAAGGAAAAAAAAGAAGATTCAAATTACCAGTATCTCAATGAAATGGGTTTCCTTGAGACCCTGAAGACACCAAAAAGATCCCGAGGGCATACTACAAAAACCCTATACACATAAATTTGACACCTTAGTTAAATAAACCAATTCCTTGAAAAACGCAAACGACCACAACTTGCTCATTATGAAATGGGTGATTTCAAAAGCTTAAGATTATTGAGGACTCTGAATTTATCATCTAAAAAGCCCCCAAAGGAAATCTCCAGGCCGTGATGGTTTCACTGGAGAATTTTACCAAATGTTTAAAGAAAAATTAACACCAATTGTATACAATCTCCCCCAGAAAACACAAGTGAAGAGAATACTTCTCAACTCATTTTAAGAAACTAATGTTACCCTGATGCCACCACCAGACAAAGACAATAAAAAAGACAGAAAGAAAGAGAGAGAGGGGGGGAGGGGGGGAGAGAGAGAGGAAAAAACTACAGACCAGTATCTCTCATGAATGTAGGGGGGCAAAAAATCCAATATTCAGTAATATGTAGACAGAATTATACAGCACGATCACGAGGATTATTCCGTGGCAAAGCTGGCTCCATATTTGAAAATCAACGTGATCCATATTAGCAGGCTAAAGAAGAAAAACAACATTGTCATATCAATTCTTACAGAAAAAAAGCATTTACCAAAATTCAACGATCATTCAGGTTAAACTCTCAGAAAAACAGAAACAGAGGAGAGGGTCTTCAACTTAAAAAAAAAAAAAAGCTACAGAGAGATTATCCTCAGTGATGAAAGACTGGATGATTTGTCTCAGACTGGGGTCCCACTCAACGCAGTACTGGGCGTTCCCCGCAGCGCAGTGAGGGAAGAAAAGGCAGTGAGAGACATAGAGACCAGAAGGAAAGAAAGAAAGCTGCCTCTATTTGCAGATGACCTGAGCCTCCCTCCAGAAAATCTGAAGAAATCTATAAACACTCCTAGGACTAATCAGGGAGTTCAGCAAGGTCACAGAATACAACATCGACGTACAAAAACCCATTGTACTTCTGTGTACTGGCAGTGAACACAACACCCAAACTGAAGTGCATTATCATTTCCAATGGCTAGAAACAAGAGAAATATCTAGATATAAATCGAACGAAATACGCGTGGGTCATGTAAGCTGACAACTACACAATCTGCTGAAGGAAATCAAAGATCTTTTTGCAAATGGGGAGACACACTGACTCACCGTAGGAAAGCTGGGAGGTCTGTGAGCTGATAGTAGAATTCCAATCCAAAGCCCAGCCCGGAGGAGCCACGGCAGCAAGATGCTGCACTAGGGAGCTCCAGGCTCTCTTTTCCCTGTGGAAATGTTGTTTAAAAAATTAAAGACTGGCAAAAATAATTTAACAGGAGCTCTGGCGAACAGGCAAAGATTTACAGCAAACAAGTGACCACCCAACCAGGAAAAAAGCCACATTAAAAATAATAGGAAATTTCCCGGTATTTTCACTCGTCCTTGCCCCATCCCCGTTTCCACGGTGGCGGACTGAGGCCCAACTGCCGATGCCTACGCAGCCTGCAGCCCCAGGGGCAGACCTCGTTTGCAGCGTTCTAACCTGGGGCAGCGGGGTAGGGCTGCCTGAGGACTGCCCTACTGCGATCCACTCCAGGGCTCAGGTAGGGAAAAGCGGAATCGCTCCGATCTCAGGCTGGAAAAAAACGAGGAGAAGCAGTCAGCACCCGAGCGCCTCTTACAAAAGCTGCAGGGGGCCTGCAGGTGAACACAAGCCTGGTTAGGAGGTTATGGTTCGTGGCGAGAATGTAAATGGCGAAGCTACTGGGGCAAACGATATGATGGTGCCTCAAGAAATTAGGCACAGAATTGCCCGCAATTCCACTTCTGGGTATATGAGCAAAAGGATGGAAAGCAGAGAGTCAGAGAGATATTCGCACACCGTGTTCATAGCGAATTATTCACAATAGGCAACAGGCAGCAGCAATACAAACGGCCATTGAAGAATAAATGGATGAACAAAATGTGGCGTGCAAAACAATGACATGGTTATGGCAGCCTTGCAAAGGAACGAAAGCTGATACGTGCTAAGCGAAGTGAACCACACACCGATGAAGAAACATTGTACCATTCTACTCATCTGAGGAACTGGAAGGATTCAAATTCACAGAAACGGAAAGTAGAATGGAGGGGCCGGGGCTGGGGGCAGGGGAAGTGGGAAGGTTTGTTGAACGGGTACAGAGCCTCAGTCGAGAAGATGAAGAAGTTTTGGAAACGGGTGATAGGGAAGATCACACAGCAACGTGAGTGTTCTCACTAGCCTTGAGCTGGGGCCTTAAAAATGGTTTAAGTGATAAATTTTATGTTTCATATTTTATCACAATGAAAAATAAAACCCAGCCAGATATTTTGTAGATACAAAAAAGATTTTTCTGAGATTTCTATGGAAAGGCCAAGGACTAAACTAGCTAGAACAATTCTGAAAAGGACAAAGCAGAAGGCATTGGTCTACCCAAATTCAGAGTATGTGGGTGTGGTAACCAAGACCGTGAGGTATATTATTGGAGAGAGAGATACATACATCAATGGAACAGAACAGAAAACCCAGAAACAAACTCACAAATGCAGCCAACTAATTTTTTTTTTTTTTACCAAAGTGCAAAAGCAATTTGGTAAAAAAGCAAAGTGCAAAAGGTATCTTTTGGAGAAAAGATAACCTTTTCAACAAATGGTGGTAGAAGAGGATATTTAGAGGCAAAATAATTAAACTTGAACTAAGGCTCACACCTTATACAAAAATTTACTCAAAATTCATCACAGTCTTAAATGTAAAATGAAAGACCACAAAACTTTCAGAACATGGGAATCTTCAAGATCTAGGCCTAGACACAGGATTATTAGGCTCTTTATCTAAGAGACACAAAAATACCATCCATAAGAGGAAAAATAATTGAACTTCATTGAAATTTAAAAAAAACCCACAAAAACCTTTGCTGATTTTAGAGCTATCAAGAGGATACAAAGACAAGCTGCAGAATGGGAAAGTATGTTTGCAAACCACGTGTTTGACAAAGAACTAGGATCTAGAACTTATAAAGAATTTCCAAAACTCAAAAACCTGATTAGAACATGATTGAAAGACATGAAGAAACATTTTGCCAGAGACACAGGTGGCAGTGAAGCACGTGGAAAGTTGTCTAACATCATTAGCTGCTAGGCGATGAGCCACTGGCCAGGAGAAATGCAAATGAAAACCCCGGCGAGAATTACTGCATGCACATCAAACAGAACGACTGAAATAAGACACAGGGACAGCACCGAATGCTGGTGAGGATGAGAAGAACCTGGATTACTCGTGTACCGACGGCTGAAATGTAAAACGGTACAGCCACTCCAGAAAAGGTTGGAAGTTTCTTCAAACACTAGACATACAACTCCCATGTGACCCAGCAGCTGCATTCCTCAGCATTTATCCCAGAGAAATGAAGACTATGTTCAGACAAAAACCTGTCCACAAGTGTTTACAGCAGCTTTGTTGCCAAAGCCACGGCAGCCAAAAAGGAGAACAACCCAGGCGCCCTTCAGCTGGAGAAAGGAGAAAGCATGATGCATCTGCGCCATGTGATGCTACACAGCCAGAAACAGGGTTACCTGATCTGTGGCAAGCACCTGGGTGGGTCGCCAGAGAATTTTGTTGAATGAAAAAAGCAATCCCAAAGCTTACAATACTGTATGGTTTTGTTTATAGAGCATCGTTATGATGAAAAAATATAGAAATGGAGAATAGGTTACTGGCTGCCAGGGGATGGAAATGAGTATGACTATCTATAAAAGGGCGACGTAAGGGATTCTCGGGTGATGGAAATGTTCTGTCTTGACCATATTAATGTTAACATTCTGGGTATGATATTGTTTTATAAATGTTGCCACGGGGAGAAGCTGGATAAAGAATATGAAGGATCTTTCCGTAATACTGCTTACAACTATATGTATGAAT
This sequence comes from Desmodus rotundus, assembly GCF_022682495.2. Lineage (NCBI taxonomy): Eukaryota > Metazoa > Chordata > Mammalia > Chiroptera > Phyllostomidae > Desmodus > Desmodus rotundus. The sequence goes on along the minus strand of NC_071393.1, from coordinate 21,872,882 downwards.
CTACAGTTTTCTTAAAAACATTTAAAAAGGCACATTACATTCAAGCACACACATTAAAATACACAACAATAGTATATAAATTGCAAAACTCTAAGGTCCCTTGATTGTACAGAAAGAGCATGAGGTGTTAACTTCAGAATGTGATAAGTATGTATATTGTAAATTATACAGACCCCTCCCCAAATATAGAAGAGCTGTCGTTTCAAACTGGGAGAGAAGGAGTAAATGAAAACATTGGTAAAGAAAATATTGAACAAGACAAAAAGGGAAAAAATACAAATCCAGGGGGACCAAAATAAGATGGTAGAAATAAGTCTAAATAAAGCAGTACTCGCACGGAGTGTGAATGGAGTAGGTACTCTAGGTTAAAAGACGAAGACTGTCAGACCAGATTTAAAAAATAATTTAAAGAGCTATACTTCACACTCGATTTAGGAAAGTTAAAAATAAAAGGCTAAGAAAGACATGCCATGCAAAGCAAGCCTGTGATGCTGGCTTTATTCACTTGTTTGTTTCCATTTTAATTTTTTAAAATTAACATCAAAAACGAAAACCACAAAAGCAAATAGGAAAAGCTTGTAGAGCTCTATGAATCCAGCTAAAGGCATTACTGTCTCTAGAAAGAGGACTACTTCTAAATAAGCAGTTGAATTCATTGACAAAACATGACAAGTTTATACCTGTGCACAGCCTGTGAACATAACCCCCAAAGTTCATACAGCAAAGTTAATAGACCCACAGAGGGAAACACACGAATCCACAATCATAGCGGATTTTGACCTACTTCTTCAGTAGTTCCTAGAATAAGGAATAAGAATATAAACAATTTGAACATAATTACCTAAGTTGATTACATGGCCATCTATAGCAGTCTACCCAACAAGTCTACACGCTATATTCCTTTCAAGCAGTCTTTGAATATTTAGGCACACGTGGGGTATTATGAACCAAGCAAGACTCAACAAATTTCAAAATACTGAAACACAGAAAGTATGTTTTTTGACCACCTTCAATTAGCTGAACATCAATTAAAAATATTCATCAGCCACTGCCATCCAGCAGTTCTACCCACAGGTGTACACCCTAGAGAAGTGAAAACGTACGCACAGAAAACCCCGTGCGATAACGCCCACCGCGGCCTTGTCACAATAGCCGAAAAGCAGCAGCCCGAATGCCCGTCGACTGATGAATAAACAGAACGTGGCATCCACATCCATTGAAATATTAGACACAGACAGGAATGGAGTGCCGATCCACGCTACAGCATGGACAAACCTGAACACATGGAGAAAAAGAAGCCAGACACAAAGAAGTCTGCAGATTCTACAGTTCTATTTCTAGCAAGTGCTCAGAATGAGCAAATCCATCCAGACAGACATCATTATAGACTAGTGTTTCTCCAGGGCTGCAGCGGGGGAAAGCGGTGAGTGATTACTAAGGGGTGAAAGGTTTCTTTCTGAAGTGATGTAAGTGTTCTGGAATTCGCCAGAGGTGACGGTTGAGCAACTTTGCGAACACACTAAAAACTACGGAAGGTCCCTTAGAAAGCGTGAATTTTATGGTACATAAATCATCTCAATGAGAATTTTTAGTTAAAAACAATTCCCAAGGTTTTGGAAACTGAGAAATTCAATTCTAAACAATCCATGGGTCAAAAAATAAATCATAAAGAAGTTAGAAAGATGTTTAAGCCAGATAACAAAAAGTACGACACAGGAAAATTTGTGGCATGAAGTGGTAGTTGGAGGGAAATTTATGATTTTAAATGCTTATGTATATATATATAAAGCACATATAATTGACAGAGGACCGGTATTCTGAATGTATATATTTATAGAAAACACTGAGGATAGAGGAAACAAACGTGAAATTGTACCACAGAGATATAATCAGCAAATTCAGAGTACAGAAAATTATAGAGTAAAACAGCTGCATTCTTTTACCAATAAAAATTGCCAGGGGGAAGAAATTCAGAGAGAGGAAGGATGAAGGGGGAACTTCTAGAACAAAAGTAACTTAAAAGACATCAGTCAATTGCTAATGTAGATTTTATTTGGATTCTGATTCAACACATACTGTAAAAAATAATAAAATCTGAACACTGAATGGGTATCAGTAAAGAGCTGTAAGAAAAGAATAATCTTTTTATTGAATTTATTGAGGTGACGTTGGTCAATAAAATTATACAGGTTTCAGGTGTACCATTCTATGATACATCATCTGAATATTGTACTGTGTGTTCACCACCCCAAGTAAAGTCTCCTTCTATCACCATTTATCCCCCCTTACATTCTTCCACCCACCTCCCACCCCTTTCCCTCTGGCAATCACCGTCCTGTTGTGTCTGCAACAGTGTTTTTTTTTTTCTTGACCCCTTCACCTTTTTCTCCCAGCCCTGCAACGCCCCTCCCCTGTGACAGCTGTCAGTCCTTTCTCTATGAGTCTGTTTCTGTTTGTTATTTTTTCATTAGATTCCACACATGAGTGAAATTATACGGTACTTGTCTTTCACTGTCTGACTTATTTCACTTAGCAAATGGTCTCCAGGTCCATCCACGCTGTCTCAAAGGGTAATTTTTTTATGGCTGAGTAGTATTCCACTGTGTAAATGTACCACAACTTCTCTATCTACTCATCTACTGATGGGTGTTTGGGTTGCTTCCAAATCTTGGTTATTGTAAATAATGCTGCAATGAATATAGGAGTGTATATATTCTTCTGAATTAACGTTTCAGACTTCTTCAGATATATTCCCAGAATTTGAAATGCTGGGTCATAAGGTAGTCTCATTTTAAATTTTTTGAGACAACTCCGTACCGCTTTCCACAGTGGCTGCACCAATCTGCATTCCCACCAGCAATGCGCTAGGGTTCTCTCCACATCCTTACTAGCGCATGTTTGTTGATTTACCAATGACAGCCACTCGGACAGGTGTCAGCTGATATCTCACTGTGGTTTTACTTTACATTTCTCTGATGATTAGTGACATTGAGCATCTTTTCATGTCTCTTGGCCATCTGTATGTCCTCTTTGGAAAAGTGTCTATTCAGGTCCTTGGCCCCATTTTTTAATTGGATTTTTTGGGGGGTGTTGAACTTTATAAATTCTTTATAAATTTTGCATATGAACCCCTTATCAGACGTATGATTGGCGAATATGTTCTCCCATTGGTGGGTTGTCTTTTCATTTTGTTGGCAGTTTCCTTGGCTATGCAAAACCGTTTTAGTTTGATGTAGTCCTATTTGTCTATTTTTTGTTTCTCTTGCCTGAGATGATATATCAGAAACATTATTGCTATGAGAAATATATGACCTTTTACTGCCTATGTTTACTTGTAGGATTTTTATGGTTTTAAGTCTTACATTTAAGTCTTTAATCCATTTTGAGTTTATTCTTGTGCATGGTTAAGAAGGTGGTATAGTTTCTTTCTTTTTTTCATATGTCTGTCCAATTTTCCCAACACCATTTATTGAATAGACTATCTTTATCCCATTGTATGTTTTTGCCTCCTTTGTCAAAAATTGACTCTCTATTCTGTTCCAGTGATCTATGTCTGTTCTTATGCCAGTGCCATGCTGTTTTGATTACTGTGGTCTTATAGTATAGTTTGATAGCAGGTAGGTGATTCCTCCAACTTCTTTCTCAAGATTCCTGTGGCTATTTGAAGTCTTTTGTGGTTCCATATAAATTTTTGGAATATTTATTCTAGTTCTCTGAAATATATCATTGGCATCTCGATAGGAAAATACGCTCAATCTATAGATTGCTTTTGGTAGTATGGACATTTTAATGATGTTAATTCTTCCAATCCATGAACACACTATATGCTTCCACTTATCTGTAGCTTCCTCAATTTCTTTCTTCAGTGTCTTAGAATTTTTCTGAGTACTGGTCTTTTACATCTTTGGTTAAATTCCTAGGGTTTGTTTTTGTTTTTGTTTTTTGGGAAGCAACTGTGAACGGAATTGTTTTCTTAGTTTCCTTTTCTGATAGTTCATTAGTGACATATAAGAATGCAACTGATTTCTGGGTATTTATTTTATATCCTGCTACTTTGCTGAATTTATCAGTTCTAGGAGTTTTTTTAGTGGGATCCTTAGGGTTCTCTACATACAGTATCATGTCACAGCAAGTGTTTTTCTTCTTCCTTTCCAGTTTGGATGCCTTTTATTTCTTCCTGTCTGATTGCTGTGGCTAGGGCTTCCAGTACTCTGCTAAGGAAGAGTGGAGAAAGCAGACCTCCCTGTTTTGTTCCCGATCTTAAGGGAAATGCTCGTAGGTTTGGCCTGTTCAGTGTTTGTTGGCTGTGGTTTGTCGTAGATGGGCTCCATTACGTTGAGCTATGTTCCCTCGACTGTCATTTTGCTGAGTTTTCACCACAAATGGGTGCTGGATTTTATCAAATGCTTTTTCTGCATCAATTGACATGATCGTGTGGGTTTTTCTATCCTTCATTTTGTTTACGTGGTGTATCATGTTTATTGATTTGTGGATAGTGTACCAACCTTGAATCCCTGGAATAAGGCCCTCTTGGTCATGGTGTATATTTTTAATGTTTTACTAGATCCGGTTTGCTGATATTTTCTTGAGGAGTTTAGCATCTATGTTCATCAAGGGTATCGGCCTATAATTTTCTTTCTTTGTAGTCTCTTTACCTGGTTTTGTAATTAGGATAATGCTGGCCTTGTAAAACTAGTTTCAGAGTCTTCCCTCCTGTTGAATGTTTTGGAATAGTTTGAGAAGGGCAGGTTAATCCTTTGAATGTTTGGTAAAATTCACCCGTAAAGACATCTGGGCCAGGACTTTTGTTTGCTGGCAGTTTTTTGACTACTGCTTTAATTTTACTAACTGTAGGAGAATCTTTTCAATAACAAGCAGCACTAACCTGGATAGCCATGGGGGGACAAAAAAAAATACTTGACCTCTATCTCCCATACACAAAAAAACATTCTCAGGTGGAATGTAGACCTAACCGTGTAACCCGGAATTATAAAGCTTTTAGAATATGCAAGAAAATTTTCATAACCTTCAAGTAGGGAATGAGTCCTTAAATAAGAAATGAGTAAAGATCAATTCTCTGAAGAAAACAGAATAATGTGACAGTGACCGGAGGAAGCAGGAACATTCTGGCTGAGTTTAGTGTACGCCAGCCACGCACGCTGATGGAAGGGTTCCCTGCAGAAGCTATACACACCAAAGCCTGGAGGGGGACAAGCCTGGGCTCACTCAGTAAACAGAAAGAAGCCTACTCTGCCTACATTACCGAGGGGTAGCAGGGACAGGGGGTGAGTGAGTCATGCTGGGCCAGGTCAGTCAGAGCAAAGACTCGATTCCATTGATGCAATGGGAAGGCCCTGAAGGTTTTTAAACAAGGGAACGTCACAGTACAATTTATCTTTTTAAAAAATGACTTAAGACCTATGGAAGAAGACTGTTTGAGGGAAGGGGGAAGAGGTGGGGATTGGCAAGAGAGGAAGTGGGAGATACTCGTTTTTATTGAGAAATCCAGGGAGGAGAGATGAAGGAGGCTGAACCACAGTGGGAACAATAAAAATGGAAGACGCATTCAGCTTCCAAGTATATTTTGAGGGTAGTTTAGATCAAATGAGTGTCCGTTTCTTCATTAAACAACTATTTATTGCATGTTATAATGTATCAGGCACTGTTCTATGTGCTGGGGATATAGGGACAGATAAGGCTCCTGACCTCAAGGAGCTTATAGATGACATATTCCTACAGGGGAAGCAGACACCTAATAGATAAACAAATAAAAATATCCTAGAATGTCAGATAGGTGTTATAATAAAAAATAAGAGTGACAGAGGTGGGGTTTAGGTAACATCACCGAAAATATTATTTAGGTGAGCCGGGGAAGACTTTGCACAGGAGATAACATATAAGATGGAGAGTGAAGCACAAGCCACACAAATACCAGGGAGAAAGCACTCCAGGGAAAGTGAACGGCAAAGGGGAGACCTCGAGGTGAAAGTGTTTCTGTAATGAGCAGGACAGCAAAGCCGACGTGGCTGCAGCAGCACAAGCAAGCGGGACAGTGGCAGACGAGGTTAGAGAGGCGGCCACAGGACAGATCCCACAGAGCCCCATGGATCTCAGGCAAATTTCTGAATTTTGTCTGAAGTGTGAGGAAAAGCCACGAGAGTTGGGAGCAGAGAAGGAATACGAGTCACATGTCAGAAGGGTCGCTGACTGCTTTTCTGAGCTCTGGGAGCACAGTGATATGAAAAGATAGCAGTGCCTGCAACTGGAGTAATGCCAGCAGAGGCGTAAAGTGCATGTATTTTGGATATGTTAGCTGAATTGAACAGGATTTGCTGAACTTAATGTAGAAAACCACGTCAAGGATGATTTCTAGTGCTTTGGCCTGAGCAACCGAAAAGCTGTATGTACCGTTTACTGGGGTGGGGGACACTGGAGACGAACAGGGTGCGACAGAGATGACTATGCGTCCAGGGAAAGCACTAGGTAGGCTGCAAGAGGCCAAAGCCAGAGATGACAGTGTTTGAGAGTCACTGATGGATGGATGGCCGACAATCTTCAAAAAAAAGTTTCTTCATATTTGAGAATTTACTGGCTCAATTCTTAGGAGCCACCTCAGTTGAAAATTATTCTTCCTGTGGCCACACTGCAGTTCACACTTTACCAGTGCGTGAACACAAAGTCCCCACCTAATGCACTCAAGTTAATATGAACTTTATTAGAACGAAGTCTTAATAAATCTGAGATAAAAGAACCAGGAATCACATCTATTCCTATTATACCTTCCTTATTTCTCCCTTCTCTTTTATTCCTTACCACCTAGACGCTTAGTCGCCAATGAGTTCACAGAGTTAACTATTCATTTGCAAAATAGAATTTATTTCTGTAATAAAGAATTAAAATATAGCTGTGAAAGTAAAGAATAATATAAAAAATATTTAAAATGTGCAATGGTAATTTTAAAGGTAGTTAAGCATTAGCGTTTGTGCTCAACTTCGACTTGAAAGATCAACCGATATTTTATATTTATCATTTTATTAACCACGGTGGGAAAACCATACCAACTTTCAATTTCAATTAATAATTATAATTCAAGAATGAGTCTCCATACCTCGTCATCAGGCCCTTTTGGAAATGAGGACAAATCTTGGGGATATAGTTTCCAAAGATGACTTCACAAGTGACAAGGATTTTTTTTTAACTACTTCATCCACTTAACCCAATGTGGAGGCAATATATGCTTTTTGGATATAACCGTTTTGATAAAAATGGGACGAGAGTATCATCCTTCACCATATTGGTATAAAAGCTGGTAAATTCATATATCCCCAAAGCTTGGTTTCCCAGGTGGGTCTCCAATTTAGACACTAAACACAGATGAAGAAATATCTAACGAATTCTATCCCTTACCCAAAGTTTTATTTACAATTAAAATATAGGCATCATTTTTATGCAGAACATACAACAGTATTGGAAAGCATTTGCCCAGGATGAAGACAACTCTTCAGAGACTACTGTTTGCAGTTTGCGGGTTAGGAGAGTCTTCTCTAGGAAGAAGAATATCAACACAGCAGTACTATATTCACCAGGGGTTCCAAAGCCGACGGCCCGATCAAGTGGCAGGAAGCCACACCTTCTGGCTGCTGACAACATCACTCAGCTTCCCTTTAATCTTCAGGAAGTGTCTCTTGAATTCCAATCCATCACCCTAGATTAGGAATAATAGCCAGAAACTAGGTCAAAAATCTTGGGAGAAAAAATGGCTAAATAAATCATTCTGACTCACTTTCAGGCCCACCACTGTTCCCACCACACTGGGCTCAGAGGGGCAACCCAACGACGTCCCGTCTGTTCCAAGCACTGATGTCTCTGGACCTAAGCCATTGTTTCCGTAGGTGCCGGAGCTTTGTAAACTAAACAGACCTTATGCAACCACACTGAAGCCTTGCCAAAACGCCGTGACAAAAAAGCCAGTGATTCAGTGATAACAAAAATTTTATTACACTACGATCTTAACGATGTAATTCCATACCAAGCATCGGGACACAGAGAGTGTGACCTCCTCCTCCTCCAACCTCCCTTAGAGCTACGGCAAAACCTCTAAACAGAAGACGCTATTTTTGTCTTACATGTCAAGGGCTTTAAAACTACATATAACTCCAGCACCAATAATTTCTAAGAAATAATAAAAAAAGTGAACAAAACTCTATGTCTATATTAATCACAGAATTATTAACAGATAAAGGTTCATTAATTATAATAGGCAAATATTTTTGACATCATATTTACAAAAAAGATATACATACATTTAATAAGAAAAATTTGAAGTGCTTCAAATTATTAAGGGTAATTATTTTAAAGGTAAAAATAATCTAGATTATTTTACTTTTCTTATTTGTTACTTAGTTACGTTTTCTACAAAAACCAAGAACTTTTACAAAGAAAATTCATTTCCATAAACTGTATCTTAGGATAATGACAAGAACAAATATTCATAATATTAAATAAAAAAAACTGTTACCCTGTGTTTCTAAATGCTATGTATACGTGAACTTAGTACCATTTTAAAATAAACTCCACATAAGAGTATACCCACAGTACATAGTATTAGCTGTAGTGAGACTACTGTAATGAAATCTACCAAAAACAAATCTGTTTTTCTCTGGGTAATCAGATTAAATATGATTCTTATTTTCTTTAAAGTTTTTTGTACTTTTGAAATTTCTACAATGAACACGCACAAACACTTCTTTAAGCAAAACAAAGTTTTCGATTTTGTTTTAAATACACTGTTCTCCATACCTTAGAAAGCCGGAAGTCAACCAAAATCTTCTCATCCATTTCTACCAGATTCACTTTGAAAATCAGTTTATTGTTTCTCCTATCAGTCGTTGATACAGTCACCTACGGCAACAAAAATCAGGTTGAGCCAGATGTGTGAGTGGAGGAGACTCTACATAAAAACTAGTCCAGGTCAGTGACACTCCTGAGATAAGACTTGGAGACGCTCTTCCACAACAGGAGCAGTGCCCGCCGACGGGCCCACTCCTTCCGGGGGTTTCCTCTCCCTGCAGCCGTGCGCGCTCCACTCGCACCAGCGGTAACTAGCACCCAGCTCCACAACCAGGGCGTGGGTCCAGGGGGACTCTCAGCCAACAAAATAAAGTAGCATATTACCAAAAAAAACAAGTGAAAGAAGAAGCAAGTAAAATGGATAAATATAGAACGAGAACAAAGCAAGATTATGAACACATCAGCAAGAGAGAGTCCAGATCTGTGGCTGCAAAGCCACCACGGCGCGGATAAATGCTGCAGCACGATTACCCTGGAAAACGTCACACTAAGTGGAGGCAGACACGAAGGGCCGCACACCACGTAATTCCATTTACATGGAACGTCCAGAATAAGCAGCCCGCAGACGGAAGGTGGGTTAGTTAGTGGTGGCCAGGGAACGAAGAAGGGAGGAGGAAGAAGTAACTGCTAATGGGAGCAGCTGATTCTGGGGGCGATGAAACATGCTGAAATTAAATGGTGACGGTTGTACAGTCTAGTGAATATACTAAGAACCACGGATCTGTGCACTTCAAAATAGTTCAAGTGATGATTTTCATGTCATGTGACTTTTATCTCAATAAATCTTCCTTAAAAAAAAAAAAGTGAATTCTCTGTAAGTGGGAGAAAAATCCCTTTGGCTCCAGACTTTGGCACATGGCATTTTCTCTTAACTTTAACTTTTGAAGCTTACGAACCTACAGAAAAACTGCAAGAACCGTGTAGTGAACCACGCCGTGCCCTTCACTGACCTTGGCCCTCACTGAATGTCAATGTTACAAATCTGCTGTAACACTCCAGACGAAAACTGGTCAGTGGGAGCGGAGCACGCGGAGGACGCGCGGGACTGTTGACGTGCTCGCTCCTCTTTCATCGAAGGGAGCCAGCGGTTACCGTCCCAAGTTAAGTATAGACGGCTTTAAGGAAATATGACTTGAGTCTCAATATTATTCATAACTTACTGAAGTTATTCATAAATCCTTTAAGAAATATTACTTCTTGAGGTAAAGAACATTTTACTTAAGTTCCTCTCATTTCAATTGCTTATTTTTCAAACCAAACTAATTGCTTTGACTTTGAAAAGGGGACTGATGACAGTTTTCACTCAAATACTAGTCTTTCTTCAGGAAAGGGTACAGCGAGAAACCGATGGACGGTACCTGGTTCATACAGCTCTTCTTCCACTGATAGCCCAGTTTCTCACAAGTCTCCTTCAGGCACTGGTAAGACTTGTCTGCATCCAGCTTGGTAAAGAACCGCGTCATCCTCTTGACCAGGCGCTGCCAGGGATTCTGCGTGCCAAGCAGAGAAAGGCAGGCTTAATCCGACACCAGCAAAAGCAGTCGCACAGCTATTCAGTGTGGAAATTCTTTTCCGTGATTTAAGATTCTTACACACAAAGGTCTCCTCTAATGATCTCTTACTTGTCAAAAAAAACTGGTAGGGTTAATACTTTAAGATTTATACATTAAAAAAAAAAGACTGTAAGACAATATGAAATACACAGTTTCCATTATTTAGCTGAAAGCTCGACTTTCTTACCTGTGAGGACCCCGGGGTGCCCAGCAGCTGACTGTTCAGCAGCATGTGTTCTGGGCAGGTGGGCTGGGAGAAGCTGACCCCCTGCACCAGCTTATCGATGCACGAAGGGCCGGTGTCCCACAAGGAGAGACCCGTCCGCGGCTCGGGCTGGGAGCTGGAGAACCTCACTCTTTCTTCACTGAGGCAGGGGGGTATGGGAAAAAACAGATCTTTAAATAAAATCCATCAGGCCTTTTTTCTCACACATTACACATGCTCACACCAATAAAAGTGACGATCCTTATTAACATAAAATATATACGTGCATTACTTTCCATGGGAATATTACCTTCAACAATTACTTGATCTTTATTAACAAATCTTACCTAGAAGCGTTGTTTACTAGAGAGAAGTCCAAACTGGATTGGATGTGCTTCGAGAACCCACCAGGAGACTCGGGTACACCCCCTGAAGTGACTCGGGGCCTCTTGGCCCCTGAAAAAAATGAAGTAAAATAAGTACAAATGCCTTCCAGTCTTCTATGCAGAAACTTTTTAATCAACACAACTGGCAACCCGAAGCAGTGAAACTACCTCTGAAGCCGCTTAACACGAAGACCTTAAACAACAAATGGCTGCTTCTACATGGTTGTTATGCGGACTGGGGTCACTGTGAGCTTGCTAGGACTCCCTTGTGAAACCGCACACATCCTGAGCAGCAAGTATGTTCCATGAGTGGAGTTCAAGGACAGAATTCTAGGTACCATTTATGGTACTAGAGAAATGTTCTAGGAAGACAGAGAGACTTAGCTAAAGAATCAAAACCTCTTAAAATAAAAAATAATTAATGATAACGGCAACGGACATTATGAATCTGCTCTATCCAACATTCCTCGCTCCACTGGAAAAGCTTTACCAAGGGTAAGTGTTACACAGAAAATGACGTCACTGTAAACTCGCGGGTACCACCCTCAGCTGGACGCGCAAGGCTGATACTCAGAGCTGTGTTCCCCCAGTCTGTTTCCTCTCCCTTTCTCCACATGACTGTTTCAAAAGCTCTGCACTCTTGCCAAATTCCCGAACCACCCTGCAGGAGACACCCCATTTCTTAGGGTATGATACCGTCTCTCATTTCCCGGACAGTAAGGTCACTAGAAACCCCTCAAGCTGCACTACCGAATGTGATCTACTTGCCTTCCTGCCCATCCTCTCCCCCCATCGAATGTTCACCCCTGTACGTGTTCTCCAGCCCACCTAACCCTCCTGTCTCCTCAGGGACCCAGACACCCCTTTACGCCCTCTCCAAGGCTGCCAGCCTCTTCCTCTCAACTGGGTCTGTCCCCAAACCATTCAAACGCACTTAAGCCTAGCCAACCTTTTTATCTGCCGGTCCATTCATTCAAATACTTTAGTAAGCTGACTAGTGTTTTATTAAGATGGGAGAAACAGCATGTTGGTACGCTGACAAGATCCGGGCGAGGGGGAGAAAGAGAGAAGAATTAACGACAATGTCCCTGAAGAGGCAAAGGAGAATTGGGTCTCGTGCACGAGAGACATCGGCTTGCACACAGCACAATTTATCCACAGCAACCGGGGAGAAGACGACCGTATGAGCGCAGACAGTTACATGGCGGGAGATGGAGGTGAGAGCTCGTGCAGTTTCTCCTGTGATTGTCTCTATTTCCCAGTGAAACAGGACGTACTGGCACCGCCCGAGAGTGAGCGTGGGGGAGAGGTATTAGGAGCCGAAGAGAAAGGAGAGGTACAATAACGTAGTTCAGGAGAGGGGGTGTGAAAGAAGTGGGGAGATGCGTTATGACTGCCTAGGAGAATTTAGGGCCCACTCGGAATTAGCGATCCAGAATTTAGAGTGAACACTGTTTGAGGTTCTTCTGCAGCTGCAACGCGCTGTGCAGGTGTAAGGGTAGAGCTGGTAGAAAACTGGACCAAACTTGGGTTAGGTTCTGCCCGTAAGTATGATGAAGAGAGCGCGAGGCAAGGAAGTTGAAGATGAATGTGAACGAGTATGACAGTGACTGACCTTGGGCTTTAAAGCAGTGAGGGTGAAACTGAGGACCTCGGGAGGCAGCATCATTAACGGACTGCCCGCCCGGGTAGGAGCAGAGGATGGCTGGGGGCAGGGTGCTGGAGGGAGGAGGAAAAATAAGCCCGCGTCCGGAGCAGAATGCCGGACGATCAGAGAGCACTAGCAGGGAAGAAGGTCCAGAAAACGTGAGGCCGGGGCACTAGAAGGATCATCCAGATGAGTATTTCAGTCACCAAGAACCACGACAAAAATCACATGGCCTTGTGTTGGAGAGTGACAACGTGAAAGAAACTTTAATTTGGGGTTTAGAAGGCGATTGTAACAAGTAGGAATGGTGGGTGCTGGCGGAGTCTGATAATGAGATTTGAAATAAATCAATAAATCAGGGGGGAACATGGGAAGAAAGGAGAAAGTGATAATGAAGAGAAAAAGAGGGTGCCTGACTCACCCCCAAATCCAAGGGAACAAGAGTGTGGGGAGAAAAAACATCTAACATTTGAGATGGAGCTCTACCCCTCAGGGGAGAGCTGGACTTCAACTAAAGCGAGGGGAAAGGTGGAGGAAACACCCGGAGAAGGTGAAAAGCTCCTCATCGGCCTCCAGCTGGTGTCTCCTGTCGCCCCACCTCCTGACCGAGCTGTCTACACTCGCTCCTCTGCTCGTTCAGACTACAGTCCCGCACCAACACTGTGCTTTCGCAACACCTCCCAGCTCTCCACCGGAACTGCTCCCGCCACATCACGGAATCCACTGGACAAGTTTTCCTGTGTCCCTGGCCTCCACCCAGCCCCGAAAGGTTGGCGGTCCTTAGGATGCTGTGCTCTCAATTTCATCATCGACCACTGTTTAAATTGCCGTCTGCTTGAAGAAAACACCTAAATGGACATCTCAAGCCTAGTCCTGTCTCCTGGTACACACAACCACACACCTATTTGACAGTTTTACCAAGCTTCTCAAATCCAACATGTCCAAAATCAAATAAAATCTCCCCCAAGTCTGTTTCCTCTTGAGCTACACCCAGTAAATGGCGCCACCACTTATTTACAGTTGTTCCCACTAGAAAGGAATCACCCTCGATCCCTCCTTCTCTTCCTTCCCCACACGTAAGCAACCGCCAGTCCTGTCAATTAAAATTCTCAAATTTCTTTGGAATCTGTCCCTTCTTTCCAATGCCACTGCCACTAACCTAGTCCAGGTGATCATCTTCTCACAGCCAGGATGAGAAACATCAAAAGCAATAGGAAAAAAAGTAGCCAGAAAGAGCTTTTAAAACCAAATATATGATTACGGCATTTCCTTGCTAGAATCTCTCAGAGGTTTCCCCAACAGCCTTAAGGAAAAGCACAGAATTTGTAACGTGGCTTAGAAGGCCCCCCTCCACAACCCGGTTGCCACCCCCTCCCCCGACCCCTCCCCGCGCTGTGCACTCACGCCGTACTGAGTGCCTGCGATGACCACACACTGCGGCCACTGGGGAGACAGGGGCGCGCAAGCCAGACGTGGTCCACGCTGCACCGGCCTGCTTTCCAGTTCCTCAAATCCCCACCTTCTGAACCTCGAGATGCCCCCCAGGCCGCTCCCTCCGTTCTAACGCCCCTGGCTGACTCACCCTTACTCTTCAAACCTGACCTGTCACATCATTTCCTCAGGAAGACAAGTCTTCTCTGTCACTCAAGACTTGGTCACCCAGTTAGCTGTAGTGCCCTGACGTTCAACTCTATGGTTGTTCATAAAATCAAAATTATTTTTTTATATTTCTGTTTTCCCCACCACACGATCTCCACGAGGGCAGAGGCCACAGCTGTCTCGTGCTGTTGACTTGTGATAGCGACTTTGCAAGTTCTTTACGGTCACAGAAAAAAATACTTTATAAATTACCTTTCTTGAGTGGTTTGTTGTACCATCGATCTTTTTTGATGTCTAGGATGGTGATCCTTACTGATGGGTTCTCAACGAGGATTTTATGCAGCAGAGCTGAAAACAAAACATCGAGACGTTTACAAGAGTCATGCAGAACAGAAAAGCCTGTGGTACGGAACATTCTCTCCTGGTCTCCTCATGTGTAAACACTACTTGCGAGGGAGAGAGAGAATGAATTATTAAAGCTGCTACATTATGGCTTTAATTTCATGCAGCTGTTCTCTGCTACTGTCTACACCGTAGGACACACTGCCCAGATCTGATTCTCAATTACTGGTAAAAAGTAGCCTAAGGGCCAATGCTTCTGCCTGGTGACATTAACAACAATAGACAAAAAACTCTCTTATCCATTTTCAGTATCAAACCTGTTCCATTGTCACGTTAAGTCCTCATTCATGCAGTTTAAAAAAATATTTATTTTCCAGCGTCCTAAGGTGTCCTAATTATCGTGACTAGGAATTCAAATATCTCCTACCACAAAAATAATTTTCTAATGGACAAAAGGCTTAATTGAAAAAAATGAAGCCATAAAAACACAAATAAAGAGGTAGGAAATTTTTTTTCTAGTGATAGAGTAGAAAAGGCCTTTCCAAACCTGACAATATAGTCAGGAACCACAAAGGACAAGATAATAGATTTAAATAAATAAAAATATAAGCCATTTTGCATGTCAAAATAGCATAAACAAAATAAAAATATGACAAATTATGAAAAATATCTGTAATAAATGCAAAGATAGGATGTAGGAGAGGGCAAAGGGCATATGAATGGTGACAGAAGGAGACCCGACTTGGGGTAGTGAACACACAATACAATTTGCAGATTATGTGTTATAGAACTGGACACCTGAAATCTATGTAATTCTATTAGCCAATGTTACCCCAATAAATGCAATAAGAAAGAAAGAAATACAAAGATCTAATGACAATGTTTTAAAAAAAACTAATAAATACATAGTAGATAAAAAACCTCATTAGTACTAAATTTAAAATAAAAGCAAAAATCAGTGAATGTATTTTATAGGCCTATAAGATTACTTAAATATTTTTTAATGTAAATTAACGAGACTGTGATGAAGTGATATGAACTTTCTGAAAAGCAACTTGGCAAAGTACACCAGAATAATTAAAAAGTGCATACGTTCCTGACCCTGGAATTCCACATCTGGGGTTTAATTTTAATTAAATAATTTAAAGGTATGGCCAAGGATTAAGTTATATGGACAATCATCATGTCTTTTATAATAGTGAAGAATTAGGAAAAAAAAATCTAAACCTCTAAAAAAGCGAGCTGAATGAGTACAATAACGACTATCCATTTAGCAGAGTACCTTCAGACTCTTCTAAACAATGGCGTAGGCCTGTAATCATAGTCATGGAGGAAGTTCACAAGGCATTAACGCAAAACAACAAGTTATAAAATATGTATATGTAGTGTGATCTCATTTTTTATAAATCACAAATATTTATGAATAGTTTACATATATAACAAATATATGTGCTTATATATTTTTATGACAAAGTGTAGAAGCACATATCAAAATATTAAAAGGAGCTATTTCTGAGGTATTATAGGACTTAAAAAAATTATTATTTTTTAATTTATCTACAAGAATCATGGATTATTTACACGATCATTTAAAAGTTAAAAACATGTCATGAAAAATAATCAAACAGTAGTATGCTTCATTATCCAAGAAATCGGTGCTTTCAGCCAGACAACCCAGTTACCTAGAGGAGCAGAATCGATTTTTTTCCAAGGGTTGAGGTACGTTTTTTTCTCTTTCCAGTCGGAATACTCCTGACAGCTGTCACTGGGCTGGTCCCACGGCAGCTCTAAAAAAGAAACAAGTCCCGTTTCCTGAGTGTTCGGATCATTATGTAGCAAAGGTTCCAAGGAAAAGTAATCAACGATACGAGTCCATTTCCTCCAGGTTAATCCAGTACGGTTTTCAAACTAAGAGTGCCAGCTCACCGAAGTTTCAGAGGCCCTCAGAGATGCCCGAACCACTTCCTGCCCTACGCTTCCCAGAAGTATTCACATGAATCTTCAAAGCAAGGGCTGCTGTGGTATTTCATTTCACAGCTACACATCCCTCACTCTTTAACACTGCTGGGTTAGAAGCTCCAAACTAGTCATGAAATATTCACTATTAACATACTGTCATGTAAATGTGGATGCCCTTGGTTTCGGTCACTGATTTTGCTGTGACAGATCTGTCTTTTCAGAGGCCAGGAGTTTTCCCACGAGGAAACAGCTCTCACCTCCAGCCAACATTGCGGTGAGCACTATTCCGCAGGACCAGACATCAACTGGCTCTGCGTGGAACTCTCTCCTCTTCAGAAGTTCTGGAGCAACGTAAGGCAAAGTCCCGCACATTTTGTTCAACAAGCGCTCGCGGTTATTGTGCCGGAACACTGTCGCCAAGCCAAAGTCGGAGATTTTGAGGTTATCTACACCAAGGAAAAGGAGACAGCGCTGGGTAAAAACGTTTCGTAACTAGATGTGCTTAAAAAATTAAGCTTTATTGGAAAATTACTGGTGTTACTTAAGGTTTATAGAACTTCTCTACCTTAAAATGACCAATTTTTAAAAAGAAATAGTAAGACATCATCCTCTAGCTAAAATTAGTGAAAGGGCTCATCCCTTCTTCTCAGAGAAATCGCGCAAAATGAATTGAAGAAAGACGCTGGAGCCAAAAGGGCCTGCCCTTCTGGAAAAGGGCACCACTCCAGACGTGGGCTGAGTGCAGAGCCAAGCCCTTACTGGGGTGTGCAGCGGGCAGGAGGCAGCGATAAGGATTAGGCACAGCTTCGCCCCCAGCAAACGAGCCCTGCTGGCAGGAAGAAAATACAGGGGTGGGCAAAAGTAGGCTTCAGTGGTTCATATGGAAAAAGATACGCAGTTATGATTGTAACAACTGCCTTATTAACTCTGTGTTTCACATACAACTGTAAACCTACTTTTGCCCAGCCCCGTGCGTAAAGACACACCCCAACCACAGATGTGCAAACCACTAGAACTTCCTGCTGAAGTGGGTAAGTTTAGAAAAGGAGGAGGAACTCCGTATAGAGGACGAGCCAGAAAGGCAATTCCCAATCCAACTTCCTGCCTTCAACACACACAAACTGCAGGCAGAACGTTGGGTTGAGCTTCTGCCCGGGGAGTGGCGATGGGAACAGAGCGACCCTGTTGGCCCGTGCGGTTAGAGATATAACTGCAGACTCCCAACCACAGGCGTCTGCTGCGGAGGTTCTGAAAACACAGAACGTCATAAAACCTTAGAGCAAAGGAACCGAGTCTTAGGCTTAGGGAAGATTCCCTATTTTCAGCCTTTGCAGAGGGCAATCTGGCCAAAGATGTCAAAACCGGAAATACCCACACATTCTTTGAACTAGCAATTTCTACTTCTAGGACCACATCCAAAGAAATACGTACACCTGCAAACCCACAAACTTAAGGATGCTCATAGCAGTGTTACTTGTAAGTAACTTAAATGTCCATTGATAAAGAAGTGATTAAATCTTATCCTAAATATACACAATGAAACTAGGTAAGTAACTGTTTTTAAAAAGGTGTATCTGTATGTTCTGACACAGAATCGGGTGTATGTGGAAAAAAGGGGCAAGCCTCGTAACAAATACTCATTATAACGTGACCCAATTTCTATACTGGGTCTGTGCACAAATTCACAGAACAGTCATCGCTGTTCTACTTGTTTTTAAAGGCCACGCGCAACTGTCCCAAAACAGGGGGTCTTACATCTGCACAATATAATACATGAGCCATCGATGATGTTGACCTGTATCTGAGCTGGGAGGTAGCTACTGTGCTTACCTTTAACTGTGACACAATCTGAATAAACCTCTGGGATTGAGGTCCAAGTTACTTATTAGTACTGATCACTGAAAACACTAATGCATGACCACGGTGTTCCCTGGATTTTGTGCTTTTGTTATACTGGCAACGTAACACAGGCTGGAGAACTGCGGATAATAAATTCTAAAGTAAAGTGTGGTTACGTCTGAGAAAAAGGGAGAGATACCTGTGAAGGAATACACAGGAGGACTTCGACTACATTGGTAATGCTTTCTTTTTTTAAGATTATTATTATTATGATTGGATAGAAACAAAAGAATATTTAAATAAGATGCAAGATATGAAGAACAATACAATGAACACCCACTCATCCAACACCCAGGGTAAGAACTTTTATCTCCTTTGAAATACCCTTAAATACGTCCCAAAATATATTCTCTTCCTTATCTTCTCAGAAATAACCACCATTCTGAGTTTTATTATGCCGTTTCTTGCGATCTTCTCCATGTTTGTATTCCTAAACAATATATTTGGTTTTATATATTTCTGAACTATAGATTCATACTTATATGAATTCTTCTACCATTTTTTTGGCTCTATATCACATTCTAGAATTTCACCCACGTAATTCACTGTAGCTATAAATCACCCATTTCAGAATTTAAGTGTTCTATTGCTGATAGATATTTAGGTTGTTTCCAGTTTTAGCTACTGTAAACACAAGGCTGTGAGTAGAGTACACACGGGTAATGTTTCATTGTTTAAGCCAGGGGGCACACAGGTGTTTATATGTATCTCCTTTATACTCACAGCCCCAGTAGATACTCTTACGATGCCTATTTTACAACTGAAGACAGTGAGGCAGAGCGAGGAGTGAAGCAATTTACCCAAGGCCATGCATGCACCCTACAAGGCAGCCTAGATTCAATCCTGGTTCCAACGACTCTGAAGCTCAAGCTTTTAACACTATGATATACTGCCTCTCATATTTAGAGACATGCAATCCCTCTTTTCTTTCTTTCTTTTTTTAAATGGTTTTTAATTTATTTTTTTAAGATTAAAAAAAGATTTTTTAGAAAGAGGGGAATGGAGAAAGAGAGAAGTATCAGTGTGTGGTTTCCTCTAGAGCTCCCCCTACTGGGGACCTGGCCTGCAACCCAGATATGTGCCCTGACTGGGAATCCAAACCCAGACCCTTTGCTTGGCAGTCTGGAACTCAATCCACTGAGCCACACCAGCCTGGGTTCTTTCTTTTTTTATAACCCCTCTTTTTCACAGGATTTTATGTAGATTGAAACCAGCATTTAGTCAAAAAAGAATTTAATTTCTAGATGAGGAAGGAGAATTGATTATAATACCATCAAGGCTTTTAGGATTCAAAAAGTAATAGAATGAAAGTAGAAGCAAAAGAAATTCTCCCAGCTTGTGTTTTCTTTTCTCAGGTTTCACCAACAGGATTCATTCTACAGTTCCTTTTTTCCAAATGTCTAAAATTTTGCTATGTGCCTTATGAAACAACTTACAGAAGGTTAAATAACCAAAGGAGGCTCTTAAGTAGCCAGGTTAGTCAACGACCTAGTGCAAGGATTGCCGAAAGGTATTTACCAAAGCATTAACAAAGATATGCCCCCAAACAGTAACTGCCTGGTGGGGTTTTGGTGATTTTTTATTTTCTTCTTTATACTTTTAATCTCATTTCATGATCACATTTTATTTTTATAAAGAGAAAAAAAAAAACCAGTATTTTTAGTTTGGGAACAAAGTTTGCATTTTCCAGCTATTTTTACACATTCACATCTCAGTTATTTATATAAGCTGGCTTTTCGTAATTTATCCCCCCGTATGAAGGGCCATGAGGGAGCTCAGGAAGAAGTCAGAAAGAGGCAGCTGAGGCAGCCCACTGTCACCTGTTGTGGGCGATAATGCTGCCAGCAAACAGTAAGCCTTAGCATTGAACGAGATCTTAAAACTACTTCCACCCAACTCTCCAAGCAACGTTTAAATTCCCTTCACAATGTCCCTAATAATCGGCAATTGAGTGTTGGACTCACGTTACAAATCCACTGTTTTCCAAAGCAACCTATTCATCTTCTGGCAGACCCATTCAGGGGGGTCATCTTGTACTAATCCAAGTTGCTTCTGCACAGTTTCCCCCCAAGGTTCTGAAGAACTGTATGGAACAGTTAGCAGGTTTCCCCAAGTTTTTTCGATTACTCCTTATGTTACATAGCTTCTAGCGCTTTTCATCATCCTGGTCCCTCTCCTACAGAAGTGCTTCAGTGGCTCACCGGCCTCCCACAGCATTTCTCCAGGATACCCCTTATTTCTGGCGTGACCTCACCTTAGTTTCCCAATGACAAAATTACACTGGGGACCGTTATGAACTTTTAACCTGCCCTGCTGCCAATGATAGGCCATTCCACTGTCCTTATCTGGTACTTTTTCCAATCCAAATATTGGACTTCAGATTTTTCCCCGATGGAAAACAACTTATTACTCTGACCCACTTCTCTAGTCTGCTAAATTCATTCCTTCAATACATATTTTTGAAAGCCTACTATTTGCCAGGCACTATGCTAGTGCATAAAATAGAGTGTTAAACAAGAGAGACAAAAATCACTAGCTCGTGCAGCTAACATTTCTGTCATCTTTGTAGATCCTGACTCTACGAGCTAACACGTTCACTATCTACCCCTCTCAGTTCCATCCATAAAATATGACCAGACTCCTTGCACCTTTACCCAAGTCACAGATTAAAAAGTACAAGCAGGGCAAAGCTAAAGTCCAGGCTGTTCTGATAAAAACGTTCATTTACTAATTCATTAAAGAGTTGTTTAAGACTGTTCATATAGCTATTCATCTAGCGAGCTTCCCTTGCAGCTAGCTCAGATTTCTCTATTTCATCCACGACGTCATGAAGGACTTCTGAAGTCTAAATATACCACAAGTCGCCCAAATTTCCAAGACTTTTCAGATTGTTTGCCCTGAAATGTCACTAATGGAAAAGCCTCGAAACACCCTTATTTGGCTGTGTTAAAAATAATTCAGGTAGCAGGGACAAAACGCTAAACTTACCCCTTTCATCCAAGAGGAGATTTTCTGGCTTAATATCCCTATGAGTTATTCCAATGCCATGCAGATACACCTGAGCAGAAAGCAAAGGAAGCACACCGGAATTTAGTAACTGACTTCATTCACACCAACTTTAAGTAAAAGGAAATGAGACAACTGCACCTACCACCCCTGCCATGAGTTGGTGGAAGAACCGCTGAGCATCTTGTTCAGGCATGCCTATGTCTGGCTCTACGAGAATGAATTACGAAAGTTAGTTTACCAGGTAAATATAATCAGGAATCAACCACATAGTCTTCTTATTTCTAAGATTAAACGTTTGTGACTGGACTTCAGCAAACACAATCTTATGCCAACAAAAGATTCTGGAGTCCAGTAACACATTGAATAATAACTCTCATTTCTTACTCAGTAACTCACATTTCCCCATCTGTTACATGGTAAAAACAAATTAATATTACAGGAAAATTGCAGAGAGAAATAACAAACTATTATCCAAACCAATAATGCAGACCGCCCCTTGAAAGCCCCTGTTTATCTTATATGAACCATGATTAATTGATCTTTCAAATTCTCCCCTAATTTCATCAAAATGTTATGCCAATATTTTTCCGCTCCTGAAATATAATTGCCAAAGTGGAAGCTTGGGCAAATCTAAGCTAATTTCACTAAATATTTAACAACAGATTTAAACTTCATATTTGACTTCTCACACCAAACAGTCACGAATGCCAGTGAAGTTTCTATAGGAAACACAGTTTTATTAAGAAATGTTCTACTGTCAGTTATTTTATTATAGCTTGATCTCCTTTATTAACTCATGATTTCTTTTACACTCAACTCTCTCCTGAGATTAAATACTGGAGATTCTAAAAATCAATTTTAATTGTTAATATGATGGCTTCAGATAATAAATTTAGGTCCACGGAATGTATTTTATGTACTTCTCAGCATTCTATAACACCACGCCTTTGGGGCTACATAGAACATTTAAGTAGCAGAAACAGAGTTTACTTCGTATCTATGACAGCAATCGTAGAAAACTGTAAGTTACTTTACTTAAAAAATGAAGAAACGTAACAACATGCTATTATTTGGGACCTGTAGATATATGCAACAATTTCATGCAATGACACTTTGTAGAACACTAAGTGTCTACAAAAAATTGTGCAGGGAAACAATGCATCGCATTTATAATACTTCGCCATGAGATTAGTTTACCATTCTTAAAGTCCACAAAACAACATCCCCAACCCGAATCACTTGGACAACTTGGGAAGAAGGTTTTCTTTACTGACTCCAGGCTTTCAGGTGCTAAGTTGCAAAAACAAAACAGTTTACTCCAATTTCTCTGTTGCATAAGCAATTCTGAGTGGACACTGACCCAATAGAACACCCAAGTTTAAAAAAGAAATCTAGAGACTTCTTCAGTAGAATAATTATCTCAAATCGTTTCCATACCTATGCGATCAAAAAGTTCTCCCCCACTACAGTACTCCAGAAACAGGTACTGGATGTTGCCTTCTCTGCGATGACCGTAGAATTTCACCACGTTCTCGTGATTTAACATTTTATTGATGCAGATCTCCTTCTTAATATTTTCTGGACAGTCTATGGCGCGCTTCATGTCGACAATCTTCACCGCAACCGCTTCTTCAGTCCTTCTGTTCACAGCAAGTTGGACTCTGCGGAGAAAAAGGAAAAGTTGTAACACTCCAGACACCTGAATTCCATTTCTTTCTAAAACCTGAAAAGATTCAATAGGACCCATCCAACACCATTTTACCTTTATCAAGTTCCTCCACCAAGGAAAAACCACGAGAATGGTTCCCGCCATATTCTCAAAAGATAGGACTCCTTTTTGAAAGGTGAGGTACAATACATAATGCACCAAAGAAGTCACAGGCTGTATAACCAAAAGTCATTGAACAAACGCTCGAGAAAATAAAATGGGAGACTAGCCATTCTGGGCCCCATCGCGAATACACATCCTCTACTCATTCGATTTTAATACCATTACCTAACGTTTTAATCCTGTGGTCACTGTCCTAAGCACCCATGGGGTCAGCACCATTATTGCCATCTCACAGCTAAGAAAACAGAGGCACTCAGGGACATTAAGTCGCTTGCCTAAGAACAAAACAATGACCCGCAGGGCGGGTGACAGATGCACAATGTGGCGCCAGGCAGTCGGACCCCAGCGTCCCATCGTCCGTTCATTTAACCACTACGACTACACCCCGGGAAGGAGTAAGCAGCAGGAGAAACTGACTTCAGCGGTCCCTCCCAGCTCTTTAGAAAGAAGATATAAAAGAAGACAAAGTCCTTACAAACGATCATATAGCTTCAGTTCCCACAGGTCTTGGGTTTCAAATGCAGACATCTGTTTTCTAAGGCCCCCGTATATTGAAATGAACAGGGGGGTGGGGGGCGGGCACAGACTCACTCTCCGTAGGCGCCTTCGCCCAGCGTCTGCACCAGGTCCCAGTCCTCCACGAAGGGCACAGCCATGACTCCGCGGGGCACCCGGGCTGCAAGGGGCAGGAGCCAGAAAAGACGCGGGATGAGTTCGAGCTCCCATCACCTGGAAGCCGTGGGGCTCCGCGTCCTACCAGGACTCCTCAATATAAGTAACAGCTCTGGTTCCCCCCGGCACCTGATCACCCATCTTTCGTCCCGGTCTAAACCTCAGGCGAATATCCTAAACTGGCTTGTCCATTGGCGCGCACACTGCATGCTCGGACCCGGCCATTCTTATCCCCGGAGGGGACGGAGCAGTGGTGGTGATGAGACCCGGGGTCAGGTGCCTCCCGGGGGATGCGGAGCGGGGTGAGAGGTGCGGGCAAGGTGGCTACGACCACCGCAGCTCCGCCTCTCCACCCCAGTAGCGTCCCCAGCCAGGGGATTCGGGGCGGGGCCAGCCTGCCCCGAGAGGCGGAAGGAAGGGCCGGGTGGCACACAGCCTAGCGAGGGGTGGCATCTGCAGTCCCTCTACCACCCAGACCCCGGGACCCCAGGACCCCCCTCCTCTGCTCTCCGGAGCCGCCCCTCCACGGGAGACTCTCCGAGCTCTGAGCCCGTTGCCGTGTGCCCCACATCCCATGCAGACCCCGAACTCCTCTGCAGACCCCCCTCGCTACCCTGCCCGCCGCCTTCTTCACCGGACCGTCCACTGCCTGCCACCACAGCAATCCAAGTGCAGCGCTTTTCCCGCCAAAAGTGGCAGCGTCACACTGCCGCAAACGGACGCCCTTGCCGTAAAGCAGGGAGGCGCGCTGCGCGTTCTCCAAGTTTGGAAGGGTGGCCCCTGCGGCGGCCGGCGCTCTGGCCCCACGGGCATCTGCAGCCGGCCCGGGCTCCTGGGCGGTCCGGAGGCGGGGGTCCCTGGCTGCCGAGGGCACCCGTGCGAGAGCTGAGCCCGAAGGCGTCTTCATCCCGGGCGGCGCTGGGGACGACCACGCCGGTCTGCGTTTCTACCCGAGCGCACTGCCAGTCCCGTCCTGGCGCCTTCGCACAGCTGCGCGACTACTGGATAGGACTGTGGCCCATAATCACTGTCACCTTCCACTGCGGCTCAGAGCTCGAGCCGAGCTGGGAACAGGTGCTGAAGGGGCGAAGGAAACTGCGGGGAGCTCAGAGCCCGGTTCCTCCGGAACCCAGCTGGGAAGGCTTCGAATGCAATCTCTTGTAGTTTGCGGGAGTGGGGGGGATGACCGGTTTTGCCCAGTGTTTCCTGAACCGGCTCCAGAGCAGCACCTTAGCCCCGTTTTGGAAGAAGGGCATCTGCATAGCTTAGTCCAACCTTCTCGTTCTCACTGTGGAAGAAACAGGCGGGTGGAACAAAAAGGTTGCATTGTGAAATGCAATGCCAACTATAAAAGTAACTAGTTTACATGAGAAAGTGCATTCTGGGGAAAAGGGCCTGCTTGAGAATAAAATACGGACAACTGAAGTAGGTACTCCCTCTTGACAGTAAACGACTGGGAACTCCATGAAGTTCTCCAGTTCTGAAACCGGGGCCACATGCATTGAGCGTAACAAGCTCAGTTGTGTTACCGGTAATGGAGTACAGTAAGTGTAAAATGTTGCGTAAGTAACCATCACCCCAGTACATTTAATTTTTTGAAAATATACTCATCTATTTTAAAACGATCCCAGAACATTTGGTAAGTTTTGAACCATGACATCACAGGTTAGGCTTCATGTAATAAAGTAACTTTTGAGGTCACTTACATTTCTCTCATGTGTGTACTGAATGTTACAAAGAATATGAAGAAACCAAGAGGAGGACCTGCTCAGTTTCTATGTGTCTGGATGGAATTAAAGTTACCTTAGCCTGAGAAAAGGAATACAGATTTCAGGCAGAATACAGGGTTAAAGATAGCACACGGGAAGATAACTGCACACAACAGCCTCTGTTCCCTTCTAGGAGCTTTCCAAAACGTCTTTTAAAGGCACAAGAGTAGAACATGAAAAACAAGACTTTGGCAAGTGGGAAATCCTTAGATAAAACAAAGATGAATGCTGAAGCCAGCAATGGGAAAGCTGAAAAGCAACTTGATTCACATCAGAGCTTCCAGAAGTCTCACGTTGTTAGTGACACCAGGCAACTGGAATGTGGGTGAAGGTGGGGCAGAAAGGGGATAGGCTGGAAGACTACTAAGAAGCCAATACACACGTGGACCCTCACCCTTTGTGTACCCAAAGAACTGCCCCCTCCCCCACCCCAAGCTGGTGCAAAGCCTGAGGGTAAATACAAGGTGTCTGTGCTGAAGAGTATCAGGCACAATTAAAGGCTTGGGTGCCTTACTGAAAACAAAGACATTACCACTGAAGGCTGAACTTCTAAGCCTTCTTTCTGCCCTTTACTCTTAGAAATCTGGCAGCCTGGCTTGTACCCTTATAGGACAGACAAGCCTGCTCAAGGGAACGTTACCTATATAAAAGGGAAAATCCACAGATTTCCGAATGTGACAAGTCAGCCAGATCACAGGAGTGAGGCCCACATTCAATGAGCCAGACCCCTCTCCCCAGACAGATATTCCAGTCAGCTTGTTAGGGTCCCACTCTTACAAAGAGCAGACAACCAAGAACTTGAAAAGTCCTTTAATAAGAAAGAAGTCAAAACAAAGAAATATTAGAACAAAAAACCCTCTTGGACATTAAAAAACCTGATAGCAGAAAACAGGGAAACTATACAGGCAAGTTACAAAGATCGTATTTTAGGAAACCTTCCAGAAGGAAGCATAAAGATAGAAAACAGAGTAAGAATATTGGAAGATTAATTAATCCAGGAAATCTAACATCCAAATAACTCATTTTTTTCAGAAAGAAAAACGAAATTGGGGGAAATCCACAGATAAGGAAATTTCCCAGAACTAAAGAACTTGACTTTCCATACATGCTTAAAAGTTCACCCAGCACAATGGACACTCCAAGACACATCATTGGAAAAATTTCAAAATAGTACATATGAAGAGGTCCGGGGTGGGAGTGAGAGGGAATGGACACATGCAAAAAAAAAAAAAAAAAAATCAGAATAGCATTGCCTTTCTCAACATTTAGAAGGGAGAAAACAATGACCCAATGCCTTCAAAATAATTCTAAGTTATTCACAGCCTGGAATTCTACCTAGCCAACCGACTGAGTGTGACACGAGACAGTCAAGATCTCAAGACGTGTACCTCCCACACACTTTCTCAGGGAGGTAGATAGAGGTGACAAATCCGGAAGGAAGTCAGGGGATTAACATACATAATATGATAGTGAAAGGATACACCAACTCAGAGGTGTGTAGCAAACCCGGAGTAAACCAAGTGAACACAGCAAGCAGAAGACATCTCTAAGAAATACCTTATGAATCTAAACATATTAAAAGGAAGTTGGCACAAATGACTGAGAGTTTGGGGAGAAATTAGTGACAAGTACAAAAAAAAAAAATGAAAAAATTCCCTCCAAAAAAGTTAAGCAGAGGGAAAAAAGTAGTAATAGTAGACCACATGACCTAGTTGTGAAAAGCTGTAAGGTACAATCTACCAAGCTCACCTAAATCGTAACTGTAACAGAACCTTAAAATGGCCCGTGGGGACAGCAGGATAGTGAAGAAGAGAGCTAAATCTTCACTTTGCACACCAGAAAGTCAACAGATGATACCTAAAATCGAAAAAACCAGCACAGCAAAATAAAGCAAGTTACTCAAGGAGATGGAGGTAAACAATGTCAGAATCAGCAGAATTGAAAGAGGTTTTCTCCTGGGATCGGAAAACGCTGTTTTGCTTTTTAGAACTGAGGTTTTTTTACACTAAGTATACTGTAACAATGAAAATGAAACGTAAATTTTTCAAAGAGATAGCTTCATGCAGCCTAATAAGTAACAAAATTAAAACGATCAAAGCAACAACTATAGCGGTAAGTTCAAGGGTTATCCCATGTATGTTACAGAGGAAGATCAGTAATGATTTCTAAATGGTATTATTCACGTTGGTAAAAAGAAATTTAAAAAATAAAACTCAGAATAACCTCTTCCACTAGGGAGAAATTTTGCATATAAATCCAGTAATGTATTTACATATAGTAAATCAAGTACTACATCAAATCTAAATCTAGTATATAAATGGGCTCGGAAGGTTAAGTTTTCTGGGTATACAAGTTACACCTGAGTATACCCCCTGGGAGCACCATTTTGCTTTATCTAAAAGCCATGTAATTGCTCCTGTTTCTTCAACAAGTAACAGTAAACAGTTACCTTGTACTTTTTAAAATGACTTGAGGTTTATATACATCACTAATGTCTTATGTTACAGCAATGCCCTACTGTACTGAACATAAAGCTGTTTACCCTGGCACTGCACACCCATGAGACTACGGTGCTTTAGTTATTTTTTTCTTTGTTTACGTTTCTCTTCCCCTCTACTGCAGCCAGGCTGGCACTGCTCTCGGGCTACTACTAACAGCAATCCCCCCCTCTTACTTGGAGCGTATTTGGCAAGAATGTCAAAACCAGATCGCGAGAGTTAGTGGTATATAACGACAACAAATAGGCAGAGACTAAGGGGTAAAGAAGCTCACCTTTACATAACTGCAAGAGTTTTAGAGCATAAACTAAGGACATGAGCAAAGAGGCATGAGCTGTGCCGTGGTTGAGTGAGAATACTGAAGAGCTGGATTTCAAACAGACGAGCATGGTTATACTTCTGAAAACACCCACTGACCAAGTTTTGTACATAATGGTGAAGGAGTTTCTTCCTCCACTGAGAATGAGAATAATGGCACTGTTTGCCTTGAGTCTTCAACACTGCTGATTTATTCTCACTTGATTTATTACTGCTAAACAAACAAACGAACACCTCGCTAGTCCCAAAGAAAATTATTAAGATCCGGTTGGCTCACTCCCCGCTCCCCTTCATAGCGTCAAAGAACCTCCGAGGACGAGGCGTGTTGGGAGCAGAGATGCGGCGGCACACAGCAGCCGTCCTGCCCACACGCGGCACCCCTTTAGTCCCACATTCATTCAGTCAGTAAGAATTTATTGAGCGCCCACTGTGTGCAAGGCATTGTGCTCAGTGCTGCAATTTTTGAAATGACAAAGTGTGTGTAGGATCTGACCCAGTCCTTGACAGCTTCCCTGATTTGAGAGACAGAATGCCCCTACACAGCTGATTTAGGGGGCGAAAGCATGGACGAGGTCTGTCTTTCCTTCTGTCCTTCTATCAGCCCACCATAAACTTCCACCTTCGTCAAACTGGTCAAAAGTAAAAACAAATAAGGCACATTAAAAAAAAAAAAATCCCTCCCTTTAATTGACCAAAGTAAAGCCTTGACATTTCATTTGGTAACCTGCTCAGAATTATAAAAATCAATGCATTTGGCCCAGCCCACACTGCCCAGGGCAAAACTTCCAGACAATTCCAATCCCATCGCGTTCTGCTGTTACAAACTGCGTATGTAAAAAACGTCTTTGGCGTCCTAAATGAGACGCGCTCAGCGTGCCGCACATCAGAGGTGGAACAAGTGTTTATGTCCTTGACAAGCCTCGATTATCCAGGTCCTTCACCTGCAACACAAAGACGTCAGTTTCATATTCACGATCAGGTCAACCCGGGAGAGCTTCTCCAAAGCTGGGTTCCCCCTGGTGTGGCTCTGTGACTCAACAAGCACTGGTTTGAGACTAGCTACCCTCTGCTTAGCCTTCCGAAACACCTCTGTGAGGAGCAGTGTAAGGGGTCTCCCGTGCAAACACATCAAGGGTTCTCAATCTTCTCTTATGTTAGAGATGTAACAAACTTACCTGTGACTCTGCGCCACAAATCCCTCAGGAGAAGAAAATGTAGTTCAAAACACACACACACACTTTCTCTCCCCTCCCCCAAAGCCTGATTTGTCACTAAAAAACATCAAGTTCAACCCCCACTGGAAAAACACCACTGCAACCGCTGCCCAAATGGCAGCAGATGGGGTGTCCACTTGCTCAGGACAGTCTAAAACGAAGACGGAGGAATTCTGAGCTGCGCGTATTGTTCAGACATGAGAAATACGCGGCCCCTTTCAAGTCCCAGAGCCAGCCCACACACGGGATGGCAGCTTGCTCCGGGTGACACCTGCTCACCTTGTATATCCTGACCAGCCAGTGCTCTGTGGTGTACGCTTCCTCCAAGACATCAAGCTCAAAGTCTTTATTCCCAATCTCGGCGTTCCGCACTCGGTCAAAGCCTGGTGGGCGCTCTAGAAAGGGACAAGGAAAAGAGACACACTTCTTTCGACAGTGCTGATTTCCTAAGGAAAGAGTAAATCAATTTGGTACATCACCCACTAATTAGACTGTTCTTCCTTAGCCTGCAGTTTGCAGAGAGAGTAGGACCTTCCCAGAAGGACATCAGGTAGGTGAGGGCAAATCCAGTGTTGCCCTAACCAAGTCCTCTCCAAGATGATGCTGCTTCTTAGTCTTCTAAGAGGTCGGGGGCCAACTCCCAAGCACCTCTATTCCTGAGGACTGCCACCCTGAGGCCTCTGTGACACACCAGTAACCCCTCCAAGGGTCAGAGAAGAACCTATCAGAAGTCAAAGGCTTGTACCTAGTTCAAAAATGGTTCCTAGTGTAGAATTAAGAAACTGAAGTCAGAAGGAAAGACTTAACCTAATCAAATTGCTCTCAATGTGTTGATCTAAGAAATGAAAAGTCCTTTATCTATCCCATCCCGCTTCCTTCCCCTTTCCACTGCAATACCTTTTCCTGAGACACCATACAAAGCAATGGGTAAAAGCACACACTCCAGAGCCAGACTGCCCGAGTTTCACCTGACTCTGCTACTAGCTAGGTGACGTTGGGCAGTTAAGTATCCTATTTGTCCCTTAATTTCCTCATATATAAAATGGAAACAACATTAGCATTTACACCTTTCGGGTTCTTGTGCAGATTAAATGAGTTAACGGATATAAGGCACTTAGAACAGTGCCTGGCATGTGAAAAACCTCTGTGTTGGCTACTAGCTCTGTTCTTACTATTGACATCAACGTGGCCAGGAACCACTCACTGGCTTCCGTGTAGACCTGCCCGAAGCGGTAGTAGCACATCTTGTACATGAGGCAGTTCAGCAGCACGGGGGAGCCCTCACGGTCCACTCGGAATTCCCCAGTTGGAGTATAGTAGTCGTGCTCCTTGATGTGTCTGCCTGTGTCTGTGCTGCCTCCGATCCGGACCATCCACAGGAACTTGTTGATGTCTAGGGAGGAGGAAGAGGAAGAAAGAGCTGCTGCATCACAAAGGTTGCTGGAGTGAAGTCTCCTAAAGAAAAGGTCACTATTTCTAAGGAAATTCCCCAAATATTTTTCGAATGGGAAATGGTCCCATTTAAACTCATTTATAAAAACTGGGAAGACAATGTGTGGGCAAAACTTTGGTCCTTAGAATACACAGCTTATCCCACAGATTACTGGACTCCTGAAACCCCATACTACCAGTCCAGACTTGGGTCACAGCAGAAATTAGTCTCAGGCATTGGCTGGGGCTGAGCTGTCCAACACGGTAGCCATGAGCCCCGTGGAGCTACTGGCACCAGCAATGGGGCTAGTCCACATTCAGACAGGCTCCAAGTGTAAAATACACACCGGATTTCTAGCACATAGTCTAAAACAAAACGAGTGTGTACAATATTCAGTTAAGTAAAATTATTAAAATTCACTTCTAGGGGCTGGAGGAAGGCAGAAGAGGGAGAGGAGGGGTCAATGGTGACAGAAGGAGATGTGGCCTGGGTGAACACCTACCACAGGGCACAGATGACATGTGACAGAACTGCACACCTGAAACCTGTGTCACTCTGTCAACCACTGCCACCCCAATAAATTAAATTAAAAAGTTAAAAATAAATTAAAAATTTCATTTCCATTTCTTTTTACTTATTTTGACGTGGCTAACAGAAATTTTTAAATGACGTATGTGCCCCCACTGCATTTCTATTGGACAGTGCCAGCCGAGGGAGCGGCAGCTTTACCAGAAAGGTACAGCAGACACAAACACACGCCCTTCCTTGACCTACAGCTGCAAAGTGACAAATAACCAAGCATGTCTATGAGAAGTCAACATTTCTATGTCAAAATACTGATGCCACTCTCAACTCATCTCTGAGTATGTTATTCTCTGTATCTCCCCACAGGCTTCAGGGAAATGATGGTTAGTATTAGAAGTATTATTGATCCATAAGAAAAAAAGGTTCCTACTGCACTACTGCAGAGGGTTCCAGGGTGTATCACAGTGGTTAAGAACACAGACTCTGGATCTGAACTGCCTGGGTTTGAATCCTAACTGCTAGTTCTAGGTGGGTGACCTCCAGCAACATACTTAACCTCTATGTGCTTCAGTCTCCTCATCTGTCAAATTAGAAAAATGACAGTATCTACCACACAGCTGCTACAGTATTATGAGTAAGAGTATCTAAAGCATTTAATGTGGGGGTGTCAAACTCATTTTCGCCGGGGGCCACATCAGCCTCACGGTCGCCTTCAGAGGGCCGAATGTAATTTCAGGACTGTATAAATGTAACTACTCCTTAACAGTCAAGCAAGAGCTCGGCGCTGCTGCTGGGAAGAAACAAGGTGCTGGGCCATATAAAACAAGGTGGAGGGCCGGATTCTGCCACGGGCCTTGTGTTTGCCTCCTGTGACTTAATGTATCATTTGTAAGCATTCAGTAAGTAATGTTGCTGTCTTCACCTAGTATCTGCAGTCTGACCTCCACCCTATAAACAGGAAAACTAAGACACAAAGACTTGCCTGGATCACACAGCCAGAAACAGGACCCAAAACAAACCCCAGGGCATCAACTCAACTCTCTAAGAGAACTAATCCTGTAGCTTCCTTGTATGTCCTTGTGTTATGTTTGAAGCAAAAACCTGACAAGCTTTAAAAATGGAAGAGAGCACAGCAAAAGAGATAATCAACAAAATGCAAAGGCAACCTACAGAATGAAAGTATTTACAAACCATGTATCAGATAAGGGCTTAATACCCAAAATATATAAAGAACTCATACGACTCAATAGCAACACCCTCCCCCCAACACACATCTAATTAAAAAACAGACAAAGGACATTTTCCCAAAAATACTGAAATGGACAACTGGCACATGAAAAGGTGCTCATCACTAGGGAAATGCAAATCAAAACCACAACGATGTATCACCTCACACCTGTCAGAATGGCGAGAGGTAACGAATGCTGGGGAAGGTGTACAGAAAAGGAAACCCTTGTGCGGTACTATTAGTGGGGACGTAAACTGATACATCCCCACTATAGAAAACAGTATGGAGGTTCCCCAATAAATTAAAAATAGAATCACTACACAACCTACCGATCCCACCTCTGGGTGTACATCTAAAGGAAATGAAATCATTACCCCAAAGAGACGTCTGCACCCCCATGTTCACTGCAGCATATTTACAACGACCGAGACGTGGAAGCAACCTAGGTGCCCATCGAGGGACGAGTGGATAAAGAAAATGTGATATACGTGTGTACTATATATGTGTACGTATGTGGATACCACTGGCATGTGTGATATGTACATGTAACGGAATACTACTCAGCCATAAAAAGGAAACCCCGCCGTTTGTGACAACACAGATGGACCTGGAAGGCATTATGCCAAGTGAAGTCAGTCAGAGAAAGGTGAATACTGTATGATCTCACTTATGTGTGGAATCTGAAAAGCCAAACTCACAGGAACAGAGCAGATGTGTGACTACCAGGGGCTGGGGCGGGGGAACTGGGCAAAGATGGGTAAAGGCACCAACTCCCAGCTCTGAGGTAAGGAAGCCCTGGACGTACAACATGGTGACTACAGTGAGTAATACTGTGCTGTTCAACTGGAAGCTGTTAAAGACAGTAGATCTCAGAAGTTCTCATTACAAGAAAAAAAACCGTACCTATGTGAAGGGGTAGATGTTGACTAAACTTATGGTAATCATTTGCCATATATATGTATGTATATATATAAAGTCATTATGTAATACAGCTTAAACTTATACATCATGCATCAGTTACATCTCAATAACAACTGGAGAAAAATCGTAATACATAAATGAATGGGTACGGCCGTGGTCTTAATAAATAGACCCCTGGTCTACTGGATCATCAGTCAATGAATAATATGCATCTTATCTTAAAATTTCCATATAATGTAATATCTGAGAAAACATTTTAAGTCATGTGTGTTCTCCACAGGGATGTAAAGTATAGCATAGGGAATACAGTCATTAATTTGTAGTAACTATGTACAGTGCCAGATGGGTACCAGACTTACTAAAGGGATCACTTCGTAAGTTTTATAAATGTCTAACCACTTTGCCGTACACCTGAAACTAATTTAATATTGAATGTCAACTATAATTGAAAATAAATTTTTTTTTAAAGAAATGCACTTCAAAACTCTAGTTAATATCACTGCATATGGGATTGGAAGAAAAATACACCAGGCACTGGGAAAAAATACACCAAGAAGTAAAAATACCTGATACCTTAATAAAATTTCATTTGTTTTCTATTAAACATTGCAAATGTTAAAAAACAAAACAAAGGAAGACTGAAAAGTAACAGAAAATGCATGAAGGACAGCCCATTACTAAATGATGTTTTTCAACCAAGGGATGCACCAATACGTGGAACAACATCTCCACATCTTTTTTATACTCCTACACAAGCAATTTATTACGAAGCAGCACCTGCTCCATCATCATTCAAACATTTGTATTAGCACATACGCGCTCAAATGAAAAAGATTTGTAACACCAAGTGTTGTTTAAGGATGGAGAGCAACCAAGAACTTCAGACAATGTTGGCAGGAACGTAAACTGGTTACTACTATTCTGGGAATCTCTTTGCCTCTGGGAACTGATGTTATAAGAGGGTGTAGGTTCAGAAGTATTTACCTTTTAAAGTATGGAAAAGTACTGCTTTAATTTTTTTAAAGTATTTTTTTTTAGGCAGAGAACAATATTTAGATGACTCTTCTAAAACTATGGTTTTGCTAATAACCATAGGGAACATGGTAACATATGCTGTACATACATACATGTGTATGTATGCATGTGCAATGTATATGAAACATTTTAGGCTGGCAGATGATTTTATGGCTTAAACCTACTAAAAAACGTTAAATCTTAGATTCATTTTCAGATGCCTTATTTTGCTTACTGGCTGTAGAACTCCTCCTAGGTCTTAGATAAGTATAGCAGGCTGTACCTATATGAGAAATATTTACATTTACTTTCTACTTGTTGCAAAAAAAAAAAAAAAAATCACAATAACCAAAAGGCAAGTTGCAAATACTTAGGAACCTCCCCAGCTAAGGAAATGTTAGTAACAGTACAAGCACAGAAAAATAGGAGCGTCATCTAGGTTTCTTAAGGTCTATGCCCTCCAGCTAGAGATAGAATCAAGTACATTACCATCAGAGGAATACCCAGTAAGGCCTCCAAAAATGACCAGCACATAGCTAACATCAAGCTCCCTCATGATCTCATAGGCTTTTTCTTCTGTGGATGCCATTGCCTAGAAAAATACGTGCACATTTCTCAGAGCAAAATTCCAGGTCATACGGCACCTCATGGAGAAACACTCCCCACTAGGCCCTGTGGGCCGAACACTCAAACAATCCCGTTACTTACCTGCCCTACTCGAGAAATGTGGGTGTTGTTCCACGTGTTGTTGTCCACTAAAATCGTCCGATTCGCCATGGCTGTAATCTGGTAGCCGTAGTCCCACCAGGACATGACCTTCGCATCCTGAAAGAGGCAGGGAAATGAAGACGACAAGCTTTCCACTGCATCCAAAATCACATACAAAAACTGGAGTGGAAGTGCATCTGACAGGAAATGAGGCATGGATAATTCATCAATTTCTATACAAAATAATGCACGCCTACCTGGAAAACAAAGCTTTGCACTGGGTCCTACATTTATATACAATCATAAAATCTCAGTGCAAACCACACAACCCAACATTCCCGATACTTTCATCGCAGCTCACCTTTTACAAACAAGTATAATGGAGTGGGAGGTGCAGGGGACTGTTCAATATTTCCAAATAAACAGACTGGCCTCATCGGGTGATTGTATTAAATAAATGGTTTTTAACAGCATCACAAAAAATCAGTTATAAAGATGGAGAAAACACAAATCACAGGTTATAATGGGGAAGGATTACAAAATTCTTAAAGTTTTGACTCTACAAATCTAACTCAGAGGTGCTACTTCCAATAGCTACTGCAAAGGAAATCACTTCAGATTCTCAAAAGGCATAAGCCAAAATGTTAAAAGTGGTTATCATTGGGTGATCACTTTATAGAAAATTTGTCTTTTCTCCTATTTTCTGATTTTTCTACAATGAACATGTATTATTTATCTGTAAGTTTTTTCGTCTTTTATAACTGGGATGCTCTGTCTCATGA
Organism: Desmodus rotundus; assembly: GCF_022682495.2. Classification (NCBI taxonomy): domain Eukaryota; kingdom Metazoa; phylum Chordata; class Mammalia; order Chiroptera; family Phyllostomidae; genus Desmodus; species Desmodus rotundus. The sequence continues at coordinate 21,836,520 of NC_071393.1, read as the reverse complement.
TGAAATCACTACAGTGACAATACAAGCAGTATAGGTATCACCAGTGAGGGTCCCTATAGAAGAAACTCTAAATTGAATGGAGGTGACCTTTAAGGCTCATTCAGCACTACTACCATCTTCTCCAAGCTTTCCACTCATCTAAAAGCTACGATACACTGTAACATCAAATGTCCCCCTACACCCAACCCCACAACGCCGCTCCTCCCAAATCTTCACCTCTGGAGTATTGTGACGAAGCCAATAGTACGCTTCTCGAAAATCATCAAAAATGATCCTGCTGCCATCCCCGCCACGAGCAGACAGCACGATGGAGGGAGAAGAGTAGGCCTCACTGGTCACCCAGGTCGAATGGAAGGTGTAGGTGATGAGAAAGAAAGCCATGACCAGTACCATCCCACTTGCCACCTGTAACACGGAAAAATGTGTTATAAAACCAAATTAAATTTACACAGCACAGACCAGCTTCTTACACACGGTCAACGATGCAGAGGAGATGAATCAAAACCACTCAGGGGTTCTATGAGTTAGTTCTGACCACTTACAACAGTCCTCTGCTCCCTCTCTGAAAAAAGAGATGTGTATGCACGCGCGCGCACACACACAGGCACACAGTTTCCCAAGCCTGTTGCCCAATTCTCACTTCATTCTTAATAGGGTAGGTAGAATCCTGCTGCTTCTTGCTCTTCTTGTCGGGACGGCTGATGTCCAGATTCTTCATGTAAGTGGACAGCACCTGCGAGACTCCAATGCCGGAAAGAATGCACATCACGGGCGCCAACACCAGCATCAGGCGCACCTAAGAGAGACCGTGGGCTAGTCACTGGTGCACGAATTGCAGATTTCAACCCACGAGGAGGTTACGGCGCCAATTTAGGGGTTTTCAACATGACTTTTCAATGAAATATAACAAAATAGAGAAGAAAAGTAATTGATAAACCTATAGTAGAAGTAAGTATTTCTTAAACTTTACTTTTCAGTTATATATGTATGTGTGTCCTGAGTAATATAATATAAAATGAATTTAAAAAAAATTGGGGGGAAGAATTCTCAGCAACTTTAATATGCTAATTTACCTTATAATTTCATTTTACTTTTATTTTATTGTTTTCAAAGATTTTATTTTTAGAGAGCAGGGAAAGGGAAGAAGAGAGGAAGAGAAACATCAATGAGTGGTTGCCTTTTGTGTGCCCCCTAGTGGGAACCTGGCCCGCAACCCAGGCATGTGCCCTGACTGGGAATCAACCAGCAACCCTTTGGGTCACAGGCCCGCGCTTAATCTACTGAGCCACACCAGCCAGGGCTACCTTGTAATTTAAAAAAAATCTATTTCTTAACTGTGGTTTGGGATCAAAACAATGTAGAAACAGTCTTCTTACAAAATCTCTTCTGTTTTTAACCTACCACAGGACAATCCTCCCAGGCATTTGAGAAAAAACCCATCATCTCCCTGTTTAAGACAGCCAACGAGAGGGGGGAAGGAACCTGCCCAGGGTCACGTTCTCCAACAAGTATCCGAGCGCCTCGCCCTAACACGCAGGTACGGACACAGGAAGGCGGCCCACAGCCACAACGTGTGAGTGCCTCGCACACCCCTGTGACGGCCCACAGCAACAGTGAGCAGCCTTGTAACTCGGCCCTCAGCTGCTTGGCGCGAGCACCTGCACCATCATCAGGGCCTTCTGACTTCTGCTGCGGAGGGGACAGAACAGCGCCTCAGAGTGGCGAGTGGAACGGTCTGCCAGGTCAAGGGAGTTACTCACCATTACAGCAGAAAAGTACATGCTGGTCACACCGTACATGATGATGAAAATCCGGGCATCGGACAGGTTGCTGAAGCAGTAATAGAGACCAACTACAACAGTAAAAGAGAAGAGAAGCAAGCAGCTAAAAATAACAACCAACAACCACAGGTACATGCAAAAATGTGCACTACAGCACTCTTTAAAATGGCAAAAAATCAGAGACCACCTAAATGTTCAACATGAAGGAGGTGAATTATGGTATATTTGTAAAATGGAGGGTAAAGCATTAATTAAAATATTGCTGCAGAGATGGACCATTTGCCCTCTTCTTTACACATCCCTGTAATTGTAAATACACAATAAATGATTATCTTAAACAGTATATCTCTAAAATAATACTAACCAGAAATTATCACAATTCTTGGTGAAAGGGGAAAAAAGTCAGGGAAAAGTGTATTACCTCATTTGTGTTCAATAAATAACTGGATAAATATACATAAAAAGTACAGTAGCAACAGCTATGTGGTGAGAACTGAATTTTTTTTCCACTTGTATTTTTTACAATAGATAATTTACTTTCAATAAGAAAAAAATGTAAAAGTTATTTTATTTAAAAAAAAAGGAAGCCCGCTACATTGGTAAATCCTAAAACATATCTGGATTGGTAGGAAAATAAGTTAGATGAAAAGGCTTTACAATCAGCCGTGCCTATTCTGGATTTCAATACTGCCAAGAAGATAAATGGGGAGGTGTCAGGGGTGGGTGGTGGGAGAGAGGGACGCTAGAAGTATTTAAAAAAAAAAAAAAAAAAAACAAAACACCAGAATATGAATTAGGGTTGAATTTTAACTTATACATGAACAGAAAACTGTGAAGCTCTGAACTTTCCAGGCTCTGAAATTGTTCAATTCTATTGTCTACTCTGCTTCAACATCAGAAAAGTGCTCAGCCATCTCTGTACTGCACAAGGGAAATAGGAAAAAACAAAAGCACGAGGACAAGGATATTTTGCTTATTTTGAAACACGTGGTGATTCTTACACCTCAGAACACAAGGCAGACAAACCTGGAAACATGAAGACAAGAAGCTGCAGGTCAAAATAGTACGAAGACCAGGTCGTGGGCTGATGCTCAGACACAGAAGCAATGATGGGGATGTTGTTCTTAGCGTAAGAGGGATCCAGCAGTGAGTAGAAACGCCCCGTCCAGGGAGATATTTTTCCTGGAAGCAAAGAAGCAGCAAATATTTCACAATCATTCCTCAAACAAAATAACCCTCACTAATCACAACTTCTCATTTTAATTAGATTCTCTGAGACAGAGGAAGACTAGGTCTTTGTTTAAATGCTATCAATACTTTGAGAATTTATTCCACATCCAAACCCATTCACATTTAACACTAAAAGCCACGATGAGCCTTCCCTACCTGTCAGCATGAGGAGAGCTCCTACGGTGAGAAGGACAAAGCCTACCAGGGAGATGACACTTCGGAAAAGGACTTCAAACTGCTGTGGGTTCAACTTGCTGCGCAGATAATCCACGAAGGCGTGGATCTGGCAGAGACCAAAGACCCCAAAGGCCGCCATGTGCTCCGAGGACAGGACAGGCTGTTGGTGAAAGCATACGTGTGGGAACAGCGTCGGAAAGAACGGGTCCATCCTAGACCTGGACGATGCTGACCCTAGCTCAGACCAAAGGGTCAAATGCGTTCTGAAGCCACCAAGGGACTAGAACCAATTAGGCTAGAGAAGCGTCTAATTCACCTGCTACACATCCTGAAGAAAACATACCATATCTCTGGCCTTTGCTCAAGCTATTACCTTTCAGCCTGTACTTTAATTTTCTCATTTTCCAAAAATTTGCATTCACTAAAATTCTAATCATTCAAGGCCCAATGCAAATACCATTTTCCCCTAAACTGCCAAACTGAAGCCCATCACTCCCTTCTTCCATCACTTAAAAGTCTTTGCTTAGACCAGCTGTTCACCAACCCTAGCAGGCATCATAATCTTGGGGGTGGGGAGGTAGAGACTGCTGAGCCCCACCCCCAGAGTCTCAGATTCGGTAACAGTCCAACCACAATCTGCATTTCTATCCAGTTCCCAGATCCTGCTGATGCTGGTGGTCCAGGAACTACATTTCCAGAACCACACACTATAGACCATAGACAGCTGCACGTACTGCTTTCCCCGCAGCAAGACTGTAGCTTCCTTAAGGACCAGAACCATACTGTTACTTTTCACATTTCCAGGTTACTGGCAAATTGCATATAGGAGGCGATAAGTAAAGAAATACTTGCTGACTCTGAAGTATGATTCCATTCTCGTAAAACATAGGAAGCCAAACACATCATATTATTCTGATTTAATAGTTGTCTCTTAACTCTGGAGAGTAATGTGGCTAAAGGTTTGTGCTCTACTTCCTGAAGGACTTTGGCTTAGGGCCCGTTAAGAAGTCCAGAGGTCGTTATCATTAAAAAGAACTGCAAATAACTGATCACTCGCATCAGCTCAACTCAACCAAAATATCCTCTCTCCTCCTCCTTGAAACCCAAGCCAAATAAAGAGTCATAAATTCAAACTTCGTGAAGCAAATACTACTGCACTCCTGGACGGAGATGTTGATGACCAGTGATGCTGTTACTTCAGTAACATCAGCGCTAGTCCAAGGTTAAGACCATGAGTGAGTCTTACTCTCCTCACCAAAATCCAAGATGAATCGATCCAGCTGGAGCTGCTTAGAAAAAGCAGAAGCTGAAAACTGCACTCCGCCCAGGGCTCACCTGGAAGCCCACGAAGGAGATCTGCATGGACAGGATGGTGCCCAGGCAGTAAACAGTACAGTAGGCCACGTAGATGCGGTGGGAGAAGCGTCCCGTGAGCATCAGCACCAGCACGTGCAGGGGGATCAAGTTGATCAGGAACACGTAACCTCCCCACGAAGAGACCTGCGGCAGCACAGAAGAGAACAAACAGTTCCCCTGAGCGCTCCTCCTCCACCACCACCATCATACCTCAGGATGTTACCTGTGACCTTTTCAAAGAACATCTCTTTACAGAAACTGATAAATATGCCGAGTGGCATAAAGAGTTTAAATGACTGATTTCTTTCAATAGGAATTTCAAATCCCCACCCATAAATCTAACTCACACACATTGCTGTAACTCACTCCCGTTCTCTACGGCTCCTGACTTCAAAATCACAAAACTAAGGGCACCCAACCTTCAGGGTTAATCTGGATGCAATCTACTTGAAGTTCACATGCAGGGTTTAGGGATGCATGCGAAACATGAGCTCGTGGAAGTAGGTACGGGAAGAAGTCTAAGTGTCCACATAAAAATCAAACAAATAAATACATATGTAGAGGAAAAATTTATGGGGAACATATCAGAAAAGGGAGCTGGCCAACCAATATGTACCCAGAGGAAAGATGGAATCTGGAGAACTTTAAAAGTTAAAACACCTCTATCTTGCTATTACACAGTCAAGGTCCCTGCCTGTCTTGGATTAGTCTTTGTATGGAAACAAGAGACTATAAAGACCTCCAGCCCCCACTCCACGGTCCCAAAGCCCAAGAGCTCCTGCCAGTTCCTATCGGCTGACCCCAGCAGGTATTCAGACACAGAGACTCCTAGAAGAAGAAACGTTACCATGTAGAAATAAGCCAGGGCACACTTGGCTGCCCAATAGATGGAACCAGTCTTCACTGCTTTGATCCACATGTAGTAGGTGAGGAGCATGCAAAAGATGGCAATTCCTGCAGAAAGAACGCAACAAAAAGTCGAGAGAGGGCCAGACCGCCATAACGTTTAAGAACGCTGCTCTGGAACTAGCCGCCTGGATTCTTATCTCGAGTCTACTGCTCATTTGTAGTATAACCAGCTTGCCTTCCTTTGTCTCAGTTTCTTGTACGAGTGAGTCTGTAATAGTATCAACTTCCTGAGTGGTGTGAAGACAAACTTAACTGTTGCCCACAAAGACTTACAACGATTCCCCCCACACAGCAAGCATGAGTGAGTGATGGCCATGACCTTTAAACTCTTCCCAGGCACTACAATCCCTGCTAGTGCAGCCCTGAGTATAATGTATCCCTTACCGTCCCGCACCTCCCTCTTCCACAACCTGGTCCTGACGCCCTGACGGCCCCTCTCCTTCTTGTGATTTGGCCTTTGCAGGTCCCAACCACGGGGTCCAGTACTACCTAAGCTGCTTCCAAAAAGCCTTACCTGATCCCCAAACCTGAATTAACGTGTCCTTTAACTACATTCCCAAAGTACTCTGCTCAGACTTCTTTCACGGCACACAATACTATCTGCCTGTTACTAGTTATTTTTATAAGTCTGTGCTGTGTTTATCTTCCTTCACAGATTATGGACCAACATAGTTTCACTCATTAATCTATGTCTGTAATTCCCTAATTATGAGCCAAAATAACTTTATTCATTATCTGTCTTTATAACACCTAACACTGTTTTCCCCAATAACACTGTATAAACACAGGATGAATTGAAAATGAGTCAAAAGTCGCTGCAGTTTTAAAAACATCCACTCCTCTTATCTAGGAAAACCAAACAAGCAAATAATGCTAAAGCAAGAGTGCCACTCAACACCAAAAGTCCACTCCACTTCCACGAGTCCAGAGAGGTGTCACACACCTGCCCCAAGGGAAATTAGCAGTTGCTTTCCACAAGGGTGCCAGAAAGCGAACATGAACTTTTCTGAGGTCCCTTCCCACTCACTTCCAGTCTTCCTGCCCAGACACCGTCACGGCCATCGCTCAACCACAGATGCGGACCCGGACTCAAATGCCCTTCTGGGAGTTTGATGGAAAACGAAGTGACAGATCTTCAAGGGCATCTCTAGTCTTACCTTCATTGTCGTAGGAGCCAGCCACGGACCGGGAGATGTATCCCGGGACCACGGCGATCATGGCTGCAGCAAGAAGCCCCGCCCCTGCGTCCTGGGAGAAAAGAGGGGAGATGGGAAGTTAACACCAATACCTCCACGAGAGAGAAGAGAGGACCCATGAGCCCATTCTGTTTAAAATGGGCCCAGAGAGCAGTCCAACACTCTCAAAGGTAAATGTGATGCTAGAAATGCTGGAAATGTTCACAGCACAAGACAGCTAAAAACTTCACGCCACTTCTCCATGATGACACCATGTCTGAAGCTAAGGACACATATGCTGAAAACAGACAAATCATGCAAGCTGTCAGACACCAGACACTGTCCCGGAGCGGGCTGTTCGACTGGGGTCCCCCCAGGCTTACGGAACCCCACCCACTATCTCTCACAACATCTGCACCCGGCAGGACACAAGTCACACCTCTAAACGCTGTGCAAGTACAAGCAAAGGAAGACAATTATCATTTGAGCTAAAAAGCCAACTAAGGTGATAATTTATCTGAACTAAAGATCCCAGGAGCTTAGATAATCAAGTTGAAACATCACCAGTCAATTTGTGAGCTCAGGTGAGAGGAACAACAAAATGTAACCCACACCCAAAGAGGAAGAACTTATCTATTAATAAGAATCAAATTTGGAACAAGGGCAGCAAGGAGAAGCACGAAAAAGCTGCCAAACTAAACTCAAGTTTCCCAAACTCTCCTACTAGGTTAACATCCTCAGGCATCTCCCTGACTCCATGGCCACGAACTACAAATAGCCTCCAAAGAGCCAGGGTCAGCAGAAACCTAGAAAAAGAGTCAGTATTACTAAGTCTACTACAAAAGCCAAGTGGCTTAAGAATTTTTAAATAAGTGTATTTTTAAATATCAACAAACTGCTAAGTGTTCATTTACAGTAGCAAGAACTAACTGCTTCAGAACATGTCCTGTAGTTACTTCTCTTCTCCCTTAGACTGTGAAAACTTCAAAGTTAAACCTCACATTCTGCATTTTACATGTTTTTCCCCTTATGTAGCAATTTACATCTGACCTTCAAATGTTCTCTTTACAGCACAAACAGTTGTGAATGACAAGAAACCACACACTCCGAGGAGGTGCAGGAGTGAACCCAAAAGGCCCAGCAAAAGGTGTCTTAGCCTCCGGCTCCCTGCCCCGCCAAGGTGCAGTCCCCCACCCTGTACCGTCTCCTAGAGAGGCTCAACAAAAGTCATTCCCAAGCCTCCTGTCACCCCAAATCCTTCACCTTGAGCTCTTTGGTAAGGTGGTACGTGACGATGGTGGTGAAGGAAGAGAAGAGAGGGGCCAGGAACACACAGACATTCCGAATGTCGATGGTTATGTGGAAAAAATGGAGTACATGGTAGATTGCAGCAGAGGTGATCATTAAGCCTGTAACAGGAAGAAGAAACTCCATTAGGTTCTCCTCGGATAAAGAAACTAAGGGAGGCTCTGGCTGGTGTGCCTCAGTTGGCTGGGTGCTGGCCTGCGAACCAAAGGTTGCTGATTTGACTCTGGGTCAGGGCACATGTCTGGGTTGCGGGTCATACCCCCAGGTGGGGGTGTGCAAGAGACCACTGATCCAAGCCCTGGCCAGGTAGCTTGGCTGGTTAGAGCATTGTCCCCATACACCAAGGGTGTGGGTTCAATCCCGGGTCAGGACACATACAAAAAGCAACCAATAAATGCGTATATAAATGGACCAACAAATTGATGTTTTTCTTTATCCCCCCCCTCTCCTCCCCCCTCCAACTCCCTTCTTCTCTTTCCCTCTCTTTCCTCTGCCTCCTTCTTCTCTGTCTCTAAAACCAACTAAAAAACAAAGAGGCAACTGATTGATGATTCTCTCACACACTGGTATTTCTCCTCCCCTCTTTCTCCCTCTTTCTCTCTCTCTAAAAATAAATAAAATCTTTAAAAAATAAAAAAAGAACTTAAGGGAAAGAGAAAGGGAAAATCCAAGCACGAATAAAGTGACAACACAGGTCTCGACAAACCACCAAAAATACGAACACAGCAACTGCGCAGGCCTATAAATTTCCCTCCTAAGGATTCAATCAGAAGCCCAGAATTTATGAAAAACCAGCCATCCCTACTCTCCTGTCCATGTTCTCTTATTTCTGTAAGATCCACTTTGAGGAATCTGTAATCAGAATGAAATTACGAGGGTCACAAGGTGAAGACATTAGACATTTAAAAATGGTGCAATAACATACAAATGCCCAGTTGTTTAAAAGAAACACCGTTGCCCTCACCTGGGTAAATTGTTCCTCCAATGATCCGGCCCAGTGGGTACCAGGCCCGGTCATCGAACCAGTTATGGAATTTGTAAAATCCCTCCTCGGCAAGGAACCGGGTAGTCCGATAGTTGAAGTACCTGCAGTGAGAAATAAAGGATCCGTGTCTCCTCCTGTTCACACTCAGGCACTCACACCAATCTGCAGTGCAGTTTACTCCTTAGGTTACACCGCTGAGGAGCCTACCATTACTCCAACAAAGTCAGTTTGGTACCAAAAATCATGCCAAGCATGAAGATCATCTTCTATTACTAGAAGTCTCATTTCTAGCTCCATGCTCGTCTCAACTGAAGCACTGATTCTCTCAGAAGGAAAAGCCACGAGAGCGTAACAAGACCATACAGCTCTCCGCGGGATACTTCAGCTGGCTGGCAGGTCGCAGGCACTGGCGCCAGTCAGAGCACCTAAGCACCCAGGAGATGAAACAGCGGAGATACAGGCACACGCCACACGCAAGGACACACGCGTGCTGTTCACGCAATGAGTATCTCTGAAGATGTCAGTTTAACCCCATACGCAGGATGAAAATATTTTAACCCGCTCCGTAACACGAACTTCTTAATTCTCATGTTATTTAAAATAGTTTTAAATGCCACCTACCTAGCAGTATAAAATGCAAATTACATTTAAAAATACTTGATACAAAACACTTAGCATGATGCATGGAAAGGCACAGTTGCTTAAGTCTGAGTTATGTAACCCCGTAAGTTTCACACTTAAAAAGAAATTTTTAAAATGGTAAAAATATAAACAAATAAATAAAGGGAACTGTTTAACAACTGAAGGTAATCTTCACCAACCATCATTCCTGCTCAGCCTTCTCACCCCGTTTCCTCCTTGGCCAGTCCAGTTTTAGCAGCTACCGCAGAAGTAGCAGAAATCTCTATCCTTCTGTCTATTGCTAATGATTGTTATTTTGGTAACTGTCAAAGAGACAAGGGATAAGAGCAGCAGGCAGTCAACATGTGTCAGAACTGCGTCCTTTGCCAAACAGTAGGAGAGGCAGAGGGAGACGGAGGAGGTATAAGTTAGTGGGAATGGGTCTGGACTGGGCCTCCATTTCCTGCTCTGCAAGAGGAATGTCGAATCACAAGACCTCCACAGTCCCTCCAGCTCTGCAACTCAGCTTCATAAGCTGAATATGCTATTTTTAAGATATCGACGGTATTTCAAGAACCCACGATTCTGGATCTCCAAATTTTTAATTAAGCCTCGACTTTAAGCAATATAACACAGTGAGTCTAGTGTCCAGAGAGAGATAAACCTGAAGTCAAATCTCGGCTCCTCCACGTACCACCTATGTAACCCTGATTTGTTGCTCCCAGCCTCAGGCTCCTTTGTGGGAAGGAGACAAAGTGTTCTTCCCTCTCAGAGGGTCCGTAGTTAGGTTTTAAAGATAATCTGTAAGACAGCACTCGGGACAAAATGAATGCTCAGGAAATGTCTTTCACCTCTATCTTTTACCTAATAAACGAAATCCCTAATCAAACTCGTAGCTTTGAATTTTCCTCAGAGTCTTAGAACGTAACTATTAGGCCCAATTTCTACCATATAACCTGTTAAATAGAAATAAAATAAGTCATGGATCTCAAGTTCATGCCTTGTGATTTTCTTTTGAGCCAAAAATACACCAGCCCCCTCTCCCGCAATCTGCATCACTAACTGCTGCCCTGGCTCAGAAGCCAGCGGCTCTTAGCACAGCCAGATCTTCAGTGATAAGCAGGCGTACCAGCAATGCCTCTGTGTTTCCTGTAAGTTTAAGAGACTCACTTTGTTCATGCCAACAGAAATGTTTCAAAAGAAGACAATTATCGCCTTCAGAAGACTTGAGGGGTTCCTCCGGTACATGTACAGAAAGTACCTCCCCACCGCTGAGCGCTGACTGGAACGTGAATTTAAAACCCATGAACCCGAATGCTTCTCCAAGAAGACAGCAGACCCTGCAAAGGTACTCACGGGTCAAACTCATGGATGACGCTTTCAAATCTCAGGACAGCAAAGAGACGAGTGGAGAATGCTGCAAATACAGAGAGTTGACATTTTAACGGTAATGTGCCATGGAAAACAATAGAAGATAGTAGTATTATAAAGATTATGGTAGCACCAGCACAGATGTCCCAGGAATATAAAATGACCCCTGAATAAAGTATTTATCCATTCCCCCAACATGAAAGAAAGAGAAGTTCACTTCTTCCTGACAATGACACCTACATTTTTTTTCCACGTGGCAGGACACACTTAACCAGCTATTACCAATGCCCACAATGAAGCATTCACCTATTAACACGGCCCTCAACTTACACAGTCATCTTTAAGGTGAACTCCCAACAACTAACCTTAACTTTGCACCAAACTAAGAGGTAAAGCAATCAAGACTATTCTTATAACTCATAAAAAGCTAAAATACTTTAGAACTGGAAGCTCAAAAGAGACTTTAAGAAATAACTAAGGTAGGCATCTAAACTGGAAAAAGTAATGTCCTTTTGAAATTAAGTGTCCAAGGGTCCTCAGTATCTGCCCTAGAAAGAAACATAATTAGCACAACACGCTTCCCATTCTTTCCCAGATGACCACTGGTCCTTTTAAAATTCTTGGGTTTGGGGGGTTTTTTTGCCTTCATAAAATTATACTGATGGAAAACATTAAAAAGAACATAGTATCATCTACTGAAAATAAGAAAGCCTTTCTTGATTTTTTTTCCATCCCCAAAGACAGAGTGGTCCGTGTGCACACTCACACAGCACAGCAGCCATTGAGAGGATGAGGAGCTTCAGAAGCGTGTCCTGCTTCTCATAGGACAGCCGCAAAAATCCCAGCTTAGTCATCTTGACATTGATGGGTGGCAACAGATGTCACTGAAACAGCTAAAATGGAAAAATCAAGACCATGAGACATCAGACACCTTCAATTTACCTAACTCACTTCTGTATTTTACGGTGACCGAGAATCGTAAAGGCGACAGAGGCTAGAGAACACACCAGGGAAGGTCAGGGCTAACTCTAACACCCAAGTCTCGCGTGAATTAGAGTCCACTCACACGAAAGTAGGTACAGGCCAGGCCTCTGTGTGCAGACTAAAAAGGAATGATTAGACCTATCCACAGAATCCTGTTTCCCACCTCCTCACAGCTAACGAGTACATAAGCAACACTGGCAACAGTGTGGTACAAAGAGGAAAGACAGGAATAGAAAGATGGGGGTTGGAGAAAGCGATGCAAAGAAAATAGAAAAGAGTGCAAATAGAGAAGAAATATACGGAGAGGATATTCAAGAAAAAGCAGGAATGCATAAAAGAAGGCAAAGGATGACTATTGAGTACAGAAGTCGAAGTAGAAGGTGGAGAAAGAGAAGTCACGACTGAATTAGCACAACTCATAGTGCTAAGCTGCAGCTTCAACGGATTCTTCTGTTCCAAACACCCGTGGGACGTGGGACGGCAGGGTCAACTCGAAGAGCGTGACTGATGATTAATGCAGGTGTGCTGGCCACGCACTCGAGAAGAGGGGGAGATACACAGATCACTGCACTTCCAATTGGATACATCGCACCCTAACTACTGTTCAGATTTCTCCCTGCTTCTAATCAGCTGGCTCGGGGCCTCTCTGTAATTGACACGACTGATTCCAGCCACCGATCCCACGGGCAGCGCATGGAGCCAGATGACAATCTGGAGGGCAAAGAAAATGTTTCCTGCTGAAGCAAGAAAAGCTCAGGGGAAAAATCCGATTAAAAAGAAATGTTGAGGGAAGCCTTAGGAATGGTGATCACTTGATAAAATTTACTAGCACTAATTTAACCAAAGGAAGTTAGCTATTTCTGTTTCAGATAGTACTGCCTTCTTAAACCATAAGCTGGTCAAGGGCTGAGTTATAAAGAATATAATAATAAAGGATAGGCAACACTGTTCAAGGCTGCAGGGGAGGAAAACAAAAAGAAACTGCACCTCTCTTAAGTCTTTTTCCCGGTATTACTAGAGGGAAGGAGAAAGAAAAAAATTAACACCGGACTGCGTGGAAGGCGTGAAGAGTCATACATTCCTAGCCCAACAGTGAGGAATCAAGCATCTTTTCCATATTCACTGTCCCAGAACAGCAGTTTTACGTATGTTAATTATAATCCCAAAAGAAAGCCTTATCTTGCAATCAAAAACAAACGCCTAACTCCAGAAAGTCAATATTCCAGCCGCATCCCTCAGGTTTGTATTTGTTCGCTGGAATGCCTGAAAAGAAAAAACTGAACACCGCTGAGCTGATACAACCCACACCCAGCAGAGGAAAGGAGAGTACTCGAACCTCTACCTGAAAGCTGAGCACAGGACCTGGTAATTTAAGTCAGTTTTCGGTGTGCTTTCTGGTCGCTTTTCCAACAGCCTCCAGCAAGTACGAGCAAAAGCACTTATCTTAAACACTTAGCAACCGTTCTCCTCCTCGACGGTGCCTGCAAGCCTGCGGCACCCTTGCCTGCACCCTTTCTCACCCTCTCCCACCTTCACTCCCCTCCACTCACTCCTGCGGGTCCCACCTCCCATCTCCCACCCCCCACCACGAGACAACCGCCACCTCGGCATCCTGAGCATCTTCCGCTCCCAGACCAGCCTCAGGATCCCAGCTTCCCACGCGCTCCCGGCCGCAGTGCACCCGCATCCTAGACCTGGACATCTTTCCGCCCCGGGACCCCCGACACCACGCCCCACGCCCCTTCCTCCGCGCTCTCCAATCGGGTTCCCCTCCCCACCCCCGCCTTTGGAGCCCCACCTCCGGCACTTCCCTCAGCCCTGCCAATGCCCTGGGCAGCACCTGCCGCTATTCTCAAGTTTTATCGCCCGGCCTCCTCACCCGGCCGGCGTTCCTCAGGAATCCGCTGGGTTGCCACTGCCATCCGCTCAGCGGCGCACTCAACCCTGAGGCCGGGCCCGCCTCCTGCATAGCTC